>NC_090326.1:70191325-70811222 GCF_035084215.1 Heptranchias perlo | reverse complement strand
TAGAGAGAAACTGTTCCCATTGGCAGAAGGGTCAAGAACCAGAGGACATAGATTTAAGGTGATTGACAAAAGAACCAAAGGTGATATGAGGAAAAACTTTTTTACACAGCGAGTGGTTAGGATCTGGAATGCATTGCCCAAGGGGGTGGTGGAGGCAGATTCAATCATGGCCTTCAAAAGGGAATTGGATAAGTACTTGAAAGTAAAAATTTACAGGGCTACGGGGAAAGGGCGGGTGAGTGGGACTAGCTGGATTGCTCTTGCGTAGAGCAGGTGTGGTTTCGATGGGTCGAATGGCCTCCTTCTATGCTGTAACCTTTCTATGATTCCATGATTCTATGATTCTGTGATTCATTGCCATAAACACTTTGTGGGTTGGGGGCGGATGGTAGTAAAAATACTACATTTTCAGAGCAGGACCACATCCCAGCTACAACGCGCCTACTTCCGGGTTTGACCTAGGCACGTTTGGATGTGTGTGCGCTTCTGACACCTGGAAGTCATTCCAGCACTTAAATTATTTAAAGGGTCAATTTAGTTTTTAAAGGTACTTAATCCTATTAACTTTTTGTGTATTGAGTTACACAGAACATTTTAACTTCTCCTGAACGTATCTCCTGTGGCCTCTGAAAGACGCCAGAGAAACGGAGGTGAGTTGCTGCCGACCCTCATTTGGACCTTTAAACCAGTGATTGACACATGCGAATAAAAGGTACGTTTTTTCAGCAGGGCACTCAGTTTCTGTAAGACAAATCTTTGGTTGGGAGTTATTTGTTTTTAGACTGAGATTTCTTTGTTCACACTCAGAATTCTTGTGTTCAGACATATTGACCTACATTTTGGATCCCCTCACACTGACAACATCAGGATGGAGCATGCGATGGATTTATTCAACAGTACAGCTGAGGAGGAGGCACATCACCATCCACAGCAGGCATGGCGGCAGTTCTGGGAGTTGCAGCTCCACAAGACAGAGGTACTCCACATGGACCTGCAGAAGAGCAGAGAGGGGACCAACGGAGGGACCGAGGTCGCAGGAGGTACTTCCCACATGAGAGGGTGTACAGACAGAGGCTGAGCTTCCTGGACCTCTCTGAGAAGCAGTGCCTACGCAGGCTGAGATTGAGTTGCCAGGTGGTGGCAGACATCTGCAGCCTCCTTGAAGAAGAGGTGGGCCTGGTGGCTATGCATTGCCATCGCAAAAGTACCACTGCCCTCAATTTTTTCACCTCCAGATCCTTCCAGGGTGCCACCGGTGACATCACCAGGGTGTCTCAGTCGTTTGCACATAAGTGTATACGACAGGTCACAGATGGCTTGTTTGCCAGGGCATCCGACTACGTCAACTTCCCCTGCAATGACATCAGCCAGACTGAGAGGGCAGTAGGTTTCAACTCTCTGGCTGGCTTCCCATGGGAATAGGGCGTAATTTATTGCACACACGTAGCAATCCGAGGACGCATACATGAATCAGAATAGTTCATCAACCGAAAGGGATATCACTCCATCAATGCACAGCTGGTTTGCAATCACCAGAGGAGGTTTCTGCAGGTGTGTGCCAAATTCCCTGTCAGCTGCCTTCATTCTTCATTTTGCATGAATCCAACATCCTGGACCTCTTCCACACACAAGGCAGATTTAATGGCCAGCTCCTTGGAGACAAGTGATACCCCCTGCAGACATGGCTCATGACACCTGTGAGAAACCCCACCAGCGAGGCACAGCAGCGGTACAACGACAGTCACATCACCACCAGGTCTGTCCCTTGAATAAGTCATTGGAATGATCAAGATGCGCTTCAGGTGCCTGGATTGATCTGGGGCAGCCTTTCAGTACTCACCAGCGAGGGTGTGTAGCATAATAGTCGTGTGTTGCGTCCTGCACAACATCGCTCAACAGGGAGGGTTAACGATGGATGAGGTCCCATGGGCTCATGAAGCAGCCGCACCTGCCATCAACATTGAAGAAGATGATGAAGAGGAGGAGGAGGACGATGATCGGCAACCCAAAGGCAGAGAAGCAGCACATCTGGCTGCTCGTGATGCCAGGGAATCACTCATATCTAATTGATTCTTATAAAGAGATCTCCAAATTGAACATAGTGAACTACTCAGACCGCCTGAAACAACCACCACCAACACCAGCACCCCCTCCCTCCGCTTGCACAAAAAAGTCCTTAAACCACACATACACCCATTGTAAACGCACCGAATGGGTGGCATCAAGCCTTGGCTTTCATGATGAAGCGCATGAAAGGACATTTTACTAAAGGGACTCAAGAATAGACAAGACATGGCAGTGATGGTGACAATCATAACATTTAATGTGCATGTAAGAAAAAACAAATATAAATGAAAAACATGTCATTCTGTCAGTCACCCTTGTGCATACTCTTGGTGATTAGAAAACATTAGCATTCCTCTTCCTACCGTTTCTAGTAGGAGCATCCCCTGTGGCTTCAGCAGAGGTAGTGGCAGGTTGCCCAGATTTATGCCCAGACTGCTGAGATGCTCTCAGCCTACGCCCTCTGGGTTTTGGAGCCTGTGAGGGCCCCTCCAAAGACTGTTCCACCTGTGCAGGGGCAGGTGATTGGGTGAGGAGGCAGCATTGCGGCTACTGGTTGTTGGGGGGGGGACAACGGGTGAGATGTCGGAGCGCTTTGAGTGGAGTCCCCATTTCCATGTCCCCTTTCGCCATAATCCCATTGCTGGGTCAGGGCCGCATCACTCGAGAATCAAGAGTCTGGCGAGAATGAGGAACTGAAAGAAATTAGTATTAGTAAAAAAGTAGTACTAGGGAAATTAATGGGACTGAAAGTCAATAAATCCCAAGGACCTGATAATCCACATCCCAGTGTTTTGAAAGAGGTGGCTATAGAGATAGTGGATGCATTGGTTGTCATCTTCCAAAATTCTATAGATTCTGGAACAGTTCCTGCAGATCGGAGGGTGGCAAATGTAATCCCACTATTTAAGAAAGGAGGGAGAGAGAAAACAGGAAACTACAGACCTCTTAGCCTGACATCAGTAGTAGGGAAAATGCTAGAATCTATTATAAAAGATGTGATCACAGGACACTTAGAAAATAATAATAGGATTTGGCAGAGTCAACATGGATTTATGAAAGGGATATCATGTTTGACAAACCTATTGGAGTTCTTTGAGGATGTAACTAGTAGAATAGATAAGGGGGAACCAGTGGATGTGGTGTATTTGGATTTTCAGAAGGCTTTCGATAAGGTCCCACTCAGGAAAAAAGTTAGAGCACATGGAATTGGGGGTAATATACTGCCATGGATTGAGACTTGGTTAACAGACAAAAAACAGAGAATAGGAATAAACGGGTCTTTTTCAGGCTGGCAGACTGTGACTAGTGGGGTACCGCAGGGATCAGTGCTTGGGCCCCAGCTATTCACAATCTGTATCAATGATTTGGATGAGGGGACCAAATGTAACATTTCCAAGTTTGCTGATGACACAAAACTAGCTGGGAATGCGAGTTGTGAGGAGGATGCAAAGAGGCTTCCAGGGGATATAGACATGCTAAGTGAGTGGGCAAGAACATGGCAGATGGAATATAATGTGCAAAAATGTGAAGTTACCCACTTTGGTAGGAAAAACAGAAATGCAGAGTATTTTTTAAATGGTGAGGGATTGGTAAATGTTGATGTTCAAAGGGACCTGGGTATCCTTGTACATGTGTCACTGAAAGCTAACATGCAGATGCCGCAAACAATTAAGGATGACAAATGGTACGTTGGCCTTTATTACAAGAGGATTTAAGTACAGGAGTAAAGATATCTTACTGCAATTATATAGGGCCTTGGTGAGACCGCACCTGGAGTATTATGTACAATTTTTGTCTCCTTACCTAAGAGGGAGTGCAACGAAGGTTCATCAGACTGATTCCTGGGATCGTGGGATTGTGGTATGAGGAGAAATTGAGTAGACTAGGCCTGTATTCTCTCGAGTTTAGAAGAATGGTAGATGATCTCATTGAAACATACAAAATTCTTACAAGGCTCGACAGGGTAGATGCAGGGAGGATGTTTCCCCTGGCTGGGGTGTCTAGAACCAGGGGTCACAGTCTCAGAATAAGGGGTAGGCCATTTAGGACTGGGATGAGGGTGGTGAATCTTTGGAATTCTCTACCACAGAGGGCTGTGGAGGCTCAGTCATTGAGTGCATTCACAGCAGAGATTGATGGATTTTTATTTATTAAAGGCATCAAGGGATATGGAGATAGTGCCGAAAAATGGCGTTATGGTAGAAGATCAGCCATGATCTGGTTGAATTGCGGAGCAGGCTCGAGGGGCCGGATGGCCTTCTCCTGCTCCTATTTCTTATGTTCACTCCCACCACTCTGCTGGACAACAGCTTGGAGCACATCTGTGACATGTTGTAAGGCCATGGCTAAAGTATCTGTCTGCCTATTTAGGTTGGCAGAAAAGTTGGCTTCCTGAGTCTGCACAGCCGTTGTCATGGCTTGAATGGACTCATTTGTGAGCCGTGCTTGAAGCTCAATGGAGGCTGCCATTCTCTTCATTGCACACATTCCCACACTTACCTGCATCACCAGTCCACTAATGCTGGAGTTGGACTCCTGCATCCTCTCTGCTATTGTGGAGAGTTTACGTGACACGTTTTCCAGTACCTCACAAAGGTGTATCTGTACCTCTATCATTCTCAATCTGAACAATGGCCCCCGAGGTTCAGCACCTGTGTCCAGCTGAGCAGAGCTTGGCGAGGAGTGTGCCCACCGATGCGGTCTCTCCACAGCTGCCCCTGCCACCAGTGTCTGCTCATGCTCACTTGTGATTGGTGAATCACAAGGTGACAACCCAACTATCTGCCTAACAGGACCCACTGAAGTGCGAGTATCTGCGCTGGTGCATGGCTGGATGTGATGTGACGGTGCAACCTCAGAGGAAATGAGCTCCTCTGAGGAATCGTCTTCTTCCATGACACCTGCCTCTTCATCAATCCGTGAAGGCCCTGGAAGAGAACAGAAAGCAATATTAAGAATCATCGCAGAAGTTATTTTGCGATGAGCATCCTGAGGTGTGCAACTGGTCAATCATTTGATAACATCAATTCATGTTGTGTGTGAAGGATGTTAAAGCTCTGTCATCAGCCATTTGTGGGTGGCCAGTCTCTCCACCTCCGACAACCAGGCATTCAACCGTGTGGCCAAGGAGTCTGTCAGGGGTAATATTTGTGGTGGCCCCCTTCCAATCCTACTTCTTTCCCGTGCATTTTGCACTCTCTTCTCCTACAACGGGAGAAAGAACAGATGTGTGAGTGAATGAGGGTGATGTGGTCACCCGATGGATGCGTTGCTTTGGGTGAGGCTGCCAATGAAAGAGATGCATCAGAGGGTGAGTATCAGACCGATTCATCACATTGCATCAGGATTGGGGTGAGTGGGAGTGGTGGGTTCACAAATGGGGAGGTGAGGAAGTGCACAGCAAGTGAAGGTAAGTTGATAAGGAGACTTAAGTGGGTGTGAGGAGAGATGTGATGAAGTAGGCTTGGCAAGACCGAGTTCGCGGGGGGTGGGGGGCGATGGTGGGTGTTGTGCATCACAGAATGCACCTGAATCAGTAACTGTACTCACTTTTACTGACCTGGTTAGGTCATTTAAGCGCCTCCTGCACTGCACCCATGACCTTGCCACGGTGCTCTTGCTGCTCACCTCCTCTTCCACCTTGAGCCAGGCCTTCTTGGTGGCAGAGGCAGGGTGCTTCCTCCTATCACCAGAGTACAGTATCTCTCTCCTGGCCTCACACCGGCCAGTAGCAACTCAAGGAAAGTGTCATAAAACCAGGGTGCTGGCTTAGTCCTTTGGTGCTCCATATCTTCAAATTGCTGCTTTCTCCCTCAAAATCCATGGTTGCAATGGCCCTTTAAATACTTCAGTTCCCAACAGTTGAGTCGCAATTCCTTGCTTGTCAACGCATGCAAAATTTTTCCGGGTTTGCCACGCGATTATTCACCCGCACCCCGCTGAGTTCCCGCTGCCATGTTTCCATGACATCCAGTATAATGGGCTTCAAGGCTTTTCTGTTTAGTGTAAAGTTGAATTCACTTATGATCAACCCTGCGTTAGAATTCAAACTAAGAATGTTTCCATGGGCAAAGCCATTCCGTTTGCTACAGCATAGTCTATCAGGAAGATGATCAAATGTGTAAGATCAAATCAAAGATAAGATCTATTTAGATCATAGTTTTAATCCAGATTCTTTTAATTGTCTGCTTTTCTTTACGATCTGCAATTACTTAATCATAATTTTGAAAATGGTATCATGGTTGAACAGTGTACATTCCAAATTGGTTGACAGCAGTCAAGCCGATGGAGAATATTGACGTAAGATACTTTAGGCGCTTTTATTTTGCTTTTCTTTTTGTCACAATTGACTTGCACTGCTCTTCCTGTTTATACTGCCACTTTCTTCTTCTCTCTGTGCAGTCAAAGGAGGACGAAAACCATATGTCTGCCACCAGTTGCAATATAAAAACAGTTTTCAGATCATTTCTGGCCTTCTTTCTCTGGATATTTCAACTTTCATATTTTAAACTACTCTCGTAGTTGCGTCTTATGTCCCTGTGGCCTTAAGAGCACGTTCACTGGCCCTGATATGAGTATGTTTTGACGGTGCCAAAGATAACATACAGAAAATCTTTCCTTAAATTTTGCTTTAACTATTGGTCTATTCTGTGCTTGCACAGACTCTTCCTCATGGGGGTGATTTTAAACCCCAAGAATGGGTGGGTTGGGAGCGGAAAGGAGTTGAAAATAGTTGTTTTTTGGGTCGTGACTGCAACCCGGTTTTATTTCCGGGTTTAATGTCGGCGCGGAAAAGTACAGGCTTCCCACTGGGAATGCAAAGTCCGAAAATTTTGCGGTTGCGACCCAAAAAAACAATTATTTTTAACCCCCACCCGCCGCAAACCTACCCGTTCCTGGGGTTTAAAATCACCCCCAGGTCTTCAGGAAGCAGCGGAATTTCACTAATACTTTAACTGCCAAACAAATATATAGAACAATAGGTGAACAAGCAATTAAATAACCGTTTTACTGTTTATACTGTATACATTCACAGTTGGTAAAGAAAAAGGAAAATCATGATTCACAATTTCCATACTAAACTATATATTTTACAATTAATTTTGATATACCGAGTTATTTTCTCCTTGTATTCTTAGCGGGAGCTAACAGGCCCGACCAGAGCTCTATGAAAGTTCCAAACCGAGTCTCCAATTTAAACAGTCCACGCTAATTAAGTACCCCACAAGCAGTTGCTGGGGTTTTGTGAATGTGAATAATTGTCAGCTAAATTCAAAGTTGCTGCCAGTCATATACAAAACTGAACAGATCTCAGTGTATATTTTTGTTGGACTTGTGTGGCTTGATTCCTCCTTTAGCTGTCAGCCAACCAGAAGTCCTTGAACTTTCATATCCAGTTAGGATGGAGACATAATTCTGAGTGCAGTTGGCTTTGACTCCTTATGCAACAGGACTCAATTAGACGAACCACTACGAAGCTAAAACAAGACAAAAAGGCTTTATTTTCCAACGAGCAATTTAATATGTAACAGGAACCACCAACCACCCGCTTCATTTCAGCAGTATGGAGAGCTCTTTGTCACTGTCGGGACAGTGAATATGAAAGCTATGAAGAACACTGAAAACAAGACAGTGATTCAGACAGTATCTCAAACTGCAATTGAATTGTATTAAATTTTGCCTGTACTAAGAACATAGAAATAGGAGCATAAGTAAGCCACATGGCCCCACGAGCCTGCTCCACCATACTGTTGCTGGGAATGAGGATAACAGGTTAATTAATGGACTTAATCTCTGGTCTTAGCCTTTAGATCAACCCACCTATTTGCAATTCCTCTGTAAAAACAGGCAATCACCTCATATTACTTAATTAATGGCTTCTCGTTAAGAGGACTATTTTCAGAATTTTTGCAGCTGTATTTCCACCATTCTCTTACATTGAGTTACATGGGAACAGGAATAGACCATTCAGCCCCTCAAGCCTGTTCAGCCATTCAATTAGATTGTACCTCAAGTCCAATTACTCACCTTTGTTCCATATCCCTTGATACCCTTATCCAACAAAAATCTACTGATCTCTGACTTGAAAATTTCAATTGACCCTGCCTCAACAGCCTTTTGGGGGAGCAATTTCTGGATTTCAACTACTCTTTGCATGAAAAAGTGCTTCCTGATTTCACTCCTTAATGGTCTATCTCTAATTTTAAGATTATGTCCCCTTGTTCTTAATTCTCCCACCAAAGGAACTAATTTCTCCATATCTATCAAATCCTTTTAACATTTTAAACACCTTGATCAGATCACCTCCCAATCTCTTATACTCAAGAGAATACAAACCAAGTTTATGCAAGCACTCGCATTGCCTCACAACTTAACCCTTTAAGCTCTGGTATCATTCTAGTGAATCTGCACTGTACCCCTTCCAAGGCCAATTTCTCTTTCCTGAGGTTCGGTGTCCAAAACTGAACTCAGAACTCCAGATTGGGTCTGACCAAGGTTCTATACATCTGAAGCATAACTTCCTCACTTTTGAATTCCAACCCTAATGCACTAGCTTTTACTGATTTGTGTATATGGGCGCCCAAATCCCTGTGGTCCTCCACAGCTCCTCTCTCTCGCCATTAAGAAAGTATTCTGGTTTGTTTTTATCAGATCGAAAGTTGGTGGCCTCACACTTCTTCACATTGAACTCCATCTACCATAGTTTTGTCCACTCACTTAGTCTGTCCATGTCCCTTTGTTACTTCCTGCTCCCATCTACACAACTTACTGTGCCTTGTAACTTAGTGTCATCTGCAAACTTGGATATACAACTCTCTATTCCCAATACACTCAAGTCATTAATAGATATGAAAAACAGGCCTAGAACAGATCCCTGAGGAACACCACTTGTCACATCCTGCTAATCAGAGAATTAACCCTTTATCCCTACTCTCTGTCTCCATCTCCCAACCAATTACCAACCCGTATTACAAGATTACCTCAAATTCCATGTGCTGTCATTTTTGCTAATAATCTCTTGTGCGGAACCTTAGCAAATGTCTTCTGGAAGTCCATTTAAACAACATCCATAGACACTCCCCTATGCACCATGCTAATGACTTCCTCAAAACATTCAACTAGATTATCAGACATGCTGACTCTCTTTGATCGACCAAAAGCCGTACAAGTGCTCAGTCACTTGGTCTCTGATGATAGATTCCAGTAACTTCCCTGTAATTAATGTTAAACTGACGGGTCTGTAGTTACCTGGTCTCTCTCTATCTCCCTTCTTAAATAATGGAATGACATTTGCAATTTTCCAGTCCATTGACACAATTCTTGAACCTAGAGAGCTTTAGAAAATTATGACTAATGCATCTGCAACTTCTTCACCTATTTCTTTTCGGGGTGAAAACCATCAGGTCCTGGAGATTTGTTTATCTAAAGTCCCATTATGTTCTCCATTACCATTTTTTAAAACTTACCACCCAGTTCTTCTCCTTGACTTTATTTTAGGTTCCCTTGTACCACTGGTATTTTGTCCTCTTCCTCCACTGTGTAAACGGATATAAAATCCTCAATTAACAATACGTTACTAGCCAAAGGAGCAGACAAGTGAAAACATTACCATTTAAAGCTATGATGTATTAAAATTAATTTTAAAAGCCCTTTTCATTGTAATTCAATAACCAAGTAAATCAAGCATATAAAGTGTGAAAGGACAGTTTACAGATTTTTTAAGTTTGAAGGCCACAGTGAGAACTGACACAAAAGGCTGATGTGTGATCAATTTACATCGTACATGTAGTACCATAATTTGCTTACTAGTTGGGTACATGTCTGCTCACCTATGTGAATCATCATTAAAGCACTGAAATAAGGATGAAAAATGTGCACGAAAATGTAGGATGCACTTGCAAAACGACATCTTTTCAAAATTGACAACTAAGTCTTTCACACCTCCTGCCTAAGTGAGTGCGGATATAGGTCATGAAGTACTCTTAGCCACTGTGCGAGGTATGTACAAGGTGCAGCAGAGTCTCTCAATATCAAATTTATGAAGTTTCTAGGCAATCTATTGGCAGTTATCTGGCATTACATGATTGTAAAAAAACGGAAATTTAGAACAGAAAATAATTCAATAGACTGCAGCGGTTCAAGAAGGCGGCTCACCACTACCTTCTCAAGGGCAATTAGGGATGGGCAATAAATGCCGGCCTCGCCAGCGACGCCCACATCCCATGAACGAATAAAAAAAAACTCAGACTGGCAAAAGGTGGGAAGTGGTATTCTACAGGAACCGGTGCTGGGACGACTGTTGTTCACCATTTACATAAATGATTTGGACTCGGAAATCGGAAGTACAATTTCAAAACTTGTGGACGATACCAAATTGTGGGGTGTAGTTAATACTGAGGAGGACTGAGACAAAATTCAGGAAGACATTAATAAACTTGGAGAATGGGCATGTAATTGGCAAATGAATTTCAATATAGACAAGTTTGAGGTGGTGCATTTTAGTAGGAAGAATAAGGAGGGTACATACTCCTTGGATAATAAAAATCTAAATGGAGTAAAGGAGCAGAGGGATCTGGAGGTACAGATACACAAATCACTTAAAGTAGCGACGTGGGTTAATAAGGCTATTTTTAAAAAAGCAAACCAAGCACTGGGGTTCATTTCTAAAGGGATAGAATTGAAAAGCAGAGAAGTTATGTTAAACTCATAAAGAACCTTTGTTAGACCACACTTGGAGTACTGTGCACAGTTCTGGTCTCCATATTATAAAAAGGATATTGAGACACTGGAGAAGGTGTAAAAAATTTTTACTAGGATGATACCAGAACTGAGAGGTTAGACTTATCAGGTAAGACTGAACAGGCTGAGGCTCTTTTCTCTAGAAAAGAGAAGGCTGAAGGGTGACCTAATGGAGATCTTCAAAATTATGAAAGAGTTTGATAGGGTAGACGTAGAGAAGATGTTTTCAGTTGTGGGGGAGACCAGAACTAGGGGCCATAAATATAAAATAGTCACTAATAAATCCAATAGGGAATTCAGGAGAAACTTCTTTCGTGGTTAGAATGTTAGAGTGGTTAGAATGTGGAACTCGCTACCACAAGGAGTAGTTGAGGCGACTAGCATAGATACATTTAAGGGGAAGCTAGATAAACACATGAGGGAAAAAGGAATAGAAAGATATGTTGATGGGGTTAGATGAAGAAGGGTGAGAGGAGGCTTGTGTGGAGCTTAAACCCCGGCATGGACCTGTTGGGCCGGATGGCCTGTTACTGTGCTGTTCATTTTATTTAATTCTATGTAACTTGCATTAATGTAACTCCTTTCATGTACTCAGGACATCCCAATATACTTCAGAGCCATTGAGGTACTTTTAAAAATGTAAGCACTGTTTGCACACAGCAAGGTCCCACAGCCAATTTGCACACAGCAAGGTCCCACAGACATAATGAGAGAAATTATCAGATAATCTGTTTTGGTGATGTTGGTTGAGGGGACTCTAGAAGAGCCTCCCTATTCTTCTTTGAACAATGACAAGGGATCTTTTACATCCACCTAAGCAGGCAGATGGGGTCTTGATTTAATGTTTCATGTGAAAGACGGCACTCCTGTATTCCCTCAATACTGCACTAAAGTGCCAGCCTAGATTATGTGCTCAAGTCCTGGAGTGGGACTTGAACCCATGAATTAGAGGCAACTTTGTTACCTCTGGGAAAAACTGACACTTCATTTATTTGTTCAGCTGAGTGTGCAGAAATTTATTACTGTGCTTAAGATCGCTAAATTAGGCTACTGAGAAATCCACACAGGTAGAATTTTGCTTCCCGAAAATGGAGTGCAAACTCTCTCCCCCTAGGGGCAGACCCCAATCATCTCTGCCCAGCTTGTGGCTGGCTAGCAACAGCCTCAGCTTAGGGATTCCCAAGTATGCATAGGGATACTGTTGGAGTTTAACTAGCTAAAACTTTGCAGCTTACCAGTGCAAAGCAATGGTAAGCTTCCTGCACCTTGCTGGCCAGAGCTACCCTACCCATCAGAGCACTAGTTTTCAGGGTAAGCTGGAGGCAAGTGAAAACAATCCGAGACTCCAGTGACCGGTCTAATTAATAAGCCAGGCTGGCTGTTCAATCAACAGTGCTGTGGATCACTGTGGACCTGGCTGACTCAGATGTCTGTTTACTGAATACGCCGCACAGGATTGACTTGGTTCCAATCTTCCATCATCAGCCGTTTCTTTTAATATTCATTATTAATACAATTTTCAATAATCTGTGATTGTGGATTTAATTGGACAGCTGTGGTCAGTCCTACATCCGCTGCTATTACAAATACTTCTAAATACTTATAAATAATATTAAGGATATTAAATATCTAGCTTTACATACCAAGATTATACATAAAGGCAGGATGTATGAAGGAAAGGGACAAAATTCAAAGAGATCTGGGAGTGGCTCAGTGACCCAATCATCTAGTACATCTTTGGCCCCTTTTCCATCCATATTGGAGCCTTTATTTGAATATTCATGGTACAGAAAGTAACATGAAGTGTCCCTGAGTTAGGCAATTTGACCCTGATTTTTAGGGTCTATGTTGGGATTTTCAAGATTGAAGGTCGAAGTGTATGATTATGACAAACGTGATAATCAAATGTACCTCTGCTGACTTTTCTTCTGTCTCAGATATAAGTTTACCTGACACTTTTCTTGAAGATAGTGCCTCTTTAAAGGAGATCTACACTTGGAGGCAGAGGGAATGGCTGAAGTACTAAATGTGTACTTTGCATCTGTCTTTACCGAGGAAGAAGGTGCTGCCAAAGTCACAGTAAAAGAGGAGGTAGTTGAGATACTGGATGGGCTAAAAATTGATTGAGGAGATATTAGAAAGGCTGGCTGTGCTTAAAGTAGATAAGTCACTCGGGCCGGATGGGATGCATCCTAGGTTGCTGAAGGAAGTAAGGGTGGAAATTGCGGATGTACTGGCCATAATCTTCCAATCATCCTTAGATACAGGGGTGGTGTCAAAGGACTGGAGAATTGCAAATGTTACACCCTTGTTCAAAAAAGGGTTTAAGGATAAACCCAGCAACTACAGGCCAGTCAGTTTAACCTTGGTAGTGGAGAAACTTTTAGAAACGATAATTCGGGACAAAATTAACAGTCACTTGGATAAGGGTGGATTAATTAAGGAAATCCAGCAGGGATTTGTTAAAGGCAAATTGTGTTCAACTAAATTGATTGAGTTTTTTGATGAGGTAACAGAGAGGGTAGATGAGGGCAATGCAGTTGATGTGGTGTATATGGACTTCCAAAAGGCGTTTGATAAAGTGCCACATAATAGGCTTGTCATCAAAGTTGAAGCCCATGGAATAAAATGGGCAGTGGCAGCATGGATACGAAATTGGCAAAGTGAGAGGAAGCAAAGAGGAGTGGTAAGCGGTTGTTTATCGGACTGGAGGGAGGTATACAGTGGCGTTCCCCAGGGATCGGTACTAGGACGATTGCTTTTCTTGATATATATTAATGACTTGGACTTTGGTGTACAGGGCACAATTTGAAAATTTACAGATGACACAAAACTTGGAGGATAGTAAACAGTGAGGAGGATAGTGATAGACTTCAAGAGGACATAGACAGGCTGGTGGAATGGGCGGACACATGGCAGATGAAATTTAACGCAGGAAAGTGTGAAGTAATGCATTTTGGTAGGAGGAATGAGGAGAGGCAATATAAACTAAAGGGTACAATTCTAAAAGGGGTGCAGGAACAGAGGGATCTGGGGGTATATGTGCACAAATCGTTGAAGATGGCAGGGTAGTTTGAGAAAGTGGTTAAGAAAGCATTCGGGATCCTGGGCTTTATAAATCGAGGCATAAAGTATAAAAGCAAGGAAGTTATGATGAATCTTTATAAAACACTGGTTCGGCCACAACTGAAGTATTGTGTCCAGTTCTGGGCACCGCACTTTAGGAAGGATGTGAAGGCCTTAGAGAGGGTGCAGAAGAGATTTACTAGAATGGTTCCAGGGATGAGGGACTTCAATTACGTGGATAGACTGGAGAAGCTGGGGTTGTTCTGCTGAGAGCCGAGAAGGTTTAGAGGAGATTTGATCAAGGTATTCAAAATCATGAAGGGTCTAGACAGAGTAGATAGAGAGAAAGTGTTCAATTGGTGGAAGGGTCAAGAACCAGAGGACATAGATTTAAGGGATTGGCAAAAGAACCATAGGCGACATGAGGAAAAACTTTTTTACACAGCGAGTGGTTATGATCTGGAATATGCTGCCTGAGGGGGTGGTGGAGGCAGATTCAATTATGGCCTGAAAAGGGAATTGGATAAGTATTGAAGGGAAAAAATGTGCAGGGCTATGGGGAAAGGGTGGGGGAGTGGGACGAGCTGGATTGCTCTTGCAGAGAGCCGGCATGGACTCAATGGGCTGAATGGTCTCCTTCCATGCTGTAACCATTCTATAATTCAATGATAAATAACAGAAAATGTTGGAAACACTCAGCAGATCAGTCAAAAACTGTGGAAAGGTCAGATAAGTTAACGTTTCAGGTGTGGATTCTTTGGAACATTAATTTGTCTGTTCCCTCCATATATTCTGAGTGTTTCCAGCATTTTCTGTTTTTGTTTCAAATTTCCAGCATCTGTAGTTTTTGCTTTTCCACTTCAAATAATGCCCTTTTTGAAATTTAAATGTTGTAGTTGTATTATGTATTGCATCTGCAGTAACAAATAAAATAACTTATAAAAAAGCCCAAAATACTTTGAAAGTGTTTGCCTGGCATCAGATGTACTATAAGTTATCGCGCAGACTTGTTCTTGTGGCCAGCATGGTGAACTTTAACCTAAGTATTTGGAGTGGGCTGTTAAGGATTGTTCCAGGACCTTAGAGTGCCCAAAAACTCTCCAAATATGGCAACACCGTTCTATTATAAATTCCTGTTATGTGAATAATCCTGGCATAGTCATTCAAGTATCCTTATTAAAGTATTGTAAGAGGCCATTCTCCAAAATGAAAAGCAATTACATTTATTGAAATAAAAACTATTTCTAATTGGCAATGTAAGGAAACTTAAGATAAATTCAATTTAACGCATTGTTATCCATGAGTCCTATAGCTACAGATTGCTACTCATTTTGTTGTTATTTGTCACGGTCATATCATTCATCATGATATAATGGGCCAAAAAAAAATTCTGTTCACTCATTTTTGTGAATAAATAGATGAAAATATAAAGTGCTGTTTCCTGCTCTATATTCATGGAACTTTTTTCCCTAAAATTAATCAATGAAGGGAAATGTAATCCAAAGACATTTGCCTTTTAAATCATGAAAAATTCTAGTTGTTTTTTGTCAAGGTTCAAAGTTGTCCTGTGCATCTCTAAGGAATAGGAATATTCAAAGATCGTTTGTAAATCTTCTTGAATCATGTTCCACTGGTTTGAGTGATATTATTTGGTGGAATTCTGTCATCTCTGTGAAATATTTCTGTAGCCTCAAATCCACAGGTCATAAGCTCCCTCTTTTCCTTTTTCTCCCAGTTGCTGACCTTCAAGTTTGGAGGAGAGGGAGGGAAGGAGGGGGGGAGTGGAGGGGGGAAGAGAACAGAATTCTCTCATCTGGGAGAAGGGGAAGACTGGGCTAAAATCATCATCTGGAGGGGGTAGGGAGCTTCATTCTACAAAGGGCCCATTAAAACTAAACAAAATTTGCAAACAGATATCAAAATGACCTGGGCTGACACCTATTTGGTGGGTACTGTAGACACCATACAGACAATGAAGAGGAGGGGACCAAGTGAGGAGGTCTGGCACACCTGCCATGATCGTGTGGGGATGACTATATGTAAGGGCTGAAATTGGTCTTCGGCAGTAGTGCAAAACAGGCAATAGCAAATCGGCAGCCCGTTTTACACTCAGTCTGATTTTCTTTTCCATTGAATGAAAAGGAAAATCGCGCGGTGTGTCAAAACAGGCTGCTGATTCGTTACCGCCCGGTTTGCGTTACCGCCAAAGACTGTAATGTCTTTGTTAATAGCGCTTTAGGTTTCACTGACAATATATTCCTCTCCCATAGTGGGTTATTCGTTGGCTGTGAAGCACTTCGGGACATCATGAGGTCATGAAATATGCTATACAAATGTAAATTATTTTTTCTTGGTAGAGTTAGTGAACTGTCGCATCTTTTGTTATTTTGTGTTGAAGGAGGAAGCGTGAGTTCAAAGTTCCTTTAAAAATAGTGCACACTGTTGTATTGTCTTTACTGCAGCTTATCCATTATTTTAATAATTGTAAACAATTTTACAACACCAAGTTATAGTCCAGCAATTTTATTTTAAATTCACAAGCTTTCGGAGATTTTCTCCTTCCTCAGGTAAATGTTTCAAGATCTCCTTGAAGCCTACGCATTTATACATTTGTATAAATGCGTAGGCTTCAAGGAGATCTTGAAACATTTACCTGAGGAAGGAGAAAATCTCCGAAAGCTTGTGAATTTAAAATAAAATTGCTGGACTATAACTTGGTGTTGTAAAATTGTTTACAATTGTCAACCCCAGTCCATCACCGGCATCTCCACATCATTATTTTAATAAGCCTGCCCAATAGTTTATAGTCTAAGCCAAGTGCTGATGGAGTGTTTATTCTACCACTTTCCAAAGTCTGGAGAACCATAGGAGGGCTTGTGATGAATCTAGGTGATAAGGATTTCTGTTCATTGGTGGAGCTTGCTACAGCATCAAATATTGAGTGTATTAAGACACACTCTGATTCGTAACAACAAGCACTTGCTATGGGCGTGATCTTTGGCACAGAGTATGAGGAATATATACTCAGTAAAACCCAAAAATGTAACACCGGTACCAGCAAAGCCAATACGGGGTAATTTCCAACTTCAGCAAGGGTTAAAATCTGGTGATACTGGATTGGCCGCCCGTTATACATCCTGCCCAATATTCCTTCCTGTTGAACTCAATTGAATGGTAAATCAGGCAGGGCATATAACAATGGAGTGTATAACAGCGGGGCATATATAGAAGGGGCATATAACGGGTGGCAGATCCAATACTGCCAGTTCTCTGCCCCTGCTGAAGATGAAAGTTAGCCCCTACATATTCTCAAGTCATTTCTCCTCTCATCCCCACACAGTCATGGCTGGTGTGCTGAAGCTCCTCACTTGGTCCTCTACACTTTGTTGTCTCTAAGCTTTCTCACGGTGACATCATTTGAAAGCCCTGGTTCAGGTTCCATATGTACGCTGATGGCTTTATCTATCAACCATATATTTTGCTTCCAAGTTAGTTGCTCGCCTCTCCATCTGCTCATGTGACATCAAGGGGGTGATTTTAGGAGGCAAATGCGGGTGCGTTGGCGGCGGGGGGGTTCCAAAAATCGTGCAGATCCCATTCGGGTTTGGAAGCCGGCTCCAACCCGCTGGCTTCCGAGTTTCCCAGGGACCTACCTGTGTGCGTGCGGGCGACCCGAAAATGGAAGTCCCGCCGGCAATTAAAGCCGTCAGGATGACAGTTGAAGAGCCAAATGTACCTCATTGAGGTACTTAAGGCACTTTACCTGTGACAGAATAAGTGATTGGAAAGATTTTTCACTTACCTGGGCAGCTTTCCCACCGCTTCTGATTCACGCCTGGTGAAACCAGGGATGGCTGAATCAGGGAGAAAGAAACAAAATAAATCAAATAAAAAAACATGCAATGATGTTAAAACACTAAATGCACCTACCTTTGAAACCTGCTCCAATGTCTGATGTCTCCCTCTTCACCATCACCATGTCCCCCTGATCTTCCTCCGATCTCACCTCCCTGATCTTCCCCCGATCTCACCTCCCTGATCTTCCCCCGATCTCACCTCCTTGATCTTCCCCCGATCTCACCTCCCTGATCTTCCCCCGATCACACCTCCCTGATCTTCCCCCGATCTCACCTCCCTGATCTTCCCCTGATCACACCTCCCTGATCTTCCCCCGATCTCACCTCCCTGATCTTCCCCCGATCTCACCTCCCTGATCTTCCCCCGATCTCACCTCCTTGATCTTCCCCCGATCTCACCTCCCTGATCTTCCCCCGATCACACCTCCCTGATCTTCCCCCGATCTCACCTCCCTGATCTTCCCCTGATCACACCTCCCTGATCTTCCCCCGATCTCACCTCCCTGATCTTCCCCCGATCTCACCTCCCTGATCTTCCCCCGATCTCACCTCCCTGATCTTCCCCCGATCTCACCTCCCTGATCTTCCCCCGATCTCACCTCCCTGATCTTCCCCTCTCTCCCCCCCCCTTTTTCCCCTCTCCCCCCCCCCCTCCCCCCCTCCACCCCGGTCTTCCTGTCCAGCGCCGGATGACGTCTGGCTCTATCTCTTTCCCGCCACCCCCCCCCACCCCCGGCGTTGCAGCTTCTGACAGCAGCCAACCTGTCAATCAGGCTGGCAGCCAGGTGCGAAACCCGGCGAGGACGTTAATCATCAGCAATCAACGTGCAATCTCATCAGAAATGGTAAGTTTGTTTCATGCGGGTTTGCCACGCACCCAATCGCGCCTCCGCTGCCAACCTGCCTCCCCGTTAATATCGGGGCCATGCCTTCGATAAGTCAAAATTTTCTCCATCTTAATGTTAGAAAAGCCAAAGACATTACATTTGGCTCGCATGAACTCCTACCTGTCTCTATCCCTAACTTCATCAACCTTCCTGACTACCACCTCAGTTCAAGTGGTGCTGCCTGATCCCAAACTGAGTTTCCTCCCCACCTCTGTTCTGGTCACCTCGAAATGTTTCCTTTCACCTTCATAATATTGCCCATCTCTGCTCATACCTCCCCCCCTCTGCTGCTGAGACCTTTAGCTTTGACTTTTCAAATACTTCCCTAATTGGCTTCCTGCTTCCACTCTCCAATTCTGCAATTCATCCGGAATGCCACTGCTCATGTTCTTACCTATTCAAAGCATTGCAATTCCATTACACCAGCCCTTGCTGGGCTCGATTGTCTTTATGGATTGGTTTTAAGATCTATTCCCTCTCCTTCAAATGCCTCCATGGTCTCACTCCACCTTACCTCAGACAGCTCATTCAATCTGATGTTCCTAACTTCACCCTTTGATCCGCTGACTATTGGTCTACATCCTCTTTGCTCCATTGTTGGCAGACATTCTTTTAGCCATTTTGCTCCAGTCTTCTGGAACTCCTTCTCAAAATACCTTCACCTTGCCTACTTCTCCCTGCCTACTTTCAAAAACCTAGCAAAGATTTTTGAACTGCTTTTTGTCACTACGTTTTAAATCTATTCTTACTATTCTCCTTCCCATTCAACGTCCATTTTCAATTATCTGATCTCTAAAGTGCTCTGGAACATCTTCTGATGCTAAGAGCACTATATAAACACAAGCTGTTGTTGATAATGTGAGAAATGTCTCCAATTTCCACTAATGTGACATGACGGCACCGGGTCTATATCTCAGTGCTTAGGAGATAAATGTCTGCAGGAAGCAAGACTTGAATCAACACATTAAAGGAGAGAGGAAAAATTAAATATATCAAGAAAGAAGGATTGACTTTTATCGACAGGACTGAGTCTCTTCCCTCCAGACACAGTCACATACATCCTTGGCATGTCTTGAAAAGGACAGTACATTGTTAAATTGAATTGGTATAATGAAGAAAAACTGTGCTTTTATATTGTGTCTGACAGAAGCTATAATCACAATTTTAGTTTAATCTCTTTTCACTTTCCATTTAACTTGAATATTCTGTGTCATTTGATAAACTGTCTGGTAAGATAACTTACCAAATGAGTAAATAGAAGGGAGTGCAATAATATCATGAAGACATTGTTCCGTCACTGACCCCGTCTGCCACTAAAAAAAGAAAATATATTTACAAGATTAAGTAGAAACTAAGTTAATGAAGCGAAAGTCATGTGCATCAAGAGGCGAAAGGGAGGGAGGAACTTAAAACATTTACAATCACCGGGGAAAAGGTTCTGAAAAAATTATTAGAACTAAAAGCTGACAAGACCCCAGATCCTGATGGACTTCATCCTAGGGTCTTAAAAGAAGTGGCTGCAGAGGTAGTAGATGCATTGCTATTAATTTTCCAAAATTCCCTAGATTCTGGAAGGGTCCCATCAGATTGGAAAATAGCGAATGTAACTCCTCTATTCAAGAAAGGAGGGAGACAGAAAACAGGAAACTACAGGCCAGTTAGCTTAACACCTGTCATAGGGAAAATGCTAGAATCTATTATTAAGGAGGTTATAGCAGGGCACTTAGAAAATCTCAGTGCAATCAGGCAGAGTTAACACGGCTTTGTGAAAGGGAAGTCTTGTTTGACTAATTTATTAGAGTTCTTTGAGGAAGTAATAAGCAACGTGGATAAAGGGGATCCTGTGGATGTGGTGTACTTGGATTTCCAGAAGGCATTTGACAAGGTGCCACATCAAAGGCTACTACACAGAATAAGAGCTCATGGTGTAAGGGGTAACATATTAGCATGGATAAAGGATTGGTTAGCTAACAGGAAACAGAGAGTAGGCATAAATGGGTCATTTTCAGGTTGGCAAGATGTAACGAGTGGAGTGCCACATGGATCAGTGCTGGGGCCTCAACTATTTATTTATTTTCTTATTCGTTCATGGGATGTGGGCGTCGCTGGCGAGGCCGGCATTTATTGCCCATCCCTAATTATAACCTATATCAATGACTTGGATGAAGGGACCAAATGTATGGTTGCTAAATTTGCTGATGACACAAAGGTAGGTAGGAAGGTAAGTTGTGAAGACGGCATAAGGAGTCTGCAAAAGGATATAGATAGGTTAAGTGAGTGGGCAAAAATTTGGCAGATGGAATATAATGTGGGAAAATGTGAACTTGTCCACTTCAGCAGGAGGAATAGAAAAGCAGTATATTTAAATGGAGAGAGATTGCAGAACTCTGAGGTACAGAGGGATCTGGGTGTCCTAGACATGAATCACAAAAAGTTAGTATGCAGACACAGCAAGTAATTAGGAAGGCAAATGGAATGTTGTCATTTATTGCAGAGAAATGGAATATAAAAGTAGAGATGTTTTGCTACAGTTGTACAGGGCATTGGTGAGACCACATCTAGAATACTGTGTGCAGTTTTGGTCTCCTTATTTAAGAAAGGACATAATTGCTTTAGAGGTGGTTCAGAGAAGGTTCACTCGACTGATTCCTGGGTTGAGGGGATTATCTAATGGGGAAAGGTTGGACAAGTTGGGCCTGTATACACTGGAGTTTAGAAGGTGATCTTATAAGATCCTGAGGGGACTAGAAGGGGTAGATGCTGAGAGGATGTTTCTCCTTGTGGGAAAGACTAGAACTAGGGGCCACAGTTTAAAAATAAGGGGTCTTCCATTTTTTCTTTCAAAGGAGTCTGTGGAACTCCCTTCCCCAGAGAGCGGTGGAGGCAGGGTCATTGAATATTTTTAAGACGGAGTTAGATAGATTCCTGATTAACAAGGGAGTCAAAGGTTATAGTAGGTAGACGGGAAAGTAGGGTTGAGGTCACAATCAGATGAGCCATGATCTTATCAAATGGCAGAGCAGGCTTGAGGGGCCAAATGGCCTACTCCTGCTCTTAATTCGTATGTGTGTATATTGTCAGAGTTTGTGCTGCAGCTTTGGTTCATCCACACTTGAGGTATTGTGTCCAGTATTTCATCTCCCCATCTGGTGATGACCACTGAGGCTCTGCAAAGGAGGACATCAAGGATGATAACAATAGTTCAGAATTCTTGGTTAGTGAATTTCGCTTAGTGATGCATCATGAGTAACCATGTTCTCCAGGCACTTCTGTATCAGTCAGCAGGTTGTGGGTTCAAGCCCAATTCCAGGTACTTGAGCACATAATTAAGGCTGGCACTCATGTGCAGGACAATAGCTGCACCATTGTAGATGCTGCCTTTTGAGTGAGACATTAAATTGAGGTCCTTTCTGCCCTGTCAAGTGCATGTAAACAATCCCATGACAGTTTCTGAAGAAGAGCAGGGGAGGTTTCCTGTTGTAGGAACATAGGAACAGGAGTAGGCCATTCAGCCCCTCGTGCCTGCTCCGCCATTTGATAAGATCATGGCTGATCTGTGATCTAGCTCCATATACCTGCCTTAATATCCCTTAATAACAAAAAGCTATCTATCTCACATTTAATTTTAGCAATTGAGCTAGTATCAATTGCCGTTTGCGGAAGAGAGTTCCAAACTTCTACCACCCTTTGTGTGTAGAAATGTTTTCTAATCTCACTCCTGAAAGGTCTGGCTCTAATTTTTAGACTGTGCCCCCTACTCCTAGAATCCCCAACCAGCGGAAATAGTTTCTCTCTATCCACCCTATCTGTTCCCCTTAATATCTTATAAACTTCGATCAGATCACCCCTCAACCTTCGAAACGCTAGAGAATACAACCCCAATTTGTGTAATCTCTCCTCGTAACTTAACAATTGAAGTCCGGGTATCATTCTAGTAAACCTATGCTGCGCTCCCTCCAAGGCCAATATGTCCTTCCGAAGGTGCCGTGCCCAGAACTGCTCACAGTACTCCAGGCGTGGTCTAACCAGGGTTTTGTATAGCTGGGTAATACTTATCCCTCAGCCACTAAAGCAGATTATCTGGTCAGTTATGTCTTTGCTGACTGTGGGATCTTACCACGTGCAAATTGGCTGTCGCATCTCCCTAAAACAGTGACTACACTTTTAAAATACTTCATTGGCTGTGAAGAGTTTTGGGATGTCCTGAGGTTGTGAAAGGTGTTATTTAAATGCAGATTCTTTCCTTCCTCTCTTCCCTTATGAAGTCAGGGAGGAATTTCCCAAAAGCTTTCCTGAAATTGGCCATGTGCCTTTTTTTCCTCTGTATTTTGCCTCCCCAGGAGTTAGCATTACTCGTGGTTGGGGAGCGTGGTGCATGAGGTTGTACTGTCCATTGGATAAGGGTGAGCATTGATGAGCCTGTTAGTATTTTTCAATGGTTGCAGAGGATTTCCAACATGACTAATGTGATATCATTATGGCAGTTTATTAAACCAGGCTGTTCTTTACGATATCACGAGCTCAGCGTACCCAGAGCATCACAAATGAGTCAGTAAGCCTTGTTAAAGCTGCTGTATTTTTCTTCTGGCATGCTTGGGAGAAAAATACAACAATTAAAACTACTGAGAAATGGCATGGGGGTTGGCATAAAGGCAGGATCTAATTGACATCATGCACAACATCTATGTCTCATGCCCTGTTCCAAAGTGTAATTAATGGATATGGACAACTGAATTTACCTGCTGAAATCACAGATGTGATATTGTAATTTTTTTTTGTTAAGTTCTTCAAAAATGCCAAACAAAGGGAAAGAATCAGAGGAATGATGTACAAGAAGCGATAGGTGTAACGCTGGTAGACTTGCCTTTTAATTTTCTCATGGCCATTTTGGAGAAACCCTTTGGCTCGGCTCACTGTCCCAAATAGCATGGGTGAAATTTGGAACTTACTGCATAAGGAATCGCGACCATGACCATGTGCCCTATTATTCTGTGGTGCGATATCCTGGTACTGGAATGCATTCTGTCGTCTTTTTTTTGAATCGCATTAATTACATTAGGCCAGGAATTTCCTCGGAGCTGCTCCCGCTGCGCCGCTGTCACTTTGCTGGATGTGCTCTTCCGGCAAAGTTACAAACCAGTAAAGTGGGAGCAGCTCCGAGGAAACTCACAGTCGTTAACGTCAGACCAGAAGAAATGAACTTAAGACATTTTTTTTTATTAATCATAAAGATCATTTGCATTTATAAAGTAAGAACTAAGAGCCAGGTAACCTTCAGAAGAGTAACCAGATTTAGAAATGAAATCTGCGTTGATGGAGTATAGCAGGGTATTTGCAACTGGAGAGAATGGGCTTTAATGTAGAGGCAAGAATTGCTTTTGGTTTTTTGTTTCTTATGCCACGTTTCTTCGATCCAGCTGGAGTGTCTATCTTACAGAACTTGAATTGCCCTTGGAGTTGTGCCAAACTGTCGCTACCAACTTCCAATTATGCTGTTTTTCCCAAGGTTTCCACTGACGTCATGGTGGACAATCAGGAGAAGCCCTCTCCGGAATTCCCACTCCTGGTGATTTTTAAAATGATTAAAGAAGCATAATAAATAATATTTGCATGACAAGTACCCCGCACTTGGGCCAATCTTTGCTCATATCTCTTTGGTAATAGTTGCTGGCAGGTGCTTGAATGTGTTCTTGGGTGATGTGACTGAGCATTTTCCCTCCTTGTGACGTATGGCCCTGAACTCTGCTCTGTGCTTTCTTCAAACCAACACATACCCAAGTCTAATATCACTTCTTTATACCAGTTATAGCCATAGGAAAGTAAGTGGAAATAGAAAATGTATTGACGAGAGAGGCAGGGAGAGATTATAAATATGCATTAAATGAGAATACAGAGACAAAAGAAAAAGTAATGAAAGGGAGTAAATCTTAAGAGTTCTCTTACCAGAGTTCAAACATAGAGTGTATTTAGTTTCATTTCTCTTATTGTCTGATAAGAAAGTGGCAGTCTGTCAGATATGTCTTCTGTCTCTGTTGGTCCTCACTGTTGGAGAAGAAACAGAAACGTTTCATAAGCAGCTGTATGATTTGATCATGCAGATATGTCCACAAGTGAGGCCGACCAGATAACCCACAACAGATAACATTTTGAGTTGTGGGGATCATTATCACACCGCACTGCTGGTTGTTATTTATTATTTTAATATTTCTTTATGATTTCACTTGAAAACTAGCAATTTAACTGTTTTTTAACCCTCCAAAATGACACAATATTAATTTGTGATGTCAAGTTTTATTGTGTTGTCATGGAAGTAGTGATTTTCACTTCCATTCCTTGCAAGTGTTTTTAACAAAAGTCACGGTTTTCTCTCTCTGTGGTTTTACTAAAGTTTAATCTACCCTATATAGTATGATACACACAGTACTATTCACAAGTGCCCACCTAGCCACATTCTTACATCTCAGCTTGGCTTAGTTGTATCACTATCACCTCTGAGTCAGATGGTTGTGGGTTCAAGCCACTCCAGGACTTAACTCTAGTAGTGAAGTACTGAGGGAGTGCTGCACTGTTGGAGGTGTAGTTTTTTGGATAAGACTTAAACTGATGTCCCATCTGCCTGTTCAGGTTGTTGTAAAAGATCCCATGGCACTATTCAGGAGACAGCAGACAAATTCTCCAAGTGTCCTGATCAAAATTTACCCCATAACCAATACCACCGGGAACAGATTAACCGATCAATGCTCTTTTCTGGAATCTTGCTGTGCACACATTGCCTCCCATGTTGCCTTCTCAACAACGGTGACTATAATTCAAAGGTAATTTATTGGCTGTATTTTCAGATGCCCTGAGGATGTGAAAAGCTCTATATAAATGCAGGTTCATTTCTTTTTCCACATCAAGCGTTACCTGCAGCAGATTTCATATTATTCAAGACTCTCAGAAATCATGGGTGACATTGAATTCGTCAGTCAGCTACCTGCCTGCAGTATCTTCCATAACTACTGCATCTGCAGCCATCTTCCTTTAAGAAAGGCCAGAATGAATAATTCCCTTTCATTAAAATAATACTGTGCACCTGAATGACACAGACTATTGGGGCTGAAGGAAAATTGTCAGAATTGGGATAACATGCTGGGATAAAAAAAAATGTACAGAAAGTTCACACTGATAAATTGTCATCAATTTGGCTCATGACCTTCACTTTTAGTATCTTACACTCATTTGTGAAAACCATCAACCTCATTTGTTGGAAGCTTTGAGATTCACATGATAGGATTTCAAGTCGTTTTGCTCTTTGGGGTCCTTGTGGTAGTGTCCTAGTTCATTGTGTGGACTGAGACTTCCTTATTATCCAAATAAATGTTAAAGGGCCGCTGTGACCTTTAGAATTTGCTGCTGTGTCGGGTTTCAATCACCATTGTGACTGATAACTTGCAGTTCTTCTGCCTCTTCCTCCCCCCCCCCCCACTCCCCGCCCCCCCCCCCCCAGCAAAACAGACTCGGGTTTTTAAAGATGCACATTAAAATATTTAGAGTGTATTCTTTGTCGTCCTTTGGGCTATGCATTGTTGCTTTGTGTTTTCCATGAACAGTCGATTATTAAATTAGTGTTTTGCTGTGCTGTGTAGTTTGGTGTTAGTTGTGCACCTTTATCAGCCAGCAGCAGCTTGGTGCTAAGCTACAGTCTTCTGTTAATGGGAGTGCCGCCATTGCCAAACAGCCTGTCACTATTTGAGTCTCGTTATCCGCATTAAGACAGATTCTTTATTTCGTTCTTTTTTTATTGGTTATGATTGTTTTTTATCAGTTTACCTGACTGGCTCTTGGTATTTTGCAATCTGATACTTTAACTCCTCAGTACATCCCTGGTGCTTGATGACCTGACTTGTTCAGTTTATGATTAGTGGAGGCTGGCATTGGAATGTTGTTTTTTGAGAGGGAGACCTCCTCCATTTTTTAATCTTTGAACTTTTTTGGGATGAGAAGGTCCATTCCAGCCATTTAGAACTTAATATGATCATTACAAACATCTGTTGAGTAGATGCCTGATTAAAATAACACAGTGCAACCTTTTAATGAGACCACGTAGGTGGGAAACAAATTAATCATTAACCCATTTTTAAGAGCAGGTCGATAAAAGGGAAGACTGATCTTTAGAGTTAAATTGACCCATTGAGCTACCTGGCAACAATCTCTGTCAGATGATCATTTTGTGTGGCACTGGGAGATTATGAAATTTAGTTTTCGGAAAAAGCATAGTTTACGCAGATTTTCCTATACACCTAATGGAGCACTGTTTTTCTTAAAAAAAACATCTTTTTTAAACACATCTTTGTTTGGCAGGAAAATGAGCAAGAAGTGCAGTGCCATTTTCTCTATTGGTGACATCACACATATGGTGATATCTTGGTGATACAACCTACTCTGCAAATGCTGAAAATTTGAAATAAAAACAGAAAGTACTAGAAATACAAAGCAGTCAGCATCTGTGAAGAAAAAAAGACTGAGCTGCTATCTATTTCCAGCATTTTCTGTTTATCTTTCTGGGAGAGCTCAGGCCAACTGCAGACCCTGTACCACTAACCTGGCTGAGAACAGCTTAACTCAACACCGACTAGGAATTGAACGTGGGACGTTCCTGGTCTGTAAGGATCAACTACACCCAGGATAAAGTTGCTGAGCCATCAGGAGAACATACGTTACAAAACATATTCAGAATCATTGGCACTAAAATTAAATATATGACCATATTGGTATGGGGGCAATTGTAAATGGTGGTTTCTATTATCTATGTAAAATCTTACATCTGCACACATTTCATGTCAACTGTTTCCATTATAAATTCCTATGTCCACATTTATAATGGAAATTGCCTAGGTAAACTTGTCACACTGTAATTACACTCGCCCACCATCGGTGGCATTGTAGTATCTTGATTTTAAGAACATAAGAATTAGGAGCAGGAGTAGGGCATACGGCCCTGCGAGCCTGCTCTGCCATTCAATAAGATCATGGCTGATCTTCTACCTCTACTCCATTTTCTCGCCCTATCCCCATATCCCTTGATTCCCTTAGTGTCCAAAAATCTATCGATCTCAGACTTGAATCTACTCAATGACTGAGCATCCACAGCCCTCTGGGGTGGAGAATTCCAAAGATTCACAACCCTCTGAGTGAAGAAATGTTTCCTCATCTCGGTCCTAAATGGCCGACCCCTATATCTTGAGACTATAACCCCCAGTTCTCGACTCTCCAGCCAGGGAAAACAGCCTCTCAGCATCTACTCTGTCAAGCCCCCTTATAATCTTACATTTTTCAATAAGATCATCTCTCATTCTTCTAAACTCCACAGAATATAGGCCGGTTCGGCACAATCTATCCTCATAGGACAACCCTCTCATCCCAGGAATTAATTTAGTGAACCTTCATTGCACCTCCTGTAAGGCAAGTATATCCTTCCTTAAGTAAGGAGCCCAAAACTGTACACAGCACTCCAGGTATGATCTCACTAGAGCCCGATATAATTGCAGCAAGACCTCCTTATTCTTATATTCCAACCCCCTTGAAATAAAGACTATCATACTATTTGCCTTCCTAATTGCTTGCTGTACCTGCATTTGTGATTGATGTGCCAAATCCCTCTGACTACCAACATTTATTAGTTTCTCACCATTTAAAAAATATTCTGTTTTTCTATTCTTCCTACCAAAGTGAACAACCTCACATTTCCCCACATTATACTCCATTTGCCCACTTCTTGCCCACTCACTTAACCTGTCTATAAAGCTTTGCAGACTCTTTGTGTCCTCCTCACAGCTTACTTTCCCACCTAGCTTTGTATTGTCAGCAAACTTGGATACATTACATTCGGTCCCCTCATCTAGGTCATTGACATATATTGTAAATAGCTGAGGCCCAAGAATTGATTCTTGTGGCACCCCACCAGTTACAACCTACCAACCCAAAAATGACCCGTTTATTCCTACTCTCTGTTTTCTGTCCATTAACCAATCCTCAATCCATGCTAATATATTACCCCCAACCCCATGAGCCCTAATCTTGTGTAACATGATTTTGATCCCCCAGCTCCTTAGCCTGCAGGAAGTCCTATGTTCCAATCAGCTCTGCTTCTCTGTTTCCCACATTGCTGTAAGTTTTGTTATTTAGCTATAAATAATAATATAACATCAAAATATTATATAAAAACAAGGACAGAATGTATGCCTTAAAATGGTTACTGAATGATATCTGCACAATCTGGTCAAATTACCCCCCGCTCGTTAACCCTGCTTCACCTGGTCATAATTCCCTGTGTGCGATCCCACAGGAGATCAACTAGTAATGTAATAAATAAATGTAGCCTCAAATGTTTTAAAATGCAAAAAAGACCCCAATTACAGTTTAGTAGCAGTGTGAGTTTGTTTTATGGTATTTGGTGCAGTAATAATGGATTGTCCACTGTCTGATTCAGATCTATTATCTTCGAGTTTAAAGGTAAACAGTAATCAAATTAATCTAAATCAAAGCAAGAAATAACATTGCGATCAGCCAAATATAAACATCTATTTTTCACGTTACACATACTACAGATATGCTTTCCTGTAAATGGACCCAATTGTGATTAGGTCACACAATTAATTATCAACAAAAATATTCTTTTTATTGACTCAAGAAAATACTTGGCATCAGCTCAATAAAAATATTTTTGCAAATTCTAGCAGCAATTAAGTTACTTTAACTTAATTGCAGATTATACTCATACTAGATTTTACACTGTATTTTCTGTATATTTATTTAAAGAGGTACTACCTGGTTAATTGTTTTGCAATAAACTTGTACAATTTCACTAATAGGTCAGTAAATTAAAGAAAGGAATGATATTCCTCCATCGCAAGTCTTGTTTGCTAGTGGAAAAAGTACTCTTAATTAAAACTAAGATAAAAATTTGCCCCTTAGTGTGATCTTCCTACTCCAATCAACATAACAGTGAAACAATGGAATTTTTGAAGCAGCCTATTCCAAGATTCCTCTCTAAGAAAATGTTTCCTTCAACTTGTTTGGACTCCCTCAAAAACAATGATTCACTGGGTGAATTACTGTGGAACTATGATCTTGGGTATCTCACCTATTCCAGTGGCCATTATTCATGTGCTGTCCTGGACAGTGAGTGTCGACAGTAATTGGAAAGTGGGTGGATACTTTGCAGCACTTATCAGCAGGGGTCAGTGAAAAGCAGTCAAGACCCCTGGTTGATATTTCCCCTCTTTAGCCTAGGGTCACTGAAGTAAGCACCTAACCATACCCCAGTTGAGATCAGCTATCTCAGCACATGCTATGAGTTAAACTTGGGACATTCCTACCCTGTATGGTTCATTTTACTAGGCGGTGCAGTTACCAACTAAGCCACTGGCACCTCTTCAATAAGAATATAAGTTATTTATTTCATACCATCATGAAAATAAATTCTATTTTTTTAAATCATCTGTAGCCTAAGTAACAGCATTGAGGACAGTTTTCAGAATTGTCATTATATCTAGTGCAGCACCATAAATGAAAACTTGGTACTTCCCTTTACAAAGAGTGGGTCAGCTCCATCTCCTAGCTTATTTTTGTGTGAGATTCTTCTGAGAAGCCATCATTCTGGTTTGATCTGAGGTTTTTTTTCATTTCTTCAAACTGGGCGTTGCATGTCTCTTCAGATTCCTAATTATAGAGCTGAGTTCTCTTGCTGTTGCACATAATCTGTTTGCCAAATGCATGATATGAAGCAGACTTATATGAGCAAATAGAATGTAAAAACACAGCTGAACACAGCAATACGAAAAGGGCTTGCCCAGCATTTTACCTGTGTAACAGACGGATATGCAGGACTTCAGCAATTGTTCTATATTATGTCTATATATAGATTCTGTAACAGAAGACATAATTGTGGTATGGTATCTGGCCAATGGAGCTGTATTCAACAAGACTACAGCTGTGTCTTATTCAACAAGAACCCACAGATTTGCTGTTTAAACTATAGTTCTTGTTTAATTCGTTTTATTATGGTTTTGAATTTTTTATTTGTTTTTCTTAGGTAGCAAAGGAACATAATGAGCAAAAGTCATCTGAATTAGCCCTGTGAGAGAACCTACCCATTGAGTTAGAGAGAGCAAAAGCTTGATATAATACAGCATACTTTCTCCTAAAGTTAGCTCAATGATGACCTAACTGTACCTTCCACATTTGGTAAAAGTAGAACTTATACATTTTGAAGAGTCTGCTCTAATTAACCAATTGATGTATGCAAATTGGGTTTCATTTGCAGAATTCATTAAATGGTATCCCTGATAGTATATGAACATATGCAGCTTTTATATTGCACTTCCAATAGAAGTAGTTTTGTAATTGATTGATTCCCTTGCTGTCAAATTCACTGAAGCAGTAACAAGGTGGGATCTTTACCTGGCAGAACAAAAGAGATGAGGTCATCAAAGGCAGAATCAAGGGGGCTTTTGAGCATGTTGACAACTGGAGTAATGCCGTGACAGGTGGAATCCCAAGAAGAGGGGGTTGGGAATTAGAGATGTGTTGAGCAGCATGGTGATAGTGAGGTTTGAGGAATTGATCGAGATTGCCTGGTCAATGATCAATATTGCCATATCAATGATCGATTGGTCTGCATGTTTACAGATCTTGCTGATGTGTCCAATAATGTCTTACTGTAGAATCACCAACACTAATCCTTTCCTGTTTGACATAAAACAACCTCTCAGCCCAAGAAAGGTTAAATTCAATTCACATTATTTGTATTATCCTTGTCTTCATTTCCATGCCTGGGGTATTGCTATACTACATGTGCAAAACTAAAATTTGGGGACAAAGTCATATATGACTGTACAGGCCTGTAATGGGAAAAGCTTATTGCTTTCACCCCTCCTGTGATTATATCAAAGATGGCAGACTTGACAGCAAGCACCATCTATGAGCCATTTATCTTTGTCTTTGCCAACATTTTCTATCAGAGGCACTCCATAAAATCCCCAACTGAGAAGCTTTTTGGTTCCTCCAATGGCACTATAGGGTTGTCTACAACAATGCTGTTGCCATTGATGGCAACCTTGAAATGTAAAAGGGGTATTAAGGTTTTGACTTCCAGCACCAATATCAATATCACTTCTTTCCTCTTCCTGTGCTTGCACTGGAAAAAATAAAATAAGGGAGAAAAGAATCATGGAGTGTGAGAATGCAGGTCAATTAGGAGGTACAAGAATATGAGAATGGAAATTGTGGGAATGTCTCAATTCTGGTGAGAAGGTATTAAAGGATTAGCTGTACATTGTTTAAATTGTTGAGCTATTTCTATTTGAAGAAATTGTATTACGTGCTTTGGCTCCTTGTATGCTGGTGGCAAGACAAAGACAACTGTGCAGTCATTCAGAAGTTTCAATCACAGCTTCTAATTTGCTGGATGAAGATCTTCCCTGATGTCGGGAAAAGATAGGTGCAGCTGGTATGTTGGGTGGGCTGAGCTTTTCAGCCTGTATGTGGCCAAGAAATTATGGCCCATAGGTTCCAGAACTGCTGCCAGCAGCCAGTACTAGACCTCCAGTAGCATGAGGTAACCTGCATCCTTCCCTGAGGTGGTACTGCTTGCTGCCAGAGGTGCTGGCGCCACCCTATTTATATTACAGTACTGCTCCTGGAGCAGTATCAGAGGTCAGAGACAGACTGACGGGATGAAAGTCTCTGCTCTCTTGACAGCTGTTGAGGTCCTCAATTAAATGAGTTCTGGCAGTCTGAACCCCCGTTCCTGTTGACTATGGGCTCGCAGTGCCAAACTACCTATAATTGGAAACAGATTGGCACAAAAGCTGACAATATGATTCGGAGCCAACAAGGATGCTGACGTGGGAAATGGAAATGTCACACTAGTGCAGTAGTTGGTGTTTTTCTGAGATTGAGGCTCAAATACACTTTTGGACCAAATTGGAGAGAGCTTTAATTTGTATCAAACTATGCTAAATCTGTCCTGCAAGTGCTTGACGTCGACACTGGATAAAAATAAAGTGACTAAAAAAGCATTCTATTTTCCAGTACTGATGTCCCTCACCTTTACGAGAAGATAAAATTAAATTAATTTTAAAAATGAATTTTAAAATTGCAGGAAACATGAAAAGTTTTGATTGGCTAGAGACATTAAAATCCAGTTTAATTTCAACCTTAAGGAGTTTCATTGCTCTGTCCGGACACAGCAACAAAAAACACATTAAAAAAATAAATGGCTCAGAATTTCCTCCGGACTTGTGCCATTGTAATGACGCATCAATGGCATAGGGCACTTTGAATGGGATAAAAGAAAGAGAAAGTTATGGCCGTTCATTGCCAAAATCACCAATACAGGAAAATCTGGGCAAAGATTTTTTTCAGGTTTTTATGACAGGACATCTGAAACAGTCAATATGTTAAAATGCTACAAACCCAGATCAAAGTGAATCCTAAGGAAGTACCCATTAGCTTAAATGCTTATGGATAAAGTCATGATGTGGAGATGCCGGTGATGGACTGGGGTTGACAATTGTAAACAATTTTACAACACCAAGTTATAGTCCAGCAATTTTATTTTAAATTCACAAGCTTTCGGAGGCTTCCCCCTTCGTCAGGTGAACGATGTGAAATGAAATCCTCGAATTTCGAGGATTTCATTTCACATCGTTCACCTGACGAAGGGGGAAGCCTCCGAAAGCTTGTGAATTTAAAATAAAATTGCTGGAGTATAACTTGGTGTTGTAAAATTGTTTACTATGGATAAAGTGTACAAGGCTGTGATCCAGGATCGAGCATGGAGTGTGGCACTTCTGATTTTTCCAGAGAGAAATTTTAATCACCGGAGAATCGGGTGCACTGACCTCCTCACCAGATTTTCTGACCTGCGCTGCCATGGAGCGAGGCACCATGGTAGGAGCAGAGACTTGCAAAGTTTAGCCGATAGAGATGATTCCGTAACCTAGTGGTTCCTTTCTCCATTTCTCTGGATTTTAATGGATGGAAAATCAGAAGCTTCCTGCAAGTGCTGCTTCTCGTTGCAAGATCTGGCTCAAGGAACCAGCCCATATGTGTCCTTGTGTATGATTAGTTTCTGAACAGAAAAAAAACCTTGCTGCAGATATATATTTCCTGAAAAGACTAACTTGCTACCTCGTGGCCACTATAGAGTGTGTGGATACTAAACGACACCAGATAGGTGCTGACATTTGAACAAACATAAGATGCAGCTGTGGGTTGTTCTCTTTGTATGCGAGATCGTTTTCTGGATCAATATGCGCAAATGCAAGGAAAAGTGGAAATCCAGCAGACTGGGAGAGCTATAAAGAGCAACTAAATAATGCAAAGAAAGTAATAAGAGGTGCAAAAAGGGAAAATGAAAAAAACTAGCAAGGAATATCAAAGCTAACAGTAAAGGTTTTTATCAATATATTAAGAGAAAGAGAGTAGTAAAGGGAAAGATGGCCCATTAAAAACAAATGCAGCATAAAGAAATGGCAAACTTATTAAATGATTATTTTGTATTGTTTTCACAGTAGAGGAAGACGACAAAATACCAGCGGTACAAGGGAGCCTAAAAATGTCATGGGGAGAAACTTATTGGATTTAATATAAGTAAAGGTAATGGTGAAAATAATGGAACTTAAGATAGACAAATCTCAAGGACCTGATGGTTCAATATGGAGAAGTGTGAAGTTATCCACTTTGGATCCAAGAAAGATGATTCAGAATATTTTCTTAATGGTGAGAGACAAGGAACTGTGAAGGAGAAATAGGATCTGGTTGTCCGTGTGCATATATCATTAAAAGCTGGTGCACAGGTTCAAAAAGTAATCCAATGGAATGTTGGCCTTTATCTCAAAGGTTTGGAATTCAAAAATGAGGAAGTGATGCTTCAGCTGTACAGAGCCATGGTCAAACTCCATCTGGAGTACCGTGACTAGAACCACTTTGTCACACAAAGGAGAGTGGAAATCTGGAATTCTCTCCCAAAAAGGCTGCGGATGCTGGGTTAATTGAAATTTTCAAGACTGAGATCGACAGTTTTTTTTTAGGTAAGGGTATCAAGGGATATGCAGAAAAGACAGTTAAATGAAGTTCAGATACAGATCAGCCATGATCTAACTGAAAGGTGGAACAGGCTCGAGGGGCTGAATGGCCTACCCGTGTTTCTATGTTTTGAGGAATTCCTAAACAGCATTCTAATTTGTATTCAACTCAGCAAAGTACTGGAAGACATGTCATAGTTACCAGAAATCCATGGGTCAAAATCCTGGAACTTCCTTCCTAACAGCACTGTGGGAGAACTTTCACCACACGGACTGCAGCAGTTCAAGAAGGCGGCTCACCACCACCTTCTCAAGGGCAATTAGGGATGGGCAATAAATGCTGGCCTCGCCAGCGACGCCCACATCCCATGAACGAATAAAAAAAGGAAAATTGTTCCACAGAACATGGATTCTGCAGAAAACCCACAGACACATAATGAGTGTTTTTTATTTCCACTCCACTCACCAGCAGACTGTAAATAGTCGAATCATCAGATTACTGGTAGGCAGAACAGTTTCCATCTGTGAAGGCAGCACTAACAGGGTGAAGGAAAGAAGAGTTGCACATTCCCCCAAATAAATGAATACCCACTTAAACTGTCAGTTTGACTTAGTTGGTCATAGTCTCGCGCCTCATAGGTTTGTGGGTTCAGGCTCCATGCCTGATTTTAAAGTACATAATCCAAGCAGGCAATACTGAGGGAGCACTGCGTTGTGGGAGTTGCTGTCTTTTATACAAGTTGTGGCCAGAAATTCATACCATGGTTTGAAACAAATTGGGGAAAGTGACACACTACCAATGGTGAGATTAATACTTTGTTTAAGAGGGCCGATGGATTCTGTACAATTTACATATTTTTTCTCGTCATGGCTGGGAGAAACCAATTGCCTTGACTACTTCTACCGTCTTATAAGCAGCTGTATGAGACCTGGCTAACAAAATCTGCATTAAAACAAAGAATTTTTTTAAAGAAAGAGCATAGTAAAATTCATATGCACAAGCACTGCGTGTGCACATGTGAAAGAGACTGTGTGTGTACGTGTTTGTATGCATGTGCTTGCATGTGGGCATGTGCACACACCTGGATACACGGTGCTTGTAACCATGTATGTAGGTAGGCATGTGCTGTCTTGGGACGGGGAACTTTATCACACATCTGTCCTATGGTATGCTTGATGCTGCCAAAAATGGGGTAAAAAATACTTTGCACTCCGTACATCCTTTGCCTTGATGAGGAAAAAAACTGTTTTAAAAAGAGATATTAAAATTGAGTTTTCACAGACTCTGGAAGTTTGATCCAGCAGGATAAGTAGCTATTATCTGGTTGTTCAGTACCTGAGAGAATTTACTATCCATTTTTAACTTCAAGTCCAGAGATCAGCGGGGGTGGGGCTACTGGTCCGGAAGATCAGAAGAAGTTCGGCTACCAGCACTTTCTTTTGATAAGTAGCTCTTTTTAAAATGGATAATGTGGGTCATATCTGCGCTTGCTGCAAACTTCATTAGATAATCTGAAGAGACCATTACCTAAACAGAAGCTAAAACGCACTTTGTCTGACTAACGATAGGGGAACTCTTGATTACCCACCAATTTCCATTATTCATCGGCAGGGCAGGGTGGGGGTGAGGGTTATCCTTTCCAATGTGGGAAATAATTGAAGTTCCACCATAGATGAGCGCACTGTTTGAAAATTGTGCCAAAGTAGTCATTTCAGTAAAGAATAATAACTGGAATCCATTGAACTGGAACTCAGAGGGACTCACAAACAGTGGAGATGGTAAGAAGTTGTGATACTTGAAAGGCAGTATCTGATAAGTGCAAAACAAAACTATATTGTTGATAGATATTTTCAACTTGTTAATACTCTGAATCTTTGGTTGCAAGAGGGATCAGGGCCTCAGAAGCACATCCTGCTCCTTGAGGTGCAGGCATGAACGTTTTGATCTCACATCAAAGGCACAATGTTCTGCAGAGGTGTTAATGGATATCAATTTCACACATCTATTCCTTTCATATATTGCACAATTTTAGAAAAAGATATCAAAAACTGAGCAAGATCCCATGGCACTATTTGAAGAAGAGCAGAGGACAGTAAGGGATTTTTGTATGTTTATGATTTCTTTACTGCAGTGATTTCACTGACAAGTATTCCCATTATAGAATTAAAATAATGGTTGTAAAGTTGCATGGCACTAGAATTCAGTACACAAGCATCCATTGTACCACTCCTGTCAGGCCATGATAAGTGCATAAGAGGGTGCAGGAACAGAGAGACCTGGGGGTGTACGTACACAAATCTTTGAAGGTGGCAGGACAAGTTGAGGAGGCTGTTTAAAAAAAACACATGGGATCCTTGGCTTTATAAACAGAGGCATAGACTATAAAAGCAAGGAAGTTATGCTAAACCTTTATAAATCACTGGTTAGGCCCCAGCTGGAGTATTGTGTTCAATTCTGGGCACCACACTTTAGGAAGGCTGTCAAGGCCTTTGAGAGGGTGCAGAGGAGGTACTAGAATGGTACCAGTGATGAGGGATTTCAGTTATGTGGAGAGACTAGAGAATTACTTGGATTACGTAGAATGTACAGCACAGAAACAGGCCATTCAGTCCAGCAGGTCCATGCCGGTGTTTATGCTCCACACAAGATCCTCCCACCCTACTTCATCTAACCTTATCAACATATCCTTCTATTCCTTTCTCCCTCATGTGTTTATCTAGCTTCCCCTTAAATGCATCTATGCTAGTCGCCTCAACTACTCCTTGTGGTAGCGAGTGCCACATTCTAACCATTCTTCAGGTAAAAAAGTTTCTCCTGATTTCCCTATTGAAATAATTAGTGACTAGCTTATATTTATGGCCCCCTAGTTCTGGTCTCCCCTGCAAATGGAAACATCTTCTCTACGTCTACCCTATCAAACCCTTTCATAATCTTAAAGACTTCTATCAGGTCACCCCTCAGTCTTCTCTTTTCCAGAGAAAAGAGCCCAGCCTGATCAATCTTTCCTGATAGATATAACCGCTCAGTTCTGGTATCATCCTAGTAAATCTTTTTTGCACCTTCTCCAATGCCTCTATATCCTTTTTATAATATGGAGACCAGAACTGTTCACAGTACTCCAAGTGTGGTCTAACCAAGGTTCCACACAAGTTTAACATAACTTCTCTGCTTTTCAATTCTATCCTTTTAGAAATGAACCTGGTGCTTGGTTTGCTTTTTTTATGGCCTTATTAACCTGTGTCGCTACTTTTAGTGATTTGTGTATCTGAATCCCCAGATCCCTCTGCTCCTCTACCCCGTTTACATTCTTATTTTCCAAGCAGTATGTGTCCTCCTTATTTTTCCGACCAAAATGTAATACCTCTCACGTATCTATATTGAAATTCATTTGTCAATTAAACGTCAATTCTGCAAGTTTATTAATGTCTTCTGTCGTAGTCCTCCTAAGTATTAACCATACCCCCCAATTTGATGTCATCCGCAAATTTTGTAATTGTACTTCTGATTCCCAAATCCAAAACGTTTATGTAAATGGTGAACAACAGTGGTCCCAGCACTGATCCTTGTGGAACACCACTTCCTACCTTTTGCCAGTCTGAGTAACGACATATAACCCCTACTCTCTGTTTTCTGTTTTGTCACCTGCTTTAATAAGAAACATAAAGAACATAAGAAATAGGAGCAGGAGTAGGCCAATCGGCCCCTTTCTATCCATTCTGCTACTTGTCCCCTGACTCCACATGCTCTGACCATAGTCATGACTTTACTATGCAGTACCTTATCGAAGGCCTTTTGAAAATCCAAATATATTACATCTACTACATTACCCTGGTCTATCTTTTCTGTTACTTCTTCAAAGAATTCAATAATGTTGGTCAAGCGTGAGCTTCCCTCCTGAAATCCATGCTGACTATTCTTTATTATATTTTCAGCTTCTAGATGTTTTTCTATTACATCTTTGAGTAAGGATTCCATTATTTTTCCTACCACTGACGTTAAACTGATTGGTCTATAGTTCCCTGGACTTGTTCTATCTCCCTTTTTAAATATAGGAATCACATTAGCTGTCTGCCAGTTCTCTGGCATTATTCCCCTTTCTAATTAATTTTTATATATCTGTAATAGTGCCTCTGCTATCTCTTCCCTAACTTCTTTTAATATGCGCGGGTGCAATCCTTTCGGACCAGGGGTTTATCAATTATCTCCCCTCTTTCTATCTTAAATGTCTTTATATCTCTTTTGACCTCTTCTTCTAATGCCATGCCAACCATGTTAGTCTCCCTCGTAGAAGCTGGGGTTGTTCTCCTTAGAGCAGAGAAGGTTAAGGGTGGATTTAATAGAGGTGTTCAAAATCATGAAGGGTTTGACAGAGTAAATAAGGAGAAACTGTTTCCAGCGGCAGAAGGGTCAGTAACCAAAGGACAAGGATTTATGGTAATGGCAAAATGAGGAGATTTTTTTTCGCAGCGAGTTGTTATGATCATCAATGCACTGCCTGAAAGGGTGGTGGAAGCAAATTCAATAATAACTTTCAAAAGGGAATTGAATAAATACTTGAAGGAGAAAAATTTGCAGGGTTATGGGGACATAGCAGGGGAGTGCAACTAATTGGATAGCTCCTCCAAAGAGACGGCTCAGGCACGATGGGCCAAATGGCCTCCTGTGCTGTATCATTCTAAGACATCTTTGCTTTGGTCACCCCTCCTCATTTTTCCAACTTTGACACGGCATTCGCTTTCCCATGAAACCTCTTGGGATGTTTTCCTAAAGGCAGTATTTAAAAGCAGTTTGTTTTTGTAGCAACATATTAGAAGAGATGGCTTCTTTGCATTTCGACATGGACATCAGTGTCTCTCTTAATATATCAGTTAGTAATATTTGAGTTCTTGATGTCATTCATTCTTAGTTATTTTGGACTTAAGTCTTAAATCCTTGCTGTTGGATCTTAAGACATCAGTCATATTTCAATCAAGAATTTCTAATTCAAGTATTAAAAATATTATTTATTCATTTAGCTGTACAGGATGCTTTTTCACTCTGTTAGGAGGTCATCAGAGACGCATTACTGAAATGAAAACAAAAAGTGCTGTCAAGCAAATTGACCAGCAGCTGAAATAGAAACAATATGTTAACCTAATGCTGACCTTCATTAGAGTGTAGCTGATGTTGGATGGGGTGGGTGGGGGAGGGGGGGGAGGGGGAGGGGAGGTGGAGTGGATGGGGGGACATGAATCTGCAGGTCTTCTGCACAGTCCTGCTGTAAATCCGCCAGGAATTAGGCTGAGGCCCAGTTACTGGCCAGCCCTGGCAGTTTCCACGTGGTATTGTTGTGGGGAGGTGGAGCCTCAACTTGCCCCAAACAAGGTCACTGGGAGAAGAGGAGGTGTGGCCAGGGGGGCAGAGACACCCAGGCTGGGAGTATCCTTGACCTCGGCCTGGTGGTTGGTACACTGAGTAAGACCGGCCTGTGAAATGGCAGATTTGGGGCCCGCCTGGTGGTTCGGGCCTGGGCCATGGTCTGACCCTGAAGAATTTAATAATTTTAGGCATATTTTTCAGCCCTTCAAGAATGTTTCCAGAGTGGGCCCGGACAACCCCTCCCTAGAGCCAGCAAACTTTGCTGTTTTTTGCTGCCTCCTGGGGCAATCAGACGCCTCAGGTGCCCCCCTTGTGGCATGGACACCCATCAGACATACTTAAGTTACGTGACCTCCTCCCGACCTTGCTAACCTTGGTGGGGTCAGTGCCGGAGGTCATCGACGAGTGGATCCAGGCGTTTTTGGCAGGATCGTAGAGCCATAGATTTTCGGTCGCAGGATCTTTTTGTGGCACAAGGCAAAGTATGAAGCCTTTTTTCCTGGTAGCTACCACTTTCTTTCTCACTCAGTGGAGTGGAAGAGTTGTCAATTAGCAGTGATGGTGGGTCTGGATGGACCACATCAAGCTTTTCCAGGCCTTGCTTGCCTTTGCCAAAACCACCCACTACTCTAGGATCATCCTGCAGGGCAAAGAACCCCCAACTTATTTTCCCTACTACCACCTGGTCTCTATAAACCTATCTCCTCTACCCACCACCCTCACCTCTAACAACAAGTGCAAGGTGCTCATCAACTTCATTGTTACTGAAATAAAGACCGTCTGTTCAGCTGCGATTGTCCCCCGTCCCCCTTCCCAAAAAGTCAAACTTCCCCCCTCCTCCCACCCAAGGCCCGCCATACCCTAGCCCTGAATCCCTGTTTTCTTTCTGGTTTCTCTCCTCCCTTTTCTTGTGCATTCTCAAAGCTCATCTTGTCCCATGTGCCCCACCTACTGCTCCCTTGACCCCGTTCCCACTAAATTGTTTGTCACCCAACTTCCCTTCCTGGCTACTCTGCTATCTGACCACCACCCCCACACCTTTCAAAATTTGCATCATTACTGTCCTGAAAAAAGCATCCCTCGGCCCCTCTGTCTTTCTAAACTATTGTCCCTAAACATGTTGCCTCCAAGATCCATGTGCATCTCTCCCACAACACCCTATTTGAAACTCTCCAATCAGGTTTCTGCCTCTCCCACAGCACTGAAACAGCCCTAACCAAAGTAATGAGTGACATTCTCTGCCTCTGTGACTGTGGTGCATTATCGCCGCTTGGCCTCCTTGACCTCTCCACAGCCTTTGACATGGTCGACCACATTATCCTCCTCCAAAGCCTCTCCTTCATTGTCCAGCTCGGTGGAACTGCTCTTGTTTAGTTCCCTTCTTACCTATCTGATCATAGCCAGATGATCTCTATAAATGGCTTCCCTTCCCACACAGCACCATCACTGTGGGAGTCCTCAAGGACCTATTCTTGGCCCCTTCCTCTTCTTCATTTACACACTGCCTCTTGGCAGCATCTTCCACATACATGGGATCAGCTTTCACATGTATGCTGATGATACGCAGCTCTACCACTTCACCACACCTCACAACCTTTCCACTACCTCTGTGCTGTCAGGCTGCTTGTCCAACATCCAGTCTTTGGTGATTTCCTCCAGCTAAATATTAGGAAGACTGAAGCCATTGTCTGCGGCCCATGCCACAAACTCCAAACCCTTCCACGGCCACTGTCTCAGGCTGAACTTAACTGTAAGCCACCTTGCTGTCCTATTTAATCCCAAGCTAGGCTTCTGATCCCATATCCTTTCCATCACATACACTGCCTTCTCCCACATCTGGAACATCTCTCACCTCCATTCCTACAGAAGTCAATCTGCTGCTAAGACCCTCATCTATGTATTTGGCATCTCCAGATTTGACTATTCCAATGATCTCCTGACCGTCCGCCCAACCTCCACCCTCCAGAAACTTAAGTTCATCCACAGTTCTGCTGCTTGTATCCTATCCAGCACCAAGTCCCACTTACCCATTAGCCCTGTGTTCGCTGACCTACAGTGGCCCCAGTGCTACAAATCCCCTTACTGAATTCTCCATTGGTGGAACTCTGGCCTCTTGTTCTTCCCCCACTCTCTTTGCCCCACCATTGGTGGCTGTGCCTTCAGCCACCTAGGCCCCTCGTTCTGGAATTCCCTCCCGAAACCTCCCCACATCTCCACCTCTCTCTCCTCCTTTAAGACACTCCTTAAAAACCACCTCTTTGAACAAGCATTTGGTCACCCCTCCTTCTTCAGTTTGATGTCCATTTCTTTGCTTATATCTCTGTGAAGTGTCTTGGGTTCATTTTTTATGTTAACGGCGCTATATAAATGCAAGTTGTTGTTGTTGTGTCTGGACTGAGTGACTCTAAACAATATTTCATGTATAAGGTACTTATAAACACCCCCAAACTAAGAGGAATGGGAACAAAATTGAGCTTTTCACTTTTATCTTTTTCAGATATGGAAAGATAGTATCGACAAAGGCCATCCTAGACAAAAACACCAACCAGTGCAAAGGTATTTATAAAGTGTCATATTATTATCAACTTTGTGCGTATGTTTATGATCCTTCTGAGATTGAGATACATTCTTCTAAAGGGATTTTTGGATGTTTTCTCCCTTCCCCTTTTTGGGCTTCCTGTTCCATAAGCTTTCAGCTAAGAGGAGAGATTGCGGGTGACAGGGCTGTTGGGAAACTGACAGCTGGTGAGCCAGTGACCTTTCCTGTCATCCTTCCCTCCCTCTGGATGAAAGTCTTTCACATCAACCCCCGTGACTAGAGCTGAGATTGGGAGTTCAGCATGTATGGAGGCGGGGGTTGGGGGGGGGAGGAAATCATCTGCATTCCTTCACTCCACGGTACCCTCACTATCTTTGGTTGTGGGGCACGTTTTCCAGACATGTATTTAGATGCTGCATGACAGAGATTGTCAAGAGCAGTTGCTATATGACATTTTACACAGGTATGTTGAATGGTCAGCGTTGTATAAAAAACTTATCACATTCATTAGAATCAGCTAGCTCTGCCTGAAGGAAAACAGATGCTGAAAATCAGCCAGACTTGCCTTCAAATAGCCGCAGTCTTGATCCAGTCATTCTGAGGCTGAAAATGAGAAGCCAGCCTCACTAGTGAATCATACCAATCCATCACCGAGCTTCACTCATTTGAATACTACAGCAGCTGTATTAGGCTGGCAGGCTAAAGGTTACATTCAGTCAAATTGGTAGAGCAAAGCTAGTCCAGACATGCTTAGCAGATTTATTAATTCACATTCAAATCTTGATTTAAGTGAAATATTGCTATTTTCTATAGGCCAGTATGATACTTGTGTTCTTTTGTCTAAAAATGTATTTTGTTTAATACCACTAGTGTAGAAGGAAGGAAGAAATATCTAGCCTAGTAACGACGTACGCACCAGATGCAATGTGAACATTAAATATGGCTCACTGCTTTGAGTGCCAGAAACTCACAGGGCTGCAGTTCTGCACTGATGATGGCAAGACTTTTGTTGCTTAAAGGAGAATAACACTTAAAAATACATTTATTTTACTAGCTGGTGCAATGTTATGGGGTGTTTTTGTCTGACCGTATTAGTGCTTATTAAGTTCTTAAATTGGAAAATTTCCAATTGTTCCTAACTCTTCCTCAATTAAAATAATGCACACAGACCTGTGATTTGTCATTGGAAGCCATTTTATAGCCACATACTGAAAAATGGCAATGGGGCCAGAGGCCAGGTAATCCCATCAAAAAATTGGACAATACCAATTCAGCACATTTGAATGTTTCCCCCACACATTTAGCTCATTTACAGGGGTAGTATAAATGATCGATTCAGATGGCCATTATATACTGCTCCCGACTTCAATGGAAATGAAAATTGGGAGAGATGTATAACGGGCAGCTGAGTCGATATTGCCCGTTCTATTCTAACACCCTGGGCTCAATTTTAAAATCCGAGTGCGTTGGGGGACGGGGTGAGGTGGGGGGGGCAAAGAAAATCGGGATCTTCTGCAGTGGGCAGGAATCCCGGCTCCAACACGGTGAAGAAAGCGCATGACCCAGAGTCATCTGAGTGCGCGCATCATCGCGAGCCCAGAAGTCCCGCCGGCTAAATCAAGTACATAAAGTACTTGAAGTGTACATAAATCCAATTAACAATGAAGGCAAGCAATTTCAACGCTGTCTCCCATGCTGTGTGAAACACGCCATGGTGAAGGAGCCGTGTTTCAGCCGGCAGCCATTTGGACATTTAAATGCCTGTTTGACAGATGGGGATAAAAGGTGAGTTATTGCAGCAGGGCACTCAGTTCTCTCTTTTGGCTGGGAGATCTTTGTGTTTAGAATGAAAATTCTTGGTTTCCACTCAGAATTGTTCTGTTTACACATATTTACCAACTTTTCGGACCCCCTCAACCTGACACCATCAGGATGGGGGGGCACGATGGCTACATTCACCGGTACATCTGAGGACGAGGAACATCACCATCCTCGCCAGGCAGGCGTGCACTTCTGCCACTTGTAGCTCCACAACACAGTGCTGCTCCACAGGCACCTGCACAAGAGCACAGAGGAGAACAACAGAGAGAGCGACATCACAGGAGACACTACCCTCGCCAGAGAGTCCACAGACCGAGGCTCAGCTTCCTGGACCTCTCTGAGGAGCGGTGCATACGGAGGCTGAGAGTGAGTCGCCAGGTGGTTGCTCCCGGCTGGGCCTGTCGGCATCTCGTTACCCATCGCTGTTAAAGTCACCACTGCCCTCAACTTCTTCACCCCTGGATCATTCCAGGTGCCATCGCCGGGGTGTCTCAGTCATCTGCACACAAGTGCATAAGGCAGGTCACCGACGGCTTGTTTCACAGGGCCGGGCAATACGTCAACTTCACCATGGACGACCTCAGCCAGACGGAGAGGGCAGTGGGATTCCACTCTGGATGGCTTCCCCCGTGTACACGGTGCAATCAATTGCATGTATATTGCAATCTGAGCACCTCCACACGAACCAGGACTGTTCATCAACAGAAAGGGGTATCACCCCATCAACGCTCAGCTCGTTTCTGACCACCGCAAAAGATTCCTTCACGTGTGTGCGCCAGATTCCCTGGCAGCTGCCACATTTCCTTCATTCTGAGGGAATCCAATATCCCGGGCTTCTTCCACGCACCGAACACCCTTCAGGGGACAAGGGATAGCCCCTGCACATGTGGCTCATGGCACCTCTGAGGAACCAGGTGTATAATTGAGCATGTGATTGGGCTGCTCAAGATGTGATTTCGGTGCCTTGATCGTTCTGGAGGAGCGTTCAATACGCACCAGCGAGAGTGGGTCGCATTATAGTAATGTGTTGTGCCCGGACAACATGGCGCAACAGAGAGGGGTACTGGTTGAGGAGGCCCCATCTCCTCATCCACCATCCACAACTGCCATCCATGTTGAGGAGGAGGAGGAGGAGAACGACAAATCCATTGGCAGAGCAGCGGCTCACCTGGCTGCTCGTGAGGCCAGGGAGTTACTCATATATGAACGGTTCTCGTAAGATCAGAAAATGAGAAAAATCCAACCCTCACACCTCCTGGAAAGACCAGCACCAACACCAGCGCCACCTGCACCCCCTCCCCGCACAAAACAGTCCTGCAACTACACATACACCCACTGTAAAGTGACCCACTGGGCAGCATTAATTGTTGCCATTCATAGTGAAACACATGTAAGGGCACTATCACAAAAGGCAGTCAAGAATGGGCAAGACGTGACTTTAACAAAAAACAAATATAAATGAAAAACATGACAGTCTGTCAGACACCCTTGTGCATACCCTTCGTGATCACAAATCTTTAGCCTTTCTCTTCCTACCGCTTCTACGTGGTGCATCCCCTGTGGCTGAAGCAGAGGTAGTGGCAGGTTGCTCATGTCCATGGCTGAACTGCTTAGATGCTTTCAGCCTATGCCCTCTAGGTTTTGGAGCCCGTGAGGGCCCCACCAAAGACTGCTCCACCTGTGCAGGGCAGACTCGGCCACCTGGAGTGGAGGTAGCATTGCGCGTACTGGTTGAGAGGGTGGCAACGGATGAGACGTGGGAGCGCGTTGAGTGGCGTCCCAACTTCCATATCCCCTTTCGCCATCATTCTTCTCCTGGGCCAGGCCCACATCACTCCAACCACCCTGCTAGACAACAGTTTGGAGGACATGTGTGATGCCTCGGAAGGCCACTTCTGAAGTATCTGTCAGCCTGTTTAAGGTGGCAGAATGTTGTTCACCCTGAGTCCAAACAGCAGTTGTCAGGACCTGAATAGACTCATTTGTGAGCCATGCTTGAAGATCAACGGAGGCTATCCTTCTCTCCATCGCAGACATTCCCGCACTTACCTGCGACACTATCTCAGACATTTCAGCAGTTACATGTGACGCTATCTCAGACAGTTGCTCACATCCCTGTGACACTATCTCAGAGATTCCTTCCCATACCTATGCCACCATTTCACTCATGCAGGAGTTGGACTCCTCCATCCTCTGCGCTATTGTTGAAAGTGTGCATGGCACCTGTTCCAGTACCTCGCAAATGTGCTGCTGTCCCTCAATCATTCTCCTTTTAAAGGATGGCCCCCGAGGTTCAGCATCTGTGTCCAGCTGAGCAGAGCCTGAAGAAGAATGCTCCCACCAGTGCAGTCTCTCCACAGCTGCCCCTGCCACCAGTGTCTGCTCGTGCTCACTTGCGTGTGGTGACTCACCATGTGCAATCCCAACTAACTGAGTACTAGGACCCACTGAGGTGTCAGTATCTGCTGGTAGATGGCTCGCTAAGATGTGACTGTGCGTCCTCAGAGGTCCGGAGCTCCTCTGAGGAATCACCCTCTCCCGTCACTGCGGTCGTTGAAGGGCCTGTAAGAGAACAGAAGGCAATATTAAGCATCGTCACAGATGCGTCATGTTGCGATGAGCATATTGAGGTGTTCAACATGCCAATCATTGTTAACATCAATTCATGTTGTGTGTGATGAATGTTAAAGTTGTGTCACCAGATGTTTGTGGGGTGCCAGTCTCGGTGGCCCCGACGAACAGGCACTTGAGGGTGTGCCTGATCTGCGGAGCCTTCTCCTCCGTGTCTGTGAGGACCACTATTTGTTGTGCTCCCCCCCCCAACAAGTCCTCGTCCTCTTGCATGCATTTTGCGCTCTCTTCTCAGGAAGTACAGACGTGTGAGTGAGTGATGAAGTGGCCAACCGATGAATGCATTGCTTTGGGTGAGGCTGACCTTGAAAGAGGTGCATCAGAGGGTGATTATGAGACAGAGACATCACATTAGATCAGGACTGGGGTGTGTGGTAGTGGTGGAGTCACAAATGGGGAGGTGAGGAAGTGCAGATAAGTTGAGGATGAGCCTTAAGTGGGTGTGAGGAGTGATGTGATGGAGTCTTGGCAGTGCAGAATGAGTTGGGGGGTGGGGGGGGGCAGGGGTGATGTCCACCACGGAATGCAGGAGAATCAGTAAATGTACTCACTTTTGCTGACCTAGTTAGGTCATTGAAACACTTCCTGCACTGAACCCAGGTGCGGGATGTGTTGCTACTGCTGGTGACCTCCTCTGCCACCTCGAGCCAGGCCTTCTTGGTGGCAGAGGCAGGCCACTTCCAACGGTCAGCCGGGTAAAACAGTTCCCTCCTTTTCCTCACCCCGGCCAGTAGCTCCTGAAGTGAGGCTTCATTAAATCTTGGAGCAGCCTTGCCCCAGTGTTGCTCCATTGTGTCTTTTTGGTCTTTGCTTCAGCAAAAGCCATCGGAACAATGGCCCTTTAAATCCAGACGCTCCAGCTGACAGCAGGTCATGTGGGTACGCAGTCCGCCTGCTGCGCAGCTTTCCGACGGCAAACCCTGAAGCCACGTTAAGGGCCACCAATTGAGTCTCAATCGCGTGGGGGAGTGTAAGTTTTTATAATCCAGGTTTGCCACGGGCCCATTGACCTCCTCCCCCCGCTGCCATCCTGCCGCCCTTTTAAAATCGAGCCCCAAAGTCAAAATTACCTCCACAGTGTTTGTTTCTGTCATCAATACGGAATGATTAAAAGACAGAAAACAATTTTTGTATCTCCCTTTTAAAGGAGAGAGTCCCCCTTTAAGTCAAATTAATGCTTTCAACTTTAATGTACAAGTTGAGTTTAGTCGTTACTTCAGCACACACTAGATACATTTGCACATGTTTCAAAAAACAAATTGCTGCATTTGCCAGAACTGTCAGAGTTCCCAAATGATGTGAAAATCAATGTCATTAAAGTATGTTCAGAGTTGAATGGTTATGGGGACACAGTGGGCTATAAATTAGGCCATGTAGCACCCGTTTTGTAAGCGCTAAGTGGCCTCCAAAAGACCCAAAATGGCATCCGTAATGCGCACGCACACTAATAGCGTGACGTGCGCTGGACGCCATCTTGGTAAAGGGATTCGCGCAGGCGCAGATAATGAACGCCGGCACCCTGTAAAGTAGGGAGATTATGCGGTAGATCAGTGTGCAACGCTGATTTAAAGGGACAGATGCGATTTTGGAACTCAACGCTCCAGCCAACGCACTGTCTTAACCTCGCACAGCTGAACAGGTCATAAACAGCATGGAGGACCCCCCCCACCATCGCTATTTAATGGGATCATGCAGGATTTACAGGTTAGTTGCTGAATTATTACTTCTGGCTGCTGATGCATTTGTACCTGTTTTTGGAGGTCTCCTGTACTTAAATACCAGACTAGGGGCCATAGCCTAAAAATTAGAGCCAGGACTTGCAGGAGTGAAGTTAGGAAATGCTTCGACATGCAAAGTGTGGTAGAAGTTTGGAACTCTCTTCCGCAAACGGCAGTTGATGCTAGCTCAATTGTTAATTTTAAATCTGAGATTGATAGATTTTTGTTAACCAAAGGTATTAAGGGATATGGGGCTAAGGCGGGTATATGGAGTTAGGTCACAGATCACCCATAATCTCATTGAATGGCGGAACAGGCTCGAGGGGCTAAATGACCTACTCCTGTTCCTATCTTCCTGTGTTCCTATAATAAAGTGTCAGTACTCTACAGGGAGTGGGCTGATTAGCTGACAGGCAACAGCAAGGGCACTGGTGGAGTGACAGGGGTGGGACAGGAATGTTGTCATCCTGAGAGAGGACAGCAGGTTCATGTTCCATGGAACCACTGGCGCTTGCTGCCTCCTGTTATGCTCCACCTTCTCCTACAAGAAAGTGGGACGTGTGTCAGTGAGTGTCCTGCAGGATGTTTAAGTGATGTGCCTGTGATAGTTGAATAGCTGCCAGTGTGTGTGACCTGTGATTTGTGGGTGTGTGGCTTGCAAGAGTGGTAATGTGTGAGGGTGAGAGGAAGTATCTGATTGGAAGAGTTTGTTGGTATGTGGGTGATGGGGGGTGTGGTGTGTGGAGCAGTGGATGCGGCCAGTGGTGCAGATGGTCGGAGATACCACTTGACAGTTGCCCTCACTCACCTTCACCATTCGTGTCAAAGCACTGAACTTCTCCCTGCACTGCATTCATGTTCATGGTGCTGTGCACCTGGCATTGACTGTGTCCCTTGCTGCCTCCCACTGACTTGGGAGCATATGTCTGGAGGGCCTCTTGCCCGCCCCCCCCCCCCCCCCCCCACTAATGGATATAGTCCACTTCTTGCACCAAGGCCTCTTGTGCATCATCAGAGAAACTTGGTGTACGCTCTCTCACAGGCCTGGTACAAACTCAGATCGGCAGATTGGTGGGGTCTGGCCTGCGGATTGGAGGATGTGGGATTTAGTAGTGCGCAACCTTTATTCAATGTTTTAACATAACTCAACAGTTTCTAAACATAGGGACGGGATCTGCATCTGTGTTTTACGTGTGTGATGTCTGATCTCCGTTCAGACTCCGTGCGGACCTGTATCTTATATTTTGCACATAAGAGGTGGAGGCTGCCTTTAAGAGATGCAGGCTGCCTTTAAGTGGTGCTAGCCACTCACGATATCAGGGCCCCCCTGCTGGTGAGCAGCCACTCAACAGCGCAGCTCGGCCTGGCTGCTCGCAGGAATCAGGTAAACCACCAGGCACACGAAAGTTATGTGCTGCCAGCGTCTCAATGACCGGGCGCAGGTTAATCACGCACCGCGACCCCCACGCCTGGTTTCAGGGGTTACCCAATATAACCCCCATTGATTCCTAAAGTTTATAGACAGTCATTTCTCCTCTCCGTCCATACGTATTTACATGTAACACTGAGGTTCTGGAAGTTAGTTTATATTACTATATTACAATAATCTATGTGTGCATCCACTTGAATCTCATTTAGTTGCATTCTCTGATTTCACAAAAAAAAAGTAATCAACATGTGAGCAGCTTCTGTAATAAAATACTACATCGCAGTGATGTGACTCCATTAAAAATCAGGTTGCTCGGGTTGCTCTTTTGCCATCGTCAATATATATTACTAGTTGATCTCCCGAGGCGTTGCACATGGGGAATCAAGACTCAGTGCAGTATTCAGATCAAGCAAGGTTGGAAGGTAGGGATAATGGGAGGTAAAGGTTCAGTAGGGACTGCATCTGCTGTAGGGAAGAAAAGAGATCAGGATGTGGGGGGGTGCAATGGGTTAGGGTCGATCTTCACAATGGGGTTGTGGAGTTGCACTGGGCCAAGACACTTATCCAACTCCTTGAGTGGGAGCTTTTTCCATCTCGGTGGTGGGGCAGAGCCGGTTTTATTCTCTCTGCTGGCGCAAGGGTGTATAGGAGCAGAATAGGTCCCAGTTGCTTCTAAGTGCTGGACATGGGGAAGGAGAGGCTTTCCTCTCAGTTGGGGAGGTTAGGTTGGGGTCTCATATTCCTTCTGTCCGTCATGTCTAATGAACCTAATTGAATTTTTTGAGGAAGTAACTCAAGTGGTAGACGGGAGAATGTCTATTGATGTAGTTTATATGGACTTCCAGAAGGCATTCGATAAGGTTCCACGTAAGAGACTTAGCTAAAATTAAAGTTCATGGAATTGAAGGCAAATTATTGACCTACTTAGGAGATTGGTTAGGCGGTAGAAAACAGGGAGCAGGAATAATAGTTATGTACTCGAATTGGAAGGAAGTGACAAGTGGTGTCCAACAAGGATCTGTGCTGGAGCCTCAACTATTCACTATATTTATTAATGACTTAGATAACACAATGGAGAGCCATATATCCAAGTTTGCCGATGACACAAAAGATTGATGGCATAGTAAGTAATGTAGATGAGAGCATAAAATTACAAAGAGACATTGATAGATTAAGTGAGTGGACAAAACTGTGGCAAATTGATTTCAATGCAGGTACGTGTGAGGTCATCCATTTTGGGCCAAAAAAGCATGGATCTGAGTATTTTTTGAATGGTGAAAAGCTAGAAACAGTGGAGGTCTAAAGAGAGTTAGGGGTCCATGTACACAGGTCACTAAAATGTAGTGGTCAGGAACAAAAAAAATAATCAAAAGGCAAATGGAATGTTAGCCTTTATATCTAGAGGGCTAGAATGTAAAGGGAAGGAAGTTTTGCCACAGCTGTACAAAGCCATGGTTAGATCACATCTGGAGTACTGTGTACAGTTCTGGGCACCACACCTTAGAAAGGATATATTGGCCTTGGAATGAGTACAATGCAGATTCACCAAAATGTTAGCAGGGCTGCAAGGGTTAAATTATGAGGAAAGATTATATAAACTAGGCTTTTATTCCCTGGAATATGGAAGGATAAGGAGTGATTTGATTGAGGTTTTTAGGATTTTGAAAGGAATTCGTAGGGTTGATAGAGAGAAGCTTTTTCTGCTGGTGGGGCAGCCGAGAACAAGGGAACATAACTTTAAACTCAGAGCCAGACTGTTCAGGAGAGAAGTTAGGAAACACTTCTTCATGCAAAGGATGGTAGATGTGTGGAACTCTCTCCCACAAAAAGCAGTAGATGCTAGATCAATTCATAATTTTAAATCTCAGATCGATAGATTTTTGCTAGCCACGGGTATTATGGGATATGGAGCCAAGGCAGGTAAATAGAGTTAGGATGCAGGTCCACCTTGCTGTCATTGAATGGCGGAGCAGGCTCGAGGGGCTGAATGGCCTACTCCTATTCCTATGTTCTCAGCATGGGCCGAGTGGATTGCTTCTCTGGAAGGGGGGCTTCTAATTGTAGGAGGGGGGTGCTGCATGTTGCTTTTGTGTATGATTTGAGGAGCAAAGCCCTGAATTGCTTCTTGGCTGGGAGGAAGGAGAAGGTGTTAGGTTTGAATTGCATCTCAGTGTGGTGGAAGAGCAAATTCTGGTGAGGGTTGGGGATTAAATGCTTAATGGGGTGGGAGAGGGGAGGACAGAATTGTTACTTTTTGGGGGAGGGCAGAAATGTTGGCAACTGTGGGATTTTTTACCAGCTTCCATTTGGTTGCTGGAACGGCTAATCAAATGGCCGCACGATTCTAAAGGCTCTTCATGCAGGCCCATGCAGCTTCGATGGAAAGACTTTCTGTCAGGGGCATTAGGGAGCTTGCATTTATCACGTTTGAATGGACTTTAAGCAGGTTGGAGAGTATTTAATTTCACTCAGTTGGGGGCTGAATTGCTCCTCAGTTTGGAGGGGATGGAGAAATGTTGCCAGGATCAGAATAAGTTTGTGAGGGAAAATGTGAATTTTTTACCAGCTGCTTTATTGAAGGAAGGATCCACTTTTGGTTCCATTTGGTTGACGGTGCAGCCATGTAAATATATGCATGCCGCTGAAGGCTCTTTGCATTGGCCCTTGCCACTTTGGAGGAAAATTTGCTTTCGGGGACATCAGGTGTTTTAATTTCTTAATGGGTAAGTGGACTTTGAGCTTTTGCAGAGTTTCTGAGTTGGTTTGGATAATGGTTATCATAAATAAGAAAGATAACTGGCATTTACAAATGCCTTGGGGGAGGGGAAGACTACAGTAAGCTTTCACATAACATTAAGGGGAGTCCCACTTTTTAATGGGTCATATAACATGATCTGCACAACCTCACAACACCACCTACAGGTACAGTTCTATTAGAATATTGCAGCCACTCACCATTTTTAATATATAATAGATATATATATATATATATATATATAAACACACAATTTGGGATATGTCAAAAGGCTGTGACATTTCTCTGGGCTGAGGTGATAATGGTGAAGCATAAATAGTTTATCAGCATCATCTCAACCCTTTGATGGGTTGGTGTTTTGAAACAGACTCCAGTCTTGTTTTATATAATATATGTAGAAATGTATTGACTTGCTACCTTTATCTATGCTCATTTGACTGTTTTGAATTTTTTGTTTTTTTATTACTTGTGGGCATTACATGATTAGGCCAGAAGGTGACTGAGAGGGTTGTTTACAGCAGATACAGGAGTTTACCACAACCTCTATATATTATAATGTGATAATGTGTTAACAATTTAAAGTACATAAGAAGTTATGATGTTTTTATGATTAAAAACTGTTGGGAGAATATAATGGCTGGCAAATGCATTGCCCTTGTAATCACCGCTTCCTGAATTGCTTCATCTTCTCTTCTACTCTTTTCAACCTTGGTGCTGTCCTGCACAATAGATCTTGGTCCTTCACCAAGATTTTTCCCATTTAAAAATGTCCTGGGTGAACTGAACGGCACCATCAAGAGGTGTATACAGCTGTATTGATTTTCTTTGCTTTAGTGTCCAGCTTACCTTGTTACCACATTTTACACTTCTTTTGAAAGAGGTTTGAAAGGAATGGAGATGCACCTGATAAATTTACATCTGCCCTTACAGCACAGCTGTTTTCCTTCACTCACGTATATCTGTAATTTAGTTAGAAAACCATCTACAGTTCCATCGGGCTAGAGAGGCCTAAAAGTATTGTACTTCTAAAGCTCTTGGTGCCTTTCCAAGAAAGGTTGAAATGCTGCCACGCAGATGTCTTTAGACTTGACATTGAACTCAGCATCAGGTTCTGTGGTTGTCTTACAAATACTACACTCTTTGAAACACAGAGATTGTTTGAAAGTAACTAAAAGGAGCAGTTTTATTCTAAAGCAATGATTTACATGATGGGAGTTTTATAGTATAATACTCACAAAAATTAGTCTTTGACTTTTAAAGTATTCAGAAGTCCATAAAACTTCTTAACTTTAAAGTTTTGACATAGTTCACAAACTTTATCATCAATCCTAGTGTTTCTTACAGAAAGAAGGACTTGCATTTATAGAGCACCTTTCACAACCTCAGGACTTCCCAAAGCACTTTACAAACAATGAAGTACTTTTGAAGCGTAGTCACTGTTGTAATGTGGGAAATACGGCAGTCAATTTGTGCACAGCAAGGTCCCACAAACAGCAATTTGATAATGACCAGATTTGAGCAAAGGTTGGACAGTGTATCATTAGTTACTATGATCCTTATGTGACAGAGGGAGATTCTCCAAGCAGGGATAGAGCACTGAACCAAATATCTACTTCCAAATGCTTGATTATTTTAATCAGATCAGACAAAATTTAGAGACTGTAAAAAGTCACGATTCAAGAAGAAAAAAGGTACATCTTAACTAGACAAAGAAGAAGCAGAATGTTTGAACATGTGTATTTGCACCTTTATAGAGGATTTCAATCGGAGACCACAGCATAAGATCGTTTAGTCGGTGGGTGTTACCAAAACTCCTTGTGCATGTTAAGCTGAAAATAGTTATGCTAGGCCACAAGGAGGATGTCCTGTATTCCTTCACTTACATTTTTAGTAATGGAAGTAAATAGAGATCAAATTGTTTGAAATAGAATTAGAGCAATGTTCCGAGAGGTAACAGTTTCTTTCTTGTATGCCACACAGCATTGTACTAATTTTAAACAAGGCTACAAAGGAAGTAAGGAAGCTGTAATTGTATTTTCCATAGTGTCTTCTTTAACTGGAGCTGCAGCATGTTGATTGAATAGCTGATGGATTTTTATGCCAATCAGAAAGTTTTTCTTGTTCTTGGTGATTATCAGAGCTGGACACTCGTGATGGTGCCATCCAGTTCACCCAGGACATTTTTAATTGGGAAAAACCTTGATGAAGGACCAAGGTCTATTGTGCAGGACAGCACCAAGGTTGAAAAGAGTAGAAGGGAAGATGAAGCAATTCAGGAAGCAGTGATTACTAAATGACATTTCCCTTCAATTAAAGTCTAATTGTAACAAATTAATAAGGCACCACAGACATTTAGAAATATGTAAACCAAAAAAAAATCATTTAAGACACTAAAACGTTCTATCTCAGCCTTGCCTGTTGTTCAGAGAGAGCAGAAGTTTATCCAGTTTTATTTATTTTTGTAATTCATATTTTCCTTCCAAATGTTCAGTTTTTTCTCCTTCCACTTGTGTGTCCATCTCCTCATATCTGGCAAAGAACTGCTCTGGCAGAGAACCTGGCAGTAGATTTACCTTCTGCCCACTCTCTACTAGCACCATTCTAGAGCGGGCAGACGGGATATCCACTGCCAGGTTCTCTGCCAGATCAGTTTGTTACCAGATATGAGGTGCTGCACACACAGGAGTAGTTTGGGGAAGATGGAGGGTGCCGGGGGGGGGCGAGGTGGTGGTGGTGGTGAGGGGAAATGCTTTATTTCTTCATAGTGCCTCCCTGCTGATCTCACCAAGATTGGAAATTTAGCCTTCAGGGATACATGGCTGCAAACCAGTGCTCTTCCCACTCCATGTCATGGTACATTGGTTATTTTCATCCAGCTTTTAATGCATAGCACCAAAATTGCCTAATCAATCACTAAAATAGTGAGTGAATGGTATCTAAGGATTCAACAGCAAATATTATCTAAATTGAGCTTGAATTTTTAATTTTTCATAGATTTTAATGGATAAAACTCAGCCAAACTGTATTGCTGGCCTGTAGGAGTGGTCAGCTTACCCATGGTCAGCATAAAGTAGTAGAATGCAGCATCCAGTATCCAGCATCCATTATGTTCACCATCAGAGGCACTTTGCCATGTCTTGAGGTGGGTACTAGTGCTATCTTGTTTCTACGCAGACCCAGGACTGTCTCCGATGATTGTGCTGTAATGTAAATGCAGCCCAACTCAAACCCCATAGTTCAAGCCCCACCCGTAAGCCATCTTATCTGGGAAAGAAGGTAAGTAGCCACATATACCCTCATGGTTACAGGAAGGTGCAGAGAATAGCGCATGTGATGTTGGTGGTAATCACTTCATCAACCCTTGAAATCACAGAGGCTCATCTTACTAATGTGCAAAGGTAAAAATTAATTCAGACCGTGTTATATTTTTACATAAGAACATAAGAAATAGGAGCAGGAGTAGGCCATACGGCCCCTCGAGCCTGCTTCGCCACTCAGTAAGATCATGGCTGATCTTCAACCTCAACTCCACTATTCTGTCCAATCCCCATATCCCTTGATTCCCTTAGGGTCCAAAAATCTATCAATCTCAGTCTTGCATATACTCAATGAGTGAGCATCCACAGCCCTCTGGGGTAGAGAATTCCAAAGATTGACCACCCTCTGAGTGAAGAAATTCCTCTTCATCTCAGTCCTAAATCAGCCACCCCTTATCCTGAGATTATGCCCCCTTGTTCTAGACTCTGCAGCCAGGGGAAACAACCTCTCCGCATCTACCCTGTCAAGCTCTCTAAGAATTTCATACATTTCAATGAGATCACCTCTCATTCTTCTAAACTCCAGAGAATATAGGCCCATTCTACTCAACCTCTCCTCATAGGACAACCCTCTCATCCCAGAAATCAATCTAGTGAACCTTTGTTGTAAACCCCAAGTATATCCTTCCTTAGGTAAAGAGACCAAAACTGTATGCAATACTCCAGGTGTGGTCTCACTAAAGCCCTGTACAATTGTAGAAAGACTTCCTTACTCTTGTGCTCCAACCCTCTTGCAATAAGGGCCAACATACCATTTGACTTCCTAATTGCTTGCTCTACCTGCACGTTGACTTTCTGTGTTTCATAGACAAGGACACCCAAATCTCTCAACACCAACATTTAATGGTTTCTCACTATTTAAAAAATATTCTGTTTTTCCATTCTTCCGACCAAAGTGAATAACCTCACATTTCCCCACATTGTACTCCATCTTCCATCTTCTTGTCCACTCACTTAACCTGTCTATATCCCTTCGCAGACTCTTTGTGTCCTCCTCACAGCTTACTTTCCAACCTGGCTTTATGTCATCAGCAAACTTGGGTACATTACACTCGGTCCCTTCGTCAAAGTTATTAATACAGATTGTAAATAGCTGAGGCCCTCGTCCCGATCCTTGTGGCACTCCATTAGTAACAACCTGCCAACCTGAGAATAACCTGTTTATTCCTACTCTCTGTTTTCTGTCCATTAACCAAGCTTCTGTACATGCTAATAAACTACCCCCAACCCCATGAGCCCATTTTAACCATGACCAGTCCAAACCCACCAATGAAGAAAAATGACAAAAGTATTTTGGCACCAACAATTTCTAATTCTACTTCCTAAATTTATATTTTTTGGTGAACTTTTGAACCCGACACCGAACCTTCAGAGAACCACTTACTGCAAGTGTGAATTTTTCATTTTTCATCTTCCATACCAACCTCCCTTGTGGTTGAGTCAGACTGATAACTGCTATCAAAATACTGACAATTTTTGTGCCATGGATTAAAATCCAGTAAGAAAGTAGTTGAGACCACAAAATAATTTAATAAAGAAGCTCACAGCTAGCAGAAAGAAGAGGCTTTCATCTTATCAGACTTGACTGGATGTGAATTTTGGTCCCAAAGCTGAAAAGATAGTCCACTTATCCACTGCACCACTCAGTCTCCCTCTGATTCTCTTTGGTGCTCAGCATTGACAATCGTAGAAAAATATTGTAGGCAGATTTCTATGACAAAAAGCAGAGGCTGGTTTTGAAAGCTGAGACGGGTGTCCTCAGTTAAAAAGGCCAAGTAAGGGTTATATCTGTTGAATGCTTGCTGGGTTAAAACTGTACTATTTCTACGATCAGAGTGATCTTCATATTTCTATAATTAATAACGTCACAATAATTTGATTTTAGGAATGCACCTGCTACAGCTACAATTCACCAAACAACGTGTCGATGAATATTTTTGGGAGTTGGGTGAAGAAGGGAGTGCTGTGCAATATCAGCCAAAAGGTGTCATTCACAATTGATTGAAGAACATTCAGGATTTAGGACTGTACTGACAGTAGCTTTTGTTACCAGAGTTCACACTGCACTGAGAGCTGCTGTTACCAGAGTTCACGCTGTACTGAGAGTTGTAACCAGAGTTCACACTGGACTGAAAACTCTGTTACCAGTGTTCACACTCTACTGGGAGCTCCTGTTATCAGTGTTCACGCTGTACTGAGAGCTCCTGTTACCAGAGTTCACATTGTACTGAAAACTCTGTTACCAGAGTTCACGTTGTACTGAGAGCTCCTGTTACCAGTGTTCACACTGTACTGAAAACTCTGTTACCAGAGTTCACGCTGTACTGAGAGCTCCTGTTACCAGAGTTCACGCTGTACTGAGAGCTCCTGTTACCAGAGTTCACGCTGTACTGAGAGCTCCTGTTACCAGAGTTCACGCTGTACTGAGAGCTCCTGTTACCAGAGTTCACGCTGTACTGAGAGCTCCACTTACCAGAGTTCACGTTGTACTGAGAGCTCCAGTTACCAGAGTTCACGCTGTACTGACAGCTCCTGTTACCAGAGTTCACGCTGTACTGAGAGCTCCTGTTACCAGAGTTCACGTTGTACTGAGAGCTCCAGTTACCAGTGTTCACACTGTACTGAGAGCTCCAGTTACCAGAGTTCACGTTGTACTGAGAGCTCCTGTTACCAGAGTTCACGCTGTACTGAGAGCTCCTGTTACCAGAGTTCACGCTGTACTGAGAGCTCCTGTTACCAGAGTTCACGCTGTACTGAGAGCTCCTGTTACCAGAGTTCACGTTGTACTGAGAGCTCCTGTTACCAGAGTTCACGTTGTACTGAGAGCTCCTGTTACCAGTGTTCACGCTGCACTGAGAGCTCCAGTTGCCAGTGTTCACACTGTACTGAAAATTCTGTTACCAGAGTTCACGCTGTACTGAGAGCTCCTGTTACCAGAGTTCACGCTGTACTGAGAGCTCCTGTTACCAGAGTTCACGCTGTAATGAGAGCTCCTGTTGCCAGAGTTCACGCTGTACTGAGAGCTCCTGTTACCAGAGTTCACGTTGTACTGAGAGCTCCTGTTACCAGAGATCACGCTGTACTGAGAGCTCCAGTTACCAGAGTTCACGCTGTACTGAGAGCTCCTGTTACCAGATTTCACGCTGTACTGAGAGCTCCTGTTACCAGAGTTCACGCTGTACTGAGAGCTCCTGTTACCAGAGTTCACGCTGTACTGAGAGCTCCAGTTACCAGAGTTCACGCTGTACTGCGAGCTCCTGTTACCAGAGTTCACGCTGTACTGAGAGCTCCTGTTATCAGAGTTCACGTTGTACTGAGAGCTCCACTTACCAGTGTTCACACTGTACTGAAAACTCTGTTACCAGAGTTCACGTTGTACTGAGAGCTCCTGTTACCAGAGTTCACGCTGTACTGAGAGCTCCTGTTACCAGAGTTCACGTTGTACTGAGAGCTCCTGTTACCAGTGTTCACACTGTACTGAAAACTCTGTTACCAGAGTTCACGCTGTACTGAGAGCTCCAGTTACCAGAGTTCACGCTGTACTGAGAGCTCCTGTTACCAGAGTTCACGCTGTACTGAGAGCTCCTGTTACCAGAGTTCACGCTGTACTGAGAGCTCCTGTTACCAGAGTTCACGCTGTACTGAGAGCTCCTGTTACCAGAGTTCACGCTGTACTGAGAGCTCCAGTTACCAGAGTTCACGCTGTACTGAGAGCTCCAGTTACCAGAGTTCACGCTGTACTGAGAGCTCCTGTTACCAGAGTTCACGCTGTACTGAGAGCTCCTGTTACCAGAGTTCACGTTGTACTGAGAGCTCCAGTTACCAGTGTTCACACTGTACTGAAAACTCTGTTACCAGAGTTCACGTTGTACTGAGAGCTCCTGTAAACAGAGTTCACGCTGTACTGAGAGCTCCTGTTACCAGAGTTCACGTTGTACTGAGAGCTCCTGTTACCAGTGTTCACACTGTACTGAAAACTCTGTTACCAGAGTTCACGCTGTACTGAGAGCTCCTGTTACCAGAGTTCACGCTGTACTGAGAGCTCCTGTTACCAGAGTTCACGCTGTACTGAGAGCTCCTGTTACCAGAGTTCACGTTGTACTGAGAGCTCCTGTTACCAGAGTTCACGCTGTACTGAGAGCTCCACTTACCAGAGTTCACGTTGTACTGAGAGCTCCAGTTACCAGAGTTCACGTTGTACTGACAGCTCCTGTTACCAGAGTTCACGCTGTACTGAGAGCTCCTGTTACCAGAGTTCACGTTGTACTGAGAGCTCCAGTTACCAGTGTTCACACTGTACTGAAAACTCTGTTACCAGAGTTCACGCTGTACTGAGAGCTCCTGTTACCAGATTTCACGCTGTACTGAGAGCTCCTGTTACCAGAGTTCACGATGTACTGAGAGCTCCTGTTACCAGAGTTCACGCTGTACTGAGAGCTCCTGTTACCAGAGTTCACGCTGTACTGAGAGCTCCTGTTACCAGAGTTCACGCTGTACTGAGAGCTCCAGTTACCAGAGTTCACGCTGTACTGAGAGCTCCTGTTACCAGAGTTCACGCTGTACTGAGAGCTCCTGTTACCAGAGTTCACGCTGTACTGAGAGCTCCTGTTACCAGAGTTCACGCTGTACTGAGAGCTCCTGTTACCAGAGTTCACGTTGTACTGAGAGCTCCTGTTACCAGAGTTCACGTTGTACTGAGAGCTCCTGTTACCAGTGTTCACGCTGCACTGAGAACTCCAGTTACCAGTGTTCACACTGTACTGAAAATTCTGTTACCAGAGTTCACGCTGTACTGAGAGCTCCTGTTACCAGAGTTCACGCTGTACTGAGAGCTCCTGTTGCCAGAGTTCACGCTGTACTGAGAGCTCCTGTTACCAGAGTTCACGTTGTACTGAGAGCTCCTGTTACCAGAGATCACGCTGTACTGAGAGCTCCAGTTACCAGAGTTCACGCTGTACTGAGAGCTCCTGTTACCAGATTTCACGCTGTACTGAGAGCTCCAGTTACCAGAGTTCACGCTGTACTGAGAGCTCCTGTTACCAGTGTTCACGCTGTACTGAGAGCTCCTGTTACCAGATTTCACGCTGTACTGAGAGCTCCTGTTACCAGAGTTCACGATGTACTGAGAGCTCCTGTTACCAGAGTTCACACTGTACTGAAAACTCTGTTACCAGTGTTCACACTCTACTGGGAGCTCCTGTTATCAGTGTTCACGCTGTACTGCAAGCTCCTGTTACCAGAGTTCACATTGTACTGAAAACTCTGTTACCAGAGTTCACGCTGTACTGAGAGCTCCAGTTACCAGTGTTCACACTGTACTGAGAGCTCCTGTTACCAGATTTCACGCTGTACTGAGAGCTCCTGTTACCAGAGTTCACGCTGTACTGAGAGCTCCTGTTACCAGAGTTCACGCTGTACTGAGAGCTCCTGTTACCAGAGTTCACGTTGTACTGAGAGCTCCAGTTACCAGAGTTCACGTTGTACTGAGAGCTTCAGTTACCAGAGTTCACGCTGTACTGAGAGCTCCTGTTACCAGAGTTCACGTTGTACTGAGAGCTCCAGTTACCAGAGTTCACGTTGTACTGAGAGCTCCAGTTACCAGAGTTCACGCTGTACTGAGAGCTCCTGTTACCAGAGTTCACGCTGTACTGAGAGCTCCTGTTACCAGAGTTCACGTTGTACTGAGAGCTCCAGTTACCAGAGTTCACGTTGTACTGAGAGCTCCTGTTACCAGAGTTCACGCTGTACTGAGAGCTCCTGTTACCAGAGTTCACGTTGTACTGAGAGCTCCAGTTATCAGAGTTCACGTTGTACTGAGAGCTCCTGTTACCAGATTTCACGCTGTACTGAGAGCTCCTGTTACCAGAGTTCACGCTGTACTGAGAGCTCCTGTTACCAGAATTCACGTTGTACTGAGAGCTCCAGTTACCAGAGTTCACGCTGTACTGAGAGCTCCTGTTACCAGAGTTCACGTTGTACTGAGAGCTCCTGTTACCAGAGTTCACGTTGTACTGAGAGCTCCAGTTACCAGAGTTCACGCTGTACTGAGAGCTCCTGTTACCAGAGTTCACGCTGTACTGAGAGCTCCAGTTACCAGTGTTCACGCTGTACTGAGAGCTCCTGCTACCAGAGTTCACGCTGTACTGAGAGCTCCTGTTACCAGAGTTCACGCTGTACTGAGAGCTCCTGTTACCAGAGTTCACGCTGTACTGAGAGCTCCTGTTACCAGAGTTCACGCTGTACTGAGAGCTCCTGTTACCAGAGTTCACGCTGTACTGAGAGCTCCTGTTACCAGAGTTCACGCTGTACTGAGAGCTCCTGTTACCAGAGTTCACGCTGTACTGAGAGCTCCTGTTACCAGAGTTCACGCTGTACTGAGAGCTCCTGTTACCAGAGTTCACGCTGTACTGAGAGCTCCTGTTACCAGAGTTCACGCTGTACTGAGAGCTCCTGTTACTGGAGTTCATGCTGTACTGAGAGCTCCTGTCACTAGAGTTCACGCTGTACTGAGAGCTCTTGTTACCTGTGTTCACACTGTACTGATAGCTCCTGTTGCCAGAGTTCATGCTGTACTGAGAGCTCCTGTTACCAGAGTTCACGCTGTACTGAGAGCTCCTGTTACCAGAGTTCACGCTGTACTGAGAGCTCCTGTTACCAGAGTTCACGCTGTACTGAGAGCTCCTGTTACCAGAGTTCACGCTGTACTGAGAGCTCCTGTTACCAGAGTTCACGCTGTACTGAGAGCTCCTGTTACCAGAGTTCACGCTGTACTGAGAGCTCCTGTTACCAGAGTTCACGCTGTACTGAGAGCTCCTGTTACCAGAGTTCACGCTGTACTGAGAGCTCCTGTTACCAGAGTTTATGCTGTACTGAGAGCTCCAGTTACCAGAGTTCACGCTGTACTGAGAGCTCCTGTTACCAGTGTTCATGCTGTACTGAGAGCTCCTGTTACTGGAGTTCATGCTGTACTGAGAGCTCCTGTCACTAGAGTTCACGCTGTACTGAGAGCTCTTGTTACCTGTGTTCACACTGTACTGATAGCTCCTGTTGCCAGAGTTCATGCTGTACTGAGAGCTCCTGTTACCAGATTTCACGCTGTACTGAGAGCTCCTGTTACCAGAGTTCATGCTGTACTGGGAGCTCCTGTTACCAGTGTTCACACTGTACTGAGAGCTCCTGTTACCAGAGTTCACTCTGTACTGAGAGCTCCTGTTACCAGAGTTCACGTTGTACTGAGAGCTCCTGTTACCTGTGTTCACACTGTACTGAGAGCTCCTGTTACCAGAGTTCATGCTGTACTGAGAGCTCCTGTTACCAGAGTTCACGTTGTACTGAGAGCTCCTGTTACCAGTGTTCACACTGTACTGAGAGCTCCTGTTACTGCAGTTTGGTAGCTAAAGGGAAGTAAAGGTTGGGGGAGTATTCCACTATTTTGTACAGAAAAAAAATATACCCCAGGGAAATCATAGAATCATAGAATGGTTACAGCACAGAAGGAGGCCATTCGGCCCACCAAGCCCATGCCGGCTCTTTATAAGAGCAATCCAGTTAGTCCCATTCCCCCACTCTTTCCCCATAGCCCTGCAAATTTTTTCCCTTCAATTATTTATCTAATTCCTTTTTGAAAGCCACAATTGAATTTGCTTCTAACACTCTTTCAGGCAGCACATTCCAGATCATAACTACTCGTTGCGTAAAAAAGTTTTTCCTTATGTCGCCTTTGGTTCTTTTGCGAATCACATTAAATCTGAGTCCTCTGGTTCTCGATCCTTCCACCAATGAGAACAGTTTCTCTTTATTTACTTTATCTAAACCCTTCATGATTTTGAACACTTCTATCAAATTTCATCATAACCTTCTCTGCTCTAAGGGGAATAACCCCAGCTTCTCCAGTCTATCCATGTAACTGAAGTCCTTCATCCCTGGAACCATTCTAGTAAATCTTTTCTGCACCCTCTCTAAGGCCTTCACATCTTTCCTAAAGTGCGGTGCCCAGAATTGAACACAATACTCCAGTTGTGGCTGAATCAGTGTTTTATAAAGGTTCAATATAACTTCCTTGCTTTTGTACTCTATGCCTCTGTTTATAAAGTCCAGGATCCCGTAGGCTTTTTTAACTGCTTTCTCAACCTGTCACGCCACCTTCAAAGAATTATGCACATACACCCCCAGGTCTCTCTGTTCCTGCACCCCCTTTAGAATTGTACCATTTAGTTTATATTGCCTCTCTTCATTCTTCCTGCCAAAATGCATCACTTCGCACTTCTCTGCATTAAATTTCATCTGCCACGTGTCCGACCATTCCACCAGCCTGTCTATGTCCTCCTGATGTCTATCACTATCCTCCTCACTGTTCACTACACTTCCAAATTTTGTGTCATCTGCAAATTGTGAAATTGAGCCCTGTACACCCAAGTCTAAGTCATTGATATATATCAAAAAAGTGGTCCTAGTACTGACCCTGAGGGAACACCACTGTTTACCTTCCTCCAGTCCGAAAAACAACTGTTCACCACTACTCTATGTTTCCTGTCACATTGCCAATTTCATATCCATGCTGCCTCTACCCCTTTTATCCCATGGGCTTCAATTTTGCTGACAAGCCTATTATGGGGCATCTTATCAAATGCCGTTTGAAAGTCCACATACACAACATCAACAGCATTGCCTCATCAACCCTCTTTGTTACCTGATCAAAAAATTCTATCAAGTTAGTTAAACACAATTTGCCTTTAGCAAATCTGTGCTGGCTTTCCTTTATTAATCCACACTTGTCCGAGTGACGATTAATTTTGTCCTGGATTATCGTTTCTAAAAGTTTCCCCACCACCGAGGTTAAACCGACTGACCTGTAGTTGCTGGGTTTATCCTTACACCCTTTTTGAATAAGGGTGTAACATTTGCAATTCTCCAGTCCTCTGCCACCATCCCCATATCCAAGGATGATTATGGCCGGTACCTCTGCAATTTCCACCCTTACTTCCCTCAGCAACCTAGGATGCATCCCATCCGGACCAGGTGACTTATCTACTTTAAGTACAGCCAGACTTTCTAGTACCTCTTCTTTATCAATTTTAGCCCATCAAGTATCTCAACTACCTGCTCGTTTACTGTGACTTTGGCAGCATCTTCTTCCTTGGTTAAGACAGATGCAAAGTACTCATTTAATACCTCAGCCATGCTCTCTGCCTCCATGCGTCGATCTCCTTTTTGGTCCCTAATCAGCCCCACCCATCCTCTTACTACCAGTTTACTATTTATATGCCTACCAAAGACTTTTGGATTCCCTTTTATGTTAGCAGCCAGTCTATTCTCATACTCTTTCTTTGCCCCTCTTATTTCCTTTTTCACTTCTCCTCTGTACTTTCTTTATTCAGCCTGGTTCTCACTTGTATTATCAACCTGACATCTGTCATATGCCCCCTTGTTCTGCTTCACCTTACACTCTAACTCTTTCATCATCCAGTGTGCTCTGGCTTTAGTTGCCCTACCTTTCCCCCTCTTGTGAATGTACCTAGACTCTACCCGAACCATCTCCTCTTCAAAGGTCACCCATTGTTCGATTACAGTTTTGCCTGACAATCTTTGCTTCCAATTTGCCTGGGCCAGATCCGTTCTCAGCCCACTGAAATTGGCCCTCCTCCAATTAAGTATTTTTACTCTAGATCGCTCCTTGCCTTTTTCCATAACTAATCTAAACCTTATGATACTATGATCACTGTTCCCTAAATGTTCCCCCACTGACACTTGCTCTACTTGACCCACTTCATTCCCCAGAACTAGATCCAGCAATGCCTTCTTCCTCATTGGGCCGGAAACATACTGATCAAGAACGTTCTCCTGAACACACTTCAGAAATCCCTCCCCCTTTTTGCGCTTTACACTATTACTATCCCAGTCCATATTAGGATAGTTGAAGTCTCCCATTACCATTACTTTATAGTTCTTGCATCTTTCAGTAATTTCCCTGCAAATTTGCTCCTCTATTTCCTGCCCACTATTTTGTGGCCTATAGGATACACCCAGTAGTGTAATGGCACCTCTATTGTTTCTTAACTCTAACCAAATAGATTCTGTCCTTGACCCCTCAAGGACATCCTCTCTCTCCAGCACTGCAATATTCTCCTTAATCAATACTGCCACCCCCCTCCTTTGTTTCCTTCCCTATCTTTCCTGAACACCTTGTTTTGGAAATCTGTTTTATAAAAATGACAGACATGCTTAATTCCCTGCCAGACTGTTCCAGTAATGTCGCTGAGTAGGGAGTGACCCTTTGCATCTCAGACTGGTTGCATAGAGAATTACAGGGCAGCAATTTCAGACCGACCTGAGTGTCAATTCAGAGCTGCAGGTCCCTGGAAAACCACACCACTAGGTGTATTTTCTATATAAAATATGGAGTACTTTCCTTCCCCTATAAGTAAACTTCACCTGATTATAACATAGTCCAGTGACACTACTCAGTTTGCATGTCACATTGGGATGTGTGCTATAGTGAATGTCCAACATTGCGTCATTCATTGAAAACACTGAAGACAAAGGTTGAGCAGCCTTCTGACTTAAGTTATCGGCTATTGGGCCATAATTTGCTGTCAAAACAACGGTGAGGCTAATGGCGCTCACCATTATTTGTGCGCAAATGCTACAGCAACTTCAGGCGAGGGCAGATGCAAGGTTAAACGTGGAAATCCAAAAGTTGCTGTCTGAGATGCATTGCTCCGTTGTTAGCTTTGCGAAAACAACATCTCACTGTCTGCCTCACCATTGAAATGCATTGAATGGCGTGAAATTGCTGTATTTACGCGATAGATACAATCTAAACTGGCCACAGAACGTTAAGTCTTGTCCGTTTCAGTCTAAGTACCCTTTTAATGATGCGTTAAGTGTTAATTATTGCCAGTCGACCTCTCTGGTACTGAAAATTAACTTTTACAAGTGTAGAGTCTCATGCCTTCAGGTTTAAATTGTTCTTGGAGATTTTAAAAAAGTAAAATTTGAAATTAATTTTTTTTAACTTTTCCTCTCTGTCTCTTTTCTCTCTCTCTCTCTTAATCCAATCTTTCTTTTCCTCTCTTTATTTCTCTTTCTGTACCTGATTTGATATTAAATTCACCCACTCTAATTTAAACTTCCTTCTCAGTCCTTGTGTTGTTAATTTCACAATTCTTCAATCTGATAGGTTAAAGAGATACACAATTGCTTGCCCTATTCACTCAGGTCTCAGATGCTCTGTTTCCCTCATTGTGATATTATCAGCTCGCACTTTCAGCATCTTGTCACACAAAAAATTTTAAAACCTAAACATGCAGGGGCAAGTCTGACTCACGGCAGACACAATTAAATGCCCTGCCACAGCAAATTATGGCCCAATATGTTATTTGTGACTGGGCTTGAGTGTATCCATTGCAAAAGAAGGAACAAAGAGGCTCTTGTGTATTTAGTTTCAGTTTCATGCTATAATTGTCCAGGTGCTTTGGAAGAGTGGCAGCAATCAAAATCTGAGCAAAATACAGGCTTCTTGCATTTGCCTTGCGAAGTAGTTTTAATATGTACAGTTTATACCATTACATTGACACTACCCTGATAAGATTTGGAAGAAGTCCCTAACTTGTTAAGCCAGAGTTTAATGTTTTGAATAGTAACTCAAAAGTCTATGATGCGATGAATCGTAAAAGAAAGTCTTCATTTCTTCCCAGTTTTTGCACAGATAAAATGGTGGAGAGATTGGCCCCAGAAATCACCTGCACTCTGCTTGCAGCCTATCCCCCCATTATACAATGGCTGCTTCAGAATGGCGGCTGCTGGTAACCACAATCAGCCATTGTTTCATCCTTATCGCTAAACAAAAAACACAAACATTTTTAGGCTCCAGCACCAGGATGTTTGGCATGTAGCCCTGTGCTAGTACAGCCAGTGTCACTACACATAAAATAGTATCAGTAGTGTTCGAACTACAGCTTCCATTGAGGGTAAGGGTGTGATGTCTAACCTCATGCTTATATTTAGACCTGATTAGTGTAAAACTTGACTTGGCTCCTAACCCAGCATTATTAAGGGTTTGGATTTTAGGTGTTTATTTGATCTTTGGTGCTTACTTCTCAGTACCTTCAGTGAGACATGTTTTTGTGAAGTATTGGCTCTTGAATGCCTGTTCTTCTATTAACCCTACTGTGAACTCTATCCCTCACCTCCCAGTGCTGTTGCTTCCTTTTATTATTTTAATGTCACTTTATCATCTAGTTTTCAATTGTAACTTGTCATTTAAGTACATCTCTTTGCAAAAATACAGATGACCATTTAAAACAATAATTTGGTCACTCATTAGGTCTGGATTGTTAATTTCTCAAAACATTGACAGTCAATGATAGAAATAATCTACTTTGCAACTGAACTCTAATGTGTGATGCAAGAACAACGACAACAACGTGCATTTATATAGTACCTTTAATGTAGTAAAACATCCCAAGGCGCTTCACAAGAGCGTTATCAAACAAAATTTGACACTCAGCCACATAAAGAGATATTAGGACAGGTGACCAAAAGCTTATTCAAAGAGGTAGGTTTTAAGGAGCAACTTAAAGGAGGAGAGAGAGTTAGAGAGGCGGAGAGGTTTAGGGAGGGAATTCCAAAGCCGAGGGCCTAGACAGCTGAAGGCGCGGCCATTAATGGTGGAGCGAAGGAAATCGGGGACACGCAAGAGACCAGTATTGGAGGAGCGCAGAGATCTCGGAGAGTTGCAGGGCAGACAATGACCCAGAGCAAAAAGGGAGGAAAGAAACAGTGAGATCAGTGCTCACAGTGACACAGTTTCAAGGGGTTAATACAGAACAACAAATCTGATCCAGCAGTGAAGTGGCTCAATGGCAGACACAGTGGAGTGTCACTGGATATATTAAGAAAGCAAATATAAGGATTCAGTGATTTTGAAAAATGATTTTGGTTTACTGTCACCAAAAGACAATGGGCCAGAAATTGCTCGGAGTGGCGAGGCAACGGTCTCCGCCGCTCCTGCAAAATAAATTAACGAAAATACTTACTGCGGGCTCTGTGACGTCAAATTGCTTGAATTTGAACTTTAAAAAAAATTGTGTGGTATCAACCCAGCCTCTGAGCAGCGTGAAATGCCTCGTGGCTGGAAAATTCTGTGAGGAGAAGACACGCCTACAAAATCTGTCAGGAAGAGAAATCACGCCCACACATTCAGGCTGCATTGTTCAAGCAGGCAAGCAGGCTTCATTCATTTAAAGTTAGTATTCTATATGTAATTGTAAATAAAAAATTTATTTTTTTTTAGAAAAAGCCAAAGAAATAATTGAATTAAATAAAAGAGACAGATGGGAAAAGTTTTAAAAAATTTAAAAATTTTTTTAATTTAATTTTTTTTAATGACCTAAAACTATTAAAATAAGGAGTAATATGAGACTCCACATTTTTTTAAGTTAATTTTTAGTTGTTTGGCAGTCATTAGAACTTATCGTGCTGTTAAAACTTAATTTAGACCTGCTATTTTTAAGCGTACCTGTTTGGAGGTGGTTAGTTACTTTCCAGCTGGGCAGATAAGCAAGTTTGCACTTTTTCAATGATTTATCTGATTGCAGTGAGCGATGGCCGTTTAATTTGAAGCTGTCATATCACCAGCGAACCACGAGGAGCGAGTTCCAGATTTCCGCATTTCACTGCGCATGTGTGAATGTCAGAACTTGCTCCTTCAATTCACCACTAAAAACGGAGAGTGCTATTGAGCTCCTCCGTTATTTTGGGAGTGATTTATGTCCCAGTGACTTGAATACTCTCAACACTGGTCACAAGGCGTGAACAACAGCTTGGAGCTGATGCTGAATTCAAAGGCATTTTGCAGTCATAGAATCATAGAAATCACAGCACAGAAGGAAGCCATTTGGCCCACATTACTGTGCCAATGCCAGCTCTTCAGCAGGAACATAGGAACATGAGTAGGCCATTCAGCCCCTCGTGCCTGCTCCGCCATTTGATAAGATCATGGCTGATCTGTGATCTAACTCCATATACCTGCCTTTGGCCCATATCCCTTAATTCCTTTGGTTGCCAAAAAGCTATCCATCTCAGATTTAAATTTAGCAATTGAGCTAGTATCAATTGCCGTTTGCGGAAGAGAGTTCCAAACTTCTACCACCCTTTGTGTGTAGAAATGTTTTCTAATCTCACTCCTGAAAGGTCTGGCTCTAATTTTTAGACTGTGCCCCCTATTCCTAAAATCCCCAACCAGCGGAAATAGTTTCTCTCTATCCACCCTATCTGTTCCCCTTAATATCTTATCAACTTCGATCAGATCACCCATTAACCTTCTAAACTCTAGAGAATACAACCCCAATTTGTGTAAGCTCTCCTCATAACTTAACCCTTGAAGCCCGGGTATCATTCTAGTAAACCTACGCTGCACTCCCTCCAAGGCCAATATGTCCTTCCGAAGGTGCGGTGCCCAGAACTGCTCACAGTACTCCAGGTGCGGTCTAACCAGGGTTTTGTATAGCTGCAGCATAACTTCTGCCCCCTTGTACTCCAGTCCTCTAGATATAAAGGCCAGCATTCCATTAGCCTTCTTGATTATTTTCTGCACCTGTTCATGACACTTCAATGATCTATGTACCTGAACCCCTAAGTCCCTTTGGACATCCACTGTTTTTAACTTTTTACCATTTAGAAAGTACCCTGTTCTATCCTTTTTTGATCCAAAGTGGATGACCTCACATTTGTCTACATTGAATTCCATTGCCACAGTTTTGCCCATTCACCTAATCTATCAATATCGCTTTGTAATTTTATGTTTTCATCCACACTGCTTACAATGCCACCAATCTTTGTGTCATCGGCAAACTTAGATATGAGACTTTCTATGCCTTCATCTAAGTCGTTAATAAGTATTGTGAATAATTGAGGCCCCAAGACAGATCCCTGCGGGACTCCACTAGTCACATCCTGCCAATGTGAGTACCTACCCATTATCCCTACTCTCTGCCGCCTTTCGCTCAGCCAACTTCCTAACCAAATCCGTACTTTTCCCTCAATTCCATGGGCTTCTATCTTAGCTAACAGTCTTTTATGTGGGACCTTATCAAATGCCTTCTGGAAGTCCATATAAATAACATCCATTGACATTCCCCTGACCACTACTTTAGTCACCTCTTCAAAAAATTCAATCAGGTTTGTCCGGCACGACCTACCTTTCACAAATCCATGCTGGCTCTCTCTGATTAACTGAAAATTCTCGAGGTGTTCAGTCACCCTATCATTAATTATAGACGCCACCATTTTCCCCACAACAGATGTTAGGCTAACTGGTCTATAATTCCCCGGTTTTCCTCTGCTTTCTTAAAAAGCGGAGTGACGTGCAATTTTCCAATCTAGAGGGACAATTCCTGAATCTAGAGAACTTTGAAAGATTATAGTTAGGGCATCTGCAATGTGCTCACCTACTTCCTTTAAAACCCTGGGATGGAAACCATCTGGTCCTGGGGATTTGTCACTCTTTAGTACTATTATTTTCTTCATTACAGTTGCTTTACTTATGTTAATTTTATCGAGTCCCTGTCCCCGATTCGATATTAGTTTTCTTGGAATTTCCGGCATGCTATCCTCTTTTTCTACTGTAAATACTGATGCAAAGTAATTGTTCAACATGTCCACCATTTCCCCATTGTCAATGACAATATCCCCACTTTCAGTTTTTAAGAGGAGCACTCTTCCCTAGTCCCATTTCCCTGCCCATTCCCCATAAACTTTTAGATTCTTCCTTTTTAAATATCTACCTAATTCCCTTAAAATTATGTTATAGCCTCTGTCTCAGTAAGCCAGGTTGTAAAACATTCTGGGGTAAATTCTTATCTTCCCCACAAGCGTCGTAATCTGGCAGAGAGAATCGCCTGCCTATTATAGAACCTGCCCAATTTTCATTTCATTCTTTTCAAATCTTACAAAATCTTACCCTCTCAAAATCTTTTAGAATTTTGAAAACCACTGATAGGTCTCCTTAACCTCCTCTTCAAACAGGAGAAAAGGTCCAATTTCTCAAGCTTTTCTTTATAACTATAATTTCACATTCCTGGTATCATTTTCCTGGCTGTTCACTGTTCTCTTTCTGTGGCTGAAATATCCTTTCTACAGTGGGGTGACCAGAGCTACATGCAACACTCCAACCGTGGCCTATCCAATGAGTTGTACAAGTTCAAGATCACTTCCTTGCTTTAATATTCAATGCCCCATGTATAAAACCCAGAATCCAATTTTTTTTAATGGCTTTTTCTCCCACCTTTAAAGATCTAAGTAAATGATGCCTTAGATCTCTCTCTTCTTGCACCCGGGCAAAACTACACCTCCATTCATTATTCCTTTATCCAAAATGCACACTTTCACATTTTTCTGCATTGCACTCCATCTGCCACTTATTAGCCCACTCTGCTAACCTGTCGATGGCCCATTGTAATCTCCTGCATTCTTCCTCACAGTTTGCTAGGGACCCTAATTTGGTATCATCTGCAAACTTCATTGTCACTCCTCTTATGCCTATGTCCTACCATTTTTAAGACAGGATTCACGTAAAAATGTAACCAGAATAAATTGATTGTTTTTTCATGTAAAATTGTGGTGCAATTGATTAAGGACAGATTTTCTGAAGAGGGAGGAGCAGGGTTGCTCTGGCAGTCCGCTGGCCTCTAACTCACTACACATATGTGATTATGTTGTACTTCTCTTGTTTCGCACAGAAATCCTTGACTTTCAGTTGGAAAACAGAGGATCTGATTGGATCCCTTGATCCTTCCATCCTATATTATCAGATTTGATGGAAATTATCACAAGCATTTATGTGTGAAGTGTTCCGTTTTTCTAAGCAACGTTTTTGTGTGCTTGTTTTCTTTAAGAGAATGGAAATGAATTCATCAGTACAGCAAAAATTGATTGCTTATTATTAACCTCAGTATCTCTGGGCAATGGAGGGGGAGAATAACCAGTCTGGTTCTGATTGCTACCCAGTAACTCCTGCTGTAAAATGCACTGGTATTAGACATTGGGTCAGGACAGTTTAAGGCATGGTTGTGGTGACCATTATGGTTAAATAGCTTGCTGTCTCTCACTGCCTAAGAACACAAATGAAGAATGACCACTTGGGTGAGGTAGAGGAGGCTTGTCAGTGCCTGCAGAACCCCAACCCAGCAGGAGTTAATATTTTCAGGAGAGAAGGGAAGGAAATTGAAGGCTTACAAAAACTTACTTTTGATTAAAGTTTTATTTTAATCCGCCAGTACTGTTAGTATAAAAAACTTCCGTTCGTCTCCTGTTGCACTCCACTCCTGCTGTTTTTACAGTGCTATCTGTAATCTGATCATATCTTTGAGTATTGCACTGATAAAATCATTTGTGTCGTGACATCTCAGTGTACAAATGATGAGGTAGGGGCAGAGACAACATTTTAACAACGAGAAAGCTGTCGATGATTAATAATTGGCTCCTTGGAGAACATGGGGTTCTTTCCCACCTGTTGCTTTGTGGTGACTTTTTACTGGTTCTGCGGTAGTTAAGTAGCCATGGTCAATTTAATTTATTTCCAAAATGTATGATTTATATTGCTCGTGTTATGACATTCTGATTTATAATTATATTGTGTAAGCAAATTTTGCTTCAAGACTAATTAGTGGAGCCGACTCCCTGCAGTGTGAAGTATTCACATCAAGAATAGGGAGAGCATTACTCAAATACTTGGGATAATGAGACTTAGGACAAAACAACATTTCATAGCTATTACAAAATGAAGACTATGGGCGTTTTGGTTGCAGATTTCAAGACACATGTGTTGTATTCCCTCAGGCAGACTGTCATTCTGCAGACATTGTGTTTCAGAGATTTTTGGCTTGCTAGGCGACCAGGAAATTATGAAAGGAAAAGGCATGTGTAATAACTGCTGGCTTTGCTGTTCCTTGCTGTTCTATTCTTTCAAAACAGAATCTTTCCAACATTTTTCTAAGTGCTTCTTTCACATCTAAGCAGCAATTACTTCTCAAAATCTTTCCTTTCATGCGTATTTTTCTGTTAGCCCAATTTTTATTTTCCCTGAATTTAACTGAAAGAACATTTTAAAGTAATGACTTGGCACACTGCCACATTAAAATTTCTTGGCTTGTTCCCATCTTAATCCCAATTAAATATGTTCCTCTTTCATTTTTTAAGAGGGAGGGAGAGAGGGAAGGAGAAAATGAAAAGGGCAGTTTTGGTGTGATTGGTTATTGGTAAGAGATGCAAGATTCAAATCACTGAGATCTGAACCTGAACATGTAATAAAAGGGTCCCTCATGCTAATGGCTGTGCATTTTGTTGCCTAGCAGTTGCCTAAATTTATATTTGATAGTTTTTAAAGTTTTATGTTGGTGGGCCGGTGAGGGATAAATCCCCCTTAAAAATTGGCATCATTGTATGAAAATGTTGGAGTGTTTTACCTCAATTAGGAGTCCTTTGCTATTTGAGAGAATAGTCTCTAAACGACTTTATGCCTTACAAGCCCTGGAGACCAGACTCAAACAGGGCATAACTCCCTCAAGTATAAAATTATAATGGAACCAGTTAAAGGCGTCATGTTGTCTTTCTTTGCCCTCTGTGGGCCTGATTGTCACAGCAGTAGATAATATTCTGTCTGCTGTTAAAGCAAAGAATTTAGTAATATTATTAAAAGATGTCCATAGAGCAATCAAACCCAGCATGGTTTTACATTATGGGACTCAGTAGTGGAATCTTCCTTTAATCTTGTTATGAAGATCCCACCATTGATTTCCTGTCACATCTTTATTATCATGAAATGTGTTGCTATAAGGACAGCAGGATTGATGTGCTGCCTCATTTAACGTCCTTTTATTTTCTTACAAGTAAGGAAGTGAATGAGTCTGGAGCGACAACACTTTAGGTCATACTGTATGCTGCCCACAGTACTGTTGGAACAGACTGGAGCAGTCTAGAATGATTGCTTCCAACATCAATCAGGTGGATTTTTGTCATCACCGCCTGGGCAGCAATCTGGCAAAGCAAACTGCCCGCCCATTATAGAACCCACCCAGTTCTGGAATGGAAAGAAAGTCATGCGGGCGGTCCATCCTCCACGTCATCGGCCAGGCGGTGAAGATGAAAAATCAATGTGGGTATTGGGGAACAAGAGCTACCCGTTATTGCCACGGCTGATGACACCCATACAGTGGCCATAAACCCCAGCCGATAGGCACTATGCTGGTAGCCATGGACAGTATTGGAGCAAGCCATTGATGTGCTGGAAAGGCCTGGTCGATTTTAACTGGCGGGCCTTATTGAAATTTTCAAAATCTATCTCCCACCCAAAGCCGGCAGGAATGATGTCAGGCCAACGGACGGGAGCAGGATTTGGGTTGGGAACTGGACGCTGCTGGGGACTCCTTGCGGGGCTTGTGGGAACATTCTAAACCACTGTGGAGAATGTGGATACAATGGGGGCGAACTTGCACTCCATCAGTAGCGCAAAGTGAACGGGCAAACAATTTAACACCGTGCCCGATTTTCTTTTCTATCGGCCGGCTGCATTCAGAAAAACCTGGTCTACATGCAGTCTAATCAGGAGGCCATCACCAAAAAGGTAAGTTTTAAAAAAAAACACGCCTTAATGTGGAGCTGAGAGGTGGAGGAGTGCTCCACCCGGCTCCACTGCAGTGCTGAAGACCGCTGCCAGCCCCCGCTCAGATATAAGAACATAAGAAATAGGAGTAGGAGTAGGCCATATGGCCCCTCGAGCCTGCTCCACCATTCAATAAGATCATGGTTGATCATCGACCTTAACTCCACTCCCCCCCACCCCCCCCCCCAAGATCCCCATATCCTTTGATTCCCTTAGAGTCCAAAAATCTATCTATCTCAGTCTTGAATATCCTCAATGACTGAGCATCCACAAGCCTCTGGGGTAGAGAATTCCAAACATTCGCCACCCTCTGAGTGAAGAAATTCCTCCTCATGTCAGTTCTAAATGTCCGACCCCTTATCCTGAGACTATGTCCCCTAGTTCTAGACTCCCCAGCCAGGGGAATCAGCCTCTCTGCATTTACCCTGTCAAGCCTTCTAAGAATTTGATACATTTCAATGAGATCACCTCTCATTCTTCTAAACTCCAGAGAATATAGGACCATTCCACTCAATCCCTCCTCATAGGACAACCCTCTCACCTCAGGAGTCATTCTAGTGAACCTTTGTTGCACCGCCTCAATAGCAAGTATATCCATCCTTAGTTAAGGAGACCAAAACTGTACACAGTACTCCAGGTGTGGTCTCACCAAAACCCTCTACAGTTGTAGCAAGACTTCCCTACTCTTGTATTCCAACCTCCTTACAATAAGGTGAGGTCAGAGTGTCTGTCCTTGACATCAAGGCAGCATTTGACCGAATGAGGCATCAAGTAGCGCTAGTAAAATTGAAGCCAATGGGAATCAGGGGGAAAACTCTCCAGTGGCTGGAGTTATACCTGGCACAAAGGAAGATGGTAGTGGTTGTCTCAGCCCCAGGTCTTCACTGCAGGAGATCCTCAGGGCAGTGTCCTAGGCCGAACCATCTTCAGCGGCTTCATCAATGACCTTCCCTCCATCAAAAGGTCAGAAATGGGGATGTTTACTGATGATTGCACAGTGTTCAGTTCCATTCGCAACCCCTCAGATAATGAAGCACTCCGTTTCCTGGACAACCTCCAGGCTTGGGCCGATAAATGGCAAGTAACATTTGTGCCGGACAAGTGCCAGGCAATGACTATCTCCAACAAGAGAGAGTCTAACTCCACTTGACATTCAACGGCATTGCCATCACCAAATCCTCCACCATCAATATCCTGGGGGTCACCATTGACTGGAAACTTAACTGGACCAGCCACCTAAATACTGTGGCTAGAAGAGCAGGTCAGAGGCTGGGTATTCTGTGGCAAGTGACTCACCTCCTGACTCCCCAAAGCCTTTCCACCATCTACAAGGCACAAGTCAGGAGTGTGATGGAATACTCTCCACTTGCCTGGATGAGTGCAGCTCCAACAACACTCAAGAAGCTCGACGCGATCCAGGACAAAGCAATCCACCTGATTGGCACCCCAACCACCACCCGAAACATTCACTCCCTTCACCACCGGTGCACCACCTACATCTACATGTACCATCTACAGGATGCACTGCAGCAACTTGGCAAGGCTTCTTCGACAGCACCTCCCAAACGCGCGATCTCCACCACCTAGAAGGACAAGGGCAGCAGGCGCATGGGAACACCACCACCTGCACATTCCCCTCCAAGTCACACACCATCCCAACTTGGAAATATATCGCCGTTCCTTCATCGTCGCTGGGTCAAAATCCTGGAACTCCCTTCCTAACAGCACTGTGGGAGAACCTTCACCACACAGACTGCAGCAGTTCAAGGAGACGGCTCACCACCACCTTCTCAAGGGCAATTAGGGATGGGCAATAAATGCTGGCCTTGCCAGCGATGCCCACATTCCGTGAATGAATAAAAAAACTCGACTGATTCCTGGGATGAGGGGATTATCTTATGAGGAAAGGTTGGACAAGTTGGGCCTGTATATATTGGAGTTTAGAAGAATGAGAGATGATCTTATTGATAAGATTCTGAGGGGACTAGAAGGGGTAGATGCTGAGGGGATGTTTCCCCTTGTGGGAGAGACTAGAATTAGGGGCCACAGTTTAAAAATAAGGGGTCTCCCATTTAAGACGGAGATGAGGAGAAATTTTTTCTCTCAGAGGGTCGTGAGTCTGTGGAACTCCCTTCCCCAGAGAGCGGTGGAGGCAGGTTCATTGAACATTTTTAAGGCTGAGTTCGATAGATTCCTGATTAACAAGGGAGTCAAAGGTTATAGTAGGTAGACAGGAAAGTAGGGTTGAGGTCACAATCAGATCAGCCATGATGTTATCAAATGGCAGAGCAGGCTTGACGGGCTGAATGGCCTACTCCTGCTCTTAATTCATACGTTCGTATATTCGTATAAAGGCCAACCTACCATTTGCCTTCCTAATTGCTTGCAGTACCTGCCTGTTAACTTTCTGTGTTTTGTGGACAAGGACACCCAAATCTCTCTGAACACCAACATTTAATAGTTACTCACCATTTTAAAAAATATTCTGTTTTTCTATTCTTCCTACCAAAGTGAAAAACCTCACATTTCCCCACATTATACTCCATCTGCCACCTTCTTGCCCACTCACTTAATCTGTCTATATCCTTTTGCAGACTTTTTGTGTCCTCACAGCTTATTTTCCCATCTAGCTTTGTATTGTCAGCAAACTTGGATACAATTCCCTCGGTCCCTTCATCTAAGTCATTAATAGAGATTTTAAATAGCTGAGGCCCAAGCACTGATCCCAAGCAATGTTCCGTTTATCCCTATTCTCTGTTTTCTGTCCGTTAACCAATCCTCTATCCATGCTAATAAATTACCCCCAACCCCATGAGCCCTTATCCTGTGTAACAACCTTTCGTGTGGCACCTTATCGAATGCCTTTTGGAAATCCAAATATACTACATCCACTGGTTCCCCTTTATCCACCCTGTGGAGATGCCGGTGATGGACTGGGGTTGACAATTGTAAACAATTTTACAACACCAAGTTATAGTCCAGCAATTTTATTTTAAATTCACAAGCTTTCGGAGGCTTCCTCCTGCTAGTTACATCCTCAAAAAACTCTAATAGATTGGTCAAACACAATTTTCCTTTCATAAAACCATGTTGACTTTCCCTAATCATGTTATGATTTTCTAAGTGCCCTGTTACCACTTCCTTAATAACGGATCCCAGCATTTTCCCGACGACTGATGTCAGGCTAACTGGTCTGTAGTTCCCTGTTTTCTCTCTCCCTCCTTTCTTGAATAGCGGTGTTACATTTTCTACCTTCCAATCCACGGGGACCATTCTAGAATCTAGGGAATTTTGGAAGATCACAACCAATGCATCCACTATTTCAGCAGCCACCTCTTTTGGAACCCTAAAAGACTCCTCCCTCCCTCCCGATTGGCCCCCATTTTCCCCTCCTTGTCGCCTGGTCTCTCACAATTGCTTCCCCCCTCTCGATTGCTTGCCTTGCACTCTCATCCGTCCCCTCCCTGTCGATCAATCCCCCCTCCTGGTCTTTACCATCCCTCCAGATGACTTCCCTTCACCTTCTTTGCCAACAAACTGCCTGGGGACGCCCAGCAGGCATCTGAAGCTTGCCGGCCTCATGTAAATAAGGCCCGAGGCCCAATATCGAGTGTACCTCGGGCCTATTCGTTCTGATGCAGGGACCATTCCCTGTGCCTAGTTTGCGCTGGCAGGCTGGCGTGAATCAATTTGTGGTTTCAGTGTGAGCTAGGAGTATTGGAGGAGGAGAGAGTGTCTCTGAAATGTTGGGGAGTTGGATGCGATGCAATGTCTTTGTGAACTTGAAGTTGCAAAGATGGAAGCAGATTCAGTCGTAACTTTCAAAAGGGAATTGGGTATATACTTGTAAAAGAAAAAATTGCAGGGCTACAGGGAAAGAGCAGGGGAGTGGGACTAATGGATACCTCTTTCAAAGAGCTGGCACAGGCACGATGGGCCAAATCTATGCTCTCTGATTTTATGATGTGCATTAGTAATAGAACATGCCTTTAGTAAAACTTCAGAAATACGAACAGAGATAGCAGAGTGAGGAAAGAAGGTAAAGCAGCTTTTCAAAGAATGATCCCAATTTTAGGTTTCTGCGGTTGACAATTTAACAACCTTCAACTCTCCCACAAGCTATAAAGAGGCTTCAATAAAGTCCACCTAAGGGTAACAGACTTGTCAGGAAATTACCCAAATTGCACTCTTGTCCTTTTCTAGAAGGAAATACTGCTTATGGTAAGCAGAACACAGCTATTATCTGGAGAATATTATTAAACTCTTTGATTATTATGACATTTGGCATCATTTCAAAATGATCGCAGGAGTAAATAATGCCCATTTGCTGATAATTATATTTAATATGGAGTGTGTATAATGAGCAGAGCTAAGAACTGAGGTAGTCTGCGTTTGACCAGTTCAATTATATCAAGCCAGAAGTGATTTGCCAATAGACAAAGGAAATGGACCAGATGTGCCTATTCTTCCCAGTTTTTTTTCTCTCACTTTTATCTTTCCTCATACATGCACCCTTGCTGACCATAAGATGAGGACAGGCAAGTGAAGTGGGTTGTTCCCAGGCTTCTGCAGCTCTGAAACAACAACACAACAACAACTTGCATTTATATAGCTAACTGCAAGTAGGTATGTAAGAGTGACAGAGGTTGAGTTGTCATCCAGTATCCCCCCTCCACCCCCTTCCCCCCCCCCCACCCCTGCATAAGAAACTCAAATTCACACAACATTTCATCCCAGATAACATGCTGAAATTGAGAATACAACTCTTATCCTACAACTTTTGACATAGCAAGCTGAGAGTTAGTGGTGTTTTTCTCTCATGAATTACTGCAACAGCACAGTCTCTTTGTTTGACTTTGGTTATAACACAATCATGCTGAAACATACAATTTGGCAGCTTCCCAAGCAATGCATTACGGTGAATGTTACTGGATGCTTTGCATTTTGTATGCACTCTATACACTTAACATTACATTATGAGCGTTGCCATATCCATTGCATTAAATAAATTCAGGTTTAAGTCAGTATTTGAAGTGATAGACCAATTGAAGTGCATGAGTTTAACCTCAAGATCCCTCTCTCAAAGCTTTTGTGTTTTGTTAATTATAGTGTCTCTCACCTTGTTGAATATCTTATAAGCTTCAGGCACAAATTGAATTATGTTGGTTCCTTGCCAGAAAAAGTTCACACTGTCTGAGGGACCAGAAGGCCAGGAACCATCTCAGAGATGATCTTTAATGCACCCCTGTGCTGCACGAACCTATACAATTCTTTGGGACATCTTGAATTGCTGACTTATTAGTTGTTATGATTTGAGAAGTCCTCCTTCAATAATATCCCTACACTCGCAGGAGCCAGTTGTATTGCAGAATTATTCGTAATATTGTATGAGCATTCAGAGAAATCTCCTTGACGACTACAATTGGGTGCTTACATATTCTGTTCTACTGGAGTGCAAGGGATCAGATTTCTGTTGATCATTTTAGTCATTAGACCACCAGGGTTTGGATGCATATCCAATTGGCCATCGGGAATCTGACACACACCTGTCACAAGACCAGATTCCTCTCCACCTTTTTCCACTCCTTAAATAGTCAGGGTTTTAACACATACCAGCCAACTGTATTCATCCCTGTTAAACCACCAGGAATTGTATACACACCCTCTACAAGACTGTACCTATTAAACCATGGACACATAACCACATCCCTCTTTCGATAAGACAACAAAGGATTCGACATGAAAATTATTGTTGGTGTTAGCCCTAACACGTGCGCTATTGGAGAGCTACAGAGCAGTACGAGATTGGCATGTAGTGCACACACCCTAACCACTTATCATGTGTTACCAATTGCTGCTCAGGAGAAATGGTTTCTGTGTGGCACAGTAATGAAGATGTCGTTAGGCTAATTGAGCTTATTAACGTTAGCCATATTGCAAAGATAATAGATCGCATGTGTGATATGCTACTGGGAACATGGGAACAGGAGTTGACCGTTCAGCCCCTCGAGCCTGTTCAGCCATTCAGTTAGATCATGGCTGATTTGTATCTTTAAACCATCTACTGGCCTTGGTTCCGTAACCCTGAATACCCTTGCCTAACAAAAATATTAGCCTTCATATTCAACCAAATTTGCTGTGGAGGCTGTAGTCTGTTTAGTTGACTGTTCACTGAAAAGTGAGTGTGAATTTGAGCTAAAGCTGACACTTGTTTGGATACTCTGGGGATTGGATTTAATGCTCCATTGGCATTGCAATTTGGCAGAGTAGGACCAACAAGAGGAGGAAATGGCTGCTCATGATGTCAAATCCTATTGGTGAACAATGCAAGCAGGTCTACTGTCCCAGGCATAGCTACTTGGGAAGAGATGTGCTTAAAGATCAGAAGCTTAGCAGGAAGTCTGTGACAGAACTGCACCATCTCCTTCAACAAGACCTGCAGACAAGATTGAATATCCCTACGGCACATCAGTAGCCATCAAAACCACCACTGCCCTCAATCTTTATGCATCCAGCTCCTTCCAGAAGAGCGTTGGGGATACCAATGTGCACAGATGTAGGAAATAGGTCACAGATGCATTATTCAGCAGGGCTAATGATTTCATCACTTTCATCACGAACCCACAGCAATAGCAAGCTATGACAGCACAATTCTACAGGTTTGGTGGCTCTCCCGTACTCCAGAGGGTCGTTAATTGTGCTCATGTTGACTTTCAGGCCACTGTGCATGAGCTATATGTGAACCAAAAAGGGATTTTCTTCTCTCAATGTTCAGTTGATGTGCAGTCACTTACACAGGACCATGCAGGTCAACGTTTGCTTCCCTGGAAATTCTCAATGCATAAAGCAATTGCCTGTGCCACCTTTATTTGAAAGGGAAGCATGGGTGGATGGTTGGCTGCTGGAAGACCCTCTGCAGCCATGACACCCTTGCACCAACCGTGGACGATGAGGGCACATGTACCATTAAGTTCATACTTCAACAGGAATAATTATTGAGCGTACCATTGGGATTTTAAAACAGTGCATCAGACGCCTCTAATAATTGGGGAGGCACCATGCAATACAACCTCTGCTTCAGGGTCTCATGAATAATTGTTGTTTGCTGCATGCTTCATAATTTCACCCTGCAAAGACACCTCACAATAGAGACTGAAAGGGTGCAAGTGATGAGGAATTAGTTGGTGAACAAGCAGTGCAGCAAGGAAGACTGCTGCGCCAGGCCCTAATTCAAGATACCTTTGAATGAGTGCCACAGCTATCACCATTTCTTATAGTGGCTAGCACATCTGCAAAGTCACCTACCCCAAATCAGCTTGTCCTGCACTTTCTTGCACTGTCCCTTAAATAAGATCTATTCTCATCTTTTCCTGCTTCATTCTAACCAATGACATAAATGTTTATTACATAATATAAATCAAGTACAGTGCACTTATTTTATCCTTTGTGTGGTGCGTGAATGTTTTTAAAATGATTTGCCACAATGCCTTCCCTTTGTACTTGTGCTTTGTTTCAAACGTATGGTATTTAATCTGAGTAGCTTCAGGGTGTCACTGGCAGGCTGCTGGGATTCTCGTGATCCTAGATCTTCTTGTGGTATGCATTGTGAGGGCCCTACATCTGAGTCAGTCACATCTGGTACAGTAGTGCTGCCTGTTCCTGCTTTCTTTCTGGTACTAATAATGTCACTTGTGCTGGCAGGGACGCTTAGTGCTCAGGGTGTGGCTCGAGAGCCAACAGCTTGACCCATGATTGACTGCAGGCATGCCACTGCTGCTGGAGCACTCCGTGATCACTGCAGAGCTTTGGGCAGCACGGGCTCTGTGTATCGCTGCCTCCCTGCTTCTACGTCATCTCTCACCATGTTGAAGCCAGCCAAGACAGCATCTTTAAGATTTGAGCCCAAGGCCTTAATAGCAGTAATGTGAGCAGTCATGAGAGATGCTCCCATGGTAACCCTGACCTGCACCACTGAGGCCTCCACTGCAAATGCCACAGGAGTAGCCACAAGCTCCATGTCAGACAACCATCCTTCCATTACTCTGCAGATCCAGATAGTGGACTCCTCCTTACCTTCCCCAGACCTTGCTTAGACAACAATTGCCATTGGTAAGCAGACATTGCCAGGCCTCTTAGCGTTGCAGCAGAGCCAGCAACTATGCTGGATCTCCGGCCAGCAGGGGACATGGCCTTTGGCAACTAGCACTACATTCTTCTCCTCACCCACACACTGTGACTCATCCCATGCTATTTCTTCAGTCTTGCGATTTACATTCTCTGGAGTGTGCGTAGCTGTGCTAGCAAAGGTGGTGTTAGTGAGAGGCTCGCACGCTTGAAAAGACCAGCTTCGGCAGAAGCATGTTCCTCCACTCCTAAGAAAGCAAAGGAAACAATATGTAAAATGCTGTCTCAAGTAACCACCTTTAAGCCTTACTATAATTGCACAGAACTCTGTGTCATGCTACTCCAGTCTAGTGTGTGTCTATATGACGGTCATTCAATATTAAAATAACTTGACATGACATTATGCCATTGTCTCTTAGCTTGAGGGGCACCTCTGGCTTTACTGTCTCCCACTAACTCAAATGTTCTCCCAGACAATGCTATCAATGATATCGACTCTTTGGAAAAGAGTCAATGGCTTAAGTTGCATTGGATCACCTTCTGCATGGGTTTGATTGTAGTAATTAAAGGCCACCTTGTTCTGCAAGGAGATGAATAGTACAGAGGTACTGAGTACAATAGGGCAGTGACCATGTCATACCACTGCACTGCTTCAAGGGCATATGGCATGCTACAAATTGACGATGCATATCCCCTTTAAGAATTGTTTCTGGACACACAGGTTGCCATATACACTTCCTCATTGTAGTTGTAGTATGCATACTAAGTGTCCCCATTCAAAGAAAGCATTCTTTGCCCTGGTTCTAGTATGGAAAGACAACATCTAGGTATCACATTCTTACTGCTTAACATCATCCAGCATTAAAGGGTTAAACTGTTAGCAGAGGGGACTTCCATGCATGTTTAGGGAGGAGATTACTAGATCAGCTGATAAAATATTCACAACACTTAGTTAACTCCCCAACAGTGCACAAACAGTAATTTCTAGGCTAAAATGACTATTGACCTCTGTTCAAAAATAAACGTACCCTCGTTAACATAGTTCGAGCAATAGATATCAGTTAGTTGTTCCCTTTGGTGGAGGAAATCTTTTAGTTGGTATAGTGAATGGAGGACAGATGATGAACTTCTGTTTAAAACAGCTCAGACATATTAAGACACTGTTCATTACATCTCCTCAGTCATGTGGTTCAGCTGACACAAGACTCTCAACTACTCTGTCTCAATCACCGAACTTACTGCATCGTTCTCAAAGTAAGGAATGCGTCTAACTGTAGTGTTGTGGTGCATCAAAAATGCATTTGCAGAAGAATGTTTTGACAATTTGCGATTAAAAATTGCTTTTCTTTAATGTACTATTGCATCTTCGAGTCTGAAAAATCCGAATTAGAACAAACTGTGGTTTCTCCAAATTAACCTGAATTTAGACCAGTTGGATTCTGACTACAGGTACAGGGTTTGCCTAATTCTGTATCCCGGTTGTCCATCTTTATTATAGAAGCCTTAAAAGAGTTGCAGCACAGACTTTGAGAAGGCCCTTAACATTGGAACAGATTATCACCTTTTTCCTTGTACACGCTTCCCTCAGAGTGAGAATTGTTATGACAATATTAAGTTGTATAACTTTTATTAGATTGGGGGGGCAGTTGCACAATCTTTCAAAACCTCTTTTGTCATGTCTTTGAATAACTGTGTATATACATATTTTCCTCAGTCAAAGATATTGTTTCTCTGAGCACCATGGTAGGTCATATTGGTACTGAAAGAAATATGTTAAGGATTGCCTATCAGATGCTGCTGCATGTTGCTGTATCAACACACAACATCAATGGTAAGAGTGGCCTCGTACCATTGCGAGTTCCTGATCTCAGCTGTGCAGTTTAAGGGATGCACCAAGTGGAGGTGAGATGCTTCCTCACCGAATATCTTCAGGTTGCACTTCCTATGAGGAAATGCCCATAGGAAATGCCCATGTGGCACTGGCAAGTGCCTGGGAACAGGTTTCTTGCTTCACTTTCACCTGGGGAATGCAGCATAGGTAGGTCAGAAGGAACCAGAAGGATAAAAGAGAGGACTGAAAAGTGAAAAAGATGCAATGAGTTATGTATGTCTTACAATTTGTAACACACTTGCAAGCTGCCATTAAAATGGATAAAATGGTGTTAAAGTGTTATCTTCCAGTAAAGGAACACACCACAAGGCACAAAGTTTTTCATTCACATTTATCAATGGCATTTCCATTTGGAACACATTACTTGTGTCTGGAGCAGTGGAATGTTGTATCATATTAATATTGACTTCCAATGTCATTAGCAGCTGCAGTGGATTATTGTAAATAGAAAATGATGAGTGATCTAATGATGTGACCTGCACTCTGTGCACATGGCGACTGTGAGGCTCGCCATCAGATTGGAGAAGGCTCTGAGGCAATCGCAGCCTCCTGTAATTAATGGAATTCCCACAAACAGGAATGTGCTGGCAGCTATGTGAGGAACTTGTAAAGAAAAGCCTTTGTGAAGTTATAAAGGTTGTTTCTAGTCAATAATAGCAAATGAAACATAATGTAAAAAGTGCATACTCTATTGATCTAATGACAGTAAAGACCTCAAAGATTTCTCTGGGTTTTATCACAGTACTTCACAACATAGCATCTCATGTTAAATTAGTTCCTATCATGCCAGCCCCTGTGAAATAGATGCACCTCATGCACCATTGTGGAATATTATTTATGATGTCTAGGTTCTGGATACAGTCAGCAGCTTTTCCTTGGCTGTTGTGGGTGCTTGAAGGTGAGACTTTTCTATAAAGTTATTAATTTACCCTCATCTGAAGGAGCTTCCCATTATTTGAATAACTTTTGGTGAAAAGCACTTTTTAAGGAGAACAAAATGTTAATATTTACTTTATTATATATTGGCACATTATATTGTCTAGAGGCTCTTCAAATATTATCTAGGTCTTAATCTTATATGTATTTCTGACCCAATTTGTAACCCAATTCTCAGTTGTTTGCAAATACCAAAGTATCAAAAATTGACAAATTCTGGTACGCCAGGATAAGCCACTGGTATGCCACTGCCAACAGCTAACCATCATAGTTCGTGCTGTACATCAATAAAATCAAACCCGTAGTGTGTCACAAGGATGACCATCCTCTTCTGGTTAAGTCATTTGTTGCAAATATTAGAATTTTACGCATGTTTTTCAGAAGGCCATTTGAGCCAATGAATTTGTGTCACATCGAGTTACATCGAGTCTACAGCACAGAAACAGGCCACTCGGCCCAACTGGTCTATGCTGACATTTATGCTCCACACGAGCCTCCTCCCACCCCTCTTCATCTAACCCTATCAACATATCTTTCTATTCCTTTCTCCCTCATGTGCTTATCTAGCTTCCCCTTAAATGCATCTATGCTATTTACCTCAGCTACTCCTTGTGGTAGCAAATTCACATTTTTACCACTCATTGGGTAAAGAAGTTTCTTTTGAATTCCCTATTGGATTTATTAGCGACTATTTTATATTTATGACCACTAGTTTCAGACTCCCCCACAAGTGGAATCATTTTCTCTACGTCTACGCTATCAAACCCTTTAATTACTTTTAAGACCTCTATCAGGTCACCCCTCATCCATCTCTTTTCAGAGAAAAGAGCCCCAGCCTGTTCAGCCTTTCCTGATAAGCATACCCTCTCAGTTCTGATATCATCCTCGTGAATCTTCTTTGCACCTTCTCCAATGCCCCTATATCCTTTCTATAATTTGGAGACCAGAACTGTGCACAGTACTCCAAGTGTGGTCTAACCAAAGTTCTATACAAGTTTAACATAACTTCTCTGCTTTTCAATTCTATCCCTCTAGAAATGAACCCTAGTGCTTGGTTTGCTTTTTTATGGCCTTATTAAGCTGTGTCGCTAGTTTTAGTGATTTGTGTTTCTGTACCCCGAGATCCCTTTGCTCCTCTACCCCATTTAGACTCTTATTATTGAAGCAGTATGTGACCTCCTTGAAATTCCTACCAAAGAGCAATCTACTTGGACCTATCCCCTGCCCTTTCCCCATACCCTTCAAAATGTTTCTCTTTTAAGTGTTTAACCACTTCCTTTTTAAAAACTATTATAGATTCTACTTCTGGCACAGTTTCTGGTGAGGCATTCCATGTCCTCCGCCCAAAAAAAAAATTCTCCTAACGTTTCCATTCGTTCATTTGGTCATGATCTTAATTTGTGTTCTCTAGTTTCCGACTCACCGAGCAGTGGGGATAGTTTTTCCTAATTTATCCTAATGAAACACCATATAATTTTGAACACCTCTATCAGATCTCTTAACCTTTTTTCTAATGAAAGAGCACCAGTTTCTCTATTCTTTCCTCATAACTAAAACTTCTCATCCTTGGTACTATCTTAATAAATTTCTCTTGTACCTCCTCCATAGCCTTGATATCCTTCCAAAGTAAGGTACCCAAGTATGGGCATGATTCTAACTGTGGCCTAGCCAATGAATTGTGTAGGTTTAATAATTCCTCTATACCGCTATTTATGTAACCCTAGAGTGCCATATGTGGTTTTTTTTTGCTGCTTCAGCATCTTGTCCTTCCACTGTTAAAGATTTGTGCATGTAAACCCCTTAAGTGCCTCTGCTCTTCTATTCCTTTTAACCAATTGTCATTCAGTGTATATGTCTTTTCCTTATTCTTCTCCCTAAAATACATCATCTCAAATTTTTCTACATTAAATTTCATCTGACATTTATCTGCCACATGTTATAACCTGTCTATGCTGTTCTAAAATTGCTTCCAGTCCTTTTCAGTTAACTACACTTCCTATTTTATGTCATCTGTAAATTTTGATATTCTGCCTTATACCCAACTTCAGATCATTTGTATGAATGGAGAAGAGCGATGATCCTAATATTGACGCCTTGGGGACACTACAGTTCACATCCTTCCATCCCGAGAAACATCCATTAACCACATCTCACTATTTTCTGTCCTTTAATCAACTTCCTATCCATGCTGCCACCACCCCCCCCCCCCCCCTCGCCTTAATGCTGTGTGCCTTAACTGCATCAACAAGCCTCTATGCAGCATCTTAAAAAATGCCTTTTGAAAATCCATATTCACAACATCCACTGCATTTTCTGTATCAATACGTTCTGTTTTTTCATCAAAGAATTCCATTAACATAACTTGCCTTTTACAAATCCATCCCTGCTGACCTTAATTGATTCATATTTTTCCAAGTTGAGTATTAATTTTGTCTCATATTATGGCCTCTAGAAGTTTATCCACTACCGATGTTAACCTGACCAGTTTACAGTTACCTGGTTTATCCTTTTTTAAAATGTAGGTGTGCTGCACCATTGCTGCTTGTAACTTTAGTGTCTTCTCTACTTAAATTTTCAAATGATTTTAGTAGAAGTTATACAGCACTGCCCAGATCAATGTTGTTCAACTACTCTTTCAAACATTCTTTCTGGAATACAGATATATATTTCCTCTTGCAACAATAGCTCATACAACCCCTTAATAGATCCTTACAAACAAAGCCAAAAATGCTGGAAATGTACAGTGGTATTTGGAAGACAGATGGAGATAGGTCAATATTTCTGGTCAAAATCAGAACATCATTAAGTGTAGATCCAACAAAGGTTCTCACCAGAAAGACTAGCTCATCTTTCTTTCCAAGTTACTGATCAACCTGTAGTGCAGTTCCAACAGTTCTGCTAATTCACATTTCAAGCATTCACAATATTTCTTTTTATTACCTTATTTACTTCCTGGTTTGTCATTTTTTTTCTTAAATTTGTAAGTGATTCTTTCTGACATTTTCATAGATTAACATCCTTTGAGAAGTACTTGATCCCTAGAAACTTAAATATAAGATCAGGAGCTCCGCTCTGGATAGTATTTGCAGATGATAGTTCACTATTTTTGCTCAGTACTTGTGTGCTAACTATCCAGATTCTATCTTTGTAATGCATGGCGTTGCACAGAACTGAAAGAGCATTGTTACCTATTGAAATGAATGGGGTGTAGTCCATTTGACATCAACAGTTTTCAGTGCACGATTAAGGCAGTTTAGTTCCTACATGCAATGTCACTACAGTCTGCTTTGTAAACAAATCTGGTCTGTGCATAGTATATATGGATATTTTACAACTGCCCTGTGAAAAAACTTTAAAAGTTTGTGCAGATGAGAGTGTAAAAGACTTTAAAGCAGATTAACACAGCTATAGACCGAGCAGCTCCTTTCATCTGTTTTTCACTCCCTATGCCTGTTACCTTGAGGTTTACACACTTGAAAATGTAAGAACCTGGAGAATCTGGACCCTCAACCTTACATTACCTCAAAAGTGAGTTCATATCCCATATTCATGAAATGAAATGTAATACGTGAACAGGTTTTCACATAACACAGTCAGAATAATCTTCCACTTGAGACCGTTCTATAAGTGCATTTATCCACCTCCATGTCTGCAGGCCATGGTTATATCTCTCACACAAACTACCAACTTGATTGATTTCCCTGAGTACTTTTTTTTAACAGACTGAATCAAGCTGTTCAATGACTGTCCAACAGTGTCCTTGTATAGGAATAAATCACATTAGTCTTACTTACCAATTCATCTTTGTACATTTCTAGGACTGGCACAATTTTGTTTTTATTTTGAGACATATTTAAAGATTTGGAGGGGAATATTTTAACAAAGTAAAATAGTTTTATTTCCAGAGTTCAGTTTTTTTCCCCCTGCTTCCAGGTGCAGAATTGCTAAGTTTGTCAGACATTATTTCAAGCTGTGCGCACAAAGACTCAGCCAACCAAAAATCCTCAGATCTCGGCTGTGTTAACAACACCTGGACACTGTAATTCATTTTGATCATCTCTTGGTTTGTTGTCTTGCTGCTTTTTGTGCTTCGATATAGATGCAATGTTGTCAGCGGAGCATGGGGTAAAAAAAACAGACAACTCCTTCATAGGTCACTTGAATGGACTTGGTCTTCTCAATGGGGAGTTTTCACGAGAGGCTGCGCTGTTGGAACAACCAGCTTTGAACAGTTCACTGACATTCCTCCATGTTGGCAGATGTGCAAATTTGCAATGCGATTTGCTGCAGCAATAATATTTTCATGATTTAATTTTTTTTAGCGTGTACCAAAGGTGTGGGATGAAGTTCAGTAGGTTTTGTTTTTGCTTAGCTATTTTTGACCCAGAGGTAAAACTGATGACATCGCAAAACGTCCATTTACCAGAATTTGTAACCAGCATTACCAAGTTGCTCTGTCTGGGCTGCTCTTGGGCACTTCCGATTGTCTGATACAAGAATGGCATTGTCAGAACTTGGCAGCAGGTTATCTGGCTGTTCTCTCTTGGCAGTGTGTGACATAGGGAGGGCCTAATTGGCTTTTTTATTTGCAGCGATGTAGAATTTCACTGAATAAAGTGTATGCTCCGGGAACCAAAAATGGAAACTCATTAGGTGGGAGAGGATTGCAATCAGGCTTATTACCGTTGCACAGGGAAGTTTTCATGCAGTTGATTTACTCCCGAAAACCTTTATCGATATTTATGTAAAATATAATCACCATTATGTGCTAATTATAAATTAATTGACTTAAAAAGGGAGGTATTTTCATCAGCGCTTTAGTTTATTTTTAGCGGGCCTGGTGATTTATTTTTTTCAACGGAACAATGAAAGCTGCAAACTGATGGAGATAGCACTGATATCCAGCAGGACAAAAGCTGACACCAGAATTTGAACTTGAATTATGTGGGGGGAGGGAGTTTCTGGGAATTTTCTGTCCTTGGGCTTATTAAACTTATCTGGGAGTTTTCCGAGAAATGATCATTTACAAGGCACTTTAAATCAAGATCCAGTAAGGTCTTTGGGAATGATATTCTCCGAATACAAATGAGGTGTCGTTGGCCAAGAGGACATTTTTCCTGAATGAGCTGAGTATCAAGGGAAATGACTTTGACGTTTAAAACCCTCTGATTTCCTGTGTAGAAGATATCTCTGCAGCTGGAAATAAGCACTCAGCTCGGCCTGAAGCCAGTGATTATGGGAAATCAAAGATTAAAAGAAGCATTGAAAAGAAATGGCTTGTTTTACAAATTGCACACCTCCGCTTAATAACATCCTAGCTTTTGACAAATAGTGTTGTCTGGAAAATGAGTGCATAAAATAGCAGGATGGATTTAAGAGTCAGCTTTATGATGGTTATAACTTTATTTAATCTTCTTTCTGTCTTACTTCATTACTTTATCCCTCAGAACTTGTAGCAGGCCACATCATTAACCAGCAGTATTTACAATACGTCTTATAGAGTATGGATAAATCAAAGGATACACCTTTTAAAATTACCATTCCATTGTTCTTTTTGCCACAGTTATTTAAAATGCTCCATGCAAACACACATTCAAGGTATATTTGTGTGCATGAGTGCAACATTTTCCACTGAGGTCAACTTGCATCAGAGTCAAAAAGAGAAACTTCATCTGAGTGTTAGAGGTAGCGAAATGTGCATTAACGTGAGGTAATTTTGTTTGTTCATACTAATGAGGCAGTGGTTGTCTTCTGCCTCCTCTTGTAAAATTGCTCATGTGGGTAAACATATCATGTACATTAACACACAGATTTGCCATTTTTTTTTAGCTTGTTAAGCAATTGAATAGGTTTCTACTAATTCCTAAGACTTGACCTGTAATAGAATAAGCATCTAATGCCTGTTTATATCTGGCATTAGACCAACAGAAGGAATGGAGAGATGTTTAAAGTGACATGAAACCCAAAATCCAGCATAGGTGCACAGTGGAGAAGCCGAAAAAAAATGTACAATATGCCTCAGAGATTGGAGAAAACCCCAGGCTCCCCTAATAGGAAAGTGCTTCATGGGCCACAAAAAACCCATGTGTGTGCCTACAGCATATGTTAGTGTTGGTGTTAGTAATGATTGATGTGAAGCCCATCACTTACATGATACCGAATATCTGCCCAAGATAATTCATAGCTTAAATCTAGCACCATAAAGATCTACAAAAATGTTAAATTGCATTATGAATGGTTATATACATAGGGTGAGCAGGTTGCTAACAGAACTGCTGAAACTTACTACATTTACTGACACTCAACCTGCTTTTAGCATTCAAAAGCAAGATGCTTTTAGCATTGCAAGATTGCATTTTACTTTTCCATACATTGCAATTGTGAACCTAAAAAGGTTACCTGAGTAACAGATGTATTTACCACTTATGGGGCTCGATTTTAAAAGGAAAAAACGGATGGGTTGGGGGCGGGGGGACAATCAAAATCGCTGTTTTTGGGAGCGGGCAGACATCCCGGCTGGAACCCGCACATTTTTAAATAAGACTCAGGCAAATCTGTGTGCGTGCATACAGCAGTCGCAAGGAAGTCCCACCCCCACTTAAATCCGGCAGGCTCACTGAGGTACTTAAGGTACTTTATTTTGTGTATTGGATAGTTAAAAAGATTTTACCGTTACCTGGGCGGCTTTCCCACAGCTTTTGATTCATGTCTGGTGAAACCAGGCGGGAAGGGCCAGATCAGGCAAAAACAAACCAAATAAATTAAATAAAATTACATTTCTTATTGTAAACAAATTAAATAAACATACCTTAAAAACGATGTTGCCTGGACCCCCCCCCAACTCTGATCCCGATGTCCGATGTCTGCCCTCTGATCCCAATGTCTGCCCTCTGATCCCGATGTCCGATGTCTGCTCTTTGATCCAGTTGCCCGATGTCTGCCCTCTGATCCCGATGTCTGATGTCTGCCCTCTGATCCCGATGTCTGATGTCTGCTCTTTGATCCAGATGTCCGATGTCTAGCCTCTGATCCCGATGACCGATATCTATCCTCTGATCCCGATGTCCGATATCTGCCCTCTGATCCCGATGTCCGATGTCTGCTCTTTGATCCAGATGCCCGATGTCTGCCCTCTGATCCCGATGTCTGATGTCTGCCCTCTGATCCTGATGTCTGATGTCTGCTCTTTGATCCAGATGTCCAATGTCTACTCTCTAATCCCGATGTCTGCCCTCTGATCCCAATGTCTGCCCTCTGATCCCGATGTCCGATGTCTGCTCTTTGATCCAGATGTCTGAAGTCTAGCCTCTGATCCAGATGTCCGATGTCTAGCCTCTGATCCCGATGTCTGCCCTCTGATCCCGATGTCCGATGTCTGCCCTCTAATCCCGATGTCCGATGTCTAGCCTCTGATCCCGATGACCGATATCTATCCTCTGATCCCGATGTCCGATGTCTGCCCTCTGATCCCGATGTCCGATGTCTGCTCTTTGATCCAGATGTCTGAAGTCTAGCCTCTGATCCAGATGTCCGATGTCTAGCCTCTGATCCCGATGTCTGCCCTCTGATCCCGATGTCCGATGTCTGCTCTTTGATCCAGATGTCCGATGTCTAGCCTCTGATCCCAATGTCTGCCCCCTGATCCTGATTTCCGATGTCTACCCTCTGATCCCGATGTCTGATGTCTGCTCTTTGATCCAGATGCCCGATGTCTATCCTCTGATCCCGATGTCTGATGTCTGCTCTTTGATCCAGATGTCCAATGTCTAGCCTCTAATCCCGATGTCTGCCCTCTGATCCCGATGACCGATGTCTATCCTCTGATCCCGATGTCTGATGTCTGCTCTTTGATCCAGATGTCCAATGTCTAGCCTCTAATCCCGATGTCTGCCCTCTGATCCCAATGTCTGCCCTCTGATCCAGATGTCCGATGTCTGCCCTCTGATCCCGATGACCGATGTCTATCCTCTGATCCCGATGTCTGATGTCTGCTCTTTGATCCAGATGTCCAATGTCTAGCCTCTAATCCCGATGTCTGCCCTCTGATCCAGATGTCCGATGTCTGCCCTCTGATCCCGATGACCGATGTCTATCCTCTGATCCCGATGTCTGATGTCTGCTCTTTGATCCAGATGTCCAATGTCTAGCCTCTGATCCCAATGTCTGCCCTCTGATCCAGATGTCCGATGTCTGCCCTCTGATCCAGATTTCCGATGTCTGCCCTCTGATCCAGATGTCCGATGTCTGCTCTTTGATCCAGATGTCCGAAGTCTAGCCTCTGATCCAGATGTCCGATGTCTAGCCTCTGATCCCGATGTCCGATGTTTGCCCTCTGATCCCGATGTCCGATGTCTGCTCTTTGATCCAGATGTCCGATGTCTAGCCTCTGATCCCAATGTCTGCCCCCTGATCCCGATTTCCGATGTCTGCCCTCTGATCCCGATGTCCGATGTCTGCTCTTTGATCCCGATGTCCGATATCTGCCCTCTGATCCCGATGTCCGATATCTGCCCTCTGATCCCGATGTCCGATGTCTACCCTCTGATCCCGATGTCCGATGTCTGCCCTCTGATCCAGATGTCCGATGTCTAGCCTCTGATCCCGATGTCCGATGTTTGCCCTCTGATCCCGATGTCCGATGTCTGCTCTTTGATCCAGATGTCCGATGTCTAGCCTCTGATCCCAATGTCTGCCCCCTGATCCCGATTTCCGATGTCTGCCCTCTGATCCCGATGTCCGATGTCTGCTCTTTGATCCCGATGTCCGATATCTGCCCTCTGATCCCGATGTCCGATATCTGCCCTCTGATCCCGATGTCCGATGTCTACCCTCTGATCCCGATGTCCGATGTCTGCCCTCTGATCCAGATGTCCGATGTCTAGCCTCTGATCCCGATGTCTGATGTCTGCCCTCTGATCCCGATGTCCGATGTCTGCCCTCTGATCCCGATGTCCGATGTCTAGCCTCTGATCCTGATTTCTGATGTCTGCCCTCTGATCCCGATGTCCGATGTCTGCCCTCTGATCCCGATGTCCGATGTCCCCATTCTAATCTTTGTTCCCCCCCTCCCAATCTCTATCCTAACTGCCGATGTGGTCTCTCTCTCTCTTTTTCTACCCCCCCTCTCGGATGTGCAGCTCCTGTTGGCAGCCAGCCTGTCAATCAGGCTGGCTGCCGGGTGCGAAACCCAGAAGAGGCTTTGATTGGTCTCATTAGGGTGCGATCACAACCTGCCTACTTCCCTTCCGGGTTTGGCGCCCACAAATCCCCTGGACTCTTCCTGTTGGCATATTAAAATTATGCCCATGATGTGTGAAAACGATTCTTTCTGAACTGATTATAGGATTAGCCACTGTTACAGCAAGTTCAGAAATTTTGCATGGTTTTGAATGGCTTGTCACTTTTACATGATTTATACTCCAAAATAATGTTTACAGTTATCAAGATTATGTGCCAAGACTTTTAAAATATCCCCCATAAAACAAAAGCTACTTAATTACATTCTCTTTCTCTTGAAGCAATTTAAATGATTTCATCTGCTCAATTTCAAAAAATATAATGGTCTGTTCCATGAGCCAATGCGCTTGTAACTGGTGTTAAGGTGTATGAAATGGGCAAAAAATAATTATTTTACTACATGCCATAATTCCTTTTTATGTGCAAAGAAACAGAATGATCTATTGACAGGCACAAACAAATGCAGAACCTTCTGGGTGCATTGCGTTTTTCACACTTTTACCTGACCTAAACCAATTGGAATAAAAGAAAGACTTCCATTTATATAGCACCTTTCATGACCTCAGCAACGAAGTACTTTTGAAGCGTAGTCACTGCTGTAATGTAGGAAACGTGGCTGCCGATTTGTGCACAGTAAGGTCCCACAAACAGCATTGTGATAATGACCAGATAATCTGTTTTAGGTGTTTAATGAGAGATAAATGTTGGCCAGGACACAGGAAAAACTCCACTGCTCTTCTTCGAATAGTGTCGTGGGATCTTTGACATCCACCTGAGAGGACAGACGGGGCCACGGTTAAAAGTCTCATCCAAAGGACAGCACTTCCGACAGTGCAGCACTCCCTCAGTTCTGCATTGAAGTGTCAGCCTAGATTATGTGCTCAAGTCTCTGGAATGGGACTTGAACCCACAACTTTCTGACTCGGAGGTGAGACTGCTACCACTAAACCACGGCTGACACTGAAAACACAAGCAGTGGGTGTACTACGATGCAGCATGAGACAATTTTTCCAGGTTTGAGCTCAACAAGCACGTAGTTATTAGTTGAACGAGTGTCAGAACAAGATTATGACAAATCCATTCTGATTGGTTTCAGTTCAATGTTAGCTGTAAAGCACCAATTTCGTACAAAACATACAAAGTAAAATGGCCGTTTCTTGCGAGGCTGCTTAAAAAAAAGAACATTTTAATTCTGTTTCAACACGTTTAACACGCAAAGATCAATTTTACCTCTTAGTGTTACTTTCATGCAGGATTGATCTCTTTTGATCAGTGTTTGTCATAAATAAAAGTTAACTGCAGGGCTATGGGGAAAGAGCAGGGGAATGGGACTAATTGGATAGCTCTTTCAAAGAGCTGGCATAGGCATGATGGGCCGAATGGCCTCCTTCTGTGCTGCATGATTCTATGACTGGTTCAGAATGCGCCATGGTTAGGAAAAGGTAGGAACCTTTGCAATCCATTTGTGTTATCTTTCTTTGCTGTTTTCCTTTATTTTAAGTTATATTCTCCACCTCACCAATCCCATACCATCCCATTCATCAGTCCCAATGCAGCGCCAGCTGATAGCAGATGCAAAATAATAGCCCAGTTTGATTCGGCCTCAGTGAGAAAGTGTTTGGGGACTCTGCCTGATGGTGTGGATGAGATCAGGAACTTCTGAAGTGTGTATGCTGGAGCAAGGCCTTATTACATCTTTTTTATTAAGATGATCATTTAGCTGGGGACAGGGAGTTCCTTGCATGCCACGTAATTGCTGGTAGAATTACGTTGTCTGCAAAGAATTGCAAAAAGAACTTGTGTGTTTTGAAGTGCTTCATCACCCTTTAACAACAAGGGGCACCAGTGACAGCTAGTTAAATTACAGAACATTTCTCGGCCCAGCAGCCTTACTCAACTGGACAAATGCAAACAAACTCGTGTAAATGTGCCAGTACGGTCACTCACACATTGGCACAATTCACTGAAAATAAAGGGTTTGGTCAGAATGATCTGTGCAAGAAACCTCCAAATGCAGTACAATCCATTGTGCAGTGTTGACATGCAATGGATACGTCAACATAACTTTATTGTAACTTAAATGCTAGAGGTAAAGATGGCACAGCAGTGTTGCAGCGAGTGGCATGACCTTTCCCTTGAACTGGTGATTTCCCACATTTCGAGTTCCGGATCATTGGAGGGCATTTGAGAGGATGTGCTGATTGGCATCAAAGTGTTTATTCGGAGTGAGGAAGTAGACATTTTAATGATTTGCACGTTTCACTAATCTTAATGTCCGGTCAGGACATTCTTTCCATGTTTACACTTCCCTGTTGCAAACAATGTGCACATCCACTGCTTCTCAAATCAGTGCTAATCAGTGGAGCTGGTCAGGAACTCGAGCAGCAGAATGCAGTTCTGATCAAAGTGAACCATACATGCTTCAGGTTCCCAATAGAAATGAGCAATTAATAATATAGTCATACGATTTCCAAAATTTAATATTTTATGCTCATACTTAATGTTTAGCAAACTGTAACAGCTCAACTTTAACTACACTGTAACTATATAATTGCTTACTAACACTGGATTGAAATTGTATTGAATAATTAATGCATGTTAAAAAAAAGTTGCTTTACTACTGCAGCAATATTTCAGTAATCATGTAATTGCAGGACTGATAACAGTTTAGAGATGTTACAGAATATCAGAAGACATGCAAAAAATCATCATCGTGGGAGCACCATCACCACAAGGAGCACAGCTGTTCAAGAAGAAGGCCTGCCACCACCACCTCAGGGCAATTAGAGATGGGCAATAAATATGGCCTTGTCAGCATCTCCCCCCACTAATACACATATCATTCATACATATATATATATATATATATATATATACATACACAATAAATGAGGGAAATGTAAAGGATTTGCTGCTGGTTATTGACCAGTCCCTAAAAATATCCAAGGTGATGCTCTTATCAACCGGGTAATGTGGTCAGCTGTGGCTCAGTTGGTAGCACTCCTGCCTCGAAGTTAGAAGGTTATGAGTTTAAACCTCACTCCAGAACTTGTAGCACATAATTGAGGCTGACCCTTCAGTGTGGGGATGCATTGTTAGAGGTAGTGTTCTTTGGATGAGGTGTTAAACAAAGGCCACATCTGCCCTCTTAGATGGATGACATATTCAAAGAAGAGCAAGGGAATTATCCCAGGGTCCTGGTTAACATTTATCCCTCACACAAAAGCACTGGAAAACAGATTATCTGGTCACTTTTTGAAATTCATTCATAGAATGTGGGCGTCACTGGCGAGACCGGCATTTATTGCCCTTGAGAAGGAGGTGGTGAGCTGCCTTCTTGAACCACTGCAGTCCGTGTGGTGAAGGTTCTCCCACTGTGCTGTTAGGTAGGGAGTTCCAGGATTTTGACCCTGCAACGATGAAGGAACGGCGATATATTTCCAAGTCAGGGTGGTGTGTGTGATTTGGAGGGGAACGTGCAGGTGGTGTTGTTCCCATGTGCCTGCTGCTCTTGTCCTTCCAGATGGTAGAGGTCGCGGGTTTGAGAGGTGCTGTCAAAGAAGCCTTGGCGAGTTGCTGCCTCCATGGTGCGCCGGTGGTGGAGGGAGTGAATGTTTAGGGTGGTGTAAGGGGTGCCAATCAAGCGGACTGCTTTGTCCTGGATGGTGTTGAGCTTCTTGAGTGTTGTTGGAGCTGCACTCATCCAGGCAAGTGGCGAGTATTCCATCACACTCCTGACTTGTGCCTTGTAGATGGTGGAAAGGTTTTGGGGAGTCAGGAGGTGAGTTATTCACCACAGAATACCCAGCCTCTGACCTGCTCTTGTAGCCACAGTATTTATCTGGCTGGTCCAGTGAAGTTTCTGATCAATGGTGTCCCGCAGGATGTTGATGGTGGGGGATTGGGTGATGGTAATGCCGTTGAATGTCAAGGGGAGGTGGTTAGACTCTCTCTTGTTGGAGATCGCCATTGCCAGGTCTTGCTGCATGCGGGCTTGGACTGCTTCATTATCTGAGGGATTGCGAATGGAACTGAGCAGTATGCAATGACCAGCGAACATTCGCATTTCTTTTTTTAAATTCGTTCACGGGATGTGGGCGTCGCTGGCAAGGCCGCATTTATTGCCCATCCCTAATTGCTCTTGAGAAGGTGGTGGTGAGCTGTTTTCTTGAACCGCTGCTGTCCATATGGTGAAGGTTCTCCACAGTGTTGTTAGGAAGGGAGTTCCAGGATTTTGACCCACGACGATGAAGGAACGGCGATATATTTCCAAGTGGGGATGGTGTGTGACTTGGAGGGGAAAGTGCAGGTGGTGTTGTTCCCATGTGCCTGCTGCCCTTGTCCTTCCAGATGGTAGAGGTCGCGGGTTTGAGAGGTGCTGTCAAAGAAGCCTTGGCGAGTTGCTGCAGTGCATCCTGTGGATGGTACACACTACAGCCACAGTGCGGTGAAGGGAGTGAATGTTTAGGATGGTGGATGGGGTGCCAATCAAGCAGGCTGCTTTGTCCTGGATGGTGTCGAGCTTCTTGAGTGTTGTTGGAGCTGCATTCATCCAGGCAAGTGGAGAGTATTCCATCACACTCCTGACTTGTGCCTTGTAGATGGTGGAAAGGCTTTGGGGAGTCAGGAGGTGAGTCACTCGCCACAGAATACCCAGCCTCTGACCTGCTCTTGTAGCCACAGTATTTATGTGGCTGGTCCAGTTAAGTTTCTGATCAATGGTGACACCCAGAATGTTGATTGTGGGGGATTTGGCGATGTTAATGCCGCTGAATGTCAAGGGGAGGTAGTTAGACTCTCTCTTGTTGGAGATGGTCATTGCCTGGCACTTGTCTGTGTGAATGTTACTTGCCACTTATCAGCCCAAGGCTGGATGTTGTCCAGGTCTTGCTGCATGCGGGCACAGACTGCTTCATTATCTGAGGGGTTGCGAATGGAACTGAACACTGTGCAGTCATCAGCGAACATTCCCATTTCTGACCTTAAGATGGAGGGAAGGTCATTGATGAAGCAGCTGAAGATGGTTGGGCCCAGGACACTGCCCTGAGGAACTCCTGCAGCAATGTCCTGGGGCTACGATGATTGGCCTCCAACAACCACTACCATCTTCCTTTGTGCTATGTATGACTCCAGCCACTGGAGAGTTTTCCCCCTGATTCGCATTGACTTCAATTTTATTAGGGCTCCTTGGTGCCACACTCTGTCAAATGCTGCCTTGATGTCAAGGGCAGTCACTCTCACCTGACCTCTGGAATTCAGCTCTTTTGTCCATTTTTGGACCAAGGCTCTAAAGAGGCCTGGAGCCGAGTGGTCCTGGCGGAACCCAAACTGAGCATCGGTGAGGAGGTTATTGGTGAGTAAGTGCCGCTTGATAGCACTTTCGATGATACCTTCCATCACTTTGCTGATGATTGAGAGTAGGCTGATGGGGCGGTAATTGGCTGAATTGGTTTTGTCCTGCTTTTTGTGGAAAGGACAGACCTGGGCAGTTTTCCACATTGTCGGGTAGATGCCAGTGTTGTACCTGTACTGGAACAGTTTAGCTCGAGGCGCGGCTAGTTCTGGAGCACAAGTCTTCAGCACTACAGCTGGGATGTTGTCGGGGCCCATAGCCTTTGCTGTATCCAGTGCACTCAGCCGTTTCTTGATATCACGTGGAGTGAATTGAATTGGCTGAAGACTGGCTTCTGTGATGGTGGGGATATCGGGAGGAGGCCGAGATGGATCATCCACTCGGCACTTCTGGCTGAAGATGGTTGCAAATGCTTCAGCCTTGTCTTTTGCACTCACTTGCTGCACCCTGCCATCATTGAGGATGGGGATGTTGACAGAGCCTCCTCCTCCCGTTAGTTGTTTAATTGTCCACCACCATTCATTTCTGGATGTGGCAGGACTGCAGAGCTTTGATCTGATCCGTTGGTTGTGAAATCGCTTAGCTCTGTCTATAACATGTTGCTTCCACTGTTTAGCATGCATGTAGTCCTGAGTTGTAGCTTCACCAGGTTGGCACCTCATTTTAGGTACACCTGGTGCTGCTCCTGGCATGCTCTTCTACACTCCTCATGAAACCAGGGTTGATACCCTGGCTTGTTGGTAATGGTTGAGTGAGGAATATGCCGGGCCATGAGGTTACAGATTGTGCTGGAATACAATTCTGCTGCTGCTGATGGCCCACAGCGCCTCATGGATGCCCAGTTTTGAGCTGCTAGATCTGTTCTGAATCTATCGCATTTAGCACGGTGATAGTGCCACACAACATGTTGGATGGTGTCCTCAGTGCGAAGATAGGACTTCATCTCCACAAGGACTGTGCAGTGGTCACTCTTACCAATACTGTCATGGACAGATGCATTTGCAACAGGTAGATTGGTAAGGACGAGGTCAAGTAGGTTTTTCCCTCGTGTTGGTTCTCTCACCACCTGCCGCAGGCCCAGTCTGGCAGCTATGTCCTTCAGGACTCGGCCAGCTCGGTCAGTAGTGGTGCGACCAAGCCACTCTTGGTGATGGACATTGAAGTCCCCCACCCAGAGTACATTCTGTGCCCTTGCTACCCTCAGTGCTTCCTCCAAGTGGTGCTCAACATGGAGAGGGAACATAGGAACATAGGAAGGAGTAGGCCATTCAGCTCCTCGTGCCTGCTCTGCCATTTGATGAGATCATGGCTGATCTGTGCTCTAGCTCCATATACCTGCCTTTGGCCCATATCCTTTAATACCTTTGGTTGCCAAAAAGCTATCTATCTCAGGTTTAAATTTATCAATTGAGCTAGTATCAATTGCCGATGGCGGAAGAGAGTTTCAAACTTCTTCCACCGTTTGTGTGTAGAAATGTTTTCTAATCTCGCTCCTGAAACATCTGGCTCTAATTTTTAGACTGTGCCCCCTACTCCAAAAATCCCCAACCAGCGGAAATAGTTTCTCTCTATCCACCCTATCTGTTCCCCTTAATATCTTATAAACTTCGATCAGATCACCCCTTAACCTTCAAAACTCCAGAGAATACAACCCCAATTTGTGTAATCTCTCCTCGCAACTTAACCCTTGAAGTCCTGGTATCATTCTAGTAAACCTACGTTGCACTCCCTCCAAGGCCAATATATCCTTCCGAAGGTGCGGTGCCCAGAATTGCTCACAGTACTCCAGGTGCGGTCTAACCAGGGTTTTGTATAGCTGCAGCATAACTTCTGCCCCCTTGTACTCTAGTCCTCTAGATATAAAGGCCAGCATTCCATTAGCCGCCTTGATTATTTTCTGCACCTGTTCATGACACTTCAATGACCTATGTACCTGAACCCCTAAGTCCCTTTGGACATCCACTGTTTTTAACTTTTTACCATTTAGAAAGTAACCTGTTCTATCCTTTTTTGATCCAAAGTGGATGACCTCACATTTGTCTACATTGAATTCCATTTGCCACAGTTTTGCCCATTCCCTTTGTAATTTTATGTTTTCATCTACACTGCTTACAATGCCACCAATCTTTGTGTCATCAGCAAACTTAGATATGAGACTTTCTATGCCTTCATCTAAGTCGTTCATAAACATTGTGAATAATTGAGGCCCGAAGACAGATCCCTGAGGGACTCCACTAGTCACATCCTGCCAATGTGAGTACCTTCCCATTATCCCTATTGTCTGTCACCTTTCGCTCAGCCTTTCATCAGTTGAGGAAGGATGGTAGGTGGTAATCAGCAGGAGGATTCCTTGCCCATGTTTGACCTGATGCCATGAGATTTCATGGGGTCCAGAGTCAATGTTGAGGACTCCCAGGGCCACTCCCTCCTGACTGTATATCACTGTACCGTCACCTCTGGTTGGTCTGTCCTGCCGGTGGGACAGGACATACCCAGGGATGGTGATGGAAGAGTCTGGGACGTTGGCTGAAAGGTGTGATTCTGTGAGTATGGCTATGGCAGGCTGTTGCTTGACTAGTCTGTGGGACAGTTCTCCCAATTTTGGCACAAGTCCCCAGATATTAGTGAGGAGGACTTTGCAGGGTCGACTGGGCTTGGTTTGCCTTTGTCGTGTCCGGTGCCTCGTGGTCCGATGCCGGGTGGTCCATCTGGTTTTATTCTTATTATGACATTTTTTAGCGAGATTTTACAACTGAGTGGATTGCTTGGCCATTTCAGAGGGCAATTAAGAATCAACCACATTGCTGTGTGACTGGAGTCACATATAGGCCAGACTGGGTAAGGATGGCAGGTTTCCTTCCCTAAAGGACATTAGTGAACCAGATGGAGGGAGGATCATTGATGAAGCAGCTGAAGATGGTTTAGGCCTCGGACACTGCCCTGAGGAACTCCTGCAGCAATGTCCTGGGGCTATGATGATTGGCCTCCAATAACCACTACCATCTTCCTTTGTGCTAGGTATGACTCCAGCCACTGGAGAGTTTTCCCCCTGATTCCCATTGACTTCAATTTTACTAGGGCTCCTTGATGCCATGCTCAGTCAAATGCTGCCTTGATGTTAAGGGCAGTCACTTTCACCTCACCTCTGGAAGTCAGCTCTTTTGTCCATGTTTGCACCAAGGCTGTAATGAGGTATGGAGCCGAATGGTCCTGGCGGAACCCAAACTGATCTTTGGTGAGCAGATTATTGGTGAGTAAGTGCTGCTTGATAGCACTGTCGACGACACCTTCCATCACTTTGCTGATGGTTGAGAGTAGACTGATGGGGCGGTAATTGGCCGGATTGGATTTGTCCTGCTTTTTGTGGACAGGACACACCTGGGCAATTTTCCACTTTGTCGGGTAGATGCCAGTGTTGTAGCTGTACTGGAACAGCTTGGCTAGAGGCGCAGCTAGTTCTGGAGCACAAGTTTTCAGCAGTGCAGATGGGATGTTGTCGGGGCCAATAGCCTTTGCTGTATCCAGTGCACTCAGCCCTTTCTTATATCACGTTGAGTGAATTGAATTGGCTGAAGACTGGCTTCTGTGATGGTGGGGATCTCGGGAGGAGGCCGAGATGGATCATCCACTCGGCACTTCTGGCTGAAGATGGTTGCAAAGCCTTGTCTTTTGCACTCATGTGCTGGACTCCACCATCATTGAGGATGGGGATGTTTGCAGAGCCTCCTCCTCCCATTAGTTGTTTAATTGTCCACCACCATTCATGACCGGATGTGGCAGGATTGCAGAGACTTTGATCTGATCCGTTGATTGTGGGATCGCTTAGCTCTGTCTCTTGCATGCTGCTTCCGCTGTTTAGCACACATGTAGTCCTGAGTTGTAGCTTCACCAGATTGGCACCTCATTTTTCGGTACACCTGGTGCTGCTCCTGGCACATTCTTTTACACTCCTTATTGAACTAGGGTTGATCCCCTGGCTTGTTGGTAATGGTAGAGTGAGGAATATGCCGGTAGTGGAATACAATTCTTCTGCTGCTGATGGCCCACAGCGTCTCATGGATGCCCAGTTTTGAGCTGCTAGATTTGTTCTGAATCTATCCCATTTAGCATAGTGATAGTGCCACATAACATGTTGGATGGTGTCCTCAGTGTGAAGACGGGGCTTTGTCTCCACAAGGACTGTGAGTTGGTCACTCCTTCCAATACTGTCATGGACGATGCATCTGCGACAGGTGGATTGGTGAGGACGAGGTCAAGTCGGTTTTTCCCTTGTGTTGGTTCTCTCACCACCTGCCGCAGGCCCAGTCTCACAGCTGTGTCCTTCAGGACTCGGCCAGCTCGGTCACTTGTGGTGCCACCGAGCCACTCTTGATGATGGACATTGAAGTTCCCCACCCAGAGTACATTCTGTGCCCTTGCTACCCTCAGTGCTTCCTCCAAGTGGTGCTCAACATATAGGAGTACTGATTCATCAGCTGAGGGAGGGCAGTAGGTGGTTATCAGCAGGAGGTTGCTCCTGTTTGACCTGATGCCATGAGATTTCATGGGGTCTGGAGTCAATGTTGAGGACTCCCAGGGCCGCTCCCTCCTGACTGTATATCACTGTACCGCCACCTCTGGTGGGTCTGTCCTGCCGGTGGGACAGGACATACCCAGGGATGGTGATGGAAGAGTCTGGGACGTTGGCTGAAAGGTATGATTCTGTGAGTATGGCTATGTCAGGCTGTTGCTTGACTGGTCTGTGGGACAGCTCTCCCAATTTTGGCACAAGTCCCCAGATGTTAGTGAGGAGGACTTTGCAGGGTCGACTGGGCTTGGTTTGCCTTGTCGTGTGCCTAGTGGTCCGTCCGGTTTTATTCCTTTTTGACTTTTTGTAGAGGGATTATTCAACTGAGTGGCTTGCTGCACCATTTCAGAGGGCGATTGCTGTGTGTCTGGAGTCACATATAGGCCAGACCGGGTAAGGACGGCAGGTTTCCTTTTCTAATGGACATTAGTGAACCAGATGGGTTTTTACAACAATCCGATTCATTGTCTCCATTAATGATACTAGTTTTTTAATTCCAGATTTTATTTAATTAACTGAATTAAAATTCCCCATTTGACTTGGTGGGATTTGAACTCATATCTCCAGATTATTAGTCTGGGCCTCTGGATTATTAGTCCAGTAACATAACCATTATGTTACCGTACCCACATTTACCTTATTGCTGTTTGTGGGACCTTGTTTCCCTACGTTCCAACAGTAAAGCAGTGTTGGCTGGATTATTGACTTAATATCCTGGAATTTCACTCGGTGGCACTTTATTCCGGCAATGGCATAGGTTGAGCAGAATCAAAGTGGGGTTAACTGCACATGGTTCATAGAAGATCACATGGCCTTTCTGAATTCCATATTTCTTATAGTATGAGCTTTCTTATGGTGTCGTCTTCGTTCAGTTGGCAGCACTCATGCCTCTGAGTTCGAAGGTTGTGGGTTCAAATCCACCCTCCACACCTTGAGGACATAATTCTGGCTGACATTCCAGTGCAGTGCTGAGGGAGTGCTGCTTTCTGGGAGGTGTTGTCTTTCAGATAGCAATAACAACAACAGCTTGCATTAATATAGTGAGAAAGGCACTTCACCGAGGTGTAATCAGACAAAAGTGGATGCTGATTCAGAGAAGGAGATTAGAAGGGGTGACCAAAAGCTTGGTCAAAGAGGTGGGTTTTAAGGATAGCCATAAGGGAGGAGAGGGAGGTGGAAAGATGGAGGAGTTTAGGGAGGGAATGCCAGAGCGTGGAGCTTAGATGGCTGAAGGCACGACCGCCAATGGTGGGCAAAGGTGGATACACAAGATGCCAGCGCCAGGAGAACGGAGAATTTGGCACTGTGGGGCGGGGGGGTTGCACCAGAAGAGGTTATAGAGATAGAGATAGAGAGGAGCAAGGCATTGGGGGGCTGAGAGCAAGGACAGGGGTGATCGGTATGGGATAGGATATGGGCAGAAGAGTTTTGGATGTTTACGGAGGGTGGAGAACGGGAGGCGAGCCAGGAGGGGATTGGAATAGTTGAGGCTGGAGGTGACTGTTCTGTTCAAAAAAAACATTCAAGTTGGTATGGTAATAATTAGCTGCTTTTATTTCCAGACCCTCTGGAATATTCCCATCAAAGAGTAACAAAAGAAACACTAAAGAATCCCTTTCAGGTAGATGTGAAAGATCCCAAAGCATTATTTGAGGAAGTTCTCCTGGTGCCCTGGCCAACATTCCTCCCTCAAACACCATTAAAAACAGATTAACTGGTGATTTATGCTATGTGTGGAATTTTGCTGTGCACAAATTGGCTGCCCTGTTTGCCTACATAACAACAGAGATTACATTTCAAAGTGTAATTCATAGGATGTGAAGCACTTGGCGACATCTTGAGAATGTGAGTGGATGCTCTCGATGTGCAAATTCTTGCTTTCTTCTTTTTTCATATGTCCTTAGAATTTATTGACTTCTAATGAATACAGATCATAAAACATTTTGGAAAGTATTTTCATGAAAATCAGTCCAACCAATTCAGAGTTAACTGTTCAACCTGAATTTTGTATCATTCAGCAATTCAAGCCTGTTCCGCTTTCTATTCAGTCATGGCTGATCTGTACCTCAACTCCATTTACCCGTCCCTGCTCCATATCCCTTGATGCCCTTAAGTAACACAAATCTATCATTCTCAGTCTTGAAAATATCAACTAACTCAGCATCCACAGGTTCCAAATTTCTACTACCCTTTTCTGTTAAAAAAAATGCTTCCTGATTTCACTCTTAACTGGCCTATTTCTAAATTTAAGTTTAAGCCCCCTTGTTCTTGATTCCCTGAGCAGAGGAAATAGATTCTTTGGGGTCGATTTTAGCACCTGCGATCGGGTGCGTTCCTGGCGGGGGGCTCCGAAAATTGGGGATTCCCTGGGCGGGTCGGGAGCCCGGCTACAACCCGCCCACTTCCGGGTTTCCCACAGGCGCGCTGACGTGCACGCGCAGCCCCCGCATGTGGGACTCCCGCAGGCAATTAAAGCCGGCGGGGTGCCACTTAAACTATATATTTAGGTATTTCAGGTCGTTTACAGACCTGATTAAGGAGATATTTCAGGAGGGTTGGGATTTTACAAACAACTGGGACTGTTTCCCGTACTGGGGGAAACACTCCCAGTTCAAATGGACGTGTTGCAGCTATCAGCCTGTGGCAGCTGCAAAGGTCCATTTGATAGGTGGTGGGGGTGGGGGGAGACCCTCACTCATTGCAGGAGGCCGCTCTGTCACTTTGGACAAAGTTTGGCCTCCACCACCCTCCTCCTAACAATAAAATTCACCAACTTGCATACTTACCCCAGGGTCCAGACACATGTACCTACCTTGCGGACCCCCTCAGATGTACATCTTCCGGATGGGGGCCGCCGTAGCTGCAGTCATGACCTCCTCGGAGGTCATGACTGCAGCCTCGCCAGCCTCGCCAGCCACGCCGTCCACCTCTGACACGTGGAGCTCCACAACACAGTGCTGTGACACATCCACCTGTACAGCAGGAGGGAGGGCAACGGCAGAGAGAGATGCTTCGCAGAGGGCACTACCCTCGCCACAGGGTCCACAGACCGAGGCTCAGCTTCCTGGACCTCTCTGAGCAGCAGTGCACACGGATGCTCAGAGTCACTTGACATGTAGTCGTGGACATCTGCAGCCTCCATGCCGAGCTGCTCCCTGCTGGCCTGAGCACCATCTTCTTACCTGCCGCTGTCAAATTCACCACTGCCCTCAACAACTTCTCCTCCGCATCCTTCCAGGGTGCCACCGGGGACATCGCCGACGTCTCTCAGTCGTCTGCACAAAAGAGCCCTGCAAATACACCTACACCCACTCTGCAGTGACACAATGGGTGTCATCAGTTGTGGGTCTTCATTGTGATCCTCAGGAGCGGGCATTATTGCACAAACCAGACAAGATTCGCAAAGACGTGACAGTAGTGGTGCCAATATAATATGTAATGTGAGTTGCTCAGAAATTAAATATAAGGAAAAACCATGACAAACCCTCAAACACCCTTGTGCATCCCCTTCATGCTCACGACACGTTTGCCTTACGCTGCTTACTGCACATATGTGATGCATGCCCTGTGGCTGCAGCACAGGTAGTGGCAGGTTGAGTGAGGCTGACTGTGAAACAGATGCATGAGAGGGTGAGTATGAGATAGAGCCATGAGATTGTATGAGGATTGGGTTGAGTGGTAGTGGCAGGATGAGTACTGGCGAGGTGAGTAAGTGCAGGTAAGATGAGGATGAGGTTTGAGTGGGTGTGAGGGGTGATGTGACAGAGTAGTGCTGGCAGTGCAGAAGGAGATGTGGGGTGGGGGTGGTGATGTGGTAGACGGAGTGTAGGGGAATGAGTAAGTGTACTCACTTTGGTTGACCTACTTAGGTCATTGCAGCGCCTCCTGCACTGTATGCAGGTGGGCGATATGTTGGTGGTGCAGGTGACCTCCTCTGCCACCTCGAGCCAGGCCTTCTTGGTGGCAGAGGCAGGCCGCTTCCTCCCGCCCGTCGGGGAGAAGATCTCTGTCCTCACCCTCCTCCTCACCCCATCCAATGATACCTGGAGTGAGGCATCATTAAACCTGGAAGCAGCCTTCTCACTGGGCTGCTCCATGCTGTAATTTTTCCTGTTTCTTGCAGCATCAGTCAGTGGAGGACTGCTCCTTTAAATAGAGCTCCTCCAGCTGACAGACCTTACTGTGCATGCGCAGTCCGCCCGAAGCGCAGCTTAGCAGCGGGGAACCCGGAACAAGAGGTAAGTGGATTTAATTAGCCTGCGATTGCGTTCGGGCCAGACTGATTTCACCGGGTGCGTTACCCACGCGCCCAATCGCCCCCCCCCGCTGTGAACCCGCCGGCCTGGTAATATCGGGCCCTTTGTATCTGGAAAGAAAGAAAGAAGAAAGACTTGCATTAATATAGCGCCTTTCACCACCTCAGGATGCCCCAAAGTGCTTTACAGCCAATGAAGTATTTTTTGAAGAGCAGTCGCTGTTGTAATGTAGGAAACGCGGCAGCCAATCTGCACACAGCAAGGTCCCACAAACAACAATGTGATAATGACCAGGTAACCTGCTTTAATAGTGTTGGTTGAGGGATAAATATTGGCCAGGACTCCCATGCTCTTCTTCGAACTAGTGCCATGGAATCATTTACATCCACCTGAGAGAACAGATGGGGTCTCTGTTTAACATATCATTCGAAAGACGGCATCTCCGACAGTGCAGCACTCCCTCAGTACTGCACTCGAATGTCAGCCTAGATTAAGGGGTCATTTTGGCTGACCTATTTAGGTCATTGAAGTGCTTCCTACACTGGATCCAGATGCGGGATATGTTGCTGCTGGTGACCCCCTCTGCCACCTCAAGCCAGGCCTTCTTGGTGGCAGAGGCAGGCCACTTCCTCCTCTCCGCCAGACAGAAAATCTTTCTCCTCCTCCTCACCCCATCCAGTAAGATCTGGAGTGAGGCATCATTAAACCTGGGAGCAGCCTTTCTCCTGGGCTGCTCCATGCTGTAATTTTGGCTGTTTGCTGCAGGAGCAGCATTGGAGACTGCCCCTTTAAATAGGGCTGCTCCAGCTGACAGCCTGTGATGCGGGTGCGCAGTTCGTCCATTATGTAGGTTTCCAATGGGAAACCCGGAAGCCAAGGTAAGTGGCTTCAATTTACTCGCGATTGTGTGGGGAACCCACCGATTTTACGAGGCGGGTTACCCATGCGCCCAGTCGACCCCCCCGCCGCCAACCCAACTCCCTGGTAATATCGGGGCCCAAATCTCTGGAATGGGACTTGAACCCACAACCTTGTGACTCAGAGGCGAGAATGCTGCCATTGGTTAATTGTATCCGTGTGATTTATATCAATTAGTGTTAATTGTATTCAGGTGATGCATATTAATTGCGAACTCTCTTGTATCCATTTCTAAGAGAGCTGATCCAGGGTGTGGTGTGGGTGTAATATGGAGCTCTGTGAGTAAAGGCTCAGAAGCAACCAGTATTCTATCCTTCACCACCTGGCTATCCAATTTATAATGCCACTGAGCCACGGTTAAACATTTATCTACCGTAGAACCACAGAACCATAGAAAAGATACAGCACAGAAGGGGGCCATTCGGCCCATCGTGTCCGTGCCAGCTCAAAGAAAAACCAGGTGCCCATTCTAATCCCACCTTCCAGCACCCGGTCCGTATCCCTGCAGCTTACAGCACTTTAGGTGCAGGTCCACGTGCTTTTTAAAAGAGTTGAGGATCCTTGCCTCTACCACCAACTCGGGCAGCAAATTCCATACACCCACCACGCTCTGGGTAAAAAAGTTTTTCCTCATGTTCCCTCTAATCCTTCCGCCAATCAGCTTAAATCTATGTCCTCTAGTTCTTGAACTCTCCGCTAGGGGAAACAGGTACTTCCTGTCTACTCTATCTGGGCCGCTCATAATTTTGTACACCTCAATCAAGTCTCCCCTCAGCCTCCTCTGCTCCATAGAAAACAACCCCAGCCTATCCAATCTCTCCTCGTGGCTGCAATTTTCAAGCCCTGGCAACATTCTCGTAAATCTTCTCTGCACTCTCTCCAGAGCAATTATATCCTTCCTGTAATGTGGTGACCAGAACTGCGCACAATACTCCAGCTGTGACCTTACCAGCGTTTTATACAGTTCCATCATTACATCCCTGCTTTTGTATTCTATACCTCGGCTAATAACGGCGAGCATTCTGAATGCCTTCTTCACAACCTTATCTGCCTGTACTGCCACCTTCAGGGACCTGTGCACGTGCACTCCAAGGTCTCTCACTTCCTCTACCCCTCTCAATATATTCCCGTTCACTGCGTATTTCCTTTTACTGTTTGCCCTCCCTAAGTGCATTACCACAAACTTCTCCGGGTTGAACTCCATTTGCCACTTTTCTGCCCACTCCACCAACCCATTGATATCTTCCTGGAGTCTACAGCTATCCTCTTCACTATCAACCTCACGGCCAATTTTTGTGTTGTCTGCAAATTTGCCAATCATGCCCCCTACATTCAAGTCCAAATCATTAATATATACCACAAACAGCATGGGACCTAACACTGAGCCCTGTGGCACACCTCTGGAAATGGAATTCCATTCGCAAAGACATCCATCGACTTTTACCCTTTGTTTCCTGTTACTGAGCCAATTTTGGATCCAATTCGCCACATTTCCCTGTATCCCATGGGCTTTTAACTTTCTGACCAGTCTGCCATGTGAGACCTTGTCAAATGCCTTACTAAAATCCATGTAGACAACATCCACTGCACTACCCTCATCAATCCTCCTTGTCACTTCCTCAAAGAATTCAATCAGATTTGTAAGGCATGACCTTCCCTGAACAAATCCATGCTGACTGTCCCTGATTAAACCATGCCTTTCCAAGTGACAGTTTATCCTATCTCTCAGTGTTGATTCTAATAGTTTGCCTACCACCGAGGTAAGACTGACCGGCCTATAATTGTTCGGCCTTTCCCTTGTACCCTTTTTAAACACTGGTACTACGTTTGCAGTCTTCCAGTCCTCCGGTGAAGATTGGAAAATGATCCTCAGAGCATCCGCTATTTCCTCCCTGGGTTCCTTCAATAGCCTAGGAAACAATCCATCCGGCCCTGCTGACTTATCAACTTTCAAGGATTCCAGTCCCTCTAGTACTTCCTCTCTCATTATGTTTACCTTATCCAATATTTCACACCTCACCTCTTTAACTACTATGTCTGGATCATCCCTTTCCCTTGTGAACACGGAGACAAAATATTCATTTAAAACCTTACCCAGATCCTTTGCTTCTACACACAAGTTACCCTTATCATCCCTGATAGGTCCCACCTTTTCCTCAGCTATCCTCTTGTTCTTAATGTACTGATAAAACATCTTTGGGTTTTCTTTAATCTTACTAGCTAATATTTTTTCATGCCCTCTCTTTACTTTCCTTATTTCCTTTTTTACGTCCTCCCTGTACTTTCTATACTCCTCTAGGCTTTCTGCAGTATTTTGTTTTCTGTGACAGCCATAAGCTTTCTTTTTCTGCTTTATCTTGCCCCATATACATCTAGACAACCAGGGGGCTCTAAATTTGGCAGTGCCACCCTTTTTCTTTGCGGGGACATGTCTGCATTGTACCGGTAGAATTTCACTTTTTAGTGCCTCCCACTGGCTTGATTTCTCCTCAAGTAGTTGTGCCCAGTCTACTTCTGCCAAATCACCTCTTAGTTCTTCCCCCAATTTAAAATGTTTACTCCTGATTTAACTCTGTCCTTTTCCATTATAATGCTAAAACTAACTGAACTGCGGTCACTATCCCCAATATTTTTTTTTATTCGTTCACGGGATGTGGGCGTCGCTGGCGAGGCCGGCATTTATTGCCCATCCACTGTCACTTCATCCACTTGCCCATCTTCATTTCCCAGGACTAAATCTAGAATTGCATCCCCCCTTGTTCGGTTTGTCACGTACCGGCTAAAAAAGTTCTCCTGGACACCGATCAAGAATTTTGCGCCCTCTGTGCACTCCTAGTCGTGTGACTGCCCCTTTTTTATTTCTTAGCTCAACCCATTTGACCTCAATTGATGATCCATTTAGCATATCATCCCTTCTCACAACTGTAATTGATTCTTTAACCAATAATGCTACCCCCCCCCTCCTTTTTTATCACCCACTCTATCCTGCCTGAAAACTCTATATCCAGGGATATTGAGCTGCCAATTATCCCCCTCTTTAAGCTATGTTTCCATTATAGCAATGATATCATGCTGCCATGTGTCTATCTGTGCCCTTAGTTCATCTGCTTTGTTTGTAATACTCCTTGCATTGAAGTATATACCCTTTAACCCCATCAAATTCCTGGATACCATATGAACTCCCTTGATCATTTCAAAGACCTCAATTAGATCACCTCTCAACCTTGTATACTCAAGGGAATACAAACCAACTTTATGCAACCTGTCCTGATAATTTAACTCTTTCAGCCCTGGTATCATTCTGGTGAATCTGGATTGCACCCCCTCCAAGGCCAATATATCTAGGCAGGACTAAGTCCAGCCCTGATGATGCATAACAACAACAACGTGCATTTGTATAGCACTTTTAATGTAGTAAAACATCCCAAGGCGCTTCACAGGAGCGTAATCAGGCAGAAATTGACACTGAGCCAAAGAAGGCAATATTAGGACAGGTGACTGGTCACTGAGGTAGGTTTTAAGTAGCATCTTAAAGGAGGAGAAAGAGTTGGAGAGGCAGAGTAGTTCAGGGAAGGAATTGCAGAGCTTAGGGCTTGGACGTCTGTCAATGGTGGCATGAAAAAAGTGGGGGCGCTTAAGAGTCCAGAGTTGGAGCAATGCAGAATCCTCGGAAGGTTGTAGGGCTGGAGGAAGTTACAAAGATGGGGAGGAGTGAGGCCATGGAGTGATTTGAACACAGATGAGAATTTTAAAATCTAGGCATTGCTGAATCGGGAGCCAATGTTGGTCAGCGAGCACAGGGGTAATGGGTGATGGGACTTGGTATGTAATACGATACGGGTTGTAGAGTTTTAGATGAGCTTAAGTTTATGGAGGGTGGAAGAGGGGCGGTCGGCCAGGAGAGCATAGGAATAGTCGGGTCTAGAGGTAACAAAAGCTTGGACAAGGGTTTCAGCAGCCGATGGGCTGAGACAGGTGCGGAGATGGGCAATATTACAGAGGTGGAAGTAGGCAGCCTTTGTGATGGAGAGGATATGGATTCGGAAGCTCAGCTCAAGGTTAGGTAGGATGCCGAGATTGCGAACAGTCTGGATCAGCCTGAGACAGTGGCCAGGGAGAGGCATGGAATTGGTGGCGAGGGAATGGAGTTTGTGGCGGGGACCAAATTCAATGGCTTCAGTCTTTCCAATGTTTAATTGAAGGAAATTTCTGCTCATCCAGTACTGGATATTGGACAATCATTTTGACAACACAAAGGCATGGGATGGGTTGAGAGAGGTGGTGGTGAGGTCGAGCTGGGTTTCGTCAGCGTACATGTGGAACCTGAAGTTTTGTTTTTGGATGATGTTGCTGAGGGGCAGCATGTAGACGAGAAATAGGATGGAGGCAGGGATAGATCATTGAGAACTCCAGAGGTAACATGCAGGGTGGGAAGAGAAGCCCCCTGCTGATAACTCATTGTCTAGACTCACAAATGAAGAATGGCCACTCAGGAAAGTTATTGGAGGACAGTCAGCATCCATGGAAGTGTACCCCAGTGTGAGTCAATGTCTTCAGGAGAAGAAGGGAGAAGGGTAAAAAATAAAGAAATGGGAAAACCAATTGTTGATATATAAATCCTTTCAACGTCAAAAGTTATTACTATGCGACAGACACATTTATTACTAGTATAGTTCACTATAAATGAAGAATTAAAGGGTTAACATATGTCTTTAAAACATAATTGATAACTTGTTAAATACAAAATATGTATTGTTAATATTGCATATTACAGTACATCAGACTTTAAAAATAAATAAAATGAAGTGATGTCATTTTACAACTATTTGTTGGCACCGAGTACAACAGCAACACAGTTGTAAATGATTTATAACTGATGTTTACTGCAGATTGACAACACATGTTAGACATCATTACCGAATACATATGGATTACTTTTAAGTTAGCATTGACGGCTTTTCTGAAATGATGCTATTGCTATTTATTGAAGTTTGGAACTGTTTTGACACAGGTTGAAATATTTTTGTATAATGTTTATAGCCAATAGCACTCTGTGATAAATAGTTACTGTCTTATGTGAAATATTCAATTTGTTGCACACTCGTGAGATAACCCAAATGGAACCATTTTCTCGTCTGCTGAAAATAAATTCAAACAGCTGCACACTGGCACACAGCAGCAGCGGCTAGCAAATCAGGTCTGATAACCACTGAGTTATCCATGGCATCAACACCATAAATGAAGCATGATGGTGCTAAACAATTTACCAACTTCAAGCTGGCTCTCAGTATCCATGAGCATCATACTCGGTACTATCCTGTTGCTTGTTAGTACTTTGCTTCATGCAGGAAAAATGACATTTACACCAAAACAAAAGTGATTTGCTTGAAGGTAATTCCATTTAGAACTAACAAAGCAATTTTTATTTAAATTCAGAAAACTAGATGAAGGGTCAAGCTCCATGGTATAGAAAGAAAGAAAGACTTACATTTCTTTAGCACCTTTCACCACCTTAGGACATCCCAAAGCGCTTTACAGTCAATGAAGTACTTTTGAAGTGTAGTCACTGATGTAATATAGGCTGAAAAGATTAGGACAGAAGACAGTGTAAATTTTTGGTAACATGTAGCTTGCATTTTAAAAGCCTTAAGATTGTAGGAGGAGGGAAAGACTGAGGAAGGTGAAGAGTTCCACAGTTTTGAGGTTCTGGGAAAGAATGAGTTACGATAGAAGCCTTTCAACGAGTTTTGATTTCAACATTGTGGGGACGCAGGGAGCAGCAAAAGTGTTTATGACAGCATATATAATGTTTAGCAGGAGCAAGAGAGGAAGTTCAGAAAAATGAAGGCCCTTACATTATATACATTGTATAAATAGAATGCAGCATTCAAAGCTGGATGTTAATATAAAGGTTATCGCACTCCTATGCATCCAATAATTTCCAATTGAGTATTCTCTGTATAAGTGACATTAAATGGTTCATTTTTTTATGGTTGAAATATTACAACATTGTTAAAGTTTAAGTTCTAGTTGATGAGTAAAACTAAAGAAATATTAACACCTGCAAGTCTCTTATTAAAACTACAATTTACAGAAGTTCAGATATTTCAAGATGTGCCTTAAAAAGGATATCAACTTGTTAGTGCTCCATTGCTAGGATTGGTCTGTCCCACTGATTGTTAGAACATGAATCTCAACCATAACTTCATATTATATTCCTTCCGAGATCTCTGCTCCTCCAATTCTGGCCTCTTGTGCATCCCCAGTTTTCTTCGCTCCACCATTGGCGGCCGTGCCTTCAGCTACCTAGGGTCTAAGCTCTGGAATTCCCTCCCCAAACATCTCTGCCTCTCTACCTCTCTCTCCTCCTTTAAGATGCTCCTTAAAACCTACATCTTTGATCAAGCTTTTGGTAACCTGACCTAATATCTCCTTATGTGGCTCAGTGTCAAATTTTGTTTGATAATCGCTCCTGTGAAGTGCCTTGGGATGTTTTACTATGTTAAAGGCGCTATATAAATGCAAGTTGTTGTTGTTATGTTACATTTATGACATCAAGTAAGATAGTTCCATTTGACAGATAACACCAATTTGGTTTTCCTATTAAGATGTAAAGCTGCAGCTTGAAAATTTTAAACTTAGGAAGCTGCCTTTTATTAAAGAACAATTAAAGTGATCAACGTTAATTTGGGAACTCACTTTAAGCAATTAGATTTTGAAACATTTATCCAGCTGTGCTGACTCCTTTATTGATCTGCCTTACCCATTGGTAGTTAAAGTTGTTTATATCCACATAGCTTCACACATGTCTGTTTGTAATCTCACCTGGCCGATCTGGGCAATGTACTGCATTTTATTTCAGATTTCAGGCAATGTGACAGTCCCCAATCCACTCTGCCTTGGGTTATTGTTTTGATTTCAATATCCATCCATTTCACACCACTGAATAAATATTAAATAGCTCTGTTTGCATGTGCTTCAAGCATGATACCACGTTGATGTGCCAGAATTCTAGACAGGCATTGGGGAAGAAATGACCTTGCAGGACACAGCGTAAAGGAAGAAGCCATTTCCTTCTTATAATGAAAAGCCAAGAGGAATTTTTTTTTTAATGGACTTTTGACTCAATCTATTGCCCAAGACTGGAAATAAAAGTTCAGATATCAGTTCTCCCGATAATAATATTTGTGGAAGGAAATGGAGGGATACAGAGTTTCACAGCAAAGTCCTGTAATAATATATTTTTCAAACTCATACTTAAGATAAACAACTAGATACATGGGTGGTGCAGTAAGGGTAAGCACTTCCCGTTAACAGTACTGTATGATATGTTAGCTTCTTCTTTTGAATGGCTTGCTATGCCCTGCCACATTTCGATTTAGAAGGAGCTGGCTTAAAATATGTATCTGCCATAAGAGATGTGCTCCAAATTGAGCTGAACCTCCCCAATCTCCATCTATTCAAATATTTCTGAATTTATGATCCTTTGATTTATTTGTATACTTGTGACCAGCTCAGGTAATACTGAAAGGACAGCTTCAGGGTTTTGTAGCACAACAAAAAAAAAGGTCTCAAAGTTTTACAATGAAAAATCGGTGAAGAAATCCTCACCCTGAAATTGTATTCAGAGATCTAAAAACCAATGGAGTTCACTTTTTGGATTCTCTTCTATACTTACACCAGCCAGCTAGACTTGGCAGCTTTCTTCTCATAAACTTTCAACAGAGAGTCCCACTGCCTGTCTCACCATGATTCAGTTTGATCTGAGAAGCTCTTAGGGTGGTTAGCATTTCTTTATGTGCAATTAAGATGTTCGTAATTCAGACAGTCTTGCTTAAAATCAAGAAACAATTCATTAAAATAATTAGATTATGGGGAACCATAAAATCAACTGGATTGAAAGTGCTGCTAAATCAAAATAAATGCAGTAATATCAGATTTCCCTTTTATATTACAGTCAGTAATGGTTGTGTTAAATGGTGGGGCTGCTATTGCTGTGAAAACTGCCCTATTTATACTGCACACAGCAGCAGTGTCAACAGAAGAGTGAAAAGTTGCACATGTATAATTGTTTGATAATCATGACCAGGACTTCTGTTTTCTGCCTGTGGACAGAAAACAACACCAGGTGGCATTGCCAGCAGCAGCTGCTTACATTTGTTGCCATAAAATCCCTGGAAAAGCAACTCCTGAGGTAGATCCCTACTGCTTTGGAACCAGAAACACTACCTCTTTACATTATGGTGCATCCTTTGGCAGCTCACTGTAAATTAAAAGGACAAATGTCATTACCCATAAAATTATGGTTAGTAAAATGATGAAATTTAGCTAGCTGTTAAGATAGCAATATCGGTTGTACCAGTGTACTACTGTCATATTTAAAGTAATATTTTGCAGTGGTAAATTTTTGGCAAACCCATGAACTGGTCATGGTAAAAATGGTAAGAATCATGGAAATCATAGCAAAAGTCATGTAACAGTTATGGACATGTTGGGCTCTATTTTCGCACCCGCGATCGGGTGCGTTCGTGGTGGGGGGATTGCGACAATCAGGGATTCCCAGGGTGGGTCCGGAGCCCGGCTCCAACCCGCCCCATTTCTGGTTTCCCCAGTGACACGCTCACATGCGCACGCAGCCCCCGCATGTGGGACTCCCGCCGGCAATTAAAGCCGGCGGGGTGCCACTTAAAGTACTTGAACAGGTACTTCAGGTTGTTTACAGACCTGATTGACCTGATATTTTAGGAGGGATCGGATTTTGCAATTAACTGAGACTGTTTCCTGTACTGGGGGAAACACCCTCAGTTCAAATGGACGTGTTGCAGCCACCAGCCTGTGGCAGCTGCAAAGGTCCATTTGACAGGTGGCGGGGGGAGACCCTCACTCATTGCAGGAGGCCACTCTGTCACTTTGGACAAAGTTTGGCCTCCACCACCCTCCTCCTAACAATCAAATGCATAAATTTGCACACTTACCCCAGTGTCCAGACACATGTACATACCTTGCGGAACCCCTCAAATGTACATCTTCTGGATGGGGGCCACCGTAGCTGCAGTCATGACCTCCTCGGAGGGCGAACAGCATCACCAGCCTCGCTGGCCACGCCGTCCACCTCTGACACGTGGAGCTCCATAACACAGTGCTGTGACACATCCACCTGCGCAGCTGGAGGGAGGGCAACCACAGAGAGAGATGCTTCGCAGAGGGCACTAACCTTGCCACAGGATCTACAGACTGAGGCTCAGCTTCCGTGGACATGTAGTCGTGGACATCTGCAGCATCCTTCATGACGAGCTGCTCCCGGCTGGCCCGAGCACTATCTTCTTCCCTGTTGCTGTCAAAGTCACCACTGCCCTCAACAAATTCTCCTCTGCATTCTTCCAGGGTGCCACCGGGGACATCGTCGACGTCTCTCAGTCGTCTGCTCAAAAGAGCCCTGCAAATACATCTACACCCACTCTGCAGTGACACAATGGGTGGCATGAGTTGTGGGTCTTCATGGTGATCCTCAGGAAAGGGCATTATTGCACAGACCAGACAAGATTCGCAAAGACGTGGCAGTAGTGGTGACAATATAATATGTTACGTGAGTTGAACAGAAATTAAATATAGATAAACACCATGACAAACCCTCAAACACCCTTCATGCTCAGGACACGTTTGCCTTACGCTTCCTACTGCACATATGTGATGCATGCCCTGTGGCTGCAGCACAGGTGGTGGCAGGTTGAGTGCGGCTGACTGTGAAAGAGATGCATGAGAGGGTGAGTATGAGACAGAGCCATGAGATTGTATGAGGATTGGGTTGAGTGGTAGTGGCGGGATGAGTACTGGCGAGGTGAGTAAGTGCAGGTAAGATGAGGATGAGCTTTGATTGGGTGTGAGGGGTGATGTGACAGGGTAGTGTTGGCAGTGCAGAAGGAGATGTGGGGTGGGGGCGGTGATGTGGCAGACGGAGTGTAGGGGAATGAGTAAGTGTACTCACTTCGGCTGACCTACTTAGGTGATTGAAGCGCCTCCTGCACTGTATGCAGGTGGGCGATATGTTGGTGGTGCAGGTGACCTCCTTTGCCACCTCAAGCCAGGCTGGTGGCAGAGGCAGGCCACTTCCTCCCGCCCGCCGGGGGATGATCTCTGTCCTCCCCCTCCTCCTCACCCCATCCAATGATATCTGGAGTGAGGCATCATTAAACCTGGGAGCAGCCTTCCTATTTTCTGCAGCATCAGTCAGTGGAGGACTGCCCCTTTTAACTAGGGCTCCTCCAGCTGACAGACCTTACTGCGCGTGCGCAGTCCGCCCACCGCGCAGCTTGGCAGCGGGGAACCCGGAAGACGAGGTAAGTGGCTACAATTATCCTGTAATTGTGTGCGGAGCACCCCGATTTCACCGGGCGCGTTACCCACGCGCCCAGTCGACCCCCCGCTGAGAACCTGCCGCCCTGCTAATATCGAGCCCGTTTTGTGGTAACCAAACTACCTCAAATTTGCTACGTTTTTATGCAAGCGCAAACAAAGATATTTCTATGCTGCAGGGTCCCTTGACCTCCAGAACTAGTTTGCATTTGTTTGGTTCATGCCCGTGGGCTGCTGACACTGCAGTGGGTCTTTGCATTGTGTTGTGCTGTGACTATTGCGTTCAGGGTCTGGCGGGAAATGGCGCTGGATATAATGTGAATGCTCTGGAGCCCTAAGAACCTGTGGGTTGGTACCTTTTGTTGGGGCAAGATGCTAACATGCTCATGCTCAGCAGCTCATTGGGAGCCTTTCAGGACTCGTTTGGTTGAATCCATTGCTGCCGAGGTCAGACTTTACAATATTGAGCATTTCGGAGGCAGGTCTTACTTGGGGAGGGGAAAGAATACTGCTGGAAATGGAAAATACTTATATTGAGAGAACCAACAACGCCATCTGTTTATTTTATTCCTGACTGGTAGATCAGCTGTTCTGGGTTATTTGGAGGAGAGTGCTTTTGGTTCACGTCACTTAACTAAGACTCTGTGCTGAGCGTGGGGGGGAGGGTATTCATCACCGGAGATAGGTAGGCTCATAGTGTGGAGTGGGCAGAGGGCAACATGTTGACACTAAAGGGACTCTTGAGAATGAAAATCACGGGAGTGGGTGATAATCATGACACCAGTGAGAAAGGTGTAGCCTCAGTCACATTCAAATCCAGGTGTTACTTTTGTACTTGTTGCCTACCTTTTGGGATTTATCAATAGATTTGGTTGTTATTGATTATTTGCTAATGATGGTGGTTGAACTGAAATCCATTATTGCCGTGGCAGCTTTTAGAATGTGATCACTGGCCATTGAGTCTATCCACAAGGAGGGTTGAGCTAGACCTCTTTGTTCAGAAATCTCTTAACTGTTTTGCAGTTTCTAAATTCTATGGAAGCTATTCTGTGTTTAGACCCCAAAGCTCTCCTGAATAATATCAGCAGACAGAGTGCATCTCAGGAGCTAATCCATGCCACTGGCTTTTTGTTTTGAACTGTTGTGCTTCATATTAATACATTTTATCACATTTTGTGTTATTACAGTCGAGCACATTATCGAAATATTATCACATCAAACCTGTCCCATTTCCTTTTTCTGAATTGGATTACCTAAATGAGATCTAGTATCTTGTGCCACTAAGTGAGAGCACTTTGAAAATGCAGTATTCATTTATTGTTGTGAACTTGAAACATACAGCTGGAATATAAACCTCAGAAGTGGATGTGTCTTTTTAAATATGACAAATTAAAAAAAATGAATTTCATTTTGCTGCTGGTTATATGTCATTTTCAAAATTCTACTTGTTATGCGCTAAATAATGCTACAAATGAAAGGCTGTGGTCCCTGAGAATGTGTAATCAGAGGGTCTCTGTATTGTTCATTCACAGTCTATTTTATGGCCATAAAAACAAAGACTTGGGAATAGTAAACCCTCTGCTCTTTACATTAATCGCATGCATAAATTGAGCCTCAACAATGGAGAATTGGTGGAGTTCACAATAGCAGATCATTTGTTAGCTTCCAGTACTCCGCAAAATATTTCTCCCTTGCTTACGACGTTATGACAAACAGTGATTGAGAGAGTTGTGTTTTGCCTGTTAAAATCTTTGCAAATCCAATTCCGGGAGCTTTGTGCAAATTTTCTGTCGCTTTGGATTTCCCAAAACAAAGGGGTGAACCTCACCTTTCAAACCAGCATTACAGCACAGGAAGAAATAGAATGGTGAACTGATACTGACAAGGACAGGATGTGGGACACTAGGGAAGTGGAGACACCTGGATAGAGTGGGAAGGAAAGCAGAGAAAACTCTGGACAGTCCTAACATGAATGTGCTCCACACGCTGCAAACACCACTTGGGTGCCTGGGCCATGTGTTACGATTAACGTAGGCCTATTAGTTAAGTTTCTGTGATGCAGCATATCTTGACATGAGAAAACAGAAATGAAGACTCACTACTACATAATTCCATACACATGAAAGCATTGCAATGTGAATGAATATGTTCGCAGGGCCAGCATATTATTAACAGGAATTTGCTAAACCTACATTTATACATGACATTGAATATATTTTACTTTCCCACAGATTACAGGAAAATCTGGGAATCACAGAGGATCCTTGACTCTCTGTTGTATATACAATTTGCAATGTGTTAAAATTATTCTTTTTGAAGTTAACCCAGGATTTGGCTACTACTACTGTAAGTAACTAGTTTTGCAGCTGTAACAGTGAAGAATTACATTGCAATATTAGTCATGTACTGATAGTGTTCTGCTGCAGTGATGGCTTTTTCAGATGACCTATAGAGTCCTATAGTAACCTTCAATGAATATAGTTTGTCTTTGTGAAATGTGTATGCACGAATCATAAGTTTTAGAATTTTTTTATTTTGGTATTTTCCGTATGCTGGCTATTCAGTGACCTTGAGGCACAGACCAGTGAAAGGTTATCTGCAATTTACAACTGTCAGGTTATATGCAGCAAAACGGATTTTATTGTTGTTCTCTTGCATTGTGTAGCTGTTCCATGCAACTGAACCAGGTGTCGCGAAAAGAGGAAACTAAAACTGATTATTCCTTTTGCACTAGTTTGATTTAAGTCTCACGAACAGTGCTGTAGGATTTAGAGTAAAAACTGGTGAAGAGGCAACAGAGAAAAGATTGGCGAAAGGGAAGCTGAAAAGAAGAATGAAACTGAGCAAGGATTTGGGATGCCAACCCTCCAGGATTACCCTTGAGTCTCCAGGAATCAAGAACTGATCTCCTCGACATTGCTACAAGCAAAATCATAGGGACATTCAACAAAATTCTGATTTTCTTTGAAGACTTTTGATTGTTAGTCATAAAAATATTGGCAATGGTGGGAATAAAGGCTGTTTGAGCAGGGTAGTTGGAAGTGACAGGTCATGTGATGAAACCTCCAGTAATATGTCTAGCCAGGGTTGGCAACCCTAGCAAGGAGAAAGAAATGGAAGTGGAAGAGAAAGAGAGGGAGAAACACAAAAGTGAAGGAAGAGTAAGTGAGAGACAAAAGGAAAGGAGGAAAGTGGGAGAAAAAGTTGAAGAAGGAGAGTAAAAAAAAGTGAAGAAGAGTAGCAGAAATGGAAGCAAAGGAAGAGAGTGAAAAACAGAAGTGAAGGATGAGAGAGAAATATTTTTTTGCCGTGTTAACACTGCCAGTACCTGCAACTACAGGGACACGAGAAGCTGAGAGATTTTTGGTTGAGCCACTGCCCAAGAAAATTTGAAAACCACTGAATCGGGTAATTTATTATCAAGACTAACAATCAGCTTCAGTGAAGTCATGGGTGGGTCTACATGTGGGTGGGCCTCCCATTATTTTGTTAATGGTTGTGCCTATGCCTTGTGGGCAGCTTAACAATTAGCTCAGCGATATTATTGCAGGTGTGCACTGATTACCTTATCTGTTGTGAATGCATTCGAATGAATCTGATCTTGCAGAAATCATTGTTTAAAATAGCGCATTCCTGTCCGTTTGTTACAAAACCAGGGGACAAAAAGAACAAACTTTTAAGACATTATCTACGCAGTTGGGGGAATTTCTCCCTCTGTAATCAGAAATTCATGTGTTAAATATTAGTAAATGTTATACCTCAGTAAGGATTTCTACAGATCACATATTTGCAATAGTTGTACTCAGACCTGGACTTTTCTTCACTATACCGCCCAAAATCAGACGATATAGCGGTAGTGGTGCCAGGAAAATGGAACAGGAAGCATTAAAACATCCAGTTCTACCTCTCCACCGCCTCTTTCGACCTCTCTACAGCCTCTGTGCCGCTTGTCCGACATCCAGTGTTGTTTGAGCCACAATTTCCTCCAGTTAAACATCGGGAAGACTGAAGCCATCGTCTTCGGCCCTCGCTACAAGCTCCGTATCCTTGCCATTGATTTCATCCCCCTCCCCGGCCATTGTTTCAGGCTGAAACAGACTGTTTGCAACCTCAGAATCCTATTTGACCCAGAGTTAAGGTTCTGATCCCATATCCTCTTCATCACGAAGAGTGCCTACTTTCATATCTGTAACATCACCTGCCTCCATCCCTACCTCAGCTCATTTGCTGCTAAAACCCTCATCCATGTCTTTGTGACCTCCACTTCTAATGTTCTCCTAGCTAGCCTCCCATCCCTACCCTCCAACTTCAGCTCATCCATCACCTTGTCCTTGCTGACCTACATTGGCACGCTGTCCCCCAATGTGTCAAATTTAAAATTCTCATCCTTGTGTTTAAATCCCTCCATGCCCTTGCCCCTCACTATCTCTGTAACTCCTCCAGCCCTACAACCCTCCCACTCACAAAAACTCTCCATTCCTCTGACTCTGACCTTCAGTGCTTCCCCCCCTCCCCCCACCGTCCTCTCACCCTATTAATGGCAGCTGTGCCTTCAACCGGCTAGGCCCCATGCCCTCCCTAAACGCTGCCACGACTCCAACTCCCTCTGCTCCTTTAAGGCCCTCTTTAAAACCTACCTCTTTCCCCCCTAAAATCTCCTCCTTTGTATCGGCATCCATTTACTTCTGATTACATCTCTGTGAAGCCCCGTGGTATGTTTTTCTACAATAAAGGTGCTGTATAAATGCAAGTTGTTATCGTCATTGGACCTGCAATAGTGTTAACTCTCACCTGGAGCTATCTCCCCTATTCTATTTCCCTGCCCTTTTGTCCTGTATCCTTTTATATTCTTTGAGATGGTCAGATTAATAGTTGGCATGGTGAAGGTTCCAGATCTAAAATTAAACTCCAGCAATCTCAGAATACCTTCTAAATCTGTTGAACAATTGCAGTATAAATAATCTGGGAACATTTTATGCTTGAATCCTGATTATATATTTAAGGCTGGATCAGAAATGGATGGGAAGTGATTCAGTCCACTAAGATTCTGTAACGGGAGCCAAAGGGAAATGACTTGGTCCATTGGAATTCTGTAGTTATGGGTTTGTTCTAATTCAGTTATCCTGCTGTTTATTTGTTGTCCCATTGTTGTCAGCAATTTTTATTTGTGGCGGGAGAACTGTCTTTGGTTTGAGCCACACTTCAGTCTGATTAAAATCAGTCTAAGTCTGTGAATCCCAAGATCAGACTGAACCTTTTCCATCTCTACTGCTATCTAAGCAGTTCAGAAACTACTGGAAACCCTAGCACCAATTAACTTGAACACAAGACATTTGTGAATCAAACCCTAGATGACAGGTCTCATCACACTCCCTATTTCATGCTAAAAAGCTGTCTTGCCCTCGATCATCCTCCCTTACATCAGTATGTTCATTTTTGATTTAATTAACAACAATTAAGTTTTCTCCAAATTCTCAAAATATGTTTTTAGCACCCAGGTTGATATTTAGGGATTCCTTGGGATGCACCACTTTTTGTCCACTTAATGCTATGGGCCCAGATGATAGTAATTCCCCCACTAATGCTCCATCCCATGGAAGCCATTGCAAAACACTTCTTCTGGTGAGATTACTTGAATGACGTCATCATGTTGCCAACACAATTCCATAAGGTTGTATCATATTTAATAGAAAATGGCAAACGTCATAGGATTTTCCTGAGCAGTGATAGAAATTAATTTTAAACCCTTTCACTACTACAGACTTAAAATTTAGGCCTAATAATTGTATCCAGACTTCTTGTTCCATGTTTTAATTCGCAGTGCTATGTTCATTTTTGATAGAAACAATACCATTTCACAACTGCACAGTTATGTGTGAAATAAATGGCTGAAATTCAATGAGAATTTTAATAAAATGAATAAAAAGCAGTAATTAACATGCAAAGCTAACATTCAAAGATACCATCAAAACAATGAAACCTAATGCTGGCATATTTGCATAACAGGAATGGACTGGGAATATATTTAAGGGTCGAGTTGAGTTTGTTCCTTCAGGGATTAACTTGTATGCTCGGTACCTTGCATTTCCCCACTTTCGGTATATTTCTGCATTTGAATTAGTCTTGTACTTTTCACTAAAAACCCACATCACTCAAATAGATTTCCCATAACATAGATTGACTGGCAGACTTTTCTGTAGTCTTGGAAGTCTAGGCAGGGGGGAACTTTACCAGTGATTTTAATTATGTTAGTACAGACCAGGGCATGCTAGAATACTCCTCTGTGCCATTGAGTGTTTCATCTCCTGAAGATCAAAATATATCAGTGCGCTTTTTATTATTGTGCATAAGTCCTATTGCAATCCATTTTAGCATTAGTATCAGCGTGTTGCTATTGTGTGTGCTATATTCCTAGGGTTTGTGATACTTTCTTCAGCTTATCTTTGTTAAAGTACAGTCTTGTTTGTAGTGTGGTATTTGATTATCAGTGGTTATTGTGACTTTTTTCTTCCAACTGAGTATCTCCTTAGTTCCACACAGCATTTGAAACTCTCCTTTGTTTACTCACATATCCTTTAAAAGTAAATTTGGCTGTGCTTTACGCAGTGAGGATACAAAAAGCATTCCCAACCTTAGGCCTTTTGTCTCCATTGTGCATCCTGTTGACCGTTCAGTGCCCTGGTGCCTGGATCACAATCAGGTTGTTCACCCACGCCTGGTTCAATGCACTTTATTAGGGAATTGTAGAGGTCCAAAAGGAGAATGTATTTTTGTCACTGGAACTGTGCCAATGTAATGCAGTTTCCTGTACTCGTTCCATCTAGAACACGATTATAAAAGCTACAAAATACCTGGATGTTACAAAATAGAGTATTCACCGGCACAGATTAAACACTGGTAAGTTTGACTTTGTGTGATAGTGTAAGACGCGTGATAGCCAATCGACATGAATGGAATGGAAATTTGAATGGAAATAAAAATCAGGAGAGATGTAAAACTGGCAGACTACTCACTATCACCGGTTTTACACAATCCCACAAAGTCAAAATTACCCCCGTGCTGTGCCGTCGAAATTTATTTTGCTTATTTTATATTTTCCTTCTCATGTCCTTCTCTTCACATTAAGATCGCTCGCCTTCACGCAGACTTCCAGCAGAACAGGATGTTCCAAGCTTAACAACAGCTTATATTTGCATAATGCCCTTCACTTAGAAGAAAGGCTCAGAGCACTTTCTGGGGGATAGGGAACGAAAGAAAGAAGAAAGATCTTGCATTTATATGGTGCCTTTCATGACCTCAGGAGAGAGTGCCAAGCAGGAATTAGGAATGATTACTGGGAGGAAGGATTGAAACCACAATCTGCAGTGACTTTACAATGTAGCTGACTGATAAAGGATGCATTGTAACAGGGTCAAGAAAACAATCCCAACCTGTCTTCAGTCCTCTTGCATCAAGGTAGAATGGTTCACCATGACTCTCGCACCACAATAACAGTAGACTGACTGACTAAATTATATCTGTGAGATGGGGAAGAAATAGTCACACACATTACAAAAAGCCAATATGCTATTTTTTTTCCAATAGTGAAGTTGCAAAACCTAAAAAAATGGAGGAATATGACATTAAGGTTACTGGGAACCTCTGAATCATTCAGGAGCTTCTAAATATTTAATTGGAACAGCAGCACCCTCCTAATAACCAAATTGATAAAAGCACCATGTCATGTGGCACTGAGCTCTACCGACCAAGGAAGTCCTAGGTTTGAGGCTTGGTTGGTGCTGAGTTTGTGATGTCAGTCAAGTAGAATGTGTGAATTGTGGATAAGGACAAGATTGGGCTTTGCTATGATGCCCCACATTAATAGCTCACTGTCCAGGCTCACACGGGAAAAATGCCCACTTGTTTGGGATACCCGAGGACTTCTGACACCGCACCCCAATATGAGTCGGTACATTTGAAGATGATGGGAGAGAATTGGGTAAAAGAATGAACTGGCAACATAGTACTTATTTTATGTTGTACTCCCTCAACCCCTCTGCTGTCAATGACACCTGGGTACTCTAATATAAATAAACTTAATATTGACACCTCAAACATCAGGTAAGTACTACATTGCCCACTGCATAGTGATGTTAGGGGAAAGGATTGGTGCAGAGTTTATATGCTGAAAAATAATATCGGTATGAGAATAATGAAAATTCAAAGGGCAGGGCACTAAAAAGCAGTGTTTAGTCACAACTGGGCCGAGACTGCCCAAAATCATTTGACACAGAGAACCTTTACAGCAGAGAGAGAGGATATTATCTCACCAGTTTGAATTGGATTTTAACCCAGGTCTCGGAGGTAGAATGATAGCATGCTTAACCCACTGTATCACCCAGTGCCTTCTATTAAGCCAGTTAATACTTGTCTACAAAATGCCACTGGCAAAAGGTTTCACATAATGTGTGATGAACAATTTTCATGAAATTTAAATAACATCAAGTAAGCATTGTACTCTTCAATTTTTTTCTGAAAATTCTCAAAACCGATGATTTAGATAGGAAATAAGAAATAGGAGCAGTGGTAGGCCACATGGCGCCTCGAGCCTGCTTCACGATAAATTGATTTATTCTGTTACATCTGAAGTTATATCGCATCACACAAGTGCCAGACGATGACCATCTCCAACAAGAGAGAGCTTAACCACCCCCCCTTGACATTCAATAGCATTACCATTGCTGACGACCCCACCATCAACATCCTGGGGGTCACCGTTGACCGAAAACTCAACTGGGCCAGCCACATAAATGCCATGGCTACAAGAGCAGGTCAGAGGCTGGGTATTCTATGGCGCGTGGCTCACATCCTGACTCCCCAAAGCCTCTCCACAACTTGCAAGGTACAACTCAGGAGTGTGACGGAATACTCTCCATTTGCCTGGATGGGTGCAGCTGTAACACTCAAGAAGCTCGACACCATCCAGGACAAAGCAGCCCGCTTGATCGCTATCCCATCCACCAGCTCAAACATCCACCCCCTCCATCGCCAGTGTATCATGGCTGCAGTGTGTACTATCTACAGGATGCACCACAGCAAATCGCCAAGGCTTCTTCGACAGCACCTCCCAACCCCATGATCTCCACCACCCAGAAGGACAAGGGCAGCAAGTGCATGGGAACACCATCACCTAAAAGATCCCCCCCCTAGTCACGCACCATCCTGACATATATCGCTGTTCCTTCATCGTCACTGGGTCAAAATCCTGGAAATTCCTACCTAACAGCATTGTGGGAGTACCTTCACCACATGGATTGCAACAGTTCAAGAAGAAGGCCAAACACCACCTTCTCAAGGGCAACTAGGGATGGGCAATAAATGCTGGCCCTGTCAGCTATGCCCATATCCCGTGAATTAATATAATAAAACAAAGTACATTGCCAGTTTTACTGGTGGTCAGACAGCCTGTGAAATCTTTTAGCTCTGTGATTGAAAGAGAGCTTAGATTTTAAAATATTGCTTTTCAAAATTTCAGCCCAGAATGCAGATACTGCAGTATTGAAAGTGATACTAGCATTTACAGTGTCCATATTTTGCAACATAATAGAGACTTTGAAAATGACAGTATTGGTGAGAGTGACCACCACACAGTCCTTGTGGAGACGAAGTCCAGTCTTCACACTGAGGACACCATCCAACGTGTGGCACTACCACCGTGCTAAATGGGATAGATTCAGAACAGATCTAGCAGCTCAAAACTGGGCATCCATGAGGCGCTGGGGGCCATCAGCAGCAGCAGAATTGTATTCCAGCACAATCTGTAACCTCATGGCCCGGCATATTCCTCACTCTACCATTATCAACAAGCCAGGGGATCAACCCTGGTTCAATGAGGAGTGTAGAAGAGCATGCCAGGAGCAGCACCAGGCGTACCTAAAATGAGATGCCAACCTGGTGAAACTACAACACAGGACTACATGCATGTCAAACAGCGGAAGCAACATGCCAAAAGACAGAGCTAAGCGATTCCACAACCAACGGATCAGATCAAAGCTCTGCAGTCCTGCCACATCCAGTCGTGAATGGTGGTGGACAATTAAACAACTAACGGGAGGAGGAGGCTCCGTGAACATCCCCATCATCAATGATGGCAGAGTCCAGTATGTGAGTGCAAAAGACAAAGCTGAAGTGTTTGCAACCATCTTCAGCCAGAAGTGCCGAGTGGATGATCCATCTCGGCCTCCTCCCAATGTCCCCACCATCACAGAAGCCAGTCTTAAGCCAATTCGATTCACTCCACGTGATATCAAGAAAGGGCTGAGTGTACTGGATACAGCAAAGGCTATGGACCCCGACAACATCCCGGCTGTAGTGCTGAAGACTTGTGCTCCAGAACTAGCTGCACCTCTAGCCAAGCTGTTCCAGTACAGCTACAACACTGGCATCTACCCAATAATGTGGAAAATTGCCCAGGTATGTCCTGTCCGGAAAAAGCAGGACAAATCCAATCCGGCCAATTACCGCCCCATCAGTCTACTCTCAATCATCATCAAAGTGATGGATGGTGTCATCGACAGTGCTTTCAAGTGGCACTTACTCTGCACTAACCTGCTCACCAATGCTCAGTTTGAGTTCTGCCAGGACCACTCGGCTCCAGACCTGAATATAGCCTTGATCCAAACATGGACAAAAGAGCTGACTTCCAGAGGTGAGGTGAGAGTGACTGCCCTTGACATCAAGGCAGCATTTGACCAAGTGTGGCATCAAGGAGCCTGAGTAAAATTTAAGTCAATGGGAATCAGGGGGCAAACTCTCCAGTGGCTGGAGTCATATCTAGGAAAAGGAAGATGGTAGTGGTTGTTGGAGGTCAATTATCTCAGCCCCAGGACATTGCTGCAGGAGTTCCTCAGGGCAGTGTCCCAGGCCCAACCACCTTCAGCTGCTTCATCAATGATCCTCCCTCCATCATAATGGCAGAAATGGGGATGTTTGTTGATGATTGCACAGTGTTCAGTTCCATTCGCAATCCCTCAGATAATGAAGCAGTCCATGCCTGCATGCAGCAAGACCTGGACAACATCCAGCCTTGAGCTGATAAGTGGCAAGTAACATTTGTCCCAGACAAGTGTCAGGCAATGACCATCTCCTACTAGAGAGAGTCTAACCATTGCCGAATCCCCCACCATCAACATCCTGGGGGTCACCATTGATCAGAAACTTAACTGGACCAGCCACATAAATACAGTGGCTACAAGAGCAGGTCAGAGGCTGGGTATTCTGTGGCGTGTGACTCATCTCCTGACTCCCCAAAGCCTTTCCGCCATCTACAAGGCACAAGTCAGGAGTGTGATGGAATACTCTCCACTTGCCTGGATGAGTGCAACGCCAACAACACTCAAAAAGCTCGATACCATCCAAAGCAGCTCGCTTAATTGGCACCCCATCCACCACCCTAAACATTCACTCCCTTCATCATCGGTGCATCGTGGCTGCAGTGTGTACCATCTACTGGATGCACTGCAGCAACTCGCCAAGGCTTCTTCGACAGCACCTCCCAAACCCGCGACCTCTACCACCTAGAAGGACAAGGGCAGCAGGCACATGGGAACAACACCACCTGCACATTCCCCTCCAAGTCACACACCATCCTGTGATTTGGAAATATATCACCGTTCCATCATCATCGCAGGGTCAAAATCCTGAAACTCCCTACCTAACAGCACTGTGGGAGAACCTTCACCACATGGACTGCGGTGGTTCAAGATGGCGGCTCACCACCACCTTCTCAAGGGCAATTAGGGATGGGCAATAAATGCTGGCCTTGCCAGCGACGGCCATATCCCATGAACAAATAAAAAAAATGTTTGATCTCAGCATGTGAGTGCAAGAGATAAAAATGTTCCTATTGGTTTCAGCACTACTGTTTACTGTATCTATATTTCACTGTGAAATGGTTGAGTGATTTTGAAAGCAAATTTGTAATCTTTGTCAAGATTCTAAAAATGTTTATACCGATAGTGATAAACCTGTAATGTATTTGGGCTCCAACAGCCCAAATCTTTTAACCCATAGCTCTGTTCAGGGAATTATGTGACTGGCTGCCAAACACCTTTGAAGAGGCGAAAGTTATAAAAATATTGGATATGGGGGGAAAAGGCTGTTTGCCGGGGCGGTTGGAGGCGGGAGGTCATGTGGTGAAGCCTCCAGGAAAACATCCAACCAGAGTTGGCAACCCTAGTTGTCACTCAGTCTTTCTTTCCTTACATAAAGCATATTGGTATACTTGGGCCAATTAATTGCAACTTTTCTGTCCATTATGATCTGTTGCATATAACAGAATTCCACTGTATAATGCTAACCCTATACTAGATTGGGCACCACTGGCAATGAATTATCCTACAAACCAATAATTGCAGTCTGAACTATTCCAATTAGAGCAGCAGTTTATCACCATAATGGATAGGATATTAATTTGTACTCGAGAAATTGCTCTTTTAATAGGTTTCTCTATTAAAAGAATGCCCCTTAACTGCTGCACATTATATTATGTTAATATATTTTGTATAAAAAGTAGCAGCATTCGAGGTGCATAGTAATAAATTAATACCTCAGATGCTACAGAAGTGACAAAGAATGTCTTTCATGATCGAACGTAAAGGTTGTCTGGGCTTATTGCAAACCAATTTCAATTGAATAGCGCTTGTACTCAAAATATTTCAGTCATTACTCGTTTTATTACATGCTTGGGATAAATCCAATAAAGAGGATACTCAGTGGAGAGCTATGGAATACCTACTTTATTCCACTGTGGGGAAGACATGATAACTCAGAAATGACTAAGTTACAAGTTATCAACGTCTTCATGAGTGAAATCAATTCCATATTTTAGAGTTCCCAATTGTACAGTGCTTTGGTCACACTGTATCCTCAGTACTCTGTCCAGTTTTTGACTCAGTGACAAAAGGGAGATATTCAAGCCTGGAGCTGGTACAGAATCAGAAGGCTGTTCCCTAATTATCAGAGGAGTTAATTATCAGGAAAGATTGGAGAAAAGAGTTTTCAACCTTGAAAGGAGACAACATTAACTCTCAGTGTTTCTTTCTATTATTTTATGGAATAATGTTGGGCCTGGAAGTGTCACAGGAGTCAATCATTACAAGGACCATTACAAAGGGAATTCAGAGGGGTCTCTAATCTGAAGTGGCTTCAATCAGAAATTTGCAAAGGGGTTGAATTAATATGAAGTGAAAACCTTTCCATTTGATTATTAAACTCCAATTTCTGCCAGTTCCTACAATTTGCTTCAAGTTGCTGACATGCACTTATATACCTGGCTGTCTTTTCTTGCATTCTGGGTCTTGAGATATGACTCAACTCGATGATTACACAAACAAATAAAGTTATTGCAAATGTTTCCAAAAAAAGAGGCATCTGAGAGGGGGTCTCATTGAAGTATATAACACATTAAATTGTATAGGCAAGTCCAGAACACCAATTCCAATTAAATTGAGACAGTAGGACAAGGGGCTATAGGTTCAAATCAGGAGTGAAATTTAGGACTGATGTCAGGAAGTTCTTCTTCACACAATAGTGTGTGGGTTAGATTTCCAAATAAGAGCAGTGCAGGTAAACAAAGCCTTGGAATCATTCAAAGAATAGTTGGACGCTGTGAAGGGAGAACTGTAGGTTTGTTGTGGACAGGTAAGCTAAGATAGGCAAAAATATTCTTCCTCCTCCACATCTATCTTGAATATTCTGTTTACACAGCACATATTTTTTTTTTAAAAACGATAAGCCAGCTGTTAAATAATTTTGGCATTTATCCACAAGGACTATTAAAAATGTAGAGGGTATTTAAGTGTTCTTCAGCAGAACTTGATTGCTAAGTCTTCCTTCTTTTCAGACCTGAGTGAGAAACACCTGGAAAATGTTCTTATCAGCGATATATCTCCTTATAGAATAGAACATGTTGACATACTGATTCATGCAATTAAATGAGATTGCAGTTCTGTGACTTCATTTAAAATATTAAATTCTTCTTAAAAGGAAGCTGAGTGGTGAGGGTTTTGGAGGGTGGTGGGGGTCTGTCTGCAGGTGCCGTGCGGCCGATTTGCTGCACTGTGCCATGTCACACGAGGAGACACCAAGTTGAGGCAAGAGATGCGCAGAGGAACCCGAAGGGATTATAATCCCCAGACAGTTCTCTTGCCGTTCCCCTGTGCCATATTTGCCATCTTGCTTAGAGAAACCTGAAAGAGGGCAAGAGTAAATAAGCTGGGGGGAGAAAGGAAGGTATATACTCTTAGCAAAAAGAGATTGTGTAGAAATAGAACTTTGACTGTTTTATAGAACTGAAAATGTACTATTATTGTTACCATTCCCTGTGCGATTTTAAAGCCAGCAAATAATAGAAATATACAGCAGGTCCATCACCATCAGAAAGGCAGTTTAACATTTAGAGTGAAGACCCTGCATGGAAGCTCAAAGTATACAATAGATCCACTGGAAAAGCCTGTTGTGGAGTTCCAGCGTTTTCTGTTTTACTTCAGATTTCCAACATTGGCAGGTTTTTTTTCATATCTCCACTGTGATATTGAAGCAGTATTTTTAAACGTTTGTCTTTATTTTAACATAGGAACATAGGGAACATAGGAACAGGAGTAGGCCATTCAGCCCCTCGTGCCTGCTCCGCCATTTGATACGATCATGGCTGATCTGTGATCTAACTCCATATACCTGCCTTTGGCCCATATCCCTTAATACCTTTGGTTGTCAAAAAGCTATCTATCTCACATTTAAATTTAGCAATTGAGCTAGTATCAATTGCCGTTTGCGGAAGAGAGTTCCAAACTTTGTGTGTAGAAATGTTTTCTAATCTCACTCCTGAAAGGTCTGGCTCTAATTTTTAGACTGTGCCCCCTACTCCTAGAATCCCCAACCAGCGGAAATAGTTTCTCTCTATCCACCCTATCCGTTCCCCTTAATATCTTATAAACTTCGATCAGATCACCCCTTAACCTTCGAAACTCCAGAGAATACAACCCCAATTTGTGTAATCTCTCCTCCTCGTAACTTAACCCTTGAAGTCCGGGTATCATTCTAGTAAACCTACGCTGCACTCCCTCCAAGGCCAATATGTCCTTCCGAAGGTGCGGTGCCCAGAACTGCTCACAGTACTCCAGGTGCGGTCTAACCAGGGTTTTGTATAGCTGCAGCATAACTTCTGCCCCCTTGTACTCTAGTCCTCTAGATATAAAGGCCAGCATTCCATTAGCCTTCTTAATTATTTTCTGCACCTGTTCATGACACTTCAATAATCTATGTACCTGAACCCCTAAGTCCCTTTGGACATTCACTGTTTTTAACTTTTTACCATTTAGAAAGTACCCTGTTCTATCCTTTTTTGATCCAAAGTGGATGACCTCACATTTGTCTGCATTGAATTCCATTTGCCACAGTTTTGCCCATTCACCTAATCTATCAATATCGCTTTGTAATTTTATGTTTTCATCTAAACTGCTGACAATGCCACCAATCTTTGTCTCATCGGCAAACTTAGATATGAGACTTTCTATGCCTTCATCTAAGTCGTTAATAAATATTGTGAATAATTGAGGCCTGAAGACAGATCCCTGCGGGACTCCACTAGTCACATCCTGCCAATGTGAGTACTTACCCATTATCCCTACTCTCTGTCGCCTTTCACTCAGCCAATTTCCTAACCAAGTCCGTACTTTTCCCTCGATTCCATGGGCTTCTATCTTAGCTAACAGTCTCTTATGTGGGACCTTATCAAATGCCTTCTGGAAGTCCATATAAATAACATCCATTGACATTCCCCTGTCCACTACTTTAGTCACCTCTTCAAAAAATTCAATCAGGTTTGTCAGGCACGACCTACCTTTCACAAATCCATGCTGGCTCTCCCTGATTAACTGAAAATTCTCGAGGTGTTCATTCACCCTATCCTTAATTATATACTCCAGCAATTTCCCCACAACAGATGTTAGGCTAACTGGTCTATAATTCCCCGGTTTCCCTCTCTCTCCTTTCTTAAAAAGCGGAGTGACATGTGCAATTTTCCAATCTAGAGGGACAGTTCCTGAATCTAGAAAACTTTGAAAGATTATAGTTAGGGCATCCGCAATGTGCTCACCTACTCCCTTTAAAACCCTGGGATGGAAACCATCTGGTCCTGGGGATTTGTCACTCTTTAGTGCTATTATTTTCTTCATTTTTGAAACATGAAGGGGTGATAATGCAGACCAACTGAGAGTGCCAGATTGTGAAGTCACCCCTATAAGGGTAGATGCTGAGAGGCTGTTTCCCCTGGCTGGAGAGTCTAGAACTAGGGGACATGGTCTCAGAATAAGGGGTTGGACATTTAGGACCGAGCTGAGGAGAAGTTTCTTCACTCAGAAGGTTGTAAATATTTGGAATTCTCTACCCCAGAGGGCTGTGGATGTTCAATTGTTGAGTATATATTCAAGACTGAGATCAATAGATTTTTGGACTCTAAGGGAATCAAGGGATATGGGGATCAGGCGTGAAAGTGGAGATGAGGTCGAAGATCAGCCTTGATCTTATTGAATGGTGGAGCATGCTCGAGGGGCCACATGGCCTACTCCTGCTCCTGTTTCTTATGATCTTATGTTCTTAAGAGTTAAAATTGCCCAAATTCCAGTGACTCAGTTTGTTCCATTTGGGGCTGAGAGAAGGTTGTGAATTTTTTATGTGGTTGTTGCAGACTGATATATTCCTGGTCATTGTGCTACATGAAATGGGTTACATATCATACAGGCATGAGGTACATAAGTACGTTCAGTGTTATACCATATAACCAAACTGCAATTTTGAAGACAGAAAATAGTGGAGATGAACAGGAGGTCCATTAACATCAGAAAAGCCAGCTTCAGGTTTTGTGTAGAGACCCCTCATCGAAGCTGAAAATACACAGTGGCCACAAGTGTATAAACAGGGAATAGTTCTTTCATTTTAGTTTCTCTGTGTGACATCGGAGAGAACTTGTATTGCCTGCTGATATCAGTCCCTAGAAGCTCAAAATTCGAATCCCAAGGTTGAATTGAATGGAGCTTCGCCGTTTACCTTCTAAACTCTTAGCAGGTGAACCATATTGGGTGCAACAGGGGTGATACAGTAATGAAATGGAGTGGGTACAGGCAGTGTGTTGTTAGTAGTGCAGAGTGGAATGGAGTTCAGTGACAGATTGGCCAATAGTTTATACCACGCTCCCAAAATTAGTGTTGGAATGAAACTTACCTCACTGGAATCAATTGCAGGCATAAATTTCAGCATTTTTATATTGCTCGCTGGAGGTCGCTGGGCCTTCTGGGACCTCCAGTTGTCACTGACAATTGTAAAAGCAAATAACTCTTGCAGTAAAAGAGACATAACCAGCAGGTGAGAGAGACTTCTTGGCCAATTATATTTCCAAGTTTAGCCCAAGGATACTCCTAAATGAAAGAAATAATTTAATTGAAATAAAATAAGAGATTGCCAAATGCATTCCTAATACTTACAGTATTATAATAATTAATGCTGTAATACCGCAGTGTTATAGAGTAGGAAACATATCCAGATGTCTACAAGCGAGAGTAAGTTCTGGGTTGATTTGTTTATTTAATTTTATTTTCTATTGTTCAGGTCAAGCATTAACCAAAATGTCAGATGTTGAGTGAGTTCAGTTAGAAGAGATTTAATTGGAGTGTACTTGGGTTCTTTTCCAGTTGTGTCTCACCACTAATTGCTATCCTTCCAGTCATCTCCTTACCAGCAAGTATAACAAGACAGAAGACAGAAGCATTTTGTTGGAAAAACACTGACTGCTATTTTGTTTTCCGTTCTGTAGGTTTTTTGAACAGGCTGCTAAACTTGATTTAAAAAATGGGGAAACTGAAACTCACAACAATCAATAAACTTAAGAAACTGAAAGAAAAAACTGTATTTATTGTATTTAGATTTTGTAATAGCACAGCCGATTTTTCTACTCACACAATGGGGAAATCTGTTCGCAGGACCCTATCACTGCTGCTCTGACCAATGACAGTCAGTGTGGGGTAGTGAATTTTCACTGTCTATCCAATTTTTCCTTTGTGTTTACTTCTGGGGTAGCAGTTCCCCTCACTCAGAACCTACCCTGGATTGTCCAACCAGACAATAGAGGAGGAACTTCCTTCTTTTGATTAATTTTAATGAAAAGTCACTGTGATTACAAACTAGATTATCTATTTTGTAGAGTGAGTTTTTTTTGTTGAAGTTATTAACACAGGGGGTAGATTTTCAACTTGCTACTCAGGCATAAAACCAGCATTGTGGATCTGCTATGCATTATAGAAACCGATTGATTTCTATATACAGTGAAATTAATGGAAGTGAACAATGGGAGGTTTCTATAACGGGCGGCCAACTTGCGTTGCTGGCTTTACGCCCAGGCAGCAAGTTGAACATCCGCCCCACAGATTTCAGCCCCGTTATAGGATTGAATCTGTGCTCTGCCACATCATGGTGCAATGTCTTCCATACAGTGCAGTCATATCAGTGTCTTTAGTTTTAATGATTGTTTGCATTTCATTGTTAAATTGAAAGAAAACAACTTGCAATAATGGCCTTACCTTTAAATAACATACGTAAATCATTCATTAAAGTTGTATTTTGATCATTAGAGAATTAGAATTATTTTGCTATTTTCCATAATTTTGGAATGTAGCTAGTGGGATGGATATTGACTTTTTAAGAAAGATTGAAAGACTTTGTGTCGTAATTTCCATTCTTGATAGCTGTATGATTTATAAGTAGAAACAAAGAATAAACTGTATTTATGCAGTGCCCTTCATGTCCTAAGGCCATCCCAAAGCACTTCACAGCCAATGAAACACTTTAGAAGTGTAGTCACTATTGTTATGTAGAGAAATGCAGCAACCATTTTGAACTTGTAATGGAAATGTGTGACAATGAAGACACCTCATTAGTGGTCTGCAATAAGAAATCTCTGTAGTGCTAAAGGAAATGAAGCTGCTCTAAATGTTCCACATATGTGGTTTCATTTAGGGCCTCAATACATGATGTACTTGTCCTTCACAAGTTGGCACTACTTCTTATACCAGCTGTGATATTTGTGAGCTTAATCATGGAGGATGAATGAAACTTGTTGGTTCACATCAAAACAATTCAAGCCAAGTCAGTTAAACTTAGTTCCACAGTGCCCAGTACTGATATGTACAAGTCTTAGGTTAAGAAGAATATAAGAATATAAGAAATAGGAGCAGGAGTAGGCCATACGGCATACGGCCATATGGCTGATCTTCGACCTCAACTCCACTTTCCTGCCCGATCCTCATATCCCTTGATTCCTCGAGAGTCCAAAAATCTATTGATCTCAGTCTTGAATATATTCAACGACTTAGCATCCACAGCCCTCTGAGGTAGAGAATTCCAAAGATTCACAAACCTCTGAGTAAAAACTATTTAATCCTTAACTTCTTTCAGTTCTGATGAAAGGTAATTGACCTGAAATGTTCATGCTCTTTCTTTCTCCACAGATGCTGCCTGATTTGCTGAGTATTTCCAGCATTTTCTGTTTTTATTTCACATTGAATCTGCTGCATTGTGAAGTGTTCTGATCAACAATATGATTGCTCTGAAACTGAATGTTTGGAGCAGGCTGTTCCAGTGACCCTTTAAAATTCTCTCCACAGCGATAAAACAATTTGAGCCTTGAAAGCCCTGCAATGCAAAACACGTGCACACAGTTTTCATTGAAATTGAGAATACTTGAAACAAATAGACCGCTAAAGCCCCATAGTCCTCAGTGCCAGTCAATGGACTTTAAAGAGAGTAAAATATTTGGAAAGTGTTTTTGATAAACATTGAAAATCAGCCTAGCTAAACGTTCTGGCCAAGGAAATTGATTGGTTTGGAAATGTTTTAAATGGCAATTCTCTTCCTTTGTTTTGTTTTCTTTTCCTTTTGCAGTTCTGTCAAGAGTAAGCTTTTTTTAAAGTTGTAGTTTATGTTACATTGTAATTGATTTGTCGCCAACCGCTGGCTCTTTGCTAACATGCATGTTCCATTGTCAACACGTTCCTAACTACAGATAAGAAAAGGATACATTGTCCATGTTTAAAGTGTGTGGGATGGCATTCAAGTAGAACTGCAACTTTATTGTTGGTCAGAAAATAATTACATTCGCACATTCATTGGGATTCAGCGTTTCACAAGGTTCTTACAATTATAAATGCATCATGTGTATTTTTAAGTACTGGTACTTCTGGAAAAAAAATAGTTTTTTTTCCTCTTTGACTATTAGTCTAGAGTAAAATTGAGGTTTGATTTTGGTAGCTTTAGAAGTATATGTGGTAGAGGATTACACTTCTGTTTTTCGATGTTGAAGGCGCACTATGAAAGCAAGTTGTTGTAGAGTCGTGAGATACAGTGGATCAGGTGTAGAACAAAACAGTTGCTGCAATACTTACAATGCAAGGAATTCTCAAATATTAGGTAAGGGTATCAAGAACATAAGAAATAGCAGCAGGAGTATGCCATACGGCCCCTCGAGCCTGCTCCACCATTCAATAAAATCATGGTTTATCTTTGGCCTCAACTCCCTTTTCCCGCCCGATCCCCATATCCCTTGGTTCCCTTAGAGTCCAAAAAACTATCGATCTCAGCCTTGAATATACTCAACGACTGAGCATCCACAGCCCTCAGGGGTAGAGAATTCCAAAGATTCACAGCCCTCTGAGTAAAGAAATTCCTCCTCATCTCAGTCCTTAATGGCCGACCCCTTATCCTGAGTCTGTGCCCCCTCATTCTAGACTCTCCAGCCAGGGGAAACAGCCTGTTAGCATCTACCCTGTAAAGTCCCCTCAGAATCTTATATGTTTCAATGAGATCATATCTCATTCTTCTAAACTCCAAAGAGTACAGGTCCATTCTACTCAATCTCTCCTCATAGGATAACCCTCTCATTCCCAGGAATCAATCTAGTGAACCTTTGTTGCACCCCCTCTAAGTCAAGTATATCCTTCCATAGGTAAGGAGACCAAAACTGTGCACAGTACTCCAGGTGTGATCTCACCAAAGCCCTGTACAATTGCAGTAAGACTTCCTTACTCTTGTACTTCATCCCCTTGCAATAAAGGCCAACATACCATTTGCCTTCCTAATTGCTTGCTGTACCTGCATGTTAACTTTCTGTGTTTTGTGTACAAGAACATCCAAATCTCCCTCAACACCAACATTTAATAGTTTCTCACCATTTAAAAAATATTCTACTTTTCTATTCTTCCTACCAAAGTGAATAACCTCACATTTCCCCACATTACACTCCATCTGCCACCTTCTTGCCCACTCACTAAACCTATCTATATCCCTTTGCAGCCTCTTTGCGTCCTCCTTACAGCTTACATTCCCACCTAGCTTTATATCGTCAGCAAACTTGGATACATTAAACTTAGTCCCTTCATCTAAGTCATTAATATAGATTGTAAATAGCTGAGGCCCAAGCATGATCCCTGCAGCACCTCACTAGTTACAGCCTGCCAACCCGAAAATGACCCGTTTACTCCTACTCTCTGTTTTCTGTCCATTAACCAATCCTCTATCCATGATAATATATTACCCCCAACTTCATGAGCTCTTTTCTTGGGTTAAGGAATAAGAATTTTTAGGAACCAGAAAAGGCAGTTGGCGCAACAAACCCCACTACCCGTTTTCTCACCATATCCCTGAACCTCTTTACTCTGCAGATACACAATTAATCTCTTGAATCTGTTTAAATTATTCACTTCAGTGGCCTTGACTAGAGACTTGCTGCATTAGTCTATCCCCCATCAGCTGAAAAAGTTCTACCTGTCCTCCCTTCTTACTTGTGAATTCCTATTTTTCTTTACGTCCGTATATTAGTATTTTAGCCCGTTTCATGGTGAATAATTTGCCTGTATCAATTTTATCAATCCCCTTCGTAATATTGTGAACTTCACTTAGCTTCAAGGACTTGAGTCCAGAATGTAGGGTACGTCTCACCATCCCACACTCCCCTCTGTTGATAGCTTTCTTATTAAACTTCCTTAAGGAGCAGCATCCTTTATCCATCTTTCCTGGACCAGGTTTCTATGTGGGGAGCAGTTCGACCTTTCACCTGGATCTCTAGATCATGCCCTTTCTTCCAAAAGCTTCACCTGATGAAGACTTGACTCCAATATTATTCTCATTCACCTCTCACTTCACCGTTTCCCACAATCAGATGTTCACCATGATGTTTTCCTCAGACAAAACCCTCTCTTCTCATGGATCCTTGAACCAGACCAGCCTCATGATGTTATTTGAGGTGATTTTTAACAACCACACAAAACAGCTTCTCTTGGTCAGGTCTCTCTGGATCGCTTCTTCCTAAAGCCTTATCTTGATGGTGTTGCTGCAATGGACTTTTCCTGAGAAGCTCCTTCACATGGCCATATCCAATGGAGGACCTGATAAATAGGATCTGCAATAGTACGCACTGTCATTAAACATTTGTGTATTGTCTCACAAGTGACACCATCATACATTTTCCTTTTTTTTTCTCCAAATGTCTCCCCTAATCTTCATAATTTGCTAATCAGACTACATTAGCTGTTACTAAATATGTTATGGAATGCTTTGGAAATTGCATTCCACTTATTGGACAGTTTTTATTTCTATAGTTGCGTTATTGATTGCAAGTGGCCATGTTTTCCCCTGTATTTTAGGAGTTATGAAAGAGTAGGTTGTGGGTAAATAGGTAAGACTGGTAAAGAAACCAATAACGGACTTCTCTTCATTCTTACCACTACTCTGCATCTTATTCCCACTCTAATGTACTTAAGAAAACTAGCTTGGGAAAAAGTAGCTTGTTAAGGCCTTGTTAAAAGGCAATCATGAGAAACTCCAGCACAACTGCCCTAAGGATGAAAAGAAATCTAAATTGAGTTATTTACTCACAAGCAGAAATGTGAACTAGTTATATGAAGGAACTGAAGGACTTTAATAACTTTAGTTCTCATTTGAATTAAGTATTTTAATAGAATATTAACTGCCACATGTACCCAGTAATGACAGATAGGTAATCAATAAATGATCATGTGAAATCTACTGAATGAAACACAGTAACGACCTTTTGACATCCAACTGCTTCAGGTGAAGTAGGCCGATATCAGGAAACTAAATCCAAAATGCTAAAATGTAATTCCAAATAAAAAGAGTGTCTCGTGTCATAGAGTCCATGGCCATGCAAGCTTCACAGCACCATTTATGCAATGGGTCCATTATATCATCAACTACTACCACCGCCACCGCCACCGCCACCACCACAGCAACGTTCATTGATAAAGCACCTGTAATGTAGTAACACGTCCCAAGGCGCTTCACTGGACCTTTTGTTATCAAATACAATTTGACACCCAGCCACATAAGGAGATATTAGGACAAGCTTAGTCAGAGAGGTAACTTTTAAGGAACGTCTTAAAGGAGGAGAGAGAGGTAGAGAGGCGAAGAGGTTTAGCGAGGGAATTCCAGAGCTTAGGGCCTATACAGCTGAAGGCATGGCCGCCAAAGGAGGAGTGGGGATGCGCAAGAGGCCAGAACAGAAGGAGCGCAAAGATTTCAGAATGTTGTAGGGCTAGAGGAGGTTACAGAGATAGGGAGGGGCTGGGCCATGGAGGGATTTGAAAACAAGGATGAGAATTTTAAAATTGAGGTGTTCCCGGACCGGGAGCCAATGTAGGTCAGCGAGCACGGGGGTGATGGATGAACGGGACTTGGTGCGAGTTAGGATATGGGCAGCAGAGTTTTGGATGAGCTCAAGATTAATTGTTCTTTGTCTTGTGGTGAGCTTTGTCCTTTCCAAATAGGTGACGCTGCACTGGCACAGAGTCAGTGCCCTGTACAGTTCAGACCCTTTCCATTCACTCAGAGTCAACATTATTTGCAGTGTGGTGACTGCACTTACGTGCATTATCATAACTTTGCACAAAAATCAAATATAATTTTACTTTAATAAATTGAGTATTTTTTTAAAGCATTGAGTATGGACGGTGTGCATTTTTCATCTGTATTAAATTGTGGCCCTAAAATTATGCCGTGGGATAGCACATAACATGTTCATCTAAAATTCCTCTCTTACTATTTTAGTGGAGATATTAACTAATTTAAAATAATGATATTTTAAAAATTAAAGTGATATCTGTAAATCTATACTTGTTCTCTCAAGTTAGAATTATTTTCTAAAGAATAAGGAATTACAAATTTTAAACACTTTTGATTATTACCATGTGTACTTGGGGCATTAAATAAATCAAAATAGAAACAAAGGACATGTCCACATTAAAAGCACACTGCCACAAATATATTATTTATTATTATTGATTTATTGACATCATCTGTTTATATTTCCGGATTTAAATTTTGCATAAATTTCTAACATTGTAAGTATTTTCTTCCCACATTAGAAACATTTTTAATATCATACACATGCACAAATCTTTGAAGGTGGCATGACAAGTTGATATGGCTGTTAAAAAAGCAAGACAATCCTTGGCTTTATAAATGGAGGTGCAAAAGCAAGGAAGTTATGCTGAACCTTTATAAATCACTGGTTAGGCCTCAGCTGGAGTCCTGTGCCCAATTCTGGGCACCACACTTTAGGAAGGATGTCAAGGCCTTGGAGAGGGTGCAGGGGAGAGTCACAAGAATGATACCAAGGATGAGGGACTTCAGTTATATGAAGAAACTGGAGAAGCTATTATCAGAGAGTTAAATGCGTGGCTCAAAGAGTGGTGTGGAAGACAGGGGTTTCAATTCATGGGGCACTGGTGCCAGAACTGAGGAACGAGGGAGCTATTCCGTTGTGACGTGCTCCACTTAAACCGGGCTGGGACCAGTGTCCTGGCGAATCGAATAACTAGGGCTGTAAATAAGGCTTTAAACTAAAAAGGGTAGTGATTTGGGTAAAGAAAATAAGACTGCGTCAGGAAGGGACAGAGTGTTTAACCGTAACAGTGCATCAGCGAATAAGGTGAAATCAGGGAAAAATGGTAAAAAGTTAAAATTAAAGACTCTTTATCTGAATGCATGGAGCATTCGTAACAAGATAGATGAATTGGTGGTACAAATAAAGATAAATGGGTTTGATCAAATAGCCGATACAGAGATGTGGTTGCAAAGTGACCAAGTTTGGGAACTAAATATTCCAGAATACTTGATGTTTTGAAAAGACAAGCAGAATGGAAAAGGGGTGGGGTAGCCCTGATGATAAAGGATGACATAAGGACAGTGGTGAGAAAGGAGCTTGGCTCAGAGGATAAGGAAGTAGAATCAGAATGGGTGGAAATAAGAAATAACAAGGGGCAGAAAACACTGGTGGGAGTAGTTTTTAGGCCCCCTAACAGTAGCTATACTGTTGGACATATTATTAATCAAGAAATAATAGGAGCTTGTAACAAAGTTCATGCAATAATTGTAGGGGACTTTAATCTTCATATAGACTAAACAAATCAAATTGGTAAAGACAGTCTGGAGGACAAGTTCATGGAATGTATTCGAGACAGTTTCCTAGAACAATACGTCGTGGAACCAACCAGGGAACAGGCTATTTTAGATCTTGTATTGTGTAATGAGACAGGATTAATTAGTAATCTCACAGTAAAGGATCCTCTGGGGAAGAGTGATTATAATATCATAGAATTTCGCATTGAGTTTGAGAGTGATGTACTTAAATCCGAAACTAGAGTCTTAAACTTAAATAAAGCCAATTACATAGATATGAGGAGCAAGTTGGCTAAGGTAGTTTGGGAAATTAGATTAAAAGACAATAGATAAGCAATGGCAAATATTTAAAGAAATATTTTAATATTCTCAACAGATATACATTCCATTGAGAAATAAAAACTCCATGGGAGAAGTGATTCATCCGTGGCTAACTAAGGAAATTAAGGATGGTATTAGATTAAAAGAAGAGGCCTATAATGTTGTGAAGAAGAATAGTAAGCTTGAGGATTGGGAGAGTTTTAAAAACCAGAAAAGTATGACCAAAAAATTGATAAAAAGGGAGAAAATAGAATATGAGAATAAACTAGCAAGAAATATAAAAACAGATTGTAAGTGCTTCTACAAGAATGTAAAAAGTAAGAAAGTAGCAAAAGTAAACATGGGCTCCTTAGAGTCTGAGACAGGAGAAATTATAACGGGGAATTAAGGAAATGGTAGAGATGTTAAAAAAATATTTTGTATCTGTCTTCACAGTGGGGAACCAAGGGGCTAATGGGAATGAGGAACTTAAAGTAATTAATATCAGTAGAAAAAAAGTACTGGAGAAACTAATGGGACTAAAAAATTCCCTAGTTTCTGGAAGGGTCCCATCGGAATGGAAAATAGCAAATGTAACTCCTCTATTCAAGAAAGGAGGGAGACAGAAAGGAGGAAACTACACGCCAATTAGCTTAACATCAGTCATAGGGAAAATGCTAGAATCTATTATTAAGGAGGTTATAGGAGGGCACTTAGAAAATCTCAATACAATCAGGCAAAGTCAACACAGCTTTGTGAAAGACAAATCGTGTTTGACTAATTTATTAGAGTTCTTTGAGGAAGTAACAAGCAATGTGGATAAAGGGGATCCTGTGGATGTGGTGTACTTGGATTTCCAGAAGGCTTTTGACAAGGTGTCACATCAAAGGCTACTACACAAAATAAGAGCTCATGGTGTAGGGGGTAACATATTCGCATGGATAAAGGATTGGTTAGCTAACAGGAAACAGAGAGTAGGCATAAATGGGTCATTTTCAGGTTGGCAAGATGTAACGAGTGGAGTGCCACAGGGATCAGTGCTGGGGCTTCAACTATTTACAATCTCTATCAATGACTTGGATAAAGGGACCGAATATATGGTGATGACACAAAGGTAGGTAGGAAAGTAAGTTGTGAAGAGGACATAAGGAGTCTGCAAAGGGATATAGATCGGTTAAGTGAGTGGGCAAAAATTTGGCAGATGGAGTATAATGTGGGAAAATGTGAATTTGTCCACTTTAGCAGGAGGAATAGAAAAGCAGTATATTATTTAAATGGAGAGAGATTGCAGAACTCTGAGGTACAGAGGGATCTGGGTGTCCCAGTACATGAATCACAAAAAGTTAGTATGCAGGTACAGGAAGTAATTAGGAAGGCAAATGGAATGTTGTCATTTATTGCAAGGGGAATGGAATATAAAAGTAGAGATGTTTTGCTACAGTTGTACAGGGCATTGGTGAGACCACATCTAGAATACTGTGTGCGGTTTTGGTCTCCTTATTTAAGAAAGGACATAATTGCTTTAGAGGCGGTTCAGAGAAGGTCCACTCGACTGATTCCTGGGATGAGGGGGTTATCTAATGAGGAAAGGTTGGACAAGTTGGACCTGTATACACTGGAGCTTAGAAGAATAGAGAGGTGATTTTATTGAAACATATAATATCCTGAGGGGACTAGAAGGGGGAGATGCTGAGAGGATGTTTCCCCTTGTGGGAGAGACTAGAACTAGGGGCCAAAGTTTAAAAATAAGGGGTCTACCATTTAAGATGGAGATGAGGAGAAATATTTTCTCTCAGAGGGTCGTGAGTCTGTGGAACTCCCTTCCCCAGAGCGGTGGGCGCAGGGTCATTGAATATTTTTAAGGCTGAGTTAGATAGATTCCTGATTAACAAGGGAGTCAAAGTTTATAGTAAGTAGACGGGAAAGTAGGGTTGAAGTCACAATCAGATCAGCCATGATTGGAAGGTAGCAAATGTAACCCTGCTATTCAAGAAAGGAAGGAGAGAGAAAACAGGGAACTGCAGGCCAGTTAGCCTGACATCAGTCGTCGGGAAAATGCTGGAATCCATTATTAAGGAAGTGGTAACAGGGCACTTAGAAAATCATAATATGGTTAGGCAGAGTCAACATGGTTTTATGAAAGAGAAATTATGTTTGACAAATCTATTAGAGTTTATTGATGGTGTAATTAGCAGGGTAGATAATGGGGAACCAGTGGATGTCGTGAATTTGGATTTTCAAAAGGCAATCAATAAGGTGCCACATAAAAGGTTGTTACACAAGATAAGAGTTTATGGGGTTGGGGGTAATATATTAGCAGGATAGAGGATTGGTTAATGGACAGAAAACAGAAAGTAGGAATAAACGGGTCATTTTCAGGTTGGCAGGCTGTAACTAGTGGGGTACTGCAAGGATCGGTGCTGGGGCCTCAGCTATTTACAATCTGTATTAATGACTGATGAAGGGACCGAGTGTAATGTATCCAAGTTTGCTGACGATAAAAAGTTAGGTGGGAAAGTAAGCTGTCAGGAGGACACAAAGAGTCTGCAAAGGGATATAGATAGGTTAAGTGTGTGGGCAAGAAGGTGGCAGGTGGAATATAATGTGAGGAAATGTGTGGTTATTCGCTTTGGTAGGAAGAATAGAAAAGCGAAATATTTTTTAAATGGTGAGAAACTATTAAATGTTGGTGTTCAGAGAGATTTGGGTGTCCTCGTAGAGGAAACACAAAAAGTTAGCATGCAGGTATAGCAAGCAATTAGGAAGGCAAATGGTATGTTGGTCTTTATTGCAAGAGGGTTGGAATACAAGAGTAATGAAGTCTTGCTACAGGGCTTTGGTGAGACCACACCTAGAGTATTGTGTGCAGTTTTGGTCTCCTTACCTAAAGAAGGGTATACTTGCCTTGCAGGGGGTGCAATGAAGGTTCACTAGATTGATTCCTGGGATGAGAGGGTTGTCCTATGAGGAGAGTTTGAATAGAATGGATCTATACTCTTTAGAGTTTAGAAGAATGAGATGTGATCTCATTGAAACAATTAAGATTCTGCGGGGGCTTGACAGGGTAGATGCTGAGAGGTTGTTTCCCCTGGCTGGAGAGTCTAGAACTAGGGGGCATAGTCTTAGAATTGGGTTCGGCCATTTAAGACTGAGATGAGGAGGAATTTCTTCACTCGGAGGGTTGTGAATCTTTGGAATTCTCCACCCCAGAGGGCTGTGGGTGCTGAGTCGTTGAGTATATTCAAGGCTGAGATAGATAGATTTTTGGTCTCTAAGGGAATCAAGGGATATGGGGATTGGTCCGAGGTTGAAGATCAGACCTTATTGAATGGCGGAGCAGGCTGAAGGGGCCGTATGACCTACTCCTCCTATTTCTTATGTTCTTAAGCTGGAATTGTGCTCTGTCGAGCTGAAAAAATTAAGGGGAGATTTAATTGAGGTGTTCAAAATTATGAATGATTTTGATAGAGTAAATAAGGTGAAACTCTTTCCATTAGTCGGAGGGTCAGTAACCAGAGCTCACAGATTTAAGATAATTGGCAAAAGAACCTGAGGGGAGATTAAAAGAATTTTATTTTACGCAGCAACTTGTTATGATCTGGAATGCATTGCCTGAAAGGGTGTTGGAAGCAGACGCAATAATAACTTTCAAAAGAGAATTGGATAAATACTTGAATAGGAAAAAAATACGGGGCTGTGGAGAAAGAGCAGGGCAGTGGGACTAATTGGATGGCTCTGTCTAAGAGCTGGCACACGTATGATGGGCCAAATGACCACCTCCTGTGCTGTATGATTCTATGATGAAGTAGGCTGGTTTACTACAGCTGCAGAGTGTTACATGTTGTCAGCTGTGCTTCTCAAACTTGTGCTTTTTCAGTTATGTGTCTGAAGCCATGGGGCAGTGTGGCCCCATTAATAAAATAATAATGTAAATTGAAGTGCATCAAAAATATAATTTGCAAATTTGTCAATTTAATAAACAGTCTGAGGTGTGGTTCAGTGCAATTTAATTTGAAATTGAAAAAATAATTCTTTATTGCTTTGTGATTTTCAATCCTTCAGTTGTAATCTCTCTCCTGAGATCATCTCTTCAATAACAGCGCAAGGATCCCAAAGACATTAATTATTTAATAGTAAAATCGTGACATTTACTGCTGTAGATTTGAAGTTAGTGAACAACTTTTACATGATTCACTGAGTCAGTTTCTTTTTTCATGATTGACAAGTGAATTCATTCCTGCTGCTTAGAAAACACTTGGGGCAAAATTTAACCCACCCTGCCCGGCGGGAATGAGGCTGGGTGTACAGTTTAAGTAGCTGTGCAAAGATTTCCTGCCCCCCTTCCCGCTCAATTGCCACCCAACACCATCTTAACTGGGCCTTTTTTTTAGGCGGCCAAGCTAATTGCTTGACTCAGGCGAGAGCCTCATTAATAGATGCAAATCCGGTTCCTAAATTGTCATTAGAACCCCAATAGCATTTTAATGGTTTACCAAGTGGGGAATCCGCTACAGGCGCCTCACTCAGTAAAACCTGGCGAGGAAGAAGAGGAGGCCCTCTAAGTTAAGTCAGAAACTTTCCTTAGTGGGGCTGAGAGAAGCAAGAGTGCTCCTCCGGGGCCGACAATGAAAGTCTGAGCCTCAGCTGCCTTGCGCTTCTCCCATTTCCAAAAATACCCCCAAATTCCCCCTCACCCCCACCCACCCTTCCCCAAGACTTACCTTGTGCTGAAGGGCAGCCTCCAAGCCCTGCAATTTTGACCTGCCAGTCAGCTGCCTCTTTCCACCCATTTCGGGCAAACTAGATGCCCAGCAGGATGCAAATGAGACCCAGAGTTAAAATAGCCCAGGCCTCAAACTGATGATGTCGGTTGTGTTTGATGCTCACACAGGCACCCCGCCCACCCGAAACCCACTCCCAGTTAAAATCCTCTCCAGATCTCTTTAAAATGGGGGATCATGATCTCTCTTTGATCTGGGACTACCTTTACAGAAAGACAGCTTTGTGGGTAAAGCAATATTTTTTATATTTTCATGGGAACATTATGAGGAAGCATCACAGCCGGATTGTAGGACATTTTTGTCAGTTGTAACTGTTAGTTGGCTGTTTAGCTACTTAAGAAGTGTAAAAGAAACATTCCTACAGGTGCTTTCAGATTGATTTTCCTTCATTCCCTCTATTAAGTTGATATCACACAAAGTCATCCAAAGCAAAATCAAGGTTTCAATTGGTTTCATTAAGCTGAATGAAAAGATGAGAAAATACATTCCTTAGTTTCCTCAAAACAGTGGTGGAAAAAATAATGTAATGCTATTCTTATTTATTTATTGAAAATTTCATATGTAGTTATAGAGTAAATTGAATATGGGGCCGTTTACTGACAGTTTACTTCATAAGAACAAACTTTCTTTGGAATGAGAAAGCCCAATAAGCCCAACCCTGCCTGTTTTCAATAAATTAATCTGTACACTCACCAATCCCCTCACTCCGGAAATGCATGTAATAACCTCTTGAACCCCTTTGTATTGTTCACTTTGATTGTCTTCTCTGGTAACTTTTCCACAATTCTATTACCCTTTGGATGGCAAGTTCCCTGACATCCCTTCTTACTTCCTCACATTTGAACCTGCACACAAGGTATCTAGATTAAGAGAAAATAGTTAGAAGTAGCCAGCATGGATTTCAAAAGGGATGATTGTGCTTGACAAATGTTAAAATCAAAAATTAAATACGTGTCATTCAGTAATAGAAAATGAGCTTTAGTGGATTGTAGAAGAAAAAGTAAACAGAAATTTAGCTTAGGGATGGGACAATGCAATGATTAACATATTACGGTGGATTTTTCTCCTCATTTCTCCGGGGACCACTTATTTCCCAGATACAGCAAAGAGGGAAAAGGGAGTAGGCATAAGCCCAGCACTGAAATGGTAATGAGGTGGGAGATAGCGTCCCAGCTCCAAACTTGTCAGGCCTGCACCTGAGCTCTTGTTTCCTACCTTGCTTTCCAGGGCTGGGTCCAGCCAGGGGAAGGGAATGCCTGCACCATGTTAATGACCCGGGACACGCAGATAACGGGATCTTCTCCTCTGATGGGTGCAGCACACCTTCAGCATCAGAAGAAAATCTACCATCATATCTGGGACCTGGGTTTCAGTTGATCCCAGACTAATGCGATAAATATCTCCTCTTTCCATTTGTCGTAAGAGTCATATCAGAAATGAGTTTGGGGTGATCTCAGCTTCATTTTTAGTGGCAGTTAGGCTCTGAGATGTGACAAAGATGCTTGATGTGGAAAATGGAAAGTCAGTATGGACTGCTATCCTGAGGTTATGGTTTAGTTGCATTATTGGGACAAAGTAGGGGAAACTTTACTCCAGGCTGTGGTACAGCTGATCTCTACATCTAGTTGTGCTATGTCTGATCTGTGAGTGCTAGTGATGACAGTTTCAAAGGAATTTCATGATACCATCATCTTTAATGATTGCTATAAAATTCATTCAAAAATATAAAATTTAAAACATTCAAATAATTCATATGCTAAAGAATATGCAGTGTTACAATGTAACAAATTGTGTGACTATTTAGCAGTTCTCTAATGAGTATAGTTTGGTTTGGCTATACACAAATGAATGCAAGCTTGCCTCCCACACAGTGACTTTGTGTCTTAAAAGCTAGACACTTCTAGCACTTGTACCAATTAGCTCCAAGGGTATCCGAAAGGAATTTGAAAATAGTTCAAAAAATTGAACAATGCTTTCAAACAGGCAAAGTAGCTGACCATTATTTTGCAAGATACGGTGCGGTACCCTCCGGACTCACACGCGAGTGAGAAGGAATATATAGAAGAGAGAAGTTACTTCAGTTTTTTATTAAGATGATTCAGTAGGTAGGAGAAATTAATCTTAACAGATTTACAGGCTTCATACGCACTAACTCCTGATAGGTTTGATATTTAGCAGAATAGTGATAGCAATATCTGAAAATGTAATGTTCTTACCCTTGACCCAAATTTGTATAGTGCTGTAAGCATCAGAAGATACAACATCTGGACATACTTAGGAAGGAAAGGAAGTGCAGAAAAAAAACAGTTTTTAAAGAATGATTGAATAGAAGTCAGACTCTTAAGTTACTTAGAGATGCTCTGAAGTATTGAAAAACTCCAACTTAAGCACAATCCTTTAATCATTCAAGTGTCTATTAATTAGACAAATGTTTGTCCTCCAATATTGTCATGCCAAGAAAAGGAGTTCATGGACACTATTTCCCCATTTGTTTCCATTTTCCTCCCCTCCGCTCCTAAAGCAATGATTCATACTAAGTACAGATCCACAGGCACCGCAGTTCTCCAGTACCTCACTCAAGTGGCTTTTCATTGTGCATTCAGGTTTTACACAATACTGTCAGCAATACTGATATATGTACATTCTGAGATGGACAATGGATTAATACTCAAAATCGGTCTGTTGTTAGGGTTAATTATTAATTTTATTTTTTCTTTCCTTGTGTATTTATTTTACTTGGTCAGTTTTTCACCATTGGTATTGAGATGGTTTCTCAACTTGGTATTATTTGTTTATATCTAATTTCAACTAACTTGGAATATTCAGAAATGGCTGATACTGTATTATTGTGGAAAGTGGCAATTATTACAGCAAAACTGAGTAATAGTGTTTCATCAGTGTTATATAAGATACCTAAAAATGTAAATTGTCTTTTGGTTATTATGGGCACAATTTTAAAAGTGAAAAACAGGTGGGTTGGAGACAGCGGGGCATTCAAAATTGCAACCATTTCAGATGTGCCCCAACCTGCCCATTTCCGGTTTTCACTGGGGCGGGACGAGGGGAGGGCGACCAACACGCTCCCAGGAGGCGGGTCGGGCCTTAAAACCTTTCAAGGAGGCTCCGGGCCTCCATTTTCCCACAGTTTCCGATTTCAACCCCGGGGGGGCGGGATTCCCGGGCCTTCTCTTCCACGCCATGTAAAGGAGGCGAGAAGGCCCGAGACTAACAGGTAGGTGCCTTTCTAGCACAGCTTGTGGGCTTGGAGGAGCAGGAGTGCTTCTCCCAACAAGCCTACCTACAGCAACTCCCCCCACCACCGCCGACAATCACAGACCCGCGACCACGATCCCCGATTCACCCCCCAATGATCGCGGACCCCCAACCCCAATTCCCCCCCCAAATGATCATGGACCCCCGTGATGACCCTCGATCCCGACACCCCTCCCATGACTGGCCCCGATCCCTCCCCCATGACTGACTCCCCATGCCAACCGGTGCCCCATGCCAACCTGTGCCCGTGTGCCAACCCATGCCCTCCCATGCCCCGTCCCAATCCAGACAAACAAAGACTTACCTGAACACGTCCTCTCCTTGGCTGGTCTCCTGTCCGACTGAGACCAGTCTGTTAATCAGCCCAGTCAGTTGGACGGGAAACCGACAAAAAAAAATAAAAGACGTCCTTTTGTCAAAATCATAAGGACGCCCGGGAAACCCTACTTCCGGGTTTCCCGTCCGCAGTTTGACCCCCCCCGCCTCCTTCCCGGCTCGGGGTCAAAACCATGCCCCATATCTCTGAGTTGGGACAAGTTTGTTTTGGGTCTTTGAGTTTAAGGATCGATCAAATACTTTAAGTTTAAAATGTTTCTGAAGGGCATTTGATAAACCAGTGCAACATTTAAAGTGGTTTGTTCCATGATAGGATGAATATTTCTTAAAATAAAATTAATGCAGCTTATATTTTTCAATACTTAAGTAGTTAATAATGGAATATATGCAGGCATCTCCACAACAGAAAATGAATTCATACGTTATTAACTGTTGAGCCAAGAGCAAACTATGTCAACTTTTATTAGAAAGATTGGTCTCGGAGAAACAGTTCAGTAAAAGCTTAGAACGTCACTTCATGTTTTAGTCACAGTCACTACTTGACTTATGTAAAATATTTCTGCTTGGCACCTTTTACAGTTACATTGATTCAAAGTATTTTCTTTATGAATATAAGAAACATTCTCAGTGCCAGGAATTGTTCACATTTGCTGCAGTTAATGGAGATTTAAATTCTCCATTCAGGGAGCTGCTCTATCAGTCACGTGGCCTCTTGGGAGCATGGAAAATTTGAAGCCCCTGATCTTAATGCATATGCACACTTCCAGCGAACCAGGCCCGTTGATCAATGGCTTTTGGACTCACTGCGCGCTCACACACACACAAACACTGCACACATAAACGGTGCGCCTTCATCTTGCTGTCCCAAAATATGACGTGGCAACATGGTGCCATAAGATTTACAATGGATGCTCCTTTTGTACTGTTCAATTAAAAGCAGCCCCAGCTGGCATGATTGGGTAGGAGAAAAGCAATTCTCATCACAAGTGCAGAAACTCTAAAGATCTATGCACTAATTGGTTGTGAAGGAATCTCACAGTCCATCACAGTTGCCAGAACAATTGGTTTTATTTTAGAATCCCCGTGTAAAGTGGCAACTTTATACTAGTGGTGTACACTTCATAGCAGTTATCTAAACTATTAGACACAGTGGCTGCTAAATTCGACTTGCGCCCAACATAGGCGCAAAATCAGCAGAGCGACATCACCATGCACCGGTTCATGCCAGCCTGAGGCCCAAGCCAAATTCGGCTTCAGGCCTCATTCAAATGCCATCCCTTTAAGGACCATCGGTTAGGCTGCTCAATGCCAACCAATGAAACAAACCAACATGGAACTAATCAAATCTCTCAAAATATGTTTTGAAAATCTTTTTGACCACTATCTTTGATTTCTTGATAACAAAAATACATACTCCTAAATACAAACTTTCTAACAAATAAGCAGAAAAAATACATTTTTCACATCAACATGATTAAACTGTAGAATTATCTTTTGTATCTTTCCACTTATTTTGTTACATTTTTCCTCAGACACCTATTTTAAACAACTATAATCCCATCCTTCCCCAATCCTTGCCACACCCTACCCCATACCTACTAATTCTAGACCCAAACCCCCAAATGGATCCTCATCCCACCTCACGACCAAATCCCATCCACCCAAGCATTATCAACTCTCAGACCCCCTCTTCATCACTATCATACCATATACCCCCCAAAATTCTACAAAACCTCATTCACTCTCTAAAGCACTACCAGTCCTCAAATTCCCCTCCCAACTGCTTTCACACTGTAGTCCCCCTGTCCCTCCAAGTACCATCAAACCCTTGATCTTTTGCTCCCAACTAAAACCTAAAGCTTAAGATGTTGCCCCATCACCCACTTCATACTTAAACAATTTTCCACTCCTTTCCCATCCTAAGCTCTACTCATTTCCTTCCAAACCCTGGCTTTAAGTCCCTTCCTTCCAGACGTAACCCTGTGACTTTTGTGAGCGTGGGAGATCTACTAGTGTTATATTAAATAATGTGAACTGTTGCAAAGGTCAAAAATGCTGCATTGTTCCTCATTATATAAAACAGTCATCCTCCTGTTGTTATGCCCAATAAAGGTAATATATTGGTGAATGTTCTAACTTGTTTTCAGAGCTGTATTCTGTGGGACTTACTTAATTTCATTTTGGTTTGCTCTATTGGTAGGCTGGTCACTATTCAAGTTAGTAAAAGGCAAAAAATTCTCTACATTTTTTGAGCTATACCAAGTGGTTACCAACAGTCCATGATTTTAGCTCAAGTGGTTAAAATATTTGGGTGGAATTGGGTAGGAAGAGATAAAAGCAACTATATTTATGGGCACTTTGGAATGCAGGCACTGTGAGAAGCTGTTGAAAGGGTGGAGTTTGCTTTGCCTTTTCTGAATCTTTATACACAACCAATGCTGAGGAAAGAATGACAATTGCAGAGGTGACTAAATTATCAGTATTTATAAAATTGTTATGCTGCACAGGTTGGTTGATTTTTTTTTTGATGTTTCTGAAGTTTATAGTCATACTTGAGTTCTCCCCACTCTTTAACCTAAAACATTTTCTGAGCTGCAGCTCACATAAGAACATAAGAAATAGGAGCAGGAGTAGGCCAATCGGCCCCTCGAGCCTGCTCCGCCATTCAATAAGATCATGGCTGATCTGATCCTAACCTCAAATCTAAAATCATGTCCAATTTCCTGCCCGCTCCCCGTAACCCCTAATTCCCTTTACTTCTAGGAAACTGTCTATTTCTGTTTTAAATTTATTTAATGATGTAGCTTCAACAGCTTCCTGGGGCAGCAAATTCCACAGACCTACCACCCTCTGAGTGAAGAAGTTTCTCCTCATCTCAGTTTTGAAAGAGCAGCCCCTTATTCTAAGATTATGCCCCCTCGTTCTAGTTTCACCCATCCTTGGGAACATCCTTACCGCATCCACCCGATCAAGCCCCTTCACAATCTTTTATATGTTTCAATAAGATCGCCTCTCATTCTTCTGAACATGTTATATTTTCCCCACTTCCAGTGCAATTCTTCATAAATTTGCTCTTGTTTGGCCTTCAATAAGGCCATAATATCTTTGGATGGGAGCAAGTCTGAGAGTATTAGCACCAACTGATCAAAAGTCCACTCCTGCATTCTACTGGCCTTTGTTCCATTTACTGTTTTTTGTAAAAACAAAGAAGAAAACATTTGGCCCATCAGCAGATCAGAAATCATGTTTTGTGTTGGTGTACGAGGGTTTTTGCTGTGAGATAAAAAGGGGAATGACAAATGTTGGAAATCTGAAATAAAAATATTGGTAATACACAGAGCGTCAATCAGCAATTGAAACAAGTTATTGCTTCAGATGGGAGCATTAGTCAGGCAGCAGAGCCTTTTTAAAAGACTGACCAAACATAGTGAACATGTTGTATTGTCCAGTGGCCATTTTTCAGTCAAACTATTTGCAAAATTTATCCCATCACCGTAAAAACACTTCTGTAACTTTATGATGAAGGATAACTTTATTCTTGAATCTGCTTAAGAGACAAAGCTCAACCTCTCTTCACTATCACTTTAATTATTGCAGGGATGAGTGAATCTGCTCATTTTCACAGTGCAGCTAAAAGGTTTGCTGCAGTATTTTATTTGAAGTGAGAGAATAAACAGGAGATAATACTTCTTATTCCTTTGCAAGTTTTCCCATAATAAGTAAGTTGTTAAATGACGAGTGGGACTTACAGATCTCACATTTTAATTAAATTGGCCTAAAGGCTTGAACAAAAGATTTTTCATTATCTATTGGATGTTGCCCTTTATAATCCTTGTTTGCACACTACATATAGCATTTGAAACAGGAATGCCTCATGGAATTTAGATGCATCCACAGTATCAATATATTACAATAGCAATGTACAAGTATTCTCAGTATTTTTTATACGACAATGACTTTATATCAATATTGATAGCACACTGACATTATATTACTACATTTAATATTAACGTCAATAATTTGTTAGTTTGTATATAATTATGATCTATTAAAAGGTTACATATCATTTTGTTACATTTATCAGTAGTTTCATATATTATAATGCACTACATCAGAAGTGCCCAGAGAGTAAAGTTATTGAAGGAATTTGATGTAATTTGATACCCCTGCAACATTATCGTGTTGAAATCAAGACTTGTCTATGCTAACTCATTCTATCCTAGGATCTCAAAACTGAGGAACTCCTTACCTCCCTGAGTCTTCTCTTCCCCCCACAACCTATAGGCATTTTAACACAAGCTTAAGGTAATCTAGCCGCTGCTTTTTGATCTAGCTTGTCTCCTCTCTGACATTTTTCACCCTTGGTGGTGTCTTGCTTTATATGCCTTTGCCCTTTGCCTAGGTTTCTCAATTAAAAATTGAGCCAAAGTGTTGCATTTTGGTGTCAATTCTTGATGTATCTAATTCACAATTGTTACTTCACATCGACCCTTGCCAAGTAAACTATTGCACACTGATCCACCCTGGTGCTTGACGTAAAGCACTGCTGTCAAGGACTCAGCAGAGCATACCAGATTTGTATTCAAAATTAATTGAGCTAAGATACACAGAGGTAACATTTCTGTGGAGGTTCTCCCCATCTTCCACTGTAACTTTGGCAGAAGACCAGTGGAAATCCCAGAGAAATGGCATAAATGGCTGTTTACGATGTTTCTCCAGGCTTTCCATCAATCATCCATTGAAGCTATAAGTATGAGGTGGGGAGAACCTCTGCAGAAATTCTACCCACTAGCCTTTTTTCATTCCTTTAAAGCTAGCCAAAAAAAAACTTTTTTTCTTTCAAAAAAAATTGCATCAATCTTCAATATAAATTAGGTTGACCTTATAACATATTAGGGTCGATTTTAGGGTGCATTCGTGGCGGGGGGACTCCAAAAATCCGAGATTCCCGGGGCAGATGCGGAGCCCGGCTCCAACCTGCCCACTTCCGGGTTCCCCAATGACACGCTTAGATGCGTGCGCAGCCCCCACATGCTGGACTCCCACCGACAATTAAAGCCGGCGGGATCCCACTTAAAGCAATTAATTTGATAGTTCAGGTTGTTTGCAGACCTGATTTGTAGGATATTTTAGGAGGGGTGGGATTTTCACCTCAACTGAGCGTGTTTCCCTTACTGGGGGAAACACTCCCAGTTGAAACAGATGTGTTGCAGCCATCAGCCTGTGGGTGCTGCAAAGGTCCATTTGACAGGTGCGGAGGGGAGACCCTCACTCATTGCAGGAGGTCACTCTGTCACTTTGGACAAAGTTTGGCCTCCACCACCCTCCTCCTAACAATAAAATTCACCAATTTGGAACCTCAACCCCGGTGTCCAAACACATGTACCTACCTTGCGGACCCCCTCAAACGTACATCTTCTGGATGGGGGCCGCCGTAGCTGCAGTCATGACCTCCTCGGAGGACGAACAGCATCACCAGCCCCGCCATCCACGCCGTCCACCTCTGACACGTGGAGCTCCACAACACAGTGCTGTGACACATCCACCTGCACAGCAGGAGGGAGGGCAACCGCAGAGAGAGATGCGTCGCAGGGGGCACTACCCTCGCCACAGGGTCTACAGACCGAAGCTCAGCTTCCTGGAGGCTTAGAGTTATTCGACATGTAGTCGTGGATATCTGCAGCCTCCTTGATGCCGAGCTGCTCCCAGCTGGCCCGAGCACCATCTTCTTACCTGTCGCTGTCAAAGTCACCACTGCCCTCAACAACTTCTCCTCCGGATCCTTCCAGGGTGCCACCGGGGACATCGCCGGCGTCTCTCAGTCGTCTGCACAAAAGAGCCCTGCAAATACACCTACACCCACTCTGCAGTAACACAATGGGTAGCATCAGGTGTGGGTCTTCATGGTGATCCTCAGAAAAGGGAATTATTGCACAAACCAGACAAGATTTGCAAAGATGTGACAGTAGTGATGATAACAAATTTTAATGTGCTTTGCAAAACAAACAAAACTAAATCAAAACATGACATTCTGTCATACACTCTTGTGCATCCCCTTTGTGCTCACAAAACCTTAGCCTTACATTTCCGAGAACCCCTACGTGGTGCTACCCCTGTGGCTGCAGCACAGATAGTGGCAGGTTGCTCTTGTCCATGCCCTGACCGATGAGATGCTTTGCGCGGATGCCCTCTGGGTTTCGGTGACCGTGAGGGCCCCTCCAAAGGCTGCTCCACCTGCACCTGTGCAGGGGCAGACTTAGCCACCTGGAGAGGAGGCAGCATTGTGGGTACTGGTTGAGAGGGGGGCAACGGGTGAGATGTGGAAGCGCTTTGAGTGGCGTCCCCACTTCCATGTCCCCTTTCGCCATCATCCCTCTCCTGGGCTAGGCCCACATCACACCTTCCACCCTGCTGGACGACAGTTTCGGAGGACTTGAGTGAAGCCTTGGAAGGCCAGTTGTAAAGTATCTGTAAGCCTGTTTAAGGCGGCAGAAAGTTGCTCACCCCAATCCGAACTGCCATTGTCAGGGCCTGAATGGACTCATTGTTGAGCCATGCTTGAAGCTCGATGGAGGCTAGCCTTTCCTCCATCTCAGACGTTCCCGCACCTACCCGCGACACTATTTCAGAGATGCCTTCATGTCCCTGTGACAGTATCTCGGAGATACCCTCCTGTACCTGTGCCACCATTCCACTCATGCAGGAGTTGGACTCCTCCATCCTCTGCGCGATTGTGGAGACTGCGCGTGGTAACTGTTCCAGTACCTCGGTAATGTGCTGCTGGCCCTCGATGACTCTCCTTTTCATGGCTGGCCCCCAGGGTTCAGCATCTGGGTCCAGCTGAGCAGAGCCTGGAGAAGAGTGCTCCCACCGACACGGACTCTCCACGGCTGCCCCTGCCGCCAGGGTCTGCTCGTGCTCACATGTGCATGGTGACTCACCATGTGCAAGCCCAATTAACTGAGGACGGGGACCCACCGAGGTGTATGTATCTGCGCTGGTGGATGTCTGGCTCAGATGTGACGATGCACCCTCAGAGGCCGGCAAATCCTCTGAGGAATTGCCCTCCGCAGTCATGGTCGCAGATGGGCCTGCAAGAGAACAGAAAGCAATATTAATCATGTGGACAGATGTTGAGGTGCTGCAGATGCCAAGTGATGCTAAGATCATTCGCTATCATGAGTGTTGAGTGTTAGATTTCTGTCACCAGCCGTTTGTGCGCTCCCAGTATCGGCGTCCGCCACGGACAGGCACTCCAGCGTGCGGCTTAGTTCCAATGCCTGCTGCTCCGTGTCCGTTAAGACCACCTGGTGTGGCGGGCCCCCTCCGGTCCTTGCCCTCTCCCGGGCATTCTGGCATCTCTTCTCCTATCAAGGCAAAACACGGAGAGGCGTGATTGAGTGATGGTTGCATAGTGACCCGCTGCATGCATTGGTGTGGGTAGGGGTGACCGTGAGGGAGATGCATGGAAGGGTACGTGTGAGACATCGCCATGAGATTGTATGAGGATTGGGTTGCGTGGCAGTGTTCGAATGGGAACTGGGGCGGTGAGTGCAGGCAAGGTGAGGATGATGGTTGAGTGGATGTGAGGAGTGATGCGAGAGCGTTGTGGTGGCAGTGCAGAAGGAGTTGTGTGGTGGTGGAGGTGATGTGGAAGACGGAGTGCGTGAGAATGCATAAGAATACTCACTTTGACTGACCTGTTTAGGTCATTAAAGCGCTTCCTTCACTGGACCCTGGTTCGGCCTACATTGCTGCGGCTGCTGACCTCTTCGGCCACCTCCAGCCAGGCCTTCTTGGTGGCAGAGGGAGGCCACCTCCTCCCATCAGATGGGAAAAAATGTCCCTCCTACACCCCACCCCATCGAGCAGCACCTGCAGTGAGGAGTCAGAGAACCTTGGAGCAGCCTTGCCCCTGGCCTGCTCCATGCTGCCAAAATGGCTCTTTGCTGCAGGAGGAGCATTGGAGGACTGGCCCTCAAATAGAGCTCCTCCTGCAGACAGCCTGTGATGCGGGTGCGCAGTGCGCCCGCTGCGCAGGTCTGGAACGGGAAACCCGGAAACACGCGTAAGTACCTTCGATTAGGCTGCGATTGCTTGCGGAGCACCCCGATTTCACTGGGCGCGTTACCCACGCGCCCAGTCGACCCCCCGCTGCCAACCCGCCTCCTTCCTAATATCGGGCCCATTGATTTGGTAGATTATGTAGGTTTGTGGACTGTGTACATGATAAATATACAGTCCATGTTATCAAATAAACATCTTTTCCTGTTGAAAACCTTGTCATTCTGTCTGTTAATAAAATTCACTGTCAAACATTTTTTAGTTCAAAACTCAGTGTTATAGCACTGTGCCTGTTATTGTCACAATTCTTACGTAGTTTTTATGATACTTTTTGTAGTGAAATGCCCATAGAGATAAAAAAAATATATGTTTCTGCAGATACCACATTATAAAGCAGGTTCAACTGATCATCTTAAGGCTCAAAAATACTCATTAAAGATCGCTTTTTTTCCCCAATTTCAAACCAACTGTGTTTCAGATAAGATAAGACAGGGGCAGACAAGTGATATGATATCGATCTTTGTACTGAAGGCTAACCATGACGCAGATTTGTGACTTGTGAGTTATCTGTTGGACCACCTTTGTGTTATCCGCTGGCTGTGAAGTGTCTTCTGTTTCTATGATTTTAACATGTTGCTTCCTGTGCTGCTGGGACCTTGGATCTGTATGCAGCATCTGGCCAGGCTTGAATACTGAGTATAGATAGATATTGTAGAGTTTTGCTTGACTATCTTTGGGGGTCATGGATTAAATGGTGGAGCAGTTTCCACGATAGGATGGTCTGTGAAGGAAGGAATAACCTTTCTCGTTGCATGCTTCCTAATATTTGTGTTTGATTATTTCTTATGTAGGCTGAAGGGAAACATTTGTAATGTTAGGTTATGATGTAAATTTGGAATTTATTTAAGCGTGTTGGAAATGAAAAGCAATTTATATGGAAAAATATCACTGTTTTATCTGTCTACACCCTTTCATTCTTCTGAATAAACACAAATCACAGCAATTACTGTGAGTTGTTTCCTGTAGGAAGATTCCTAATAACATTTAGGTGCTTGTCTCCTGCCAGTCAACCAAAGAACTGTATTGGTGGCATCTGAGAAGATGTCCACCAATTGGACAATCCTGTTATCCTGACTAAGGAAACTTTAGGTTGGGGAGGGGAAGGAATAGAGGTAGAGAATAACCTGAGAGAGAATATGAATATTTGTGAAAATGGTCTGGCAACATTTATTTTAATTTGTTCTTGGGATGTGGGCATTGCTGGCAAGGCGGGTATTTATTCTCCTTTCCAGTTGCCCAGAGATGGTGGTGGTGGATCTTCTCCTTGAACCACTGCAGTCCTTGTGGTGATGGTACTTTTACAATGGTGTTAGGTAGGGAATCCCAAGATTGACCCATCGACAATGAAGGAACGACAATATATGTTTGTCAGAATGGTTTGTAACTTGGACGGAAGGTTGGAGGTGATCCTGTTCCCTTGGCATTGCTGCTCTTGTCCTTCTTGGTGGCAGATCAGGCCCTCCCTCCCCCCACCCCCATCCTCCCAGGAACCTGTCTTTCTCCGGCCCAGAGCCGGCAGGCTGCCCTTGGGCACTCGGATTCTGGCTGCAGCTGGCCCGATGCAAGTGAGACTTGGCCCTCAAAATGGATCAGGCTTCCCAGAGACTATCGATTGTCTATGACCAGAATTTGACACAGAAAGTATTAAACTTATTGTTCTATCATGGGAATTTTCCTGGGCTGTAATTCAAATCTATTAAAACTCTTACGCATACTTAATTAAAGTATCTTTGATACAATTCTGTTTCTCTTTCTGTCTGTGTATAGAGATGTCTTGATGGTTCTCATAAATTTATCTCTTTTGTCACCTGACTACTGTGCACTGGATTTGCCTGCTCATTCAGTGTCCACCCTGAATTGTAAATGTGTGTAAATTGTAAATTTAGCCTGGACCTTTCCCTCAGACTCAGACCAATTCAGAGTCGTGACCACTAAACTGTTGCATGGACTTCAGCCCCAAGTATGATAAACCTGAAAAAGAATCTGCCACCTGATCGGCTACTCCTTCCCTCCAGCTCATACCACATGTAGTGATTTTCCCCACTTACTCAGCCAATGTGCAGTGACTGGTTCAAGAAGTCTAGCATAAAAGGAAAGGTAAAGAAAAATACTGTGCAACTACATGAATGCACAATGAGGGAATGCATTTTATTAAGATCATTAAGTTAAAGAACACTGAACAGAAGAAGGTTACAGCCAAATGTTTATTGTCAATTAATTAAATCAGGGTTTACAACTGATGCACCATCGCCAAGGTGTCTCTGTACCTGTTCAGCAAAAGAAGCCTCTTTTGATGAGATTGGATCATTTACACAGTTCCATATACACCTTCAGCATAGACGGGATTCAGTTCTAGAAGAATGAGAGCAACATTTTGGAAAGACTGATCTTTTCATTTTAGATTAATCCCGGGTTGAGCAAGAGGCTTTTTTGTCGCAGTTCACTGCTGTTGGATGCTATGCACGTACCTGGTGTTGATAATGTAACTGTTTTTCACAGGCTATGGCTTCGTAGACTTTGACAGCCCAGCAGCTGCACAGAAGGCAGTGGCATCTCTCAAAGCCAGTGGAGTACAGGCCCAGATGGCAAAGGTGAGCATTCTTGACAAGGAAACAATTTTGTCTCTGCATTGCAGTGTTTCTTTACCAGGATTGTAAATTGGGATAATGTCTGTTGGATTAAAGACGTCGCTGGTGATTAATAGTAAACAAGTACATTGTGCTTGTTGGTGGGATATGTACACAAATATATATTGCCACATACACCGATACACAGAACTAAACATACTTGCAAGCAAGCAAAAATAGACAAAATGAACACACATCCACAGAGATTGATATAGAAACGTACACATAAATAGACAAATAAATGTATTGATCATCACAGATGTGCATACATATTATACTCCGACCCAGAGATAGATACAGGTAGAGACTTGTGCACAAGCAGAAGCACAGAGATACACATGGATCCACATACAACTATACACACTGAGATATGTATATCTACACAAACATAATGCACACCCAGAGGTTTCTTCATTATTCATTGTGACCATGTTCTCATTTGGGCGGCCGACAGGCAGAGCACACCGGCCGGTTGGCCATCAAATGGGCGAGGAGGCCTGAGCATTGTGGGGGCAGGGAAGGGAAGGGCAAGCCCAGGTCAGCAGAGACCAAAAGTATTTTTGTGGAGACAAGAGAAGCACTCTTGCTGTTCCTCCTGCATTCACAAAAATGTAACCCAGAAACTTTTCTGGGACGTTTCTGCAGTGTCCAGCAATGGTCCCTTTTAGGTCCACTGGTTAGGCCGCTCAATGCCAGGACACATGGGCAGAGCGAGCGCAGTGCACGGACCCGCACACACATCTCTGAAAATTGCAATGGGGTCCTAACTACAACATGGGACCCCAATTTGCATAATCAGGAGGCCTACCATCTGAAACAGGCAGATGCTCCAGCCATCCAAGGAAAGGCCCCTTTAAATGTGGCAGTAGCTGGAGCGACAGCATTAAGGGGGCAGTAAATCTACCAATCTAATTTTGATGCCGATTTGGCCCAATTTTATGGTGAATGTGTATAAAAAGGTATTCATTTGAGAAAAATATCTGTGATGATTTTAAGGTTTTAAAAGGACATAGTTACCTGGTAAAGCTAATAGCAGAGCTTTTTTCCGAATGCTTCACTTGCTGATCAACAATGATGTAATTTGCCTCAAGCTGTCATAACATGTCAGAAAAGTGCTATTGGATTATTAATACATTGTGTGGCTCTTTAAGTCCTGTTCTCTTACCAAAATGATGACACTACTCTTCAAAAAAGAGTGGACTGTAAGCAGACCTAATGCATGAAGGGGTAGATGCTGAGAGGATGTTTCCCCTTGTGGGAGAGACTAGAACAAGGGACCACAGTTTAAAAATAAGGGGTCTCCCATTTAAGACGGAGATGAGGAGAAATTTTTTCTCTGAGGGTCGTAAGTCTGTGGAACTCCCTTCCCCAGAGAGCGGTGGAGGCAGGGTCATTGAATATTTTTAAGGCTGAGTTAGATAGACTCCTGATTAACAAGGGCGTCAAAGGTTATAGTAGGTAGACGGGAAAGTGGGGTTCAGGTCACAATCAGATCAGCCATGATGTTATCAAATGGCAGAGCAGGCTCGAGAGGCCGAATGGCCCACTCCTGCTTTTAATTCATATGTTCGTATGAACATTCCAGGAGTCTTAAGCTACTGTTTTGGTTTAGTTGTACATTCATGGAAACTGTGCTCGGAGATCGATATAAGACCACACGGATGCTCCAGCATTACAGTACTGGATTTTCAATTACTCATCCTGAGTTTAAAGTGCAGACTTAATTGACATTCAGAGGTTGGCTGCCCTTGACGGGTGTCTTTCAGTGACATCCTAAGCATGTGCTACATAATGACATACCATTCCAGCTGAGGACAAAGAAAGATAGACAGGGTCGTATCAAACGCTGAGAACTACCTTCTGTCAGCCACTTTTGCAATGGCACAAATGGTGCTCATAAAGAAATCATCAGCCCTATCCATCCTACCTTCTCAGTTCAAGTAGAAAAAATGGTGAGGTAATGATGCCATCTTGTCACCGATTCTGCCTGCACTACGAATAAATTTCGTTTATCAAAACAAAATTATAAGATGTGTATAAAGACTGCATCACAAGTCAATATCATTTTATTTTAGTGAAACTTTCCCAGCAACCAATATATTTAGTGGCTTTGAAGCAGAATTTAGTATGCAAGTGGCAATGTGAAAAGTTACGTGGACTCACAGATGAGCAAAATAGCAGCAATTCCAACTTTGCCTCTTTCATTCAAACTCCACCATGAGTAGGTCATCATTTAAATAAGATCATGAAAAAAAATATTGTGTCCTTTCCCTTTAAGAGTTTGGTGCTATACTGAGGCCATATTCGTCACGTGGCCACCCCTTTCCTCTACTGTGTATATAGGAAGTATATTACATATTTTCTTTCCCATCATTGGCAGCTGTTCATACAATATTAACAAATGAAATTTTCCAACTTTGGAAAGTCATCAGTGTTGGCTTCTGGTCCCTGAATGTATTTTACTGTTTTTCTATTCTGAGTTAGTCAGTTGAAGCCTGCATCACTTTGATCAGAGTCTGACTCGAGGAGACTCATCCTTAGCTTTGACTGGTTTCAAAATCTGCATAACTCGTCATTGATGGATCCTTTCCAATGCTCCCCCACCCATGAGCAGGGCTTACATTTTCTACCGACAGCCTATCATTTCCAGAATTGCGTAGCCTGTTCCAAGCTAAGCAATGGGTCGTGTCACAAGGTTTTGTTGGCAAATAAATTTTTGCATATCTGTATGGGTTGCCTCAACAGTCAGTGCATTCAGCTCCAGCTTACCAAAATAGCACAGCTCATGATATTTATTGGATGGAGAACTAATCAGAAGTCAGAGCTGTTTTAAAAACGGGATGAATGTGGTACCATCGGACGAATCAATTCAAAAGGCTGGAAAGGTGGTGTCAAAGTCCTTCATGCGGAGTTTAACCTGTCCAAAGAGGATTCTATAGTAATATCTGAGGCATGGCTAAAAAAGTAATCTCGTCAACCAGATTTGTGTAGTTAGCCAGCCACCAGTTTGAGGGAAGCACATTTCCTTTTGAGGCAGAAAGGGTCTCAAGGTAACCAGTCAGGTTGACAGCAAAAGCAAGTGTTTCCTGCAGCCACTTCTACACTGTAGTAATGATTCTGTGCCCCCACCTTCTTCAATTCTAATAAGCTTGCCTGTGGGGAATCCAATATTTTCGAGGGCAGTGGAAACCTGAGTGAAAGAGGTTGTCAAAGATGGTTGTTCTCTTCACTTCATGGGGGTGCTTCTGACGTTCACGGGAATAATTCTTCCAGGGCAATAAGACAGTGCTCCTACTAAGGAAATGTTGGCTATGGAAATGCAGAAGGTTCTGCTTTCCCAGAGGAGGCAGCCGTAGGTGAAGAAAATTCATGTCTGTAGCAGTGAGTTTAGCTCACTGGGATAAGTTTCCTACAACGTTGGTACCTTGCTTAGGGAGTGTGACTATGTAGTTGTGATGGGGGGCAGAAGAGAGATTGCAGAAGCATGTAGCTCATTAAGAGCTGCTGCTGAAAATTTTAAAAGTGATTTACAGGCTTCAGGCAGAAGTAATACAAGAATGGTACTTTTAACTTTGTAAATATAAACCCAAAAAACCTTTGAAAGACAATCATGTTTTCCTTGTCACTTCAGATTTCACAGCAGCTTCTCCTGCATAATCAGCACTAAAATCTGCAAAAATCACAGCAACCAAATGCATGACTTTCAAATATTTTGTGTTTATGCAAATTTGCCTTTATTTTTATTTAACAGCAGATAAACGGGGTTAAAAAAAATGTTGGGAATCTTTTTAAAGGCTCAAAAGTGCTTTTGAGAAGTTTTCAGCCATTGCAAAGATTGGGGTGAAGAAGTAACAGTCAAGAACAAAAGGACAGAAACCCAACATGGAGGCATGAAATGGGGTTTGTGGCCAGAAACCCCCAAGCTGATGAGGTGGACACGCTGCTGCATAAGGTGGGTACATGGAGGTTTCGAACTGGAAGACATCTGATACAGAGAACAGCAGTGCACTGTGCCTGGCAGAAGGTAGCAGCAGGCTCAGTACCGACTACCTGCAGGGCATGGGACTAACTAGGAGAAGGTGACACACTTTAAGGAATTTGGCACAGTAAGACTATTCAGCAGCTCCATATACCAGGTAGATAGGCCAAGGTTCCATCCCATAATGTGTTACTGTCAACCCGTTCCACATTTACTGCTCATCCATGCCAAGCCCTCCTACAATCTTACAACTCTGTTACTGCATCTTATGCGCACCCATATCTCAGCAGGACACACAGTCAAGATGCAATGTATAATTGACAGCCTTGTCACACTCACATCTGCCAAAGGCCTCACATCTCAAATCATTGCAACACAATCTAGTTGCATGATGCATGGTCACTTATGAATACACAGATTGATCTGAAGTTTGGGCACATGTCTGTCACTGTGCATGTGCCCCTACAGCTTACAGCACTTTGAGATAATTTTTTTGCTTGCACAACAAGATGGGACAAAATTCAAGGAGACAGATCCCAACTCGAGAAAAGGTACTTGTCTCCCTTAGAGGATGTCATCCTGGCATATCAGAGCCAGGAGGGAGTACACAAAGATGAAACTCAGGCCAACTACCATCCTACTATTAGGTCTTCTTCCCCTTCTCTCTCAATCACTGACACACAAGCATACAGACAACCACGCAGACACCAGATACAGTAGGGGGAATTTTAACTCACTGATCCGTGGGAAAACAGTAGGGGAGCTGTTGAAATGGAACGGCTCCATTTCCCGCTCCATTCCTGCCAATTCCCCATTTTAACACCGCTAGTTTTGGCGGTGGATGAGGTTGCCGCCGGAATCTGGTAGGAGCCTCGTTAATAATTGTAATTGGGGGTTCCACGATGTACATGGGACCCCGCATTTTAACTCAATCCTGAGCAGGGCGTCCACCATAGCCAACTCTCAAGTTACAACTGTTGGGAAGCCAGCAAAGCCACTGAAGATAAGTGAAAAGACTTTCCTTAGTGTGGCCGGGAGGACAGGAGTCCGGGCCTCTGCTGCCCCGGGCTCACCCCCTCCTCACCCAGGAGATCCTTAGAATACCTCCTGGGCTTCTCTTGATGCCGGCAGGCAGCCAGCTGCCGCTTTCTGCCCAAAATGGGTGGGCAGCTCACCAGCACCATTGAAATAAGGCCTGGCGCTTAAAACCTACTCCACCCCCAAAGGAATCCACCTTCTGAGAAATTTGTTTGCTGCAATCAAGAATGGCCAGAAAAGTAGTGCAAAGAACTCTGCCATACACAGCAACCGGATTTAATGCACAGAGTAAGATGCAGATGAAACTAACTAATAAGTGGAAAATATTCAAACTTTGCAACTAACAGTGAAAACTGCAACACAGCTTTAAAAAGCCTACTACTTCAGGCCAGGCCAGCGAAATACCGATGCACCTCTTGTTTTTATGGGTGGAGCCATTGAGAAAATCAGGACTTGTGAGTTATTAACATAATTAGGTTCACGCTGGTCAGCAGCACCAACCTCAAAAGTAAAAGGACATTTCCTTGCTGCAAAATGCGATACACTGTGTACTGGTGAATCCGCAGCCAATTTTCCAAAGCTGACTCCTGGTCCGTGAGATTCCATGCTACCAGTGGTGTCAGCTTGGCTCTAACGGGGGCACTCTCGCCTCTCAATCAGTAGGTTATGGTTTCAGCCTCACTCCAGGACTTGAATACATCAACCTGGCTGACACTTGGTGCAATTCTGAGGGAGCACTACATTATCGGAGGTGCCGTCTTTCAATGAAACCTTGAACCCAGGCCTGTTCAGGTTGATATAAAAGATCACTTGCCACTATTCAAAGTTCTCCCAGTATGCTACTCAACATTTCTCACCAAAAGCAGATTATTTGGTCATTCATCTCATTTGCTGTTTGTGGGGCCTTGCTGTGCACAAATTGGCTGCAGTGTTTGCCTCATTAATAAAGTGCTTTGGGATATCCTCAGGATATAACTATATAAGTTAAAGTTCATTCTTTGTAAAATTTGCACGTATAGTTTTACAAGAGGGCTTTCACTACCAGGTCTATAAATGTTTCCTCCTTAGTCCCATTGGTGATGAAAATAAAGCAAAACGTTTGTAAATTCCGTAGCTGGGTGTGCTGTGACGAGAGAAACAAAGTACAGAAAATTGAGACCAAGGTAGGATGAAAAAGAGGAGAAAAACTGGGAAAAGAGAATAATGAGTAAAGAAATACATTGATGCCATTCGGCTGTTCCCTACAGCCCATGTGATGGATGTAGTTTGTCACTTTTAATCTATTTATTTGCTTTTGGAACAAGACTTGTGACTGAAAATCTCACACTAGGATTTTCCCAGTGCTCAGTCTGGACACTTGAGTGACAAAACATTGTTGCTTTTTCTGCTCACTGCCTCACGGGATTCGAAAAGAGAAAGTGACAGTTGAAACCTTGAGCAGAGACAAAGTCCAGCCATACAAGTGGACACTTCACTGAAGACAAACCAAGTTATAGTCCAGCAATTTTATTTTAAATTCACAAGCTTTTGGAGGCTACCTCCTTCCTCAGACAAACCAATTTATCTTTGCCCCATGGCAAACTTTCAGAACAAAAGGCTGCCAAGATAATGCTGCAAGAATCAGGAGAGTCAAGTTACAGTGTGGTCTCCAATATCCTGGGTGCGAAAGTTTCCACATCACTTCCCATCAATTCGTCTCACACCTAGAATCATCCATGAGATTCAGGTACAGGGTATAGCAGTAATTTCGGAAGACATGGCTTTCCGAACTATTGGAATTCAGTATAGATTGATCCATTTGGTTCCCTTACTGACGGGACCTGTTGTGCCAGATAGAAGGATAAATACAGCACAGTGCGTCTTAAATTAGCATCCAGAAAAGCTGTCATATTTAAAGCTTATGCTGCACGCTTTGCTCGTATGTCCCATAATAGTGAAATTGGGGTCCTAACAGGGCATAATCAAGAAGCCTCGCACCTGAAACAGGCGGGCACCCCACCGCCAAGGAAAGATCCCTTTCAAAAAGGTGGCAGCCAGGCTGTTGACATTAACAGTACTGACCCCATTTTGAGGCCAGTTAATATTGGCCTAGTCTCTGTAAACTGGGTCTGGAAGGAGTAGAGTGCCTCTGTGAACCGGGGAGGTAGAGGAGAGGTTGGATGAAATAACTTTTGAAGAAGTGGCGGTCTGGTTGGTTTGTTGAAGATTCAAATATCACCGCTTTTCCTTATTTTACATTAAAAAGAAATCTATCAATTATCAGAAATCTGGGTGCATACTGCACACAATTTTCCAACTATCATTTTAAATGGTTAGAAAATCCTGCTCAGCACGTGCCCACGTTTCCGATGCGTACAGCTGGTGGACGAGGCTCCCCACTGGGAGTATCAAGTTGCAAAATTACTGCTAATACCTCTGCTTTCTCTACTTCTTTAGAATAGTTCATTGTTTATGTCAGCTGAATGAATGGCCAAGAATGTTAAACCACCTACTCTATGTACAATCTTTTAATGTAAATCACCTCCCACACACAAATCTCCCCGTCTTCTTGCATAACCTGGTGTAAACTTGAAGCTTTCATTTTATGCATGTTTAACTCTCTCTTTTATTACTCAGGTTGCTCTCGTCCTTTCCAAGAAATGGGTATACTTTCAGAATGGTATCTGTATGGATGGGGGAGGAGTGGGAAGAGAGATCACATGACTAATGTAGTACCTCTATAACACCAAGCTTTTAAAGTGACAGTGACTCTGTTTTTATTTTTGTTAGGATGATGGCCTATTCATTTATATGTGAAGGTAGAACTATAAAAATGGAAGAAGACCTATTTTAGGTAATCTAACAATATATTGGCTACCAACTGCTGTTAATTATTGGCAAACATTCTGAAAACCACATAACACATTTTGTACACTATATCTGATACAGGGAACACAAGATAGGAGACATCCTATAACCCATTTCCCTCTTAAAGAGATGGGTGGGGTAGTACCATTAATAAATATCTTCTTTTAATCAGACACACATCGGGGGTCTTAAACAGCGATAGGCTGGACTTTGTGATGAACACAAGATACATTTTCAGCCCAACTCTGCCAGAGCAAGAAGTGGTCATATTGACATTTTTTTTGCCTCTGGCTAATTTTAAATGCCTGTGTAAGACATAGCTGGGCATCATGTTGTGCTACATGTCTGAGTTGGCTGTTGCTCTTGGCAGAACATGTCTTCATCTTTGCTTCCCACAGACAGCACAGCAGCAACAAATTGTGGACTTTCTGCATATCCTGAGGCTAATCAATTGCACAAATATGACTCTCAGTCCATCTGTCCGTCTGCAGATGTTTTTCAGAGAATCACTACATTACATGAATATGCATAGCATCACTATTTTTCATCTTCACATTTTACCTGAGGGTGTAGAACCTTTAGTCTGCTACTCTTGAGCAAGTGAGCTATAGTTTGTCCCGTGTGATGATCTGTCCAGGTAATCCACCTTTTCCTTCATACCCTGCTTCAAATCATGCTACCTTTGCTTGATGCCTGTGATGGACATTTTTGCTTATGAGCTCACATTGACTTATTGCATTTCCATGTGATAGCTTGAGGTGGGCATTTGTCTGGTGATGTAAACAGCTCACAGATATGGACTTCTAAGGGGTAATTTTACAAAATTTCACTTCTGTCATGGAGTTTCAGCCACCATGAGTACACATTGGGAATTTGATCATGCATCCCTCATGATTTTACATCCGTTGATTTTAATGGGATTTTCTAAAATTATCCTCTGGTTCCTTGCTGTAAATGACAAAACTTGCTGGCAGCCGTGATAACTGTTTGAAAGCTACAGAGGCACTCAAACCCTCATCCATGTTATTGAGAGATAAATTCCCTACCACCTCTAAGCTGTCCAAAATTATGTACATGTTGCCCACAACAGTTTTAGAAGATCAATTACTAATTTTTAGAGGAGATATCAATACTGTCGCCGTATAAAAATGTATTGGTCCTTTGCACTAACTCTCCAGTTAACTATGACTAACTGACAATGAAAAAGAGAGTTAAATAATACTCGATCTATTGTCCATCTGTTCATCAGATTAATTTTGCAAATCGCCAAAACCGTTAGTGGGACAATAATATGGCGTTGAGCAATCTGACTAATATAAGACTGGAGGATGTGGTCAAATCACAATTGTTCCATGTTCTGTAAATCTGGATGAAGCTGTACATTTCAAATGTGGATAAGCTCTGCGTCATTTGGGAGTCGTGGCATTTTATCCAAGGTCTGGAGATTTTAGCAATGATAACTGCAGCTGGACTGGTGGAATGAATAACATCCTGTGGTTACTCGATGCTGCACATAATCCCTCAGAGCATTCATTTAGAAATGCAGTTCTCTCCGTGCACTTCTTGTCCTTGCTTCTGCTATAACTAATTGTCCCTTGTAGCTTTGAATTATATTTATTAACCTTTAAAAATAGAGAAGCAGAAGTATTAAAAAGAAGCCTATGTTCTGTTGGCAATAATGAACCACAGGGCATGAATATATCAGGGATCTGACTACACCACTGCTTATTTCAATACTTGGCTTTAATTCATGCCCTGACATGGTAAACTACTAATCTATGCATTCTAAATCCATCATTATTACCTAATTTTTCCTCTTTTTTCCCTTGAAGTTTCCTCATGTGAAGAACGCTCCCAGCCAAGTGGAAAGGTTATGAACCCACCAACGCTGGTCTATAACTCGATCCCATGGAAGGGCTGTAAAGGTGTCATGATTGACTGACCCTTTTATCTGCCCTCCCTCCAGGAAGCCACAACCTGATCCTTGCTCATCACCTACCCATGATGATATGACTGCAGTTTGTAAGGAATCATTGGCATTAACCCAAATCCCTCCATTCTGCAGTACATTAAAACTCCAACAAACTGTAATACTGAACCCATGTTCAGTCTACCCATTTGGTATTCTCATTCAATTTAAAACAAATCTCCATATGTGCAAAAGGAAAAGTAATAATCATATTTAATTGCTGCATAATATCTGTTCATATACAAGTCAGATTGTTTCAATTAACAGTGAAATTCCTGAGGTGAAATACATCTTTAAATGCATCTAAACAAATTAGGTTTGCAATCCATGTATCAGTGCTGCATGCATAAAAATATGGCCATTTTATAAAACATTTATGACTACTGAATAATCATTAGTCTCGGAAAGGCAAGATTGGGATATGTAACCCAATGGCTGAGTGCCAGTCTTATTTGTTACTCTTCCTCCCACCCCGCCCCTCCCCCGAATCATATGAACATACACTTGACCCTCTTGTTCACTAATACCCTGACTTCAGCCATGTGCACTGGGAATGTGCCCTGTTAAGAAAAATATGATAGTCCCAATGGGGTGAAAAGTATGGATGGCCCCAACACCAATATGTGTGAAAAGAAGTTGACATTTGGGAATGTATCAGATATTCCACCCTCATTGGTGGTAGTCCTTTGCAGTCAGTAGCAGGATGGTTTTACCTAGCTGAGGCTATAATTGAAAGTTTAAAACTGACAGTAAATGATGCATCCAATGCAAAATCCAGCCATATAATTGTATTTACGTGTGCATTCTTTGTAGGAGCTGCAGTTCATGAGTAAATATGCCTGGTCTGCTTGTGCAAAAATTCCAATATACTCAATTTTAAAAATTCTGGTTGGAAATAGTGACTGTCACTGTATTTGAACACAATGAATGCTGCATATGCTGACAATGTTCCTAAATGAGGAGGTAGTTTTTTTGTCAAGTCTGGTATTTCATTCTTATTCCAGAGGGGCTCGTATAACCTTTCCATTTCTGCTCTGTCTGTGTGACTTTGGCATAAAAATTCCTAGGTATGGGAGGGCAGTACTATGGAGTACACCGGGCATGGGACAGGACCCAATTCCGCTGGTTTCTCACCTGTGAAAAAATCCAATGGTTGTGGGGGGGGGTGGTGGGGGGAGTGGGACAAGGACAGGCACCTCTTGCTATTAGAAAAGCGACAAAAGTACATGGAGGTGTTTTTTCAAAAAGATTTTCATTCTATAGCCACAACTGCCCGCTTCTCCCCCCTCACCGGGTAGCAAGGTGCCACTCTAATATTACTTGTCTATCACAGGGCCAACGCCCAGGAAGCCTGTAAATGTTGCAGGTGCCTGTCCCCTTTTTGGAAATGACCTAATTCCCCAGGATTTGGAATGGGGTCAATGCTGGGTCAGACTGGCAAACAGAAGTCATGCCCCGTTGAACTTCCAGCATTGGAATGGGGCTTGAGGAATTTTGGCCTTTTTCTTACTATAATAAAAATTGAAAATGCTGGAAATAATCAGCAAGTCAGGCAGAATCTGTGGAGAAAGAAACAGAGTTAATGTTTCAGGTTCATGACCTTTCGTTAACTTTCTCTTTCTCCACAGATGCTGCCTGACTGCCTGAGTATTTCCAGAATTTTCTGTTTTTATTTCAGATTTCCAGCGTCCGCAGTATTTTGCTTTTGCTCTTTCTCACTATAATATATCCTATGATTGGCCACAGTTTTCACACTTCATAGCACATCCTTTAGTTATTCACCATATCATTTTCAATCAATAATGTGCTTGGTATTTTAAGAACTTGTAAATGTCATTCTGTGTCAGAGGACATGCTGAATGTTTCTGGCTCTTGAAGAAAGCCAAATAAAATGCATGTGTTTTCTTTAAACTCTTTTATTTTCCAGTTCAGGACTGAGCCCCCCAGTATGAACTTTGAAATAAATATTGAAAATGTCACAACTCCATCTCTCAAAAAAAGTGATTTTTCAGCAGTTGCACCTAGCCCGTTAAAGTATTTAAATATTTATGAAGCTGATACTGTCTTTAAGGACAGTTCTGTGTGCAATACTGAAGTATCTTTATTGGGAATATTCTAGCTTAGAAAAGAGTGTGTTAGTTCATTTAAAGTACAATTAACAACAAGATGATTGCTTCAGGGTGGCAAAGACAGTGTGACAGTTCATCCTATAATTACAAATGGGACAATGAGCACCTGATATTATTTTAAACAATTTTACAACACCAAGTTATAGTCCAACGATTTTATTTGAAATCTACAAGCTTGTAGATTTCAAATAAAATCGTTGGACTATAAGTTGGTGTTGTAAAATTGTTTACAATTGTCAACCCCAGTCCATCACCGGCATCTCCACATCATCGATATTATTTTAATGTAATGTAGTTTAGGACGGCAGAAAGGTTTGCTGTCAGTCAACCTTTAAAGGAGAACTATTGTTCCCTTTAAAGAACTTGCTTGCCATTTTACCATTGATGCCATATTACTGCATTACCAATCAAGACTTGGCTGGTGATGCAGTAATGTCTTGGCATCACTGATTATATATACTAGTCAACAGTAGGAATTTAATTAAAGGATTATTTTATATAAGAGATCTGCATGAAAGAAGCATTGAAATACTTCACATTGAAGCTTGATTTACTTGTCCTACTTTCAATTTAGTATACTGTATTTGCTCACAATACAGTCTCCTCTGCATTGGGGAGACCAAATGCAGATTGGGTGATCGCTTTGCTGAACACCTCTCCTCAGTCCACAAGCGTGACCCTGACCTTCCGGCCGCTTGCCATTTTAATTCTCTGTCCCACTCCCACTCCCACTCCGACCTCCTCAGCCTCTTACACTGTTCCAATGAAGCTCAAAGTAAGATCGAGGAACAGCACCTCATCTTTCGATTAGGCACTTTACAACCTTCTGAACTCAACATTGATTTCAATAACTTCAGATTATAACCACTGCTCCCATTTGATGTTGCCATTTACAGCTCCTCTAGACCCATTTTTTGTTTCTTTGCTTGTCCCATTACCACCCTCCTTGCCTTGCACCATCATCCCTTTTGTCATTTAATCACTCCTGCCCTCCACCCCATTACAGACCTTCCCTTTAGTTCTTTACTCCTCTCCCCTTCCTCCCCCAACCTTTTCCCAGGCTCTGTTCTTGCTTAAAAACTATTTAATCCTTAACTTCTTTCAGTTCTGATGAAAGGTAATTGACCTGAAATGTTCACGCTCTTTCTTTCTCCACAGATGCTGCCTGATTTGCTGAGTATTTCCAGCATTTTCTGTTTTTATTTCACATTGAATCTGCTGCATTGTGAAGTGTTCTGATCAACAATATGATTGCTCTGAAACTGAATGTTTGGAGCAGGCTGTTCCAGTGACCCTTTAAAATTCTCTCCATAGCGATAAAACAATTTGAGCCTTGAAAGCCCTGCAATGCAAAACACGTGCACACAGTTTTCATTGAAATTGAGAATACTTGAAACAAATAGACCGCTAAAGCCCCATAGTCCTCAGTGCCAGTCAATGGACTTTAAAGAGAGTAAAATATTTGGAAAGTGTTTCTGATAAACATTGAAAATCAGCCTAGCTAAACGTTCTGGCCAAGGAAATTGATTGGTTTGGAAATGTTTTAAATGGCAATTCTCTTCCTTTGTTTTGTTTTGTTTTCCTTTTGCAGATCTGTCAAGAGTAAGCTTTTTTTAAAGTTGTAGTTTATGTTACATTGTAATTGATTTGTCGCCAACCGCTGGCTCTTTGCTAACATGCATGTTCCATTGTCAACATGTTCCTAACTACAGATAAGAAAAGGATACATTGTCCATGTTTAAAGTGTGTGGGATGGCATTCAAGTAGAACTGCAACTTTATTGTTGGTCAGAAAATAATTACATTCGCACATTCATTGGGATTCAGCGTTTCACAAGGTTCTTACAATTATAAATGCATCATGTGTATTTTTAAGTACTGGTACTTCTGGAAAAAAAATAGTTTTTTTTCCTCTTTGACTATTAGTCTAGAGTAAAATTGAGGTTTGATTTTGGTAGCTTTAGAAGTATATGTAGTGGAGGATTACACTTCTGTTGTTTTTCGATGTTGAAGGCGCACTATGAAAGCAAGTTGTTGTAGAGTCGTGAGATACAGTGGATCAGGTGTAGAACAAAACAGTTGCTGCAATACTTACAATGCATGGAATTCTCAAATATTAGGTAAGGGTATCGAGGAATATGGAGCTACGGCGAGTAAATGGAGTTGAGGTACAGATCAGCCATGATCTAATTGAATCTAATTTCCACTACCCTTTGTGTGAAGAGAAACAAATAATAAATATATTATTTTAAAAGTCTGTATTATATTTTGTAAATTATAAGATAGTGTTTTCCAAACAGCATACCTTTTTTGCATTCATCTTCCTTTGAAAAAGAAAAATCACAAGTAATCTCAGTGTACGGCACAGCTACACGAGCTGAATATTCTGGGCTGGATCTTCCTCATTAGAGTGGGGTAGTGGTGGGGCGGGGCTTCCACCCATCCCTCTGACACCACTGTGACTCCAGCCCATTTGTGGGGTCTCAGATTTCACAACCAGGAGGAAGCCATCCAGGGCTGAAGAAAGGAATGAGGAGGTGCTGCAGTGGGGACAAAAGACTTTAAAGGGACAGAAAAGCCCAAAGAAGGAGGGAGCTGCAGCCTTTTTAGGTTTTGGCAGAGACTTGGGGCAGGATAGTGAAGGAAAATTCAGCCCTTTGTATCCAGAAGAATTATTTTGAAGAAAAAAGTCCCATAGATATAAAACACTGTTCTGCAGTTCTACAAATCATTTAATGTTAACATTTTGAATATGAACAGAAAAGTGCCATTTAATTCCTGAAAATGAGTCAATTTGCATGCAATCTTGACTGGCCATAAACATTGATTTTTTTCAAACAGCCTTTCAGACCACAGTAACATAAAAGTAACTTTACAGATTTTTTTTCCCCTCCTAAAGCATTTTTAAAAAACAATATTTGGAACATTCCCAAATGCATTCATTATCTTTCCATCATGAAGAACAGTAACCGAGTGCAAACCAGAATCTGACAGGGTCCCACTGCAGTCCCACTGGGATCTTGCTGCTGGGCAATGGTGGGCTCCCTCTTGGCGGTGGGAATCCCATCGTGCATCCGTGAAACTGGGTCAGGGTGGGAGAGGTGTTGGAGGAGCAAGCAGAAGCCGGGCACTGCTGCTGGGAGGAGAATTCTGGCTCGAGTATCTAAACCTTATGCCTCTTATATTCTCAGTTAACACATCAGACGCAGACCCTTCTTCAAAACCCGAACCGTAACTGGTCTGTTCTCTCCACTGATGCTGGCTGACCTGGCCCTCTCTCTCTATCTCTATCTCTCTCTCTCTCTACCTATCTATCTATGAAGCATACCAGTGTGAAAAGCTGCATTGAAGCTGTATGCTGTACTAAAGCTCTGAACTTCATTAGAGGTCTACTTACCAATAGCCAATTTAATCTGATGTTTGATTCCCAGGTGATTTGGCTCACTAAGTTTTAGGTAGTAGTTATATTTTTTGTACAGTAGCACTATTTTTACCCTTTAATTAACCTCCACATGGCAGGCACTTTTTCGAAGTCAAGCAAAAGCTTTTTATTTATGATTTCTGCAAAGAAATAACACAGCCCCGATTGTTTTACCAGTTGCTCATGGAAACTGCAGAGCTGGACTTCCTTTTGGTGATATTTGAAGAGACGGGGGAGTACTCATACGGAATATTAATCTATTCACCCACAATATGTCGTCATGTAAGTGGCGAATGCCCATGTGGACCAATATCCTCCATTACAAACACCCCAGCAATGCAGCACCTGGGCCAGTTTGTAAAGTGCACTCACAAGTATATAGTGAAAAGCACCTTGCATTGCTTTAATGGTGCTTAGGTCATTTGCACTGCAGCACATCTTGTTGCTGGCACTGTGGTGCTGAAATCAGGTCAGACCTCTTCAGCTTTAACATGACTGCAGAGCTAAGTCCTTAGGATCCACACACAGTGTGGCCTACAGTGATGTCAGTAAATCACCAAGCTCAGTGTCATTTGTCACTTGGAAATAAATGGACCGTCACCTTTGTCATACTGCAATGAAGACCATATTTGCAGCAGTGGGTGGTATTTTTTGTACTGATATAACTCCAGTGTTATTGATTTATAACCTTGACTCTAGAATGAAATGTGCATTGAGACAGTGTTGATCTTCCTGATAATTTTCTAGCAAAGCAGTTAAATTTGAAGTTGTTTTTCCCTTCAATTAGTGCTCTCCATAGGACACTGATTCATGTTGGATACAATTCCACCAGTGTTGAGCTTCCTCTGGTATCCCGACCAAATGACCATTTTTTATTTGTCATTACCGACAGGTTATTTGACCATGGAGGGCTTCGCTGCTGAATCTAATCCTGTTCTCACTCAATATTTCCACAAGAAATCACTGGTTAGAGATCAGGAGAGGGAACTCTAGCTGATTTTCCCTCCCTAACCGAGGGATATTTAGATCAATTGTGGTGTCCTTGTTGTTACCATGACTGAAATCTGTTAACTCAGCACCGACTGAGAATCAAACCTGACCCTTCGGGTTTGTATAGCTCAGTTCCACGCTGGGCTGTGCACTTACCAACAGAGCCAATGGGGAGCTCGTAACCATGTCTCAAAACACTTAACACAACAAACTGTTCTATTTCAGACTGGAATCTGGATTGGGTTTGGCTAAAAGTATTCTTGCTTGCCACCACAGCAAAGAAAGAATGCTGTTCCAGGAAGTGACTTACGAGGGCAGAAGAACAAGGCCATTGCCCTTTGAGTCACATCAAAGTGAAGTGATCTTTGGCATTTGTTGTCATAATGAAAACGTATTGAAGCACTCACTGAACTGTCTCTAGCAGAAAGGCTGGGAACTGTCTGTAGCTAAAGGAGTATGATTAAGCAAACACTAATTGCAATTTGTGGTTAGGATGCTAAAGTGTTCTCCACAGGTTATAAAACTGACCTTAAATGTGCACTCATACCATAACCTTCAGTTTGTGATGCCTTACCCTCAGCCTATAAGTTAGCATTTACCTGTGAAAGGCAGTTGAGTTGTGCTATATGAGCAGAATATTTTTCTGCGTTAACCAAAATAGTAAATTAAACTGGCCAAAAATAGGTGTGAAATCTGTGCCTTTTTTTCCCCACTGAAAACAAGAGCTTGCACAGATTAAAATGTTTCTTAGGGGAAGGAAACTCTAGGCAAAGTACTTTCTTTTTAAAGTACTCCCCCAATGTCCGTGGGAAAAAATAGCTACTTGTCTGCACAAAATACTTATTCTTTTTTGTTGAATTCGTCTTTTGGAGCTCTGCAAATCTTGTCTGACATTTCCGAGTGCAAATTGCTGTCCTGATCCCAATTACCTTGACTGATATTAGGCCTGAATGTACCTCCTTAACTTAAGAACTCCATGGAAAGACTTTCACCACAATACCTTGGGTCTTTTTGGCATTACTGTTGATTGGCTTAATCTTGCCAGGCCAGTGAATTTCAGCAGGCTTTTTATTCAAGAGCCCAATCCTACCTTCATCCGATGTACACACATGTACACTTTCCACTAGAAGTGGTTGGATAGTGATGAGGATTAGGAGCCCTGTTATTTTCTTCCTTAGCCAGGGGTGTTAAAGCTAATTGTGTGGTGAGTCAGTGTGGATATTTCTGATTGTTGTCTAGCTGCTCTGGCTGAGATAAGTTAACTCAGCACAGATCGGGGAAAGAACCTGAGGCCTTTCTGAACCGTCTGGTGCAGTTTCACACTGGGCCATTCCATATTACCAACTGAGACATTGGAAGAGCAAGTCAGAGTTACATTTATAGTCCTAGGAGTGTTCATACAATCTGTAGATTTATTTTCTTGTATGAAGCTGTGGCTATAGTATTAAACTGGGAATTAAATAACTTCCTGACTAAACACTCAAAGGGACTTGGACTGAGCTGAGTGGATTTGCAGAAAGGCGAATGATATTGCAGCAGGTTACTGTGATCGGAAATATGCTGAAGTGACAACAATCTTTTCTGCAAGTGTTCAATTTGTCCATCAACAGTGAAAGTTGTTAGAAACACTGTTACAGATTTATTTTATACAAGTGTTGCCTAGACTGAAGACTTTAATGGGATAAAATTGTGAATAAAAATGCCGTAATGTAATCGTTTGAAATACCTTTGCCACCAATTTTAACAAAGGGATTAATCCATGTATTTTAAATGGGTTAATGCATTTGTTAAAATAGCAGCCCGAAAATTTTCACATAAATGCGTTCTGCTAATATTGCACCGCACAGATCAAAAATTATTGTTTGGAACATTGTGTAAATGGAGACACATTGGAGGTGAAATTCGACTTCGGCAGTAGCACAAAACGGGTGACAGTGAATAGGCACCCGGATTCTGGGTGCCTATTCGCTGTCACCCGTTTTGTGCTACTGCCGACGTTGAATTTCACCCCTGTTGATTTCTACGGGTAAAATGTAAAATTTGATGACAATCGAAAAGTATCAAGGCTATTCTTTAATGATACGTCACAGTTAGAGCCCATGCAGCACCCACAGGAAATGGGATCATGTAAATACGTCTCCCATTAAGCAAGTGCTGTTTATTCTGCTATCTAACTCTTCTGATGACAAACAGATTTTGAAAAGATCGCATCACTGACATTTCTGTGTGGTTTTCAGTTTTCAATTTCCTGTGGGTGAAATGCAAGTGCCAGAAATTACATATTTTGATGCCACATCAGTGAAACCCAAACTGGCACTTTAAAAAAGCAAAAACAGACTGGATTTAAATCCCACAGTGAACAATGGATACCAACGAGCTGTAGCAGAGGGTCACCACTCTGTGTTAATCTGTCCTTTCTCTTTTCGGATCCTGATGGACTGTTGCTCTCTGTTTTTATTTCAAATTTCCAGTATTTGTAGGTTTTATCTTGAATAGATACTTAGGAGTGATTGCAAGGCACTATTCTAATCGAGAGGTGCAGTGGATTATTTAGACAATAATGGATATCCAAGAGTGATTGTAAGACACTAGTCTAATCCAAGGGTTCTGATATGACAAACTGGGAATGGTGATGAAGTTGTTGTCTGAACCCCTTGATAAGATCACAGCATTGAATGCGCTCACTGTTATTTAACATTGGGGGGTGGGGGGAGGGGGGGATGTTATTGTATTTCTATTCAGCAGTAGCTGTTAATGTGGACATTAGCTGTGCATGTGCTGCAAGTCTGCAATGAGCACTAACAATATTGATCGTAATGTCATTAGTGTAGCTTTATCAAGAAAGAGTTGCCAGTTGGAAAATTCAATACCCAGTGTATGTTTGAGATTTAATACTTTGGACACTCCTACTTTAGTGAAACAGTTTTTGGAGATTTTGAAATGATTCAAATGATTCTTTATGAAATATGATTATGAAGACTAATTTATAATAAAATGTGCAGTATACTGTTTCAGATTAGTAACATTTGTGCTGCCTGGTCATTTACATGATATCTGCGAGCAGCTAGGCCTAGCTGCGCTGCTGAGTGGCTGTGAACCAGCAGCGGGGCCCCGATATCACATGAGTAACCAGCATCATGTAAAGGCAGCCTGTGCCTCTTAAAGGCAGCCTGCGCCTCTTATTTGCAAAATATAAGATACGGGTCCGCACGGAGACTGAACAGAAATCGTGTAAAACACAGATGCAGGTCCCGTTCCTATGTTTACAAACTGTTGAATTATGTTAAAACATTGAATAAAGTTGCGCACTACTAAATCCCACATACTCCAATCTGCACGCCAGACCTCACCAATCTGCCGATCTGAGCTTGTACCAGGCCTGCGAGAGAGCATGCATCAAGGTTCTCTGCTGATGCACTAGAGGCCTTGGTGCAAGAGGTGTGCAAAGGGAACGGCATCCTATATCCGCAAGTGGGCAAGAGACCCTCCAGACATATGCTCCCGATGCAGTAGGGAACAAAGTCAATGCCAGGCGCATAGCACCATGAACATGGATTCAGTGCAGGAAGAAGTTCAATACTTCGACACGAGTGGTCAAGGTGAGTGAGGTCAATTGTCAAGTGGTGTCTCCTACCATCTGCACCACCAGCCGCATCCACTGCTCCATGCACTGCACCCCCCATCACCCACCTACCAACAAACTCGTTCAATCAGTACTCAACTCTTCCAATCAGATGCTTCCTCTCACCCTCACACATTACCACTCTTGCAAGCCACACACCCACAACCGACAGGTCACACACACTCACAGCTATTCAACCATGACAGACACATATCCCAAATATCCTGCAGGACGCTCACCCTCACATGTCCCGCTTTCTTGTAGGAGAAGGTGGCACATAACAGGAGGCAGCAAGTGGCAGTGGCTCCATGGAACATGAACCTGCTGTCCTCTCTCAGGACGACAGCATTCCTGTCCCACCTCTGCCACTCCACCAGTGCCCTTGCTGTTGCCTGTCAGCTAATCAGCCCACTCCCTGTAGAGTATTGAAACTTTATTATAGGAACATAGGAAGATAGGAACAGGAGTAGGCCATTTAGCCCCTCAAGCCTGTTCCGTCATTCAGTGAGATCATGTTGATCTGTGACCTAACTCCATATATCTGTCTCAGCCCCATATCCCTTAATATCTTTGGTTAACAAAAATCTATCAATCTCAGATTTAAAATTAACAATTGAGCCAGCATCAACCGCCATTTGCAGTACAGCTTTCCAAACTTTTACCACCCTTTGCATGTAGAAGCATTTCTTAACTTCACTCCTGCAAGTCCTGGCTCTAATTTTTAGGCTATGTCCCCTAGTTCTAGTATTCAAGTATAGGAGACCTCCAAAAACCTACAAATGCATCAGCAGCTAGAAGCAATAATGCAGCAACTAACCTATAATTCCTGCACGATTCCTTTAAATAGCACTGGTGCGGGGTCCTCCATGCTGTTTGCGACCTGTTCAGCTGTGTGAGGTTAAGACAGTGCTTTGGCTGAAGTGTTGAGTTCCAAAATCACATCTGTCCCTTTAAATCAGTGTTGCACACTGAACTACGGCACGTTCTCCCTACTTTACATGCTGCCAGCATTCGTTATCTGCGCGTGCGCAAACGCCTTTATCAAGATGGCACAGGTCACGTTATAAGTGTGCGCGCACATTCCGGATGCCATTTTGGGTCCTTAGGAGGCCGTGTAACGCCTACACAATGGGCGCTGCACAGCCCAATTTATAGCCCCATAAGTTTAAGGAGAAAATTACTCTTAACTAAGAAATTTAAGGTATAATGTTGTGTCTCTTGTTTTTAGCCTTACAAAGAATCTTGATGTTATTTTTTTCCCCTTTAAGTCACATATCCTCTTTGCAGGAAGCAATTTTTTGTCCATAGATTCACTTGCATAGTAGCAATAATTTTCAGCTGCAAATCTATAGGGGCAATTTTAACTTGGGGTGCAGGGCAGGAGGGAAAATCCTGCAAAGGGTTCAGCATGAGGGCTGCACCATTTTAACTCCGGGGCCTTATTTAAATGCTACGGGACTGTCTCCCACCCAAACCCAGTGAGAGGGATGGCAGGCGGGAGCCCAAGGACACCGAGGACCCAAGGGAACGGCCCCTGGCATGAAGTTAGTGCTGGGGAGAAAGTGGGGTTTCCCCGGGGGTGCTGGCGTTGCGAGGGAGACACAAACCTGGGCCTGGGGAGGCTCAAGGATTCCACGCAGGGTCTGATGGAGCACTGCTGTTCCTCTCGGCCCACAAGAATTCCTCACAAAAGTACATTTTTATACTTACCTTGGCCTCTTCCAGCCACTCTGCTGACTCCTTCAGGTCTTGTTGCCGGTTCTGGCATTGTGAGAAGCTCCCGAGATATTTATAGTTAAAGTGGGGCTGTGGTGCCGATGACACCATCGGGCTGCGAATTTTGCATGTAATGTAGGCCCTTCCGTGCCTGATCTGTGGTCAGTTATGATCATGGAGGGTGCTGGAACGTGTCAGGAACATGGCGCGGCCCCCCACGCCATCTTGACTCCCCACCTGCACTGTTTCTGCCAGGCAGACAGGGTTAATATCGACCCTAATGTGTGCTTCACTGAGATTGCGACTTTTAACCTTTTTTTTGTTTGTTCCCTTGGACTCCCAACCACACTGCAAGCGCTGAGCGCTCATTACATGAAACGGCCATTAAATGGATAATTTTCAGGGAAAGTTATTAGAGCCTTTGTGGTGAGAGTGTAGAGTTGGCAGTTCTTAAACCTGTTAACTAGACAGAGACCCCATACATCTTCAATGCGTGTAATTATGGGTGTGTAGATTGTGTGAGAAGACAGATTAAAGATTTTTATGGAATGTAATTCTAGTTTCATGTACCTGCTGTAACTCCATTTCTCTAGTGATCATGTAGGGATGGGCAGATATTTTAGATATTTATACTGGCTCCACTATTTCATCACTTTCCTAAACTACAGTTATCACACTGGAATTCCTGAACAAAACTCAACAATGACATCGGGGAGCTGGCTGACATTATAGCATGTTGTAAACTCAGCAAGCTGTGTTGAGAAGTGGTAGACACACCCTACTCAAGCTCCTCATTTTAGCCCTATAGTGAATGGATCAGAAAGGCTGTCAGGGCCTTTGGCACTGGTCTTGTCCACCTCCTGGTAGCCAGAGTGGTGTTAGTAGAGGCCTGGGAACATGATGTTTGCCTGCTCTTTCAGCTGGTTATATAACACATCATTTGAGGAATGAGGGGATAAATTAAAATAAGATAATTAAGAAAGGGATGTTATCTTGAAGTTTACAGCTGTAAGTTAGCTATAGTGTTCAAGTCACTGCTGGCACTGGACTCTCAGATTTGTCAGGTGTCTTCCAGGCTGCTGGTTGAAATGTCTTTACAGAGGGGCCTGAACAAGAAAGAAATTGCATTTATGTAGCACAGTTACACCAGAGCAGACCAAGCCGAACTGGGGGAGGGAAGAGGAATCTTAACAAGAAAATAAACATATTGGGCCTGAAGTCCCACAGACTCTTTTAAGGGCATGGAATTGGCGCCCAGGTTGTGATGACAGGGTCCTTTAAGTACTTGGGGCAGGCAACCCATGCCTGTAGAGGTGCAGCAGCAGCCCCTGACATTGGGGGTCACTAGAAAATCCTGCTGCTCCGAAGGAGGGAACTCAAGTCCTGTATTGGGCCCGATTGTAGTGAAACAAAAGCAAAAAGTTCATCCTCACAGGTAATTGTGGGGCAGTGGGCAGAAGGTAAGCAAGTATGGGATCTACTGGGCCAAACGGGCAAGTGGGGCGGAAATCCTAACTTAGCTCCGGAACGCCCCCAGACAAGCCTCCCTTCTATTGCCCAGAGGGGGTGACTAGGCGTGTGGATGAGGGTAACGCAGTGGATGTGGTATACATGGATTTCAGTAAGGCCTTCGATAAAGTCCCCCACAGGAGACTGGTCAAGAAGGTACGAGCCCATGGAATCCAGGGTGCCTTGGCACTTTGGATACAAAACTGTCTTAGTGGCAGAAGGCAGAGGGTGATGGTCGAAGGTTGTTTTTGTGACTGGAAGCCTGTGGCCAGTGGGGTACCACAGGGATCGGTGCTGGGTCCCTTGCTGTTTGTGGTCTACATTAATGACTTGGATATGAATGTAAAAGGTATGATCAGTAAGTTCGCTGATGATACAAAAATTGGTAGGGTGGTAAATAGCGAGGAGGATAGCCTCAGTCTGCAGGACGATATAGATGGGTTGGTCAGATGGGCGGAACAGTGGCAAATGGAATTTAACCCCGAAAAGTGCGAGGTGATGCACTTTGGAGGGACTAACAAGGCAAGGGAATACACAATGAATGGGAGGACCCTAGGCAAGACAGAGGGTCAGAGGGATCTTGGTGTGCAAGTTCACAGATCCCTGAAGGCGGCGGAACAGGTAGATAAGGTGGTAAAGAAGGCATATGGGATACTTGCCTTTATTAGCCGAGGCATAGAATATAAGAGCAAGGAGGTTATGATGGAGCTGTATAAAACACTGGTTAGGCCACAGCTGGAGTACTGTGTGCAGTTCTGGTCGCCACACTACAGGAAGGATGTGATCGCTTTGGAGAGGGTGCAGAGGAGATTCACCAGGATGTTACCAGGGCTGGAGCGCTTCAGCTATGAAGAGAGACTGGGAAGATTGGGTTTGTTTTCCTTGGAGCAGAGGAGGCTGAGGGGGGACATGATTGAGGTGTACAAAATTATGAGGGGCACAGATAGGATGGATACTAAGGAGCTTTTTCCCTTCGTTGAGGGTTCTATAACAAGGGGACATAGATTCAAGGTAAAAGGCGAGAGGTTTAGAGGGGATTTGAGAAAGAACTTTTTCACCCAGAGGGTGGTTGGAGTCTGGAACTCACTGCCTGAAAGGGTTGTGGAGGCAGGAACCCTCACAACATTCAAGAAGCATTTGGATGAGCACTTGAAATGCCATAGCATACAAGGCTACGGACCAAATGCTGGAATATGGGATTAGAGTAGACAGGGCTGATGGCCGGCGCGGACACGATGGGCCGAAGGGCCTCTATCCGTGCTGTATGACTCTATGACTCTCTCTATGACTCTATATAGGAGACACAGATGGAGAACATGCCTACCCACAGGTCATGATATCTTTCTCGAAGCAAATGTGGCTTCGCATCAGGATCATGATATATTTCCGTCCTCCCTGGTGTCCAGAATTTCAGGCCCATTATATTCAACATGAATCATAATCATAAATCTTTGCATTTCCTGATATTAATATATGTTGCTCAAAAAGTTAGGGATAATAGATTTATTGATTCTTTTCGCATTTTATTCAATGTTGGAATGGTATAACACTTAGATTATCAATACAGAATAAATGCATGACAAAGTTCTGGCCAGTTAAATGCATAAAGTAATACATTGTGCTGGGTATTGTCAGTAAAAGCTGACAGTTCACTCATATCAAATAATCATACACTGCATCTCCCTGTTCAATGCTGCACATGATTTCTGGAAACTGGATATAGGTTGTATGTCCATCATATTTAAGGCGCTATTGCATGCTGCTGACAGAAAAACATTTGTCCCACTTTTCAACTAGAGGTGTCACTGCATAAATTGCATCGTTCAGCCTGGTGCTGCATGGATGATATATCACACAGGATCCATATGTTGATGTCAGCTTTTACATATATGGGGCAATTGCACGATCTGGCACTTGCAGGGAGTGCATCTCAGGAAATCTCAAACATGCAGCCCGTGATTATTCAGCAAGTTTCGTGTTTCTTTAAGATTTTCGCGGGGCCAGGAGGAGCAGGACTGGTCCTCTGAGCTGAACAAAAATCTTCCAGCCCGCTGTCAGCCCATTCTCACCCCACCCCCTGACAGGCCTTTCTTGCCGTGTGGCCCTGAGTTACATCCAGCCGATTTTCCGCCTCAGGAATCCAGCAAGCTGCAACAATTTGGCACACCTGCAGCTCGCCGAGAAAATGTTAATACGGTCCGAAAGACCACCTGAAAATAATTTGGGTCTCCCGACTGCCACGTTGGGCGCATTGCCAATATCACGTTCGTTTGGCGCCCGAACCAAACGGCTCCCTCAGTGTCCACGCATGTGTGCTTTCTGGTAACGTTGCTGGGAAGGTTTGTCGCCTCTCCACAGTCCAGCATTACAATGGCAAATTGTAGCATTTCAAATGCCGCCCTGGTTGAGATTAACAAACTCAACACAAACCAGAAAAGCAGGTTGCTCCTTCTGATCTGCATGGTTTTAGTGCAAGTCTCAATACTTTTACTCAAGTAGTCATCGGGGTAGCTTCTGGAAAATAATTTGATCCAAAGTCACATCCTCGGTGTCAGGCAACGCCCAGCACCCTCCAAGTAACTAGCAAGGAACATTGGGCGAATATTCAAGATTTGAACTTCCTTCCCACCCCCCCATCCCCGCTCCCCTCCAGATATAAATCATATGCCAAAGAATCATGCTTCCACAGCACAGGTCAGTGACTTTTCAAACAACAAATATCTCTGCCTGCAACATTCCTCTGTGACAAGTTGAAGCTGTTGTATGGGATTTGTTGCAAGATAAGTTTATGAGGCCACAAAGGAGCTGAAGAAAGGGATTTGTCACATTCTTATCTCTGACAGGAAAATGTTAAGAAACCTCGGGCACTTTGAAAATAACTTGCAAGCGCAATAATATTGCAAGACCAATTTGAGACAAAAATGGGAGTTTTAAACAGCCTTGTGAAAATTGGCCTCGAGGTACTAGCTTTTAGATGTGGCCTGAGCCTTCAATTATAGAAGGATCTCATAAAATGCTTCACATGGTGGACTTTCGAAGATAATACTCTGAACAAAACTGCAAAACAACCAAATAATTTGGGCCTTAGTGCCATTACATCTACTCCTGACTATCCTTTCTAATATATTGCACAGCAAAAAATTTGTTTAAAGCTTTGATTTCTTTCAGCGTTAACTGGGCATTCCCAGTGGCAACATTCCCTGCTTTGTATCAGAATTAGAATCATAGAATCATAGAAGTTTACAACATGGAAACAGGCCCTTCGGCCCAACATGTCCATGTCGCCCAGTTTATACCACTAAGCTAGTCCCAATTGCCTGCACTTGGCCCATATCCCTCTTTTCCCCATCTTACCCATGTAACTGATATGAAGACTGGTAGACACGGAAGGCCACAAACTCCTCGCCCCGAAGTTCTTCTGTAAATTATTGTGGTTTGACGGTCTCATGTGGCTCAAGTCACAGCAGTTTAATAAATGTAGCTTTTAACTGAAGATTAAGTTCAACAACTTCCCCCTTTATTCTGTCCAAAGGGTTCACAGATTCTGTCAAAGGAACAAAATTGATCCCTTTCATATAGATTCTCAACCTTCTCTGTCACAAACTGTTGTCAGGCCATCTGTTTAACAATGCTCTTGTCAGTAGTCATTGAAATGGTTTTCTGTGCTGGAAATATTAGTTTACAGCAGCCGAGCGCACAACAGCCCATCACCTTAGAAGTTCTGTGAAATAGCCAGTGGGCCGTTCCTCAAATTGAATTACAGGTTGTTCCACATGGAGAACTGTCCTACAGAGCAAAGCAAAGATATAATGGATTTTATGTCCATTAAGCAAGTTATTTTCATCAGATTTGGGACAGAGAGAAAGGGGGGGAGGGGTTGGTGTAACAATGGTAAGAGGAATTGTTTGATAAGCCAAATAATAATCTTAACAAAGAACTAGAAAGTGTGAGATTTGCAAGGTACTCCAATCCATTTTGGCATTTTCTGCACCTCTTAACATAAATATTCTAAATCTGTGAAGTAAAAACCTTAGGCTTGGCACATGTCCCTCACACCTTACCTTTGAAAAGTGTTGTATGTGAAAGTGTGGCTTCAGGACATCACATTTTCAGAGCTTCACATTTGCTGGGCAAAAAAATGGTTCAAACGCATCAAAAGCATCTAAAATGAGGAATGAGTAATTGGCAGAAAGACAAGCAAAAAATCCTGCAATTTTCAAGCCTATCGTTGATAAATCAGCAAGTCCTACAAAACCAACCAATCAAATTGCTGTAATAATTCCTTCACACTGTCTTTTGTATCAAACTATAAATGATATTTACAATATAACCAATATAATTTTGAAACAAAATCACTAAGTATCCCTACATTTGATTATTTAATGCCTCAGTAAGTCTCTTCCCCCCCATATAGGTCTCCCTTTCTGCTTGGAGCCTGGGGCTTGAGTTGGAACTATGTCTTGGGAATTCCAGCTTCTGTGGCCTAATTTGTTGTGTGTGAGAGCGATGCAATGTAACAGGTATAGTTTGCACCCTGCTCCTGTGAAAGTACAATACCCAGAGTGAATAGAGATAACCAGACAGAAAATTCACTCATAACTGTGAGGCATGACAAGCAGAAAATGATCCAATTTTTTCAGTGTTTTATACAGTGTTTTAAGCCATTAAGTAAAAATTATGAACTAATGGTGTTGTTTGGCATGAGGTTTTTTTATGGTGGTCAAGGGGACTGCTACTTGCGCCAATTTGGTACTGAGCACAGACATCGCGGTCAGAGTTATCTAGATCCAGACCACAGGGAAAGTTCACCTGTTCATGTGCTGGTCACTGGAGACTCAATAGTTGGAGAAATTGCCCTGGGCAGTGCGATACCAATAGCAGCTTCAGCAAGAACTAAAAATCCACCAGAATTCTGCAGTTCCTATCATGACCCTCTCATCCACTACTGCTTTCCTTGTCAACCTTCACTGACTCCCAACATATCATATTCAATATACTTGTTGTCCTCATTTAAAAATCCCTCCATGGTCTCGTCCCCACGCCTCCTTCTGCAAGCTTTTCCAGCCCTATGCCCCAACCCACTCCCTACGCTCCTCCAGCTTTGGGCTTCCGTGCATTCTGCCGCACTGGCCTTACTCACCTGGAGGCACAGCTTTCAGCTGTCTAGGTGTTTCTCTTTGTAACTCCCTGCCTAAATATCTTCACCTTGCTCCCCCTTTGAAAGCTTTAAAACCAATCTTTTTGAAACATGCATTTGGTCACCTCTCCTAATTCTTCGACTACCACTTGCTTTGTTCTGTCCTATGTCCCGCCCCGACGCACCTCTGCTCCCTCAAAAGGGTCAGCAGAATTTTCATGCTGTAATATTTTTATCAGTCAGGTGATCTGCTTCAATAAATTGGTTGTATTACAGTAATGGGTGAACGGCTGGTGCATTTATACTGCAGCTGGACTGTGATAAACATCAGAAACCACACTGCACTGGACCACCCATGAGCAACACCACAAAGAGCTTTAGTGTTTTATTAATCTCTTTGAACACCTCTTTATGGTGAGAGGGACAGGTCATAGTTGATGCATAGCTTTGTTTTCATGTGTTTTGTCACTGTTTCAATTTTTGAATGGAAAAGTCAAAATTGGTGTAAAGTTGTTTTTTTAAAGACTGCAAAAAGAAATCCAAGGATATTGAATCTCTTGGGCATGAGATTCCTGGAATGGATGTGAGGCAGACTTTGTAAATCAGATTGACTGACACATGGAAAGTCCTGTGGAGAATATTTTGATAGTTTCTCACCGTAGTTGTTTGACATTTTCAAAAGGAACGCCGACTTCCAAATCTTGTGTTCAGTGGATTTTATTGGGTTACATTGTTTAAACCTGAAAACCGGGAAGCCTAAATATAAGGGCCAATTTTGTGAGTCCCCATTGCCACCAGTGTCAACAAAAGTACCACCGATTGTACTTGGTGGGCAATATTAGTTATTGTTTATTTTATTTATTATGATGTAACTCTTCAACATGGCTTTCATGTTAGTCGACCAGAAAGTTGAATTACAGTATTTTATCTTGTATGTGCGATGTTTTGCCACTACATATATCCATTTAAAACCAAAATTCCCCAGCCTCATGCAGAAAGCAATGGAGTACAGAGCATTTTGGGATCATTTGATGAGTTTGCAGTCCCAGTGGAGTGCAGGCAGGTGTGCTCCCCCCATGATTATACTTTATTAATTTTAACTAACAGAAAATCGTGGGTGCACGTGCTCAAGTTCCCGATCTGTAATCCCAGCAGGTGAGGCTCCAGTGCAAGACACACACCTGTAAAATTACCCTCGTACTGTAGTGCAGTTGCTAGATTTTATTAATATTTAAAAACTGAGTACGTAGATCTTTCATTAATTCACAATGGCTTATTTTTGTTTAGTTTAGGTCAAGTGTCAGCTTGTCTCAGTTGGCAGTACTGTCATCTCCAAGTCAGAAGTTTATTGGTTCAAACCCCACTCCTCAGCATAATCCAGGCTGTTGCTCCAGTGCAGTCCTGAGGGAGTACTTTGTTGTTGAAGGTGAGATTTTAAACTGGGGCCTTGTCCACCTATTGAGGTGGATGTTAAAGATTACATGGCACTATTTGAAGAAAAAATGGCCAACATTCCTCCCTGAGACATCACAGGCATAACCGATTAGCTGGCCATTCTAGTCCTTGCTCATTGTCGGATCCTGTGTGCAAAATGGCTGCTGCATTTACCAACAGAATAGTCACTACACATCAAAGTAATTCAGTGCATGCAAGCACGTTGGGACATTTCTGAGCAATGTGGAAAGGTGCTATATATGTAGGCAAGTCTTTTTTGCAGGAGAAAACTTTTTTTTTTGTAAAAGCGTAAGAAAACGCAAATTTGAAAAATAACCTTTTGGCCTATTGAGACTCATCCTCTTGTCTCTATAAATAATGCATCCAGCTGCACTGTGAATTAACTTTGTGAAAGTTCTGTTAATAGACATCGCACCTGGCTTTCAAATACACACAGCACCGTATTCTGCTTGCATCACACAATGCAGAGCTTCCATCACCAGCACATACCAGAGAGAGACATAGTACTGTTAAAATACTTTGCTTTTAAAAAAACAGAAAGCAACGTATTCTAATTTTATCTACGTCCATGGACCCTCGTCACAGTTCTGCAAATTTAGGCTCCATGGTTGAATACCAGGAGGTGCTCTTGAGCCAGCACTACAATCTCTTTCCTGTTTGTACAATAGGATTTCAATGCTAATTTGAAGTTTTGGTATCAAAGGCAGCCCTTAAAGTGCATTACAGTCGAGCCCCACACTGCCAGCTTCATTGGAGTATCAACATACCCATACAAGAGAGTACGGATGACTGAGTCTAATTCTGTAATACCACAAAGAAACTGGAATAAGAACTGCTTTGGCTTGAGCTGCCTCTTTAAGAAGCACATGTTTTTTTAAATCTTTATTTGATATCTGTTAAGGGTTTTTTTGTCTGGAAGGGGAAGCTGCAGTATTTCCCCTAATGCAGCACACTTTGTAGCATTCTCACCAGACTGCTTCTTCCACCTCTTTCGTCTGGCAGCTTGAAAAGCAACATTAAACATTTGACGTCCAAGTTCATCATTCACTCTATGGCCTCTGATGATACAAAGTGAATAGAAACTATTCTATCAGGGAAGGATCTTAGTGAGCAATGGTTCACAAGATGCTCCATGGTTTGGATAACCTCCCCATAGTCACACATCGAGCTATTCTTCATCCTCCATTTTGTAACAGGTTGTTGCAGGAAAGGTATGCCACTTTCAGGTTTTACCAATCATTCACAGAGATCAAATGAACACCCAGGTCCAGACAAGTTGCTTTTTCTTACTGATTTTTAGTGAAGAATGGCATGTGCTTTGGTGTGAAATTTCAACCTCCACCTTCACCCAGGAGCGCATTGATCATCAACAAAAAAACAAAGCCATTTTGATTAGAGCTCATTCCCTTACTTAATCCTGGCGTGTTTAGGCTTGGTGAAGAAATAGTCATTTCCCAGCTCCTGAGATCAGTGAGATTTGGATTGATTTGGTTAATGTCTTGCGTTCTTGTTTATAAAGATAGTGGAATACCAGCAGTCAGCAAACAATGGTTTTATTTTTCTTGTAAGTGAAAATGCAGAGCGGATGATCCTTAATCAAATTCTCTAACTTTGTTCCAGTCACCACCCGTTTTAAAAAGCAGCAGTGTTTTTCACAGTCTGGAGCAGTCCGCATCTGTTTTTTGTTAGTCTCTAATCATCTTCCAATGTGACCTTCTTTCCCCTCCTCGCTCTCCCAGAACATACAGTTCTAAGGCTCAAAATGTGCGTTCCAGGTGTTGAGGTATCAGATTGGCAAGCTGCTGAGACATCCAGAGATAAACCTGGAACTTTTTACGCAGTCATGTACTCATGCTCTTGACTATTCTCTCACATACCTTTGTTTAAGACTGATTTAGATTTCAGGCGCATGTCAGTTAGTAGACGGTTATTTAAAAAATCCATTGTTTTTCCCCGTTTCACCTCATCTACTCCCATTTTCTCCTATTGGTGCCCACTTGGGCCACTTTATCTGCAGGGGAAGCGTTACGCACCATGGACCTTTCTACAGCTGTCTTCAATGCCCCTCTCTGATCAGCTGGCAGGAAGTGTGTTCCCATAGGGAAGGACAAATTTTCTCCCTCCTTAAGGTGGAGCACTGTGCGATCATGAAGTGCACTTTCTAAAGACATTCCATTAACATCAATCCAATGGAAAGGAAAGTCAGGCGGGGTTTATAACGGGGGTCCAATCCGATATCGCCAGCTTTCTGCTCATGTTAAAGTTACCCCCATTGTCTCCCACCATCAACATCTTGGGTAGCACCATTGACCGGAAGCTTAACTGGACCAACCATATCTACACCCACAAGAGCAGGGGAGAAACTGAGTATTCTACAACAACTGGTTCACCTCTTGACCCTTCAAAGCTTCTCCGCCATCTCCAAGGCTCGAGTCAGGAGTGTGATGGAATACTCAACACTCGCCTGGATAGGTGCAGCTGCAACAACACTCAAGAAACTCAATACTTTCCAGGGCAGAGCAGTCCACTTAATTGACGCTGCTGCCACTGGACTCAGTTTGCACCCCAGTGCATTGTGACTATAGCATGTACTATTTACAGGATGCACTGCAGCAACTTGGCGGAGCTGGATTAAGTCATTAATTTAGCTACTGTTTGGCACTGGAGGTGAACCAGTTGTTGTAGAATACTCAGTTTCTCCCCTGCTCTTGTGGGTGTAGATATGGTTGGTCCAGTTAAGCTTCCGGTCAATGGTGCTACCCAAGATGTTGATGGTGGGAGACAATGGGGGTAACTTTAACATGAGCAGAAAGCTGGCGATATCGGATTGGACCCCCATTATAAACCCCGCCTGACAATTTATTGGCTATAATTGATCAGTAACCGGCCCCAGAGGGTGCCTTCAGTAAACAGTAGCAGTGCTGAAAATTAGGGCTCTCAGCCCCATGACCTCTACCATCAAGAAGGAGAAGAGCAGAAAGATTATAGGAATACCATCGCTTCCAAGTCACGCACCATCCTGACTTTGACTTATATCATCATTCCTTCATTGTGAGTGGTCACAATTCTGGAATTACCTATCTAACATGTCAATGTCATTGGAGCAACATCAACACAAGGACTGCAGTAGTTCAAAGCGAAGGCCCGTCACCACTACCTCAAGGCAATTAAGGATTGGGTAATAAATGTGGCCTTGTCATAACTCTACTATGCGGTACCTTATCGAAGGCCTTTTAAAAATCCAAATTTATTACATCTAAAACATTATGCTTGTCCACCCTGTCTGTTACTTCTTCAAAGAATTCAATAAGCTTGGTCAAGCATGAGCTTCCCTTTTGAAATCAATGCTGATTATTCTTTATTATATTTTCAGTTTCTAGATGTTTTTCTATTACATCTTTGAGTAAGGATTCCATTATTTTTCCTATCACTGACGTTAAGCTAACTGGTCTATAATTCCCTGGACTGGTTCTATCTCCCTTTTTAAATATAGGCATCACATTAGCTGTCCACCAGTCCTCTGGCACTATTCACTTTTCTAATGAATTTTTATATCTATGTAATAGTGTCTCAGCTATCTCTTCCCCAACTTCTTTTAATATGTGTGGATGCAATCCTTTCGGACCAGGGGTTTATCCTCTCTAAGTTTGATTAATTTATCAATTATCTGCCCCCTTTCTATCTTAAGTATCGTTATATCTTTCTTGATCTGTTCTTCCAATTTCATGCCCACCTTGTTAAATACTAAGGCAAATAATTATTTAATATTTCTGCTATTTCACTGTCACTAACTGAGTTTATCATGTCTATCCCTTAGTGGCCCTGGCCCTATCCCTATCCTAACTTTTTTTATTTATTTGTCTGTAGAATACTATTTCTTTTTATATTCCTTGATAATTTAATTTTATAATTTCTCATTGCCTTCCTAATTGTTTGTTTGACTTCTTTCCTAACCTTTTCATATTCCCTTTATCATCCTTTGTTGTATGCCTTTTCCTTTAATTTCAATTTTACCCTAATTTCTTTATTCATCCATGGTGTGTCATTACTGCTAGTTTGTTCTCTTCTGCGTACTGCCAGATTTTACATTGAGCAGGGCGTCCACAGCAGATGTTCCGCCCAGTAGCCAGTTAAAATGGCATCAGGGTCTTATTCACATCATAGGACCTCGATTTGCATAGATTAATGAGGCCCTCACCTGATTCAAGCGGAAGGTCCTGGGAAAAATGGTGGCAGCACAGGAATAGTGCGGTAAATCCACCACCTCCATTTTAACTCTCTGTTTTCGCTTGGTGGAGGGGGTTAAATTCTCCCCTCTGTCTCCATCATAGGACCATTCACCTGCTGAGACTGTCTGCAGAGGGAAATGATGGCTTAATTCTTCTTTAGTTTGTGGCAGCTGGATTTTGGGATGGCTTACACCCACATCCCTGGCAGTCTAGTGATATATATTCATCTGATGTTTGGTGATCTTAGGAAAAGGATGGGAGTATAATGCATGTGAGATCCTAGTGATTGCTGGGGATACATCCAAGTTCTCCATTGGTTTAGATGGGGTGGGCTAAATGTGAGTCCCTTAACAATCCAATAGGCTTCTATCAGAATCTCCAGTGGCCTGAAGAGGCTCTCGACTCACTCAGAGGCCTTAGCTTTTGCGGTTTAGAGTTATTCATTTAAAATTTTAAAAACGTGAATCTAAAGTCTGAATTAATTCAAGTGCTCATTCCTACTGCGCTTTGTGTAACAGCACCATGTTACTGATGTGAAGTGAACACCGAGAAATACAACAACTGATTCTTTGCCTGTCGATTTCTGCAGGAATAAACAAATCTCATGCATAACAATCTGATATTTATAGATTTTAACTCATTCGAACCAAATCAGTATTTATCTTGGTGTGGAATCTAGTGAGCATATGTTGTTTAATGTACTGGAGCAAATCTATTCCCATCCTACCAGTTTATGTCTACACAAACATGGTGTGTGACAACATTCCACTCTGACTTCTTTCAAGGCACACAATAGGTGACAGTTTTCTCCAAGGGAAACCTACTGATATATCCTGAAGACTTCTCATTTTGTTTTAATTATTTAAGAAGATGTAATGACTTTTTGTTTAACGTGTCCAAAATTGGGGCGTACATCTGTGGCTCACGTAGAGTTAGAACATTCTACAATCAGTAATACTAGAAGAGTGGAAAAGACTTGATAGCAAACTATTTGTGCAAGAATTATGAATGTACACATTTCTATTATGTTAGCCTTACAGATTTTAAAGATTGACAGCAACAGATATGAAATATCCACCAAAATGAACTATGGCTTCAAAAAAATTCCCAGTTCTCATTGCTGCTCGCTCCTGTTGTTTGCCCATTCTCATAATCCTATCCCTCTGCCATGTTGGTTCTCAGCATGTGAGTGCAAGAGATAAGGCCGAAGTATTTGCCCACGTCTTCAGCCAAAATGCTGAGTGGATGATCCTACTTGGCCTCCTCCCACGATCCCCATCATCATAGATTTAAGTGTCCAGCCAATTTAGTTCACTCCATATACCGTTAAGCAGCAACTAAGTGCATTGGACATAGTAAAGGCTATGGGACATGACAACATCTCAGCTGTACCGCTGCATAAGAACTAACTGGCCCCCTAGCCAAACTGTTCCAGTATGACAGTGACATAAAAACGTGAATGTGGGAGATTGCCCAAGTATGCCATATCTACAAAAAACAAGATAAATCTATCGTGGTGGATTGCCACCTCAACGGGCTCCTCTCATTCATCAGTAAAGTGAAGGCAGGAGTCAACAACGGAGCCATCAAACAACATTTACTCAGCAATAACCTGCTCACCGACACTCCGTTCAGGATTTACCAGAACAACTCAGCTTCAGACCTCATTGGAGCCTTGATCCAAACATGGATGCAGAAGATGAATGCCAGAGGAAAGTAACTGCCCTCAACATCAAGGCAGAAAGACTCCAGCAGTTCAAGCAGAAGGCCCTGCCTTCTCATGGCAATTAGGGATGGGCAAATAATGTGGCCATGCCAATGATGTCCAAATCCCATGAAGAAAATTTTAAAAAGATCTTCTTGCACATGACTCCACCATCTGAACTTTTGTCTTTCATATGGTTTTTCCCCATCTGGGACCCATTTCACCAGCTTGAGGCTTACCAATCCTCAGCCATATGTGTACATGCTCCGTTCTTCACAATCTTCTCACCATAACACATGCTGTCTGTGCACTACCCTCACACTTTCCTTTTCATATTTCATGATATGATAAATAATAGAAAATCCACATTGATTGAATTAATAAACATAATATGTGTTTTGGGTTTCAATTAAAGGTACTAAAGGTGGGATTTTCAGCAAGAGACTTTATTCAGTGCTGCCGTCTAATACTTTGTAGAGTGGTTTGTGGAGCATTTCTGCTTTAAAACAGGTTATTCCTGCCGTAGTAGCCTACACATATTGCTATATGTTGCAGCTAAATCAGATAATTTCTTTCAGTGCACTTTCTGCGTGTTCCATGAATTTAGATATACTAATAGTCGCCCCATGGAATATTTACCACAAATTAAACTGCAGAGATGATGGAAACATAATTAGAACTTTTCAGACAAGCTAATACTCGCCAGATTCTGTACAAGGCCACTAGAGACATGCAAATGGACACAAGTAAATTGAGTAAAAATTCATGTGTTCAGATTGAGAGATTTACTTTTATTTCCGTATTTGTCTTTTTTAATTGATGTGTGAATTGTTTGCTTTACCTGAATTGAATATCCTCTAGGATTTCTCACTTGGCAGAATAGGTCTGCAGTTTGAGATTTACTCTACTAGACCACTTTATGGAAAGCACCAGTAGAAACTAGTGCAAAAGAGTTTGAACCACCTTCTCCATGGACATCCGTACTCAATAGGGTCAGGTTTGCTGGTTTTAAATCAGGTTTTCTAAAGGAGGGAGAAGTTGAGCAGGGAGTTCCTTATTACACTACTCAAGCATGCTAAGGAAGTTATGCTAAACCTTTATAAATCATTGGTTAGGTCCCAGCTGGAGTATTGTGTCCAATTCTGGGCACCACACTTTAGAAAGGATGTTAAGGCCTTAGAGAGGATGCAGAGGAGATTTACTAGAATGGTACCAGGGATGCGGGACTTCAGTTATGTGGAGAGATGAGAGACGCTGGGGTTGTTCTCCTTAGAGCAGAGAAGGCTAAGGGGAGAATTAATAGTGGTGTTCAAAATCATGAATGGTTTTGATAGAGTAAATAAGGCGAAACTGCTTCCAGTGGCAGAAGGGTCGGTAACCACAGGACTCAGATTTAAAGTAATTGGCAAAAGAACCAGAGGCGACATGAGGAGAATTTTTTTTACACAGCGATTTGTTGTGATCTGGAATGCACTGCCTGAAAGGGTGGTGGAAGCAGATTCAATAATAACTTTCAAAAAGGGAATTGAATAAATACTTGAAGGGGAAAATTTTGCAGGGCTACGGGGAAAGAGCAGGGGAATGAGACTAATTGGATAGCTCTTTCAAAGAGTTGGCACAGGCTCGATGGGTCAAATGGCCTCCTCCTGTGCTGTATTATTCTATGATTCTATGAATGGTGAATAGACAGAGTAGCTGTGTATTTTACTGAAACACTAAAGCAGATTTCATTATTGGACTTTGCTCATGTCATGGCTTTTCATCCTCTATTTCCATGCCTCAATATTTCAATAGCATTAAAATAGTCAAATAACGCAGCCCATTTGTCATGCTTGGTGAGGTCAAGATCAAAAAATAAGAAGTATCTATCGGTCTATTAGAGTGACATTCTGTCTGTTGATGATTCATCACTGAAAGTATAGATTGAAATATTAGCAAAGACGTTGAAAAGCACATAAAATACTGTAATAATTTTGGGGCCACAAAGTGAATAATTTGCTAATAAACTTGCATATTTTATTAACGTTACTCGGTATACTTCAACAGAAAATATAACTGGATGAGTTAAGGACAAGACGAAACAAGATTAAAAGACATAGGTGATCAAGTGCTCTGTGGAACACAATGGTACCTGTGGTGCTCGGACTGTGAAAATGTCATCTGTGGAATGTGACTGCTAACCATTGAATAATGTGGCTGGTAGAGCTAGATAGATATCCTGCAGTTTGTGAAGATTGCTCCAGGTTAGAGAGATATTTCATATAGCTGGAGAGTGGAATTAGATATTGGAAGAAAGAGTGGGTTGGCTAGAGTCCATAACAGGGAACATTATATTTATAGCTAGATGGGGATGAATGACGTTTTCTTCTTCCATATTTTCTTATGTTCTTAAAGGATTGGGTTCCATGATATCAATACCTGAAAAGCTACATATGTATCTATATGTATATATTTATATATGTGTGTATATATAGACACACAAATATCAAAACAGGAGATGCTGGAAATGTATAGCAGGTTGATCAGTATCTGAAGGGGCAAGTTAGTTAATATTTCAACTGTAAGCCTTCGTCAAGATGCAAATTCACCGATTGTACATTTCCAGATTTTTACAACGCATATCTTTTGGATAGTTTGGCATTCTCTGTTTTTGTTTCATATTTCTGGCATTCACAGATTTTTTTAACTGTCATTTTAAAAAATAATTTTAGCAATTTAGATAGTCTTCAATGGACTTCATCAGATTTGTATACAATCTCTTAAAAATAAAAGAAGTATTTTAGGTAAATTCAGCGATCCTGTGCTCCTAGCTGGGGTGGGGGGAGGGGGGCCGTGCTTAAAGGAAGGACAGGTCAGATATAGGGCTACTAGACTGTAATGGTGATTCTCTGATCTATGACCCTTTCAAGCGATATTCCCTGCTAGAAGTATAGGATTGCTGAATTTACCCTTGTATCCTTAATATAAATACTTTGTTGGAGACTCTAAAAAGATGCCCACAAATATAACTTGTTTTAAAAACTTTGAGACATATAAGTAAAAGGTGGATAATCCTGAAATATCAAATTCTCTGGCAAAAGCACAATCTGAAATAAAAACAGAAAATGCTGGAAATACTCAGCAGGTCAGGCAGCATCTGTGGAGAAAGAAACAGAGTCAACATTACAGGTCGATGAACTTTCATCAGATCTGGAAGAAGATGAAGATTTAACAGTTTTTAAGTAAGTACAGAGCCAGCGAAAGGGGGGGAGGGGAGGAAGGGATGGGGAGGAAAGAACAAAAGGGAAGGTCTGTGATAGGGTAGACGGCAGGAGTGATTAAATTACTGAAGGGATGATGGTGCAAGGCAAAGAAGGTGGTAATGGGACAAGTAAAGAAACAAAAGATGAGTCTAGAGGAGCTGTAAATGGCAACATCAGAACCATTACCAGCACCTGCTGTCTGAATAAATGGGAGTCATGATGTGGAGATGCCGGTGATGGACTGGGGTTGACAATTGTAAACAATTTTACAACACCAAGTTATAGTCCAGCAATTTTATTTTAAATTCACAAGCTTTCGGAGGCTTCCTCCTTCCTCCTTCCTCTTTCACATCGTTCACCTGACGAAGGAGGAAGCCTCCGAAAGCTTGTGAATTTAAAATAAAATTGCTGGACTATAACTTGGTGTTGTAAAATTGTTTACAATTGAATAAATGGGAGCAATGGTTATAATCTGAAGGTATTGAAATCAGTGTTGAGTCCAGAAGATTGTAAAGTGCTGTTCCTCGAGCTTCCGTTGAGCTTCATTGGAACAGTGTAAGAGGCCGATATCAGAGAGGTCAGAGTGGGAATGGGACAGAGAATTAAAATGGCAAGTGTCCGGCAGGTCAGGGTCATGCTTGCTGACTGAGGAGAGGTGTTCAGCAAAGCATTCACCTTTGGCAATGTGCTTCAGGAATGAGTATGATGAGAGTGATATTCCATACAGTTCTTGCTAAGAGGTCACTTTCTCCCTATTTCAGCTTTGGTAAATGCTTTGTTAACTTCTTCTGTGTACTGTGATTGGGAATTTTGTACCTAACTGCATTGCCTAATGTGAAGGGATAACCAAATCAGTTACTGCTAATGTTCAGAATAATTCTTGATTGAACTTAATGGGCTTGATTTTCCTGGGAAAATGTGGGTGCGTTGGGGGCTCTGAAAATCGGGGAAATGCCATTCGGGTTCGGAGCCCAGCTTCAATCCGCCAACGTCCGAGTTCCCCACGGACACACCTATGTAATTAAAGCCGGCGGGATGATAGTTAAAGAGCCAAATATACCTCATTGAGGTACTTAAGACACTTTACTTGTGACAGATTACGTACTTAGAACGATTTTTAACTTACCTGGGTGGCTTTCCCACCGCTTCCGATTCAAGCCTGGTGAACCCAGGCATGAAGGGCCGGATCAGACAAAAAGAAACAAAAATAAATTCATAAAAAACCATTGCATGAAGTTAAAACACAAAATCAACCTACCTTTCTACCCTGCTCCGATATCCGATGTCTCCCTCTCCGATCTCCCCCTCTTCACCCTCCTCCGATGTCCCCCCCAATCTCCCCTTCTTCACCCCCTCTCCCCTGATCTTCCCTTCTTCACCCTCTCTTTCCCCCCTGATCGCCCCTTCTTCACCCTCTCTTTCCCCCCTGATCGCCCCTTCTTCACCCCCTCTCTCCCCCATGATCTTCCCTTCTTCACCCCCCTCTCTCCCGATCTTCCCTTCTTCACCCCCCCTCTCCCCGATCTTCCCTTCTTCACCCCCTTCTCCCCCGATCTTCCCTTCTTCACCCCCTTCTCTCCCGATCTTCCCTTCTTCACCCCCTTCTCCCCCGATCTTCCCTTCTTCACCCCCCTCTCCCCCGATCTTCCCTTCTTCACCCCCCTCTCCCCCGATCTTCCCTTCTTCACCCCCCGATCTTCCCTTCTTCACCCCCCCTCCCTCGATCTTCCCTTCTTCACCCCCTCTCCCCATCTTCCCTTCTTCACCCCCCGATCTTCCCTTCTTCACCCCCCTCTCCCCCGATCTTCCCTTCTTCACCCCCTCTTCCCCCGATCTTCCCTTCTTCACCCCTCCTCTCCCCCGATCTTCCCTTCTTCACCCCCTCACCCCGATCTTCCCTTCTTCACCCCCCGATCTTCCCTTCTTCACCCCCTCTCCCCCGATCTTCCCTTCTTCACCCCCTCTCCCCCGATCTTCCCTTCTTCACCCCCTCTTCCCCCGATCTTCCCTTCTTCAGCCCCCCGATCTTCCCTTCTTCACCCCCCCCTCCCGATCTTCCCTTCTTCACCCCCCTCCCACCCGATCTCCCTTCTTCACCCCCCGATCTTCCCTTCTTCACCCCCCTCTCCCCCGATCTTCCCTTCTTCACCCCCCTTCCCCCCCGATCTCCCTTCTTCAACCCCCCTCTCCCTCGCCCCCCAATCTTTCATTCCAACGCCGAATGACATCTCACTCTCTCTCCTTCTTGCCCCCCCTCCCCCCACTGCGTTGCAACTCCTGAAGGAAGCCAGCCTGTCAATTAACTTGCTCTTGGAAACCTGGAGAGCATGTTAATCACCATCAATTACAATGCGATCGCGTTGGAAACGGTAAGGTTTGTTTATTCGGGTTTGCCACACGCACCTTCAGCCCCCCACCCCACTCCCAAACTGCCACCATTTCAAAATTGAACCTAATGGCTTTCAGTGTTTCACAAAGCATTGAGTCTTGCTGAAACTTTTCAGATGTGCAATTAATTTTTTAAAAAATCAATAGACATGTAATGCAAAGCAATACAGTTTCAGTGTGGCAAAATGGTCCACCGGGAACTAGATATAAAGCTGGAGCACTTTTTACCTGTACTGGTTGGCAGACGCCAGCTACAAGGGGATGGCCTATGTTGACCATTAGCAGAGTACCAGTAGAAAAATTGCATTTGCATTAGTCTCCAAGATAAAGAGAAGGGAGTTTTAGAGTGTATTTCAATGCAGTGCTTAACAAAGTATCTCATCTTGACAGTGTTGGACGACTGCTTGGTTGAATCCCATCCAATAATCAGTTTTCACGTTTGAATGAAGCCCAATTTTTATTTAGATATAAACTAAAAAAACAGAGCTTTAAACTGACAGTATAATCAGGGTAGAGTGCTGTCAATCTAATTAAGCCATATTCAGGTTAAAATATAAGCAATACTAGTCCCTTCTCTCCAAACTAATCACATTTCCTGAGAGCATTGGGAGATCAGCAAAAGCTTTTAGCCATTTGGATGCTGTCAAAATCTAATGTTAACATAATTATTTAGTAAAGGCTCATTATCTGTCTTGTGTAGTTTACTTTTCAGGAGGTCCTTGCATTGCATATATCTCATCTTAACCCATATGACAATACTGGCTGATACAAATTTTGATGGCATCAATAATGAGTTTATCCAAAGCAAAATACTGTGGATGCTGGAAATCTGAAATAAAAGCAGAAAATGCTGGAGAAGCTCAGCAAGTCAGGCAGCATCTGTGGAGAAAGAAACAGAGTTAACGTTACAGGTCGATGACCTTTCATCTCTGAGCTTCTCCAGCATTTTCTGTTTTTAAATGTGTTTTTCCAATCTGAGCTCAGTTTTTCATATATTCATTTTCCAACAAAAGTTTTCTCTTTTAGAAAGCAGTTTTAATGACTAGGCTCATCTTTTTATGTAGTGAATCCCAAGTCACTCACAAGCCTGCTTAAAGCTCTACAGAATGACAATTATTTTTGCTATCATGCTTGAAATTCTGATGCCCGAATGGTTTAATTATACTGTCCCTGAAAATCAATGTGCCATCATTCTACCAGTTACATTGGGATCGTGCCTGCCAGTGCCCTCCAGTGCTGACCGTGCCAGAGTTTTCAGGGTCAGTGGGAGGACACCGTACATGGGATTAGCGGGTGCACATGTCTCCATTGGGGGCATCTCCAGTACCCATCTGCCCCATACAGTGGGAAAAGCCAGTGCCTGCCCACCATTAATGGGAGGGTTGCCCTGACCATTTCTTTGGGGGTCCAGGCCACTCCCTTGCCTGCGTTCCCCGCCCCAGTGGGACCCACTTATGCCTGTCTGGAGGGAGGGTAGACTTCATCTAATGATGTACCAGCATCCAGTCCTGCACTGCCCCCAATGTTATTGGTGTTGTAAGGGCCAGGCAGAGATCCTGCCCTTACAAGGCCGACCTGAAAATAGCAGAGACTCACTGTGTCCGGGCCTTTGTTGTTTTCTGGTGGGTTCTGCGGACTTCCATCGTAGTTATGGCGGGAATCTGGCAGAACCCCCACAAAACTCAGGGCCACTTTGCCACCTGTCTTGTGGCAGATTAAAGTATAGGCTAATATAACGAGGTAGAAGCAATATGCTTGGCTGAGGTGGAGGTTTCTGCAGGCCAGACAGAAAAGATAAAAACCCTTTCTTCCCTTCTTTTTCCCCCTCAAGTCTTATTATTTTGCTTTGTAGCTAGACTTCTGTGTTAGAGATCCAAATATAGATCTCCGCTGCAGCAAGACAACTTTTAGCTATCCCTTAAACCACTCCTTCCTAAACAGAGTCAGATGTTTTCAAACAAGCTGAATTCAAACTAATCCTAAACCAAGACGGGATGGAGTAATCAGTATGAATGCCGCATCAATAATCATAGTTATATGTTTTCAATTGCGTTTTGGCAATTTTATTCCAGTTTCCAATAGGCGTGGATTGATAGTGCAAAGCTGATCCCGAATTACTAGTTTAGGCCTTTCTGTGCGTCAAGAGAAGGGTTTGTGTAGTATTTCTTCTGTTCCTGGTATTACCATGTTTTGTTCCATACTTACTGTGAAATCAAGGTAAAGGGGTAAGGCCCAGTGTGTGTACATGTGTGTGTTTATATCTCATACGAGGATCTTGTGCTCATAATCTAAGATGACAGCCCAGTGCCATACTGAGGGAGTGCTGCTTTGTAATAGGTGTCTGCCGGTTGGGTGGTTCACATGGATGTTAAAGATTCTACGGTATTATTTGGAGAAGAATAAGAAGTTCTCCTGGTTTCCTGCCTATCATTCCTCCCACTACCAATACTAGGGGGAGAAAAATGACCTAGATGCTCATTCATCGCATTGCTGTTTGAAGGATTTTGTGCGCAAGATGACTTGTACATTTGTCCACATAGCAATGGCCACTTTTGTTCAACATAATTCATTTTATATAAAGCAGCTTTGAGATTTTCCTGAGAGATCTAACCAATATACATGAGTTACATAGTGGACAATATGTCCATATTAATACTATTTTTGATACTAGGGCTTCTTCTGATGTATTATTCCTTGTGACAAAATAGATAGATTTTTGCTGCATGCTTAGATGTCCCATAATGATTTTTCGGGTTGACTAGGGTGGAGTGATAGCTTCCAGCAAGACTCAAAACAATAATCATGGCGGTGGGGAACTAATGGCCTGTAAATTGCTCTGAGTGGTGAACGAATGGCGCTCGCCGCTCCATAGATTTATCCTCACCCACTAACTTACCGCAGTCTTTACTGCGGGCACTTCCTCTAATAGGAAGCTGAGAAGAGCTCACCGTTAGTTCCAGTGAAGCTAGGACCTGGGGAAGAAGCGAGAGGATCGATCTCTCCCCATCGACCAATTAGATTGCATAATCCTTGAAAAGCCGCAAAGAGTCAAAACCTTGAAGTACAAGCTGCAATGTAAAGACCAGGAAGTGAAAGTTACAACAATAAAATCATTTGTAAAAACAGTTATAGACAGCGAAAAAGAGAGGGTAAGAAATAATCAAATTAAATTAAAGAGACAGAAGGAAAAAGTAAAAAAATAATGTTTTAAAATTTTTTAATGACCAAAAACTATTAAAGTAAGAGTAATGAGACTCCACATTTTTAATAGTTAATTTTTAGTTGTTTGTAGTCATTAAGACTTACTGCACTGTTAAAACTTAATTTAGACCTGGTATATTTAAATGTACCTGTTTTGTGGCGGTTAGTTAGTTTCCAGCTGGACAGGATGACGCTGGTCCGTTAATTCTGCTGATTGCAACTGGCAAAATCCCTTTAAGGCGAAGCTGACAGATCGCCGGCGAACCAGAAGAGCAAATTCTGGATTTCCACATTTGACTGCGCGTGTGCAGACACCGGGACCTGCTCTTTCATTTGGCCACTAACAACGGTGAGCGCTGTTGAGCTCACCGTTCTTTTTAAAGCAATTTCCGGCCCAATGTCTTCTAGTCAAGCTACAGTGGGAAATAAATACAATTAAGACATTCAGTACCCATAACATATTTCTTTCTTTATCACAGCACTGATTTCCTGCTGCTCAGTTTTATTAGTTGACAGATAGTTGTGTTTACTCTTTTTCATATCTTAAATTGAATCAATTTCAGCCGTGCTTCCACTGAAACAATACCACCCAGATAGGGTGTTTTACTGATCGGACTGAAATGAAAGATTGTATTGTAAAATGAACAAGTGAAGAATTGTACCATCTAACAGGACTTTGGTAAAACCTACCAATATGTGGGCTTGATCAAGTGGCAAAGTTCAAATCAGCTAGTGATTGTGGAATGGTGTATTAATTCAGTATGTGGGGTTGTCATGACGAAATTAATATCTGCTGAATGAGGAGTGTTTTGAATGCTTTCAGTTTTATTCATGTTTAGTCTTTGGTAGAGAATCCAGCACTGTCTTAGGAATTTCTCCAGTGACAAGGCAGCTTTGTCGAAGTGAGAGGATTAAAGACCCACAGTGTGACATCCAAAGCATCGCCCTGTGCTCAGCCTCTCAGATACATGTTTAAAGCTGCAGAACCTGTCCATATACATGTTCAAATCTGGCTGACAGATCACATTTAAAACAGTACTGCTAGACGTTAAAAGCATATTCATTTCCTTAGTAGGCGATGGGTGGTATGACATTTTAGTTACAAATACACTACCTCGGTGCAGGCTTGTTGTATGTCTGGATTGCTATTTTGATACATTGAATGCATTAGAATTAATGCAGCATAATTTATTTAGAATTTTTGGAATAAAAACATTTGTTTTATTGGCATATTTTCTTGTAATTTTGCATTTCTTATATGTTGTCTTTTCTTTCTTTGTACTATTTACATTCCAGTTTGTTATGCTCCACCCTGTGCATCACACATCCATGAGCTACTCTGCATTTCTGACATCCACTGCCACTTTGCTGGTCTGGTGTCCTACATTTAGTGTCCTCCATCGAGCATCATGTATCCATAATTCCTCAACAGCAATGGCCTCCTCACCTGTTCATTCAATTAATCGTAACACAAAGTTGGTAATTTGTAAAGAATCAAGGCAAACCAACAAACCAAACCTGGATATATTGCAGAGAGCTCACTGGATAATATTTAGAGGCATCATTGAATTTTACTCTTTGAATGCATTTTGGGCTTGAGTTTCCAAAATTGATATGGGGATGGTGGTGTATTTTACAGGGGATGTTAAAATGGCACTTTTCCCTCCAATCTCTTTAATATCCCACATGCTATGGTTGGAATTGTAACTAAAGAGCCCTGTGCTTCTGACATCTCCCAATTGGTTTGTCCCTGCACTACACCTCCATGTGCAATGGGAAATGCTGATTCATTTTATAGATGTTTTAAATCATAATATTATCAAAATTCTCTTAATTCTCCAGCACCTACTTCCAGGTCACAACGTCTTTGTGTTAATATCTATACATATTTTCACAGCCATCAAGCTGCACAGTGCTTTCCAACTCCCCAGTGCTAGAGGGAATGATGCAGATGGTGTGCTGATGCAGCATTTGTGTCTTTATAGCAGCATTTAAGTATTAATGAGGCACACAATTGTCTTGCTACTGGAGACATTGAAAATAATGTTTTTTTTCTACATAGGTTGCAAAAAATCTAGTCCTTGCTTCTCAATTAGCTCCTGATGTAAAATTGGTTAGCTTTTCACATTGGGCAGCAAGATCAAGTGATCCATAAAAAAAATTGCAATCTGTTCTCATTATCTAAAATTTTGTTTTGCCTTAACTGAAGTAGGTATTTTCTGCTGTATTTTTCAGGAATTCATTATTTTAATGAGCCACTCCTGAAACTACGAATCAAAACTCTGTATAGATGCAGCTTTAAACAGCATTTTTGTGCTGTCTTAGCAGTTTTATGCTATCTTTGTTGTTATAAAGTATTCAATTATTAACTGGCTGATCTGTTAGATGAGTCAGCTGTCAAAGACAATGGCCTAGAAATTGGATTGTGCCAGAATTTGGACGCAAACCACGTGCAGCGGCCACTACACGTGCCTAAAGAGGCTGGTGGTAGGACCACACAAAATTGGTCTACCAGCCTCGTTTGTTTATGACCGGCAATCTGCGGTAGCCAGTGGCAGCCCCAGGGCAGTTCACTGGTCGCGGCGAGATAAGTCCGGTGTGGGAGAAGCAATCGGGAGGGTTGGGAGTGTGGGCCGCAGTTTTAATGTGGAGCCAAGTGGAGCACTCCTGCACCTGCTGGCTGCACATTCAGTTAAGTATATAATTTGCACTTACCTTTTTGGTGGCGGCCTGCAATGGTCCCTTTAAGGGTCTGCGGTTTGGCTGCTATGTATGTGCCCGAGAAAACTGACCGCAGCTTGCATGGCGTATGCTGTGCTCAGTCGCCATTCAATTTTACAAATGGACCCGAAACAGGCGTTAGGTCCCCAATTTACATAGGCAGTGGGCAAAAGTCTGTTTCAGGCGATATAGTGTGCGGTGCACTTACGGTGCGGATTGAACGCACGCACAGGGTACGCTGTATTGGTCCTTTCAAAGCCCATTTCGCGACAGTGAAATGGGCACAGCGCAATCAAATTTCTAAGCCAGTAAGTTTGAGCTAAACAGATCAGGAAAGAACCAAACACGATTCCTGGTCTCCGCGGAGTTAGCTGATTTCAATCAGCATCGAGATATGGACAGGGCACTTCAATTGGCCTGAGCGCCCTTGGATTATAGCAAGGAAAGTCATTCACGGTTTGCACTTCAGATCACTATCCGGTGATCCCTGCTGGAAGTACATGTGTGTGGAGTCTGGTGAGGGCAGGATGAGGCTTGGCTGTGTTTCCCCTCCTGAAAAAATAGCCTGTAAACATCAGCTCACACCTGAATAATGGGCACTTGGGCAAGATGCTGGGCAGTGAACTATACCCCATCAAGGAGTTAATGTTATCAAGAGAGGAAGGAGGGGAGAAAATTGGTGGAAAAAAGTTTTTTTTTTAATTATAAAAAGGAAGAAATATCATTTAGAGTTTGTGAAGATCTATAGAAAATATGCTAAATAAAAAAGACAGGTTTACAATCTTTTCCTCTCAGTTTATGGATTTTTTTTTAAACTGCACATCTCATGCACTGTATTGATGGTTGTGGTTAGAATAAATCCTCTGAAAGCTCTCCTTGAATATTAAAAATCAAAGCAGAATTCATCAGTAGAAAGTAATGGGTTGTAGGAATGTTAAACAAAGCCTGACCTTTTTCTTGTGGGATTCAGGTCTACATTAGAAATAACAAAAACAATGACAAACTATCCACACGCTAGGACTGCAGAGCTCCATTATTTTGTTCACATATAAATGATACCAACTCTAATCCCTATGTGGCTGTACATCTATATTTAGGTTTGAACAAAATGCCTCCAGGAAGACTTTAACCTGCAGTCTATTTAGGTTCACGCTGCTTTTCTTTAATAACCAGTGACACCTCTACATAGTATTCAAGAATTAACTAGAGTCTGAAAACACAAAACATCGGCAAATATGAATCAAAAATTTAAACCGAGAGCATCATCACCAGTGCCTCATTTAAATAGATTTTCTTTATCAATATGTGACCTTAGTACAAAAAAGCAATACATTGCTGTGAACACCACAGGACTATCAAATGTGAGGAGTGATAATCACTCATTTTGGAATATATCAGTCTTAAAAGTAAATGTACATTTAAATGGTCTCGCATTTGCATCATTCTTGCTGATCACAAATGTAACTCCTAACATGTCTCCAATATTAACAGCTCTCTACCAGCCCACCCATCTCACTGAACAACTTCACAGTCATCCAATGTCCTAATTCCCTGCATTTCCAGTTCCCTTTGCTGGCGTCAAAATCTTATTGCGGTGAAGCTAAAAGGACAAATGGTAACTGTGTTGATCATCATTGTCGGCCTAAACTGCTGAATGCTGTATCTCCTCTTGGTTTACACAGATCAAGGCCCCTAATATGTATTGGATTTATTTTTAATGTTTTTCTTTCAAATACCCAGTGTATTTTGGATTCCCATGCACTGAAGCATTGTTGAAAATTGTATGACTGATTTTTTTTTTTTTAAATCCTATCTTTACTTTATCATTCACAGTGTCTTATTTATGACATAGGGTACGCTTAGGTGTGCAGAACAGGCCTGTTCTTAACAAGTGCTAGTGGCCTGCACAATCCATCATGCACAGGTTGAGAACAGGGCTTGTTTAATGCAATATGTGGTCACTGTCGTTTTGGTTTGGTCTCATAATATATATTTTTTATGGTTTTGAAAATGGTTTATTAGAATTTTCATTTTGAGTATGAGTAGAGTGTGGCTTCAGCCCACTATAAAACAAAATTAAAGGGGAATTAACACCTCTCAAGTTTATTAAGAAAACCTTATTTTTGCTATTTAAAATTGGTGAGTGATAACATTCATGTTGTAATCTATATGGCATGAAATTGTTATTGAGCCAGTGGAGTATGATTGTGTCGCATTCATCGGAGCTAATTTCTCCACCTTCCCCGCGGTCTCATTTTAAGACTTTGCAGTAGAAACGTCAGCACTGCGGCAGATTTAGCCTTCAAGAGTCGCAGCTTTTTATGAGTAGGGTGATCCTGGCTGGCTGAAAAGCCCCTAATGAAGTGGTAACCAACTGCCTCTTGAACAGGCTTTTGTAAGCCAAGATTTATTTAATTGAATGCTACACAATCACAGTAGAAATAGCTAAGGTGGTGATTTGAATGCCTACAGCCCACCCTTAAAAAAATGTATATAAAATAAATGATAAAAGTGAACCTCTATTGTGAGCGCCGCCATTTCAGCTCTGTACAATGGGCTGTGATGTTTGGATAGAGGAGTGGTTGGGCCGACAACTGTGCTGGAATGCAACAGGCAGAATGTAAAGTCTACACTCCGTTCACTCCCTCACCCCAACCTCCCTCCCCCCCCCGCCCCCTCCTCTGCAGAAACCTGACCTTGTTCCCCTGATGATTTGAGGCTTTTGGTATCAAATGCGATAAACTTGCTATCATGTTTGACCCCTGGATAACCTCAGACTGATGCGTTTGGCCTAACTTTCAGAAGAGAAAGGTACATGCCATAGGGTATTCTAAACTGTTTTCAATCAGGTTTTAAATTACTGTAGAGGAAAAATGACTCTAATTTAAATCGAGATAGGTCAAGTTTGTAAATTGAAAAAAAAATTGCATGTTTAATTTCTTTACCTCCACTTCGAGGTTAAAGGAGGAAAATTATGAAAAAAAACGCCACTGACACTCCATAAATTACCACTGATCTTTAAAATGCCTGATATGATTTCCGGTGATTATTAAAGTTGTAAATGGGAGTCACTCGCTAAAACCATTCTATTTGCTGTCTCTCATCCTGCTCTGCTGCTTGAGGGCTTGCAGTTGGCAAAGCCAAAGTTGCCACAGTGAAAGAAATGATAGCATATTGTTTCCAATTTCATTAATCACTATCAAAGCCTATTGAATGTTTTATCCATTAATCACTAAGGGTTTTTAAAGCTTACCCCTCTATTTACCATTTGGTAATCAATACTTTAAACTTCAGTACATTGTAAGTAGACATACTTGTATGGCTCATAGATGGAATTGTCTAGAATGAAAGCAGTATTTTCATTTCTTTTTACTGCTGGAGATCTTAGAAACCGGTGGCAGTTTCAGGGCTGCATTCTCGGTACATCATTTGAATATATTATCAAGTAGGATGTTTCTGTTTGAATGCAATTCACAAAAAAAAGACTTGCATTTATATAGTGCTTTTCATGACCTCAGGACGTCCCAAAGCGCTTTACAGCCAATGAAGTATTTTTGAAGTGTAGTCACTCTTGTAATGTAGGACAATTTATAAAGCAGTGACTATTTTAATATATCTGGCCTTTTTTCAGTCTAAAGTTACCTTTCACTTCAATAGAAAGAGTCTTTTATTCATGCCTCTGACAGAACAATTGTTTGGCATGTCCCATACTGTCAGATCTGTGAATGAAAGCATTCCTGGTGCTATGAACTGCATAGACAAACCTGCTTGGATGTTGAAAGATTTCATTAGAAGATGTGGACCGGAACTTTTCAGTGTCAACTTTGTCAGCAATATTTCCTGAAATACATCGATAGATTCATATTTCTGAAAGCCAGAGATCTATATTTATTTATTTTGAAAGGATTTTGTGCTGTAAGATTTTGAACAACTGAAAGAAAAAAAAGGAGTAAAGACTGGTTCAACACTTTTGAAATTCTTCCCAAGTACAAGGCTGCAATCAAAGGACTGTTGTATGTCACCACTCTATCAGATTAGATTACACACTGAGCACATGTTGAAGAAGTTGCAGAATTAACTGAAGAAAAAGTCAGTGAAATTTGTACTGTTGCCTGTCTGTAACATTTATATCGTGGACCTGCTTCTGCTGGCTGTGATTCCGCAGGGTGTTAAGAGAGATGCTCTGCAGTTCACTCCATTTAGATTGTGGCGTGGAATTCAGAACACCAGGGGCAACATTGAAGCAACTGTGCATGTTCAAGATGGATGTGGCAAAGAAGTGGAAACTGTATGAATAACATAGAACATAGCATAACACAATTTAGTCTGGACACAAAAGTCTTTGATCCTATGCAGAGTATTTGTGTGTGTCTGTGTGTGTGTGTGTGTAAGGATCTGGTATGCATTATTCAAAGTGACCTGGTTTTCTCCCCTCTAGTCCTCTCCTCTACCCTCCTGAAGGTGCTGACTCATTCCAGCAAATGGTCCAAAGGACGTGGCAGCCTTCCAGTACCTTTCTCAAGCACCCATTTCTCAGATGTGAGCCGATACAGTATCAGCAAATATTCAACCATGATGAGCATCATAGCAAAGCTTAGTCCTATTCCCAGATGCACACTTTTGGAGTAAGAGTTATTGTATATTAATGAAGAGTAGGAACTTCATCAGATTTTTCCGTTGAGGCCAATTGTAGCTCCTCTGCCATTGCCCCAGATGAGGTCATCTAACTCATCACAGACTGGCGATTGACCCTGGCACCTTCCTTGTCTGTGTGCCTCAGTTTCACACTTGGCGGTACATTTACTAACTGAATCATTGGGGGAGCTGAGAATGATATTGTTTTGGGAAGCGAAGAGGCTAGAAGGAGAGTACAGCACTTTCTTATGTTGATGCTAACCACAAATGACATTTCTGCACCATAATGTTGTCCTGCAATGCAAATTATACGTTTGTCTACAAACAACAGGAAAAAGCTTAACAGCTCTTTAGGGGTGATGATGACCCTTTCAAAAACTTCCAACTTTAACATCTTTTTGATTTATTTGAGCCATTTCAATCTGTCTGTGAAACTGTTTCTTTACTTGGTGAGTGGTGATTACACAGCTGGGTGGAGGCTGGGACCAGATTGGCACCTACCCTTGTAAGGGGGCAAAACCAAAGGAACAAAATTGTGTTGCAAGATAATGTACCAGGATACTAAACAAAGCTGGCCCATCAGTGTCACCGAATTACTGACTTAAGACTGACTACTGCTTTTAAAAAAAAATTAATAATTGACCCTAAAATTTGAAAGCTACACAATAAGTTTTCACACTGCAGCATAAACTCAGTGTTACAGCTGAGATTTAGAAGCAGGCACATTGTGCTGTGGCCCAAAGCAGGATTTTTTTAAAAACATTATCTCTCAAAACAATATCTACAGTTATGTTATTAGGATTCACCACTTTATCAAACATAAAGAAAAAATTTGCAACAGTTTGATTTTGAAAAAAGGACTCCTGTTTAAGTTTTTGTGCAGGCACAAACATGTGTATACGTTTGTGTTCATTTGTATATCAATACACCGTAAGGGATGGCAATTCGGGGGTAAATGTAACATTCTCATTTTACATCCAGTGACTGATTGAAGCACGCACAGGTCAGGGGTATAATGGCTCAGACGTAATACTGAATTCCCTAAATTTGTGCAGCCTTCTGATGCTGCATGCTGATTAAGAGCTTGCTGCTGATGACTTTCTGGATTGCTCAGGGATTTCATCAGTGAGCTGTGTAGCCATATAGACCTAAAAGGTCCTAGATTGAATCTCCAGTCTTTGTTGCGTGTGCAATGTTAGCTAGGTCAGCATTTGGGGCAATAGAATTGACATCAGTGTCCTTGAGTTTTGGAGGAGAAAGTGGAGTACTCCTGATTGCGAACCAATGGCCCCTTTTAGGAGTATGAGTGTACTGATGTCGAGTGAGGACAGGATGAGACTCCTCTCGGATAGCAAAAGCTGCTCAAGATGGAAGGAATGAGAGGGGAACCTAAAGGAAACAAAAAAAAACAAGAAATAAGTGAAAGATATGTGAATACGTGAATAAAATGCTCCTCTACCATGATTTCAGAAGTGCATTCCACCCACTCTCATGCTCTCTGCACCATGTTGCTGGATCAGCATCAATGCCAAGAATGACGGAACTTCTTTAATGGACGAGTCCACTGGGAACTGGATTGAAACTACGCAAGTATGCTCCTTTCAGATCCCTTGCAGCTGGCAGAGAGAGGAGACCTGAACTAATCTGTCTGGGCTGGATTTGAATGGAGGGGACAGGAAAATGTTGTAACACTTAGTACCACCCAATTACCTCATTTTATTTTGCTTTCTTTGTTCTTGTCTGTATTCACAGTGTGCAGGAAGGCTTTGAATCTTGCTTTACTGCACATGTGAACCATTGAAAGAGTATAATAGAGGTAGAACTTTGCAGCTCAAGTTTTTAGTTCTCAATTTCCTGAACAAATAGGCTTCCTGTTGGTCAACATATTAGTGAACGTTCTACACAGAGTAATAGAATTTTATAGGAATTACATGTTCACCTCAAAATGTAAAGTGAATGTCATCATTCCAAAACTAGTAGAAACAGAAAACCTTGATAGATACACAGAATGAGAGATAAAAAGAAAAAATGCAAATGCTTGAAATTTGATGTAAGAACATAATATTAGAAATGCGTAAGAGGTCAGTCAGCATCTGCAACTAAAACAGATTACATTTCAGATTCCTTCATGGGAATTATTTTACTTGTTAGCAAAACATTAAAGGAGTGATTCTGCAACCCGACAGTCTCAGCGGGAAGTGGTACTTTCAGGAAGGAGGTCTAGGTTTGCAGTCCGAGATTTTCCACCTGTTAAAGTTAATGGATTGGAAATCACAGTCTATACACCCATGATTTTGTATGGTGCAATCCCTGAGAGCAAAGCTCCCTATTTCTGAGTGTTGGATTGCGGGATAACCCCTTTAGTTCACACTTCCCAAATGTTTTTGTCATTTTTTGGAATGTTTTATTCATTTTTCCACAGAGAGGGTTTGGGAAAAAAGAGTTACTTTTAATAATAGGTTTTTAAAACCAAATTGTATTCACACAAATTTTTTAAATGCCAATGAGCTAGCTTTGATTTGTTTCTTCATTGACTGTAAGTTAAAAGCAATTAATGAGGTTGTCTTGCCAATCAAAAACATCTCACGCTCATTGTATAGCTAAGTTTTTGATCCATTTTGACCTGTGAACAGAGAGATATAAGGTAGAGGCTAGGACACAGGCGGACAGAGTTTTTTTTGAAACAGGGAGGCAATCGAGGCTTTCTCTGAGACTCAGGTCAGAAATGCTGAAGGAAGTCATCTTTTTTAAGGCAAGTAAGACAACCCACTGATATAGGGAAGTGTGGCATGTTCTTCATTTTGTATAATTGCTTGGATAAGTGGTATTCTTTGAATTGAGTCCGATCATAACTGCCTTTCAATATGTTCACCTTAAAGCAGCTTATTAATTCATATCAGGCCTCGTCTCACCAGAGTGTTTGCTCAGTTCCCCTACAGAGAGGTTGAAGCAGTACACATGCAAAAGACACAACTATCTGGTTCAGGTTGCAGGGGGAACTATTATTACACCCTTGAGTTATGCTATTGTACAAGTAGGTATAGTTTGAGTCAACTCCCATAAAGGTAAGATACACAGATCAAAACAGCTGTTTTGAAGCCTATTATGGAGTGAAACTTTGACAATTTCATTTAAAGGAACATTGGAACAGGAGTAGGCCATTCAGCTTCTCGAGCCTGTTCGCCATTCAATTATGTTATGTTTGATATGCACCTCAACTCCATTTACCCGCCTTTGCTCCATAATCCCTTGATACTCTTGCCTAACAAAAATGTGTCGCTCTCAGTCTTGAAACCTCACTGTCTTCATTTCAGGTTCCACTGTTATTTTTCTCCCAATCATTTTTCTTTTAAATAAAAGCTTATTGGAGCAGGTTCCTCACGCAGAGCTCCACACCTACGTCAGCAAAATATACACAAAAATTACTTGTTAGCAGATTTTGTATGTAATAAATTGACAAGCAGATGGTTTTAATAAAAGAAAAATACGGTATTAACAAACTCTTGCAGCTTCATCACTTGTGAGTTAGCAAGCAATGACTTCCTGCATAAAGGGTGTTTCTCGGTGTTTCCTAGTGAGTCTCTTATATATGTGTAAATCAGTAAGCCAGCAACTGGAGCTGGTGGGGCTTGTATTGTTGGCCTTAATGAGAAATGCAGCATTGGCATGTTCAGTGCATTTTTCATGGCTTTGATCTATCTTAGGCAGTTAGCAAACTCTACAGCATCTGACACTTTCTTTTACTTTATAAGAAATCGTAGAAGCAAACGCAGGCACAGACACACACGGGCACATTTAACTGACATTGATTTGCACTAAATTGATGGTCATACAAACTGTAGTTCTTGTAACTTGCATTTAAGCTAATCAGATAAATCTGATCGGCATTGATGCAAGATAATGCTGTCTTTAACCATATTACGACATCGTGCCCTTTGACTTCTTGAGTGAAAGTATGTTGCTTGGTGGATTAATGGAGCCAAACTGTTCATTTATTTTCTGTGCGGTGGCTGTCTGCCTGGTGTTGTATGAACAAGACGTTTCTTGGAGGAATTGATAAATTGGAATGAAACACAGGCTCACTCTGTCTTAGTGCACCTCAGAGTGTATTGACTGCAAAACCTTTAGTTCAAAGGTGAAGGGTAAAATGACCTGACCAAAGAAATAAGGAACACAGTAAATTGCCCAACCCAATCACAATAAATGCTTCATTTGGCACCTTACAGAGAAACATATTGCAGTAAGGCACGTGTTCTAAGAAGAGTGTTTCCCATATTTCCTTTATTAATCAAAGAACATGAGGAATATATTTTCACTCATTGCCTTGTATCAGACAGTGCTACAACAAGGAATCCCAGTCCTAGTGCAGCAGTTGCAACATTTAAAAACAAGCAGCAACGATGAGCGCACGATATATTGGACATTTGATATGACATTTAATTACTCATGCAGATATTGCCATCTTTTGCCTGGTGTTGTAATAAGTATTTCAGATATAATAAAATTTTCATGCAAATGGGTGTAGTTTAAGCCTGAAGTTGTGATTTTATAGTTTGTATGTTCTTTGTTTCAGAATCAAAATAATAAAAAATGCAATTTTTTTTATTAGAATTTAAAAACTGGTCTGTGTATACAGTTTGTACATAGCTACCATTACAAACTTGCACAGAGACTGCTGGACACCTGAATGTTAGTTCAAGATGGTAACCTTTGGCAGAGCTTCCAGTGGCATAAAAAAAACTATGAATGACGCACAAGCAACTTACAACCAATACCAGAAGCCTTTGGGTTCAATTACAGCTTTGTGTCTCTTTTTTTAATCAATGCTGCAGTTTTGTGGACTGGTTTTATTCAAATTTTGGTTCATTTGGGTTTTTCTTTTATTTCTTTGCTCTTGGGATGTGGGCAACACTGACAAGACTACATCCAGACTTGGGTTGATAAGTGGCAAATAACATTCGCACCACAAAGTGTCAGGCAATGATCATCTACAACGAGAGAGAGCCTAGCCACCTCCCCTTGTCATTCCCAAGCCACGTACAGCTTCATGCCTATGATCTATATGGTGGCCTCCCTGTAGCAAGTAGGGGATTTTATTTGCTGCTTGCTACCACCTTCTTCTAAAACAAAAGAATAGTTTGCAGATGTAATTTTGCTGAAAGAAGCAACAGTTGTACAAAATTTTATATCTTGCTGAGCCTAGTAAAATTAAATGTTAAATACCTTGCTAGCTAAAGCTGGCAAAGCAGATGAATACGTTCATTTAGAAAGTTCTACCTGTGTATAAGAATATTTAGTGAATAATCTTTTTCAACTGCTAGTGTGCATGTCTACCACGGTTGATCACACCGACCTCCTCCAACACCAGCTTGGTTGGAATGCCCTAGCTTGGTTGAATCTGATCTTACCATTTGTAGCTAGAATATTTCTTGAAATGGCCTTTCTTCCCAGCTCTGCACCCTCACCTTAGGAGCCTCCAAAGATCCATCCTTGGCTCCCTTCTCTTCCTCATCCACCTGTTGCTCCTTGATGACATCATCTGTAAACATGTACACTGATGACATGCAGCTGTACCTCTCTTGACCCATCCACTGCCTCTGTGCTATCAGACTGTCCAAATTTACTTGGATGAGCCTTAATTTCTTCCAGCTAAACATTGGGAAGACCAATGCCATTAACTTGGACCCTCAACACTCTTTACCTTTACTATTGACTCCATCCACCTTCCTGGCCACTGTCTCAGGCTGAAGGTGACTGTTTGCAACCTTGGCATTCTGTTTGATGCTGAGCTGAGTTTCTGATCCCACATTCAGTCCAACGCAAAGACCGCTTACTTCCACATCAGTAACATTGTACGCCTCCATTCTTCCCTCAGCCTTTTCGCTGCTGAAACCCTCATTTATGCCTTTGCCACCTCCAGACTCAATTTCTCGAATGCTCTTCTGGTCAGCCTTCCAAGCCCCCACCCTCTGTAAACTTCAGCTCATCCTAAAACCTTGCTGCCAGTATCTTGCCCCATACCAAGTCTCACTCACCCATCACTCCTGTCCTTTATGACCTACATTGGCTTCTGGTCCCTCAACACCTCAAATTTAAAATTCTCATCTTTATGTTTTAATCCCTCCATGACCTTCTTCTTTTCCCTCCCCCCCCCCATTTCTTTACCCTCCTCCAGTCCTACAATTACCCTCCCCAAACTTTCCAGTCCTCTGATGGTGACCCCTTTTTCACCTTATCATTGGTAACTGCGCCTTCAGCCATTTAGGCCCCATGTTCTGGAATTCTCTCCCTAAACCCCTCTGCCTCGCCACCTTTAAAGCCCTTCTTAAAACCTACCTCTTTGATTGAGCTTTTGGTCCAAATTTTTCCTTCTTGGGCTCAGCAACTGATTTTTCTTGTGCTTCTGTAAAGTGCTTTGGGATGTTTTTCTAATAGCACATTCCATACTTGAATTGACACACTGAGTGTTCTTAATAGCTTTTATAAGTCCATTAAATGAGTTAGCGAGTGATTCGGCACATTATTGCAGGTGTGTTCTGATTGGCAGCTCCTTTGTGCATTCGTTCAAACAGATCCAAGCTCCAAGAATATGCTGTGAGTAAAACGGAATATTCTTGCAAATTCTCTTAAAGAGAGAAAATTGATGCTCATTTAATACATAAACAGTGTGCTAAGAACAGATTAAACCCTTTAGTGGTTGTCAGTGTTGATACTGATAGTATGCCCCCTGTCATTAATACAGGATGACATTCACTCAAGAAGATTAATGATTGACATCACTGTAGATTTTAGCAAGAATAATTTCCAGGTGATTAGTGAGCAATTTGATAGCCAGTATATAGTATCAAAGGTTATTGTTTTCTGGTAAATGTTACAGTAAAATAAAATGCATACTTGTGCATGTAAATATATCGCCGTTCCTTCATCGTCGCTGGGTCAAAATCCTGGAACTCCCTTCCTAACAGCACTGTGGGAGAACCTTCGCCACACGGACTGCAGTGGTTCAAGAAGGCGGCTCACCACCACCTTCTCAAGGGCAATTAGGGATGGGCAATAAATGCCAGCCTCGCCAGCGACACCCACATCCCATGAATGAATTTTAAAAAATGCACAGAGGACACTCTAAATACAAATGGTCAACATGGACAATATAGTTAAAGTACTGCTGCAAGTTTCATTGCAAAAAGCTAGCAATGGTATGTTTATTGCCTGAGACTTCATTTTGAGTGATATTTTTCATTCTAGATTTCTTTTCTTTCCAACATTCAAATTTTGCTGTTATTCCCATACAGTATACAGTTTACAATATCCTAGTGGGTCAAGCCCCTATACAAACTAAACACAGTCAAGCTTAATAAACTAATCCCGGATATTAGGGCTGCAAAAGACTGATCCCTTATGACATTTTTCTGAGCGAACTGTGGGAAAATGTATGTTTGGGGGTGGAATGAAAAAAGAAGGTAATAATTTTCCTAATAAGAAGAAGGTCTTTGTGTGTCACAGCACTGATTCAGAGCAGAATCTTTTAGCACTGTACTAACTATATTGAGTTTCTTGTTGAAGCCTTGTAATTTTAAATTCAATTACTACTGTCATTTTTTAAACACATTGGGGGTTAAATTGGTTAACCCCCGAAAACGGGAGTGGGGATCGCAGTGCGAGATTAACCCACACCTGATCGTTGAGATGCTGGCAGCATGTAACATTCGTGCTGCCTGCTGTTTTACATGATTGCTGCATGCAGCCAGTCCTACCTGTGCTGTTGAGTGGCTGCTCACCAGCAGGGGTCCCAGATATCGCAAGTGGCGAGCACCACTTGAAGTCAGCCTGCACCTCTGAAAGAGAAGGTATACTGTGGCTGCAGGAAGTGGTGGAAGTCAATACTGAAGTGAATGTGTGCTGCAATATAGTGAAGCACGGTGAAGATGGGAAATCTGGAATTTGTAATGAGCAACAATTTGGCTGCTCAAAGTTTGTGGGACTCTGATATTTTCAAAATATAAGATACGGGTCTGAACAGAGATCAGAAATCTCACGTAAAACACAGATGCAGGTCCTGTCCTTATGTTTACGCACTGTTGAGTTCCTTCAAGACATTGAATAAAGGTTGCTCAGCAGTACACCCCCCACATTGCTCACCTACCAACAAACTCGTTCAATCAGTACTCAACTCTTCCAATCAGATGCTTCCTCTCACCCTCAATTACCACTGTTGCAAGCCGCACACCCACAACTCACAGTTCACACACACTGGCAGCTATTCAACTATCACAGGCACATCACCCAAACATCTTGCAGAACACTCACCGACACACGTCCCGCTTTCTTGCAGAACAACGTGGAGCATAACAGGAGGCAGCAAGTGGCAGTGGCTCCATGGAACATGAACCTGCTGTCCTCTCTCAGGATGACAGCATTCCTGTCCCACCCCTGTCACTCTACCAGTGCCCTTGCTGTTGCCTGTCAGCTAATCAGCCCACTCCCTGTAGAGTATTGACACTTCATTATAGGAACATAGGAAGATAGGAACAGGAGTAGGCCATTTAGCCCCTCGAGCCTGTTCTGCCATTCAATGAGATCATGGCTGATCTGTGACCGAACTCCATATACCCACCTTAGCCCCATATCCCTTAATACCTTTGATTAACAAAAATCTATCAATCTCAGAGTTAAAATTAACATTTGAGTTAGCATCAACTGCCGTTTGCGGAAGAGTGTTCCAAACTTCTCCCACCCTTTGCGTGTAGTAGGTTTCCTAACTTCACTCCTGCAAGTCCAGGCACTAATTTTTAGGCTATGTCCCCTAGTCCTGGTATTCAAGTATAGGAGACCTCCAAAAACAGGTACAATTGCATCAGCAGCTATCCTGTAACTCCTGCATGATCCCTTTAAATAGCACTGGCAGTGGTCCTCCATGCCATTTAAGACTTGTTCAGCTGTGTGAGGTTAAGACGGTGTGTTGGCTGGAGCATGCAGTTCCAAAATCATATGTGTCCCTTTAAATCAGCGTTGCACACTGATCTACTGCAAGTAAAGTGGTGACAGAAACAAAAGGCAGTAAGGGAGAGTGTACAAAACATGACCAGACAGATGGTCTGAGAAAGCAGGGCAAAGACCAAGGGAAGTCTAGATTAAACTGCATTTATTTCAATGCAAGAAGTCTGATGGGCAAGGCAGATGAACTCAGGGCATGGATGGGTACATGGGACTGGGATGTTATCGCTATTACTGAAACATGGCTAAGGGAGGGGCAGGACTGGCAGCTCAATGTTCCAGGGTACAGATGCTATAGGAAAGATAGAGCAGGAGGTAAGAGAGGAGGGGGAGTTGCGTTCTTGATTAGGGAGAACATCACGGCAGTAGTGAGAGGGGATATATCCGAGGGTTCGCCCACTGAGTCTATATGGGTAGAACTGAAAAATAAGAAGGGAGAGATCACGTTGATAGGATTGTACTACAGACCCCCAAATAGTCAACGGGAAATTGAGGAGCAAATATGTAAGGAGATTAAAGACAGCTGCAAGAAAAATAGGGTGGTAATAGTAGGGGACTTTAACTTTCCCAACATTGACTGGGACAGCCATAGCATTAGGGGCTTGGATGGAGAGAAATTTGTTGAGTGTATTCAGGAGGAATTTCTCATTCAGTATGTGGATGGCCCGACTAGAGAGGGGGCAAAACTTGACCTCCTCTTGGGAAATAAGGAAGGGCAGGTGACAGAAGTGTTAGTGAGGGATCACTTTGGGACCAGTGATCATAATTCCATTAGTTTTAGGATCGCGATGGAGAATGATAGGTCTGGCCCAGAAGTTAAAATTCTAAATTGGGGAAAGGCCAATTTTGATGGTATTAGACAGGAACTTTCAGAAGTTGATTAGGAGAGTCTGTTGGCAGGCAAAGGGACGTCTGGTAAGTGGGAGGCCTTCAAAAGTGTGTTAACCAGGGTTCAGGGTAAGCACATTCCTTATAAAGTGAAGGGCAAGGCTGGTAGAAGTAGGGAACCTTGGATGACTCGGGAGATTGAGGCCCGAGTCAGAAGAAGAAGGAGGCATATGACATGCATAGGCACTTGGGATCAAGTGGATCCCTTGAAGAGTATAGAGATTGCCGGAGTAGAGTTAAGAGAGAAATCAGGAGGGCAAAAAGGGGATATGAGATTGCTTTGGCAGATAAGGCAAAGGAGAATCCAAAGAGCTTCTACAAATACATAAAGGGCAAAAGAGTAACTAGGGAGAGAGTAGGGCCACTTAAGGATCAACAAGGTCATCTATGTGCGGAACCACTAGAGATGGGTGAGATCCTAAATGACTATTTTGCATCGGTATTTACGGTTGAGAAAGGCATGGATGTTAGGGAACTTGGGGAAATAAATAGTGATGTCTTGAGGAGTGTACATATTACAGAAAGGGAGGTGCTGGAAGTCTTAACGCGCATCAAGGTAGATAAATCTCCGGGACCTGATGAAATGTATCCCAGGACGTTATGGGAGGTTAGGGAGGAAATTGCGGGTCCCCTAGCAGAGATATTTGAATCATCGACAGCTACAGGTGAGGTGCCTGAAGATTAGAGGGTAGCAAATGTTGTGCCTTTGTTTAAGAAGGGCGGCAGGGAAAAGCCTGGGAACTACAGACCGGTGAGCCTGACATCTGTAGTGGGTAAGTTGTTAGAGGGTATTCTGAGAGACAGGATCTACGGGCATTTGGAGAGGCAGGGACTGATTAGGAACAGTCAGCATGGTTTTGTGAGAGGAAAATCATGTCTCACAAATTTGATTGAGTTTTTTGAAGGGGTAACCAAGAAGATAGATGAGGGCTGTGTAGTAGACGTGGTCTACATGGACTTTAGCAAAGCCTTTGACAAGGTACCGCATGGTAGGTTGTTACATAAGGTTAGATCTCACGGGATCCAAGGTGTGGTAGCCAATTGGATACAAAATTGGATTGACGGCAGAAGACAGAGGGTGGTTGTAGAGGGTTGTTTTTCAAACTGGAGGCCTGTGACCAGCGGTGTGCCTCAGGGATCGGTGCTGGGTCCGCTGTTATTTGTTATTTATATTAATGATTTGGATGAGAATTTAGGAGGCATGGTTAGTAAGTTTGCAGATGACACCAAGATTGGTGGCATTGTGAACAGTGAAGAAGGTTATCTAGGATTGCAACGGGATCTTGATAAATTGGGCCAGTGGGCCGATGAATGGCAGATTGAGTTTAATTTAGATAAATGTGAGGTGATGCATTTTGGTAGATCAAATCAGGCCAGGACCTACTCCGTTAATGGTAGGGCGTTGGGGAGAGTTATAGAACAAAGAGATCTGGGAGTACAGGTTCATAGCTCCTTGAAAGTGGAGTCACAGGTGGATAGGGTAGTGAAGAAGGCATTCAGCATGCTTGGTTTCATTGGTCAGAACATTGAATACAGGAGTTGGGATGTCTTGTTGAAGTTGTACAAGACATTAGTAAGGCCACACTTGGAGTACTGTGTACAGTTCTGGTCACCCTATTATAGAAAGGATATTATTAAACTAGAAAGAGTGCAGAAAAGATTTACTAGGATGTTACCGGGACTTGATGGTTTGACTTAAAGGGAGAGGTTGGATAGGCTGAGACTTTTTTCCCTGGAGAGTAGGAGGTTTCGGGGGGATCGTATAGAAGTCTATAAAATAATGAGGGGCATAGATAAGGTAGATAGTCAAAATCTTTTCCCAAAGGTAGGGGAGTCTATAACGAGGGGGCATAGATTTAAGGTGAGAGGGGAGAGATACAAAAGGGTCCAGAGGGGCAATTTTTTCACTCAAAGGGTGGTGAGTGTCTGGAACGAGCTGCCAGAGGCAGTAGTAGAGGCGGATACAATTTTGACTTTTAAAAAGCATTTGGACAGTTACATGGGTAAGATGGGTATTGAGGGATATGGGCCAAGTGCAGGCAATTGGGACTAGTTTAGTGGTATAAACTGGGCGACATGGACATGTTGGGCCGAAGGGCCTGTTTCCATGTTGTAAACTTCTATGATTCTATGATTCTATAATCTCCCTACTTTACATGCTGCCAGCATTCATTAAGTGCACGTGTGCAAACGCCTTTACCAATATGGTGACTTGCGCATGTCACGTGGAAGTGCGCGCGCGCGTCGCGGATGCCATTTTGGGTCCTTAGGAGTCCGCGTAGCGCCTACACAATGGGTACTACATGGCCCAATTTAGTCCCCATAGACAGCTAATGTGGTGACTTTGTGAATTTTGGTGATCCTCCCAATAACTTCTCCATTTTTTCTGTATTGACATAACTAACTTTCTGAATCCTTTAGTGTCCTTTGCAGTATTTTGGAGAGTGGGAGGGATGAGGGTGCAGGCAGATGAAGGTTACATTTTGGAAGCTTTGTTAGCATCTCCATAATGTTGTCATGAAGATTCAATAGAACTGAGATGGCAGAGGAAAGTCTCAAATCTGCCAACTTACATTTCTTTATACAGATTATATTTTTGAGCTGCTAAAGTGTGATTTTCTTGGAATGTAAAAGCCCTAGAGCAAGGAGAAGATATTTGAAACTGCCTGCACACATCCTTGTCATGAAAGTAATGTGATGGCTCATATCTTTTCACTCTGTCCTTGATGCTGGCTCCTGGCAGTTCTTGGTTTACAAGCCGAACCATCCAATTCAGATGGCAGCCTTTTCATAAGCCTGAAGGCTGCACTTCTCCACAGGTTGGATGTGATGTAAACTGCTGAGCACAGGACACATTAGATCACCAGTAAATCTGCACTAAATCAGAAAGGAGGGAGAGAAACCATAGGTTATTTTCACGGTAGAATCATAGCATCGCACGCAAGTAATTTTCTACAACATGCCTTTCTGCACCGTATGTTTTACTCTTTGTTAACAAAAACAAAAGATTGCCAAATGTTTTTTCCACAAAGGCAGTGCACCTTTAACTCACAGCCTAACAATATCTACTTCCAGCCAGTGTCGTGGAAGTCTAATAGTGAGCAGAGCCGGAAGTTGGCTCTAAAAGGGGACGAGGGCTCAGTGGGGGCTTCGCATTGGCTGACAGCACACTGCAGTATTTTTGTAGGGCCTTTCCTATCCTCTGGCCCCAAAAAGTTTCCCCAATAAATGTATCAGCCCATTTTTGAAGCAGCCTCCAGCGGTCCCTTTACAGCCTCTTGGTTAGGCCGCTCACTGCCTGTTTGTGGCAGATGCTGTGCCCATTTGTACCTGATAATTGCAAACGAGGTCCTACAACCGCATAGGGCCCCCATGTGCATATGAAAGCGGCCTCCTGCCTGTTTTAGGCATGTGCGCTGTGTGCCCATTTATAGACCAGCCTGAAAATTGCAACAGGCACACGGGCCTTGAGTGTGCAAGGGGTAGCTGTGGTGACTCCCCCCCCCCCCCCCAGTTTCCCATTGCCAGCTGTCCATTTTTCAGGTGAGAAATGAGTGGACAACAGTTGAAAATCGCCCCCGTATCTCTGGAGCTTACCCAGTAAAATGTGAAGTAACCACGGGGTGAACTTTTGTCTTCATCACTTGGGCAGTAATCTGGCGGAGCACATCAATCTTTATAGAACTTGCCTGATTTTCATTCCTTTGAAAATCTACCTCCATATGTCCTACTGCTTTGGGGGGTGGGATGGGACGGATCCTACGTTTAGAAGATGATTCCCAGGGAGTATATGGAGTTTCACACATGTTCTACATGTTTCTCTTTGCACCACCTCTAATTTGAAGTGTTAGTGCAGGAATTGTGTTGTAGCCCATGGTCTCAGGACATTTTAGCCTATGTGTTTTGATTTGTAACTGGATGTGGGAGGATGAATTCTCTTCATGCATCATACTTGAGTTCTCTTTCTGTTTTACCAAGTGTAGCTCATGGGTGTGGCAATTTTTCCCTCTCTGTAATTTGTAAAGAATTTAGAAAATTAGTCCAGCAAGTTGTCTGCCTTTGTGAGAGCTTGGGTGTCTCGACTCAAGTATATGTCATAGACCTGCCTGCTTAGTAACTTGTGGTACCACTGCACAAAGAAGATTTGTGTTAACACTCAAAAAAAATTGAAGTATATTGCTCTTACAAAGTGCTGGCACGGGCTCGATGGGCCAAATGGCCTCCTTCTGTGCTGTAACCATTCTATGATTCTATGTAACCATTCTATAGTATACATTTATATACACAGTGTGATACTATTAAATAGTAATTTCTAGTTTGAGCATTTCCCAAAGCAAAAATGCAACACCATTTACCCGCAAGCTAAAAAGGATTTGATTATACGGTCTGATTGTGGAGCCAAGTTTCACGAACCTAATTACAGCACAGAAAGATGCCAATGCATTTAACAGCATATTGAGCCAGGGCTAGGAAAATAGCTGTTGGACAGTAGAACCTCATAATAGCAAATCATTTGGATATATTTAGGTGCTATTTGAAGAGATGTTGTACGTTTACAGGGGCCATTTTTTTGTATAAGGGGAAGCTGGAAGTACAGAGATGTGGATAAACACAAAGTAACTTTGAGTTAATTGGTCCCATTATATTTCCAAGGCTGTCTGTATAGTTTGTGCTCATTTAGTTCCTAAAACATTGAAATGCATTTCCCGACACTGTCCTGAATTAGCAGCAGAAGATCTGATGCAGAACAAAGAAACAATGTGAAGTCGAGTGAAGCTGCAGATCTCTTCTGCCTTCATGATGATTCTCAGAGTGCCCCTATTAGTCCTATCCGTGGTCTAATGAAAAATGCATGAACAATGCTTAATTAGTCATTTTTCATTTCTTCCCTGAAACTGAAATGAATTTCAGGCAGAATCTAAACTTGTTAGTGTACTGCTACCCTGGGCCTACTGAATTAGGGCACATTGTACTTGTGTTGCTTCAGTCACTGTTTCCTCAGACACCCTTCCTTCAGGTATGCCCTCACATTTCTATAGTACACACACAATTTTTTTTCTGCTGTCCCACTTCATTTTCTCTCAGCTCTTTTGGTTTCCCCCATACCACATTCTAACCACCGTCTGTGTAAACATTTTTTATTTAGCCAACCCATTAATTCTTTTTGTGATTATCTTAAATTTGTGCCCTTTTGTTACCACCTCTCTAACCAGTCGAACAATCTGTCACTGTTTACCAAGATGTTACTAGGGTGAAAGGTTACAGGTATGAAGAGAGAGTTGAGAAGTTTGTTTCTTTTTCACTAGAGCCGAGAAGGTTAATGGGTGACAAATCTTCAAGATTATGGAGCAGGCTCGAAGGGCCAAATCGCCTACTCCTGCTCCTATCTCTAATGGTCTTATGGTCCTGATAAAGTAAATATTCAAAAATTGTTTCCACTAGTTGGCGAGACAGTAACGAAACGTAACAAATTTAAGATAATCACAAAAAGAATTAAAGGGGAGAATAGAAAATATTTCTTTACACGAAGGGTGGTTGGAATGTGGAATTGTCTACCACAATCTATTGCTGAAGCAAAGTCCATCAATACTTTTAAAAGGAAATTAAATAGTTGCTTGAAAAAGAGAGAAATTGAAAACTGGAAAATGAGCAGTAGAGTGGGATTAGATTAATGACTAATGTGGAGAAAAACACTGACAGAGACTTAACAGGCTAAATGGCTTTGTTTCTGTGTTGTAACATTCCATGGTTCTGTAACCTGGGGGGTAATTTTAACCCCCAAGAACAGGTGGGTTGGGGGCGGGTGAGCAGAAAAAATAGTTGCTTTTTGGAGCAGGACCGCATCCCGGCTCCAACACGCCCACTTTCAGGTTTAGCTCAGGCGTGTTAGGATGCACGTCTGCAACAGGAACCCAGAAGTCCTGTCCCAGCTTCAAGCTGGCAGACCAATACTTAAAGGGGCAATTTAGGTACTTTAAACACTTGAGGTACGTACCTTTTGTGTATTCTGAAACAGAAACAGATTTAACTTCTCCTGACCGTGTCTCCAAAGGCTTCTGAAACACGCCATTGAAACGGAGGCGAGTTGCAGCCGAAGCTCACTTGGCCCTTTAAACCAGTGATTGACACATCTCATTAAAAGTTGAGGCATTGCAGCTGGGCATTCAGTTCTCTCAGACAAATGTTTGGCTGGGAGCTTTTTGTGTTTAGTCTGAGAATTCTAGTGTTCAGACAAATTTACTAACATTTTGAAGCCCCTCAAACTGACAGATCAGGATGGGGGTGGTGGTGCAATTGATGTATTCCACAGTACTTCTGAGAAGGAGGAAAATCACCATCCACGGCTGGCATGTCATGCAGTTCTGGGACCTGCAGTTGCACAAAACAGAGGTGTGTTACAAGGATCTGAAGAACAGTAGAGAGGTGACCAATGGAGGGGCCGAGGTCGCAGGAGGTACTACCCACTTGAGAGGGTTTACAGGCAGAGGCTGAGCTTCCTGGACCTTTCTGAGGAGCAGTGCCTATACAGGCTTAGATTGAGTCAGCTGGTGGTCGCAGACATCTGCAGCCTCCTTCATGAAGAGCTGCTCCCGGTTGGACCTGGTGGTCACACATTTCCCGTCGCAGTTAAAGTCACCACTGCCCTCAATTTCTTCACCTCTCCATCCAGGGCACCATCAGTGACATCTCCAGGGTGTGTCAGTTGTTTGCACGTAAGTGTATAAGGCAGGTGATGAAAGGCTTGTTTGCCAGGGCATCCGACTATGTGAACTTCCCCTGCGACGACATCAGTCAGGCTGAGTGGGCAGTGGGTTTCAACTCTCTGGGCTGGCTTCCCACGGGAGCAGGGCGCAATTGATTGCACACACATAGCAATCCGAGGACCTCCACATGAGCCAGGACTGTTCATTAACCAAAACGGCTATCACACCATCAATGCACAGCTGGTTTGCAACCACCGGAGGAGGTTTCTGCAGGTGTGTGCAGATTCTCTGGCAGCTGCCATGTTTCATTCATTTTGCGTGAGTCCAACATTCCAGACTTGTTCCACACAGAAGACAGTCTTAAGGGGTGGTTCCTTCGAGTCAAGGGATACCACCTGTAGACGTGGCTCATGACACCTGTGAGGAACCACGCCAACGAGGCACAACAGCGGTACAACCAGAGCCACATGACCACCAGGTCTGTCATTGAGCAAGCCATAGGACTGTTGAAGATGCACTTCAGATGCCTGGATAGATCTGGGGGATCCCTTCAGTACTCATCAGCGAGGGTGTGCAGAATAATAGTTGTGTACTGCGTTCTGCACTACATCACTCAATAGAGAGGGTGACAGGTGGAGGAGGTCGAATGCGCTCATTAAGCATCCTCTGCTAGTGGCAACGTTGAAGAAGAGGAGGAGGAGGAGGAGGAGGTGGAAAATGAAGATGGGGAACCCATTGCCAGAACAGCGGCGCACATTGCTGCCTATGATGCCAAGGATTCCTTTATCTCTAACAGGTTCTCATAATGAGATATGCAAATTGAAGACTTTGAAATACTCAGGCCATCTGGAACAACCAACACCGCCCCCCCCCCTCCCTTTGCACAAGACAGCCCTTCAACCATGCATATTACCCATTGCACACCCACGCAATGGGTGTCGTCATGTATTGGCATTCATGAAGCAAATGAAAGGGCGAATTCACACAGGGGATGCAATATTGGCCAGTGGTAGTAATGATTAAATTTAATGTGCCATAACAAACTAAATATATAAATTAACAACATGCCAGCTCATCAAACACCCTTGTCCATACCCTTAGTGAACTACAATTGCTTCGCCTTTCTCTTTCTAGTACTTCTACATGGTGCATCCCCTGTGGCTTCAGCAGAGGTAGTGGCAGGTTGCTCAGATCCCTGCCCTGACTGCTGAGATGCTTTTGGCCTATGACCTCTGGGTTTTGGAGCCCGTGAGGGCCCCTCCAAAGACTGCTCCACCTGCACCTGTGCAGGGGCAGACTCGGTCATCGGGAGAAGAGGCAACATTGCAGGTAGTGGTTGAGGGGGGGGCAACGGATGAGGCGTGGAAGCTCTTTGCGTGGAGTCCCCACTTTCATGTCCCCTTTTGCCATCATCCCTCTCCCGCCACTCTGCTGGCCAGCAGGCTGGTGAGCAGATGTGCCATGTTGTAAGGCCATGGCTAACATATCTGTCTGCCTGTTTAAGATAGCAGACATGTTGGTATCCAGAGTCCGCACAGCCGTTGTCATGGCCTGCACGGACTCATTTGAGATTCGTGCTTGAAGATCAATGAAGGCTGCCATTCTCTCCAGCGCAGACATTCTCGCACTTACCTGCGCCACCAATCCACTAGCGATGGAGTTGGACTCCTCCATCCTCTGCGCTATTATGGAGAGTGTGCATGGCAAGTTTTTCAGTACCTCGCAAAGGTGCAGCTTTACCTCTATCATTCTCCTTCTCAATGATGGCCCACAGGGTTCAGCATCTCTGTCCAACTGAGCAGAGCTTGGAGACAGGTGTGCCCCCCTGATGCAGACTCTCCACAGCTGCCCCTGCCACCAGTTTCTGCTCGTGAGAGTGGTGAATCACCAGGTGACAACCCAACTAACTGTCTAAGAGGCCCCACCGAAGCGCGATTATCAGTGTTGGTGCAAGGCTGTATGTTCGTCTGAGGATGCTGGTGCACCCTCAGAAGGAATGAGATTTACTGAGGAATCTCTTCCTTCCATTTCGGCAGATTCTTCTTGAAGGCGTGAATGCCCTGGAAGACCACAGAAACCGATATTAATTATTCATTGGAGAAATGACAATCTTTTCAATGACCATACTGAGATCTGCCACAGTTCAATCATTGATAAAATCAATTCATCATGTGTGTGAAAGATGTTAAATTTCTTTTACCAGCCATCTGCGGGTTGCCAGTCTCTCCATTTCCGATGGATAGGCAAGCAATGGTCCGACTTATTTCCTTGGCCTCCTCCTCTACATCTGGTAGTTCCACCAAATGTGGTGGCCCCCCTCCAGCTCTGCTCCTCTTCCTTGCGTTTTGCGCTCTCTTCTCCCACAAGGGGAGAAAGAGCAGACCTGTGAATGAATTGTTTTGGGTGAGGCTGACCATGAAAGAGATGCAGCAAAGGGTGACTATCAGACAGATGCTTCACATTACCTCAGGATTGGGGTGAGTGGCAGTGGTAGGTGAATAAATGGGCAGTTGAGGAAGTGCATAGAAAGCGAAAGATGGTTGCTGCTGCTGAAACTTAAGTGGTGAAGAGTTATGTGATGGAGTAGGCAGCCAACACATTGTGATGGGGGCGGTGGGGGGGGGGGAGGGGTGGGGGTTGTTGAACGACACAAGATGTAGGTGAATCAGCAAATGTACTAATTTTTCCTTACTGGTTAGTTCATTTAAACGCTTTCTGTACTGCATCCAAGACCTGGACACCGTGTTCCTGCTGCTCACCTCCTCTGCCACCTCCAGCCATGCCTTCTTGGTAGCAGAAGCAGGTTTCTTCCTCCTGTCAGCTGGGTATAGGACCTCCCTCCTGCTTCGCACACCAGCCAGTAGAACCTCAAGGGATGCATTGGTGAACCCAGGTTCTGCCTTTGCTCCATGCCCTTCCATCTCAATATCTCCTGCTTTCTCCTTCAAAATCCATTTTTGCATTGGCCCTTTAAATAGTGGAGTTCACATCACATCATGCGGGTGTGCAGTTCATCCACTGCACAGCTTGGAGACGTGAAACCCGGAAGTAAAATGAAGTGCCTTCAATTGAGTTGCGATTGCTCAATCCGACGCACTCAAATTATTTTCGGGTTTCCCACATGACTGTTTACCCACCCGCTGAGTTCCCACTGCCATGCTAAAATCATGGCCATGGTCTTTGTTCACTGGCTGTGCCATTTGTCCTTTTCTTGCCTCAGACCAAATGTGTCATCTTTATTCGACACCTTCCTTGGGAGGTATTGTACGGGTTAAGTCACTTGATATAACTGTGTAGAGCAACTCAATTGAAGGCACTGAATTTTACTGATGGGTTTCATGTCTTCCAAGCTGTGCAGTGGATGTACTGTGCACCCACGTGATGTGATGTGAACTCCACTATTTAAAGGGCCAATGCAAAAATGGATTTCGAAAGACAAAGGAGGAAACATTGAGATGGAAGGGCATGGTGTCCAGGTCTTGGATGCAGTGCAGGAAGTGTTTTAATGAACTAAACAGGTCAGGAAAAGTGAGTACATTTGCTGATTCACCTATATCTTGTGTTGTTCAACACCCTCCCCTCCCCCCTGTTACTATGTGTTGGCACACCTATTCCATCACTTAACTCCTCACCACTTACGTTTTAGTGGTAGCAAACATCCCTCACTTTCTATACACTTCCCCAACTGCACAGTTATTTGCCAACCACTGCCTCTAAGGGCCCGTACCACCGGACAGTCCCTATCACCCACTATAACACAGCTTGGCATATCTCTATCAGCTGGCAGGGAGAACATGCTCCTGGACGCTTTCCCAAATTTGAGATTTTGTTATTCTGCCTTGTAGACCAGACTAACTTGCTTCCAATCCAACCTGTAAAACTGTGCCAGTAGGCCTCTTTGATCAACTGCATTCTTGGAATTGGAATTTTGAGAAGTAACTTTACTATGATGGCTCATTTGAACAGATACAATTCCACTTTTTGAACGTAGTCTGTTGTTGTTTTCACTTTTCCCACACAGTCATTCTTTCCTGGCACTCTCACTTCTTCCAAATGTGGCTACGCTTTCCCCTCCACAAGCACTGGTTGTATTTACCTAGTTAGTTCAGTTGTGTGGATTGGCAGTGGTGTAGTATTGAATGCCAAACTGTTCTGGCTAGAACAGTTTCAAATCGCTCTTCATTCTTTTTTTGCCAGTCAGTCCATTTCTGACGTTTCTGCTCAAAGGGGAGCTCACTGATTTCAATATATTTAGTACTGATGAGAAATTCTTTCTCACACCTAATTTAACATTATGTGACAGATTGTATCTATTGATTTAGAGAATTTTGGAAAGACATCTCCTGGATAGTTCTACTTAATAAAATCCAGTCAGACACCTGTGGTTCTGAATTCAGCCTTGACTGGCATTCCATCCCTCATGTCTTCATTGTCATTAAGGGCGAGCTTCAGACTGCAGGCAGCACATTGACACAATGAGGCCAATTTTTATTTCTTGGTGCATGTCAGTTCTAAACGGTTAAGAACTGGTGTGAAACTCGCTAGAATGCTAACGTCCTAGTAACACTCAAGTTTCACGGGCCAGTCCATTTGTGTAATTATCTAAAGCTCCAGATGGACTCAGGGAGCACACCAGTGTGTAGAATTTCTCTCTGCGCGGCTTCTGGCCGGGCCACCTGCTGGAGCCCACGGGAGGCCCGGTCCACTGAGGGCCATGCATCATTAACACAGGGCGGAAAATGAGCGGCCCTGGGCAGCTCGCTGGCTCTAGGCCGCCTTAAATCGGGCGGCTTCTAGGCCTGGAAAAAGGTAGGCCGGGTGATAGTGGGGAGACTGTTCTTGGGGACGGGGCGGGGGGGATCCCGGTGTGGCTGCAGCCCAGGTTATTTTTGCGCCGCACACTCTGCCCAGTTGCGTCCTAACATTTAATTACCTTTGTCTGTCCCTCCGCACCCACCCCAGTGCTAATCGATGTTCCTGGGGCAGGGCTTATCAGAAATACACGGTTGGCTCTCAGCGATGAAAACGTTCTGCCTGATTTCCCTACTTACTCCTAACTTCGTAATTTTACGTCATATAATCCTCTGGTTATTGAATCCTTTATATGGATCAATTCTGCCAATTTCCTTCATAATCTCAATCTCTTTTTCCAAAGAAATCAAGCTCAACTTCCATAACTCTTTCCTCTTAACTTAAGTTCCTTATACCTGGAATCTCAAGAGCAATAATATCCTTCTTATGGTTAGGAAGCTCACCTATAACATGAAAGCAATTGAGAGAATGCATTATTCTGTGTAACTTGTGGGACAACATGATCAGATTGGACTGATAGCAATGGTAGATTTTGCAATGACTTTGTAATTACTGTTTTTGTGTGACAAGGTGTATGTTTTACCCCTTTTTTCACTAAATATGAAACAAGTATTTAATGAGTTTATCATATTGGGCTTTGACAAGACTTTCACTTATTGTATGTCCTGCACAGAAAGTTTCAAGAACAGCAACTTTTTCTTTGAAGTCTTTAAATATCTGTATTAGTGAACATCTGCATACAATAAAAACAAAGGCCTTCAAAGGAAGGAATTATCCAATATAACTTGTCTAATGCTCATACTCAGACACTCAGCCAAAGACCGGTAATTTTTTGGGGGATGGTATTACTTTTTCTTATTAAAGAGACTGTAGAAATAAAGTCTACCCCTGAAGTTACATGCGAGTTATTATATAACAAGCAGCTTGCTTGTTATATCTCTGCCTAAATAAGTATCGCTGCTTGTGCCTGCAATGATCACTGGAATACTCAGCGGGCCTTGCCCCAAAATTTAATACAAAGTAGTTGCTACGCATTAGCTTGGCAACTAGAAACTATCTATATTCATCTTTTTGCATTTTCTCTTCCAATTCAGGGGAAAACAGTTTAAAGGCGATGGAATGCTTTGGGTAATATAGTCATTCATTGCTGATTCTACCCTGAGTCAGGAGGGGTGGCACATACATATTAAGGAAGACATCCTCTTAGAATGTTTAACTGATCTAGGTCTCAAAATGGGGAATGGGAACTAGAACATTGACATTTCCATTTTTTACTTGAGATAAAATAAGCTGAGTACATTGAATATATGTCTGTTGGATGGAGTGACTCACAGTGACCAGTTGTGGATGTGGTGATGTTAAACAATTAAAGTCCATCAACACAAAAAGGAACTATACAGGCATACCTTGGAAAATAAGATGAAAATCTGTGCAACTTTCATAACCTATTACTCTAGAATATTATGAACTACTGTCTTACAGCAAGGATTCTTGAGTTCGGAGTTTCCATATCATGGTTGGAGCTGGAATGCATCGAACATCTTTAGGAGATGTTAGTGATACTTGCAGATCTGTGGCTCAATAAATGTGCAGTCTTTGCAGTCTTACTATGTCGGAATAGTTATCAGGAGCTTTTCAATGGGCCAATGCATGGAATAGAAGAGGCTTCATCTGGATATCCATCATCCACAGAAGTTCCTGACCCTCCTATTGCCGTAATACTGTATTTACCTTACATGACATATTTGTAAGAAATTATATTAACATTTCATTGGAAGACCACAGAAAGTAATAGGGAAATTAGAAATCTGTGCATGTGTATGAACATTTCTATATTCATTACTATCATGTACTGGGGGAACATCAATCTGCCATGTTTATTTTCAGGTGCATACCTTTGTATTATATTTTCATTTGAATTCTGTGCCCCATTACTTTTCATTATTTTGTTTGTATGTTGCAGGTAGTATTGCGAGACAGATATTGTTGGGGAAAGCAAACGTTTATTAGCTTTCAGTTGTTACCGTTCTGCTGGAGAGTTTGACTTGTTCAGAGGAGACGGTAATCAGATTTCAATGGTTGATTATCATGGATAATGGTTACCCGGAGACAGCTCAAGTCTTCTACTCTTTCTAGCACTTGACATCAACCCACTATGAGAAGGGTTATCAGGCAGGTTTTGTTTGGGTGTCACCAAGCAGATAAGAGAAAGCCAAAAGCAACACGAAAAGTACCTAGTATTTTAGTTTGTATAATGTGCCTATGAACAGAATAATAGGAAGGCTGGGATGGTGGTGTTTTACATTCAGCACGGAGGCTGTCCATACAATGTGAAGATGATAAAAAAAATACTTGACTCAATTTTAGGGTCAGACCATTCTGACCTTAACAAAATTTATTGATACCTTGAAATACCTTCACGAGCTCACTAAATCTTATTCAGTGTGCCTATGTAAAACTTTGTGATTTATCTCCTTACTTGCATTGCCCCCTTAATCCCTTCAGTTTCCAACTGTTCAGTTGATAAAACTTGTGAAAGTGTGAACAAGAAAGAAAGAACCTGCATTTATCTAGCACTTTATTACATTTTCACGATGACCAAAGCAATTGACAGCCAATGAAATATATTGAAGTGCTGACACTGTTGTTATGTAGACAAGCATGGCAGCCAATCTGTACACAACAGGTCCCACAAACAACAAATGTGATAAATAACCAGATTAACTGTTTTGGTGATATTGATTGAAGATTCAAATCATATTCCCATCATTTTCCTCTCAAGAGAATCACTACATTTAATGACTGCATTGCGTGAATACATCAGAGGCAGTTCAGCTCGTAAGGTAAAGTGCAGCTGGAGCAGCAGAATCGTACATATTAACACACACATTAAAAAATATATAGATATTGTCAGGCACATGGGTGGTGCAGTGGGTTAGGCACTTACTTGCCTTTCACCTTTGGGATTTGGGTTCAAATCCAACCCAGACTGATGGGCTAAAAGTCTCCTCTGTCTGCTAGCTATGATGTGGAGATGCCGGTGATGGACTGGGGTTGACAAATGTAAAGAATCTTACAACACCAGGTTATAGTCCAACAAATTGTTGGACTATAACCTGGTGTTGTAAGATTCTTTACATTTGTCTGCTAGCTGTAAAGGTCCTAATATAAAATGAGTTTCAGCAGGTCCAATCCATTTCCTAATGGTCCTGGGCCTAAGGTACAAAACTACCCCTAATTTGGCATTAATTGGCAGTCTCACTCACAGAGACCATAGGATGGCTGGTGTGTGAGAACAAAAGATTTCACACTGGTGCAGGGCATGCTCTTCTGGGGTTGAGATTGATGCATGTTGTTGGGGAAGAGTGGAAGAATCTTTACTCTGCATATGGCATTCCTGACCTAGGAATGGGAAGCGCTCCATATCTAACACTAACATCCCTCACCTTGATAGGCACAAAAATGTAAAATAATAATTAAAAAAAGACATATTTGTAGTAATCATTGTTCAAAGAATGATTTTTTTGTTTTTAATCCTGGCCCAGCATGCATGTTTAGCAGCTGGAAGCTGTACATCATTGAACTCAGGAAGTACTGTCGATTGCACTGGAAATATCCTTTCAAACTCATTTTTAAATGTATTTTTAATTCCTTTTTAATTTTACTTATCTTGCTGCTTCAGGCCATGTTTGTTGAGACAGTGGTTAGATCATCTGCTCCCAGTCCTCCATCAGTGCCACTATGCAACTAGTCACAATTCTCCTCTCTTCTTTCCATTAAGAAAATGCCTTGTGCCTTTTGACGCCACCCTGTGATGGGAGATTGCAAATGCACAATCTGCCATCCTACCATTCTGCATTGCAGCATTCAGTCAGGATCCTTTTTTGTTTTCTGCGTGTTTCCCTTTTTGACCTCTTTTTATATTTTATTTTCTCCCTGTCTTAGGTCACACTAAACCATGCACCATTTCCCAGCTAAGAATAAAAGCAGGTGAGCTATTCACAGAGCCTTACCAATACTACTCCCAGGCCTCTAGTGACCAGTCTGTCAGTTTTTGCTCTTTCCCAGTGAGGAAGTGCCTGGGACTGGTTCTATACCTCTTCCTGAGGGCATTGCCAAAAATGAGATCACACTGTGGAAACTCCCAGCTGTAAATATATATCTGACCATTCTGTGACATAATATTTTTCTCCCTTTATCAGTGAAATGCACCATCCTCCTTTGGCCGTATTGCTGTTTTTGGCCCAGAATTATTTTGATTTTCTTTCTCCTATTAAAAATATTTTTTTTTCTTTCTGTCCTTTCTGCCCTGAGCATTTTATTTTTGCCATGACCTCTGTGTTATTTCTCTGGATTGGGTAAGGGATCATTTTCTAGCACGTGACAGAGACTCTTCCACTTTAACATCACAGTAGGTTTTTGATGAAAAGCAAACTATTAAGCTGACAGAATGAAAAAAAAGCTTTAAAAATCTAGCTCTAATGGGGCAGACACTCATTATCTACATGTACCTGCAAGGTTAGTATATTGAGTACTCATAAATTTAGTCCCAGTACTAAATAAGCACAAATTCAAACTTGCTTTGATGTTTAAACTTGTTTGCTTGATACTGTTGTGTAAAATTAACTGCTGTTCATCCCATTGAAATGAACTGAAATTTGAAGTCGACAGTGAGAAATATCAGATTTTCTGCCAAGTACTGTGCCTAAACTGTAACGTCACCTTCTAATTGACTGAAATCAGAGCGGATACCTGCTGTGTATCACTTTGATCTGCATGGTTTGTTCTGTAACCATATGTGCGCATTCTGTAAAACTCTAATAGATGGTGAAAATATTGAACCTCGACAAAGATGGCAGTTTGCTGAAACACTTAGAGGATGGTAATAGTGCACATTGCAAAGAAGTAGCTTTCGGACTGCAGTGACAAACATGGAGAATAACTGTTGTCAGTTTGGGATCTGGTTTTGGGCGCAAGTCCATCACGCGACAATGATATCACAATCCTTCAGCTTCACATCGGCTCCATCAAAACTGCAATCTTTCAGACTTTAATTTTAAATGCTGAAGAATTTCCAACTTGATCCACTGAACTGTCTTACGTTCTAATGACAGGAAACAGCAAGCAGGATGGTTAGCCCTTTACTAGTATTAAAACCTTTGTTGTTGTTTAAATATTTCTGTCTGGAGCTCTGACTTTGCCCTCGATTTGAGGGTGGCCAGTGCAGAGAGGTATAACTTGCTCCTCCTGCTTCTTACATCTCTCAAAATCAAACCTGTATAAAGCTGGATTATAACCATCAACATCAGAGCAATAATTTTGCCCAAGTTATTGTTAGACACTTCACTGGATTTACATCCAGCAGCTGGCAGACTGATATCATCATCAGCAACATGACCATGTCATTGTGCAGCCATTTGCTTTTGCTATTTTTGGCCTCACTTTTGATAAAAACTAAGATAAAAGTAAAAGTTTGTTGTCAAGCAGGTACAGCATCTGCTGCAAAACAGACTTTCCTCAGCCTCCATCGTGGCATTTCCTGCAATGGAGTTTTGGAAGCAGGCCATTACTGGCTGTTCTAGGATCTAAGCCTGCCCAGAAACACTCTTACGAGTCAATAATGGCATTTTAAATTAAATCAGAAAGGTGTGTTATAAAGGTACAATTTCAGAGGAGCTCATGCTAAATAGTTTGATAGATAATATAGGAAAAAAAAAGAAAGCTTGCATTCTGGTAGCAACTTTCCCGATCTCAGGATGTCCCAAAGCGCTTTACAGCTATTGAAGTGCTTTTGAAGTGTAGTCACTGTTGTAATGTAGGGAAACGTGGCGGCCAATTTGCGCACAGCAAGACCCATCAACAGCAATGAGATAATGATCAGGCAATCTGTTTTTTAGTGATGTTGGTTGAAGGATAAAAATTGGACAGGACACCAGGGAGAACTATCCTGCTTTTCTTTGAATAATGCCTTGTGATCTTTTACATCCACTTGACAGGGCTTAACATCTCATCCAAAAGATGGTACCTCCAACAGTGCAGCACTCCTTCAGTACTGCACTGTAAGTGTCAGCCAAGATTATGTGCTGAAGTCTCTGGAGTGGAACTTGAACCCATGACCTTCTGACTCAGCGGTGAGAGTGCTCCCACTGAGCCAAGGCTAACACCTATGACAGACTTGCTTTTCCAACTGAGCCTGATGAAGGGGGGCTGAAGGGTTGGACTGGGTTTGTACACAATCCTTTCACCTCTGGGATCTGGGTTCAAATCAACACAGACTGGTGAGACAAAAATCTCTGCTGTCTATTAGATCCAGGGAATCTACTAGAAATGAGTTTGGACAGTCTCAATCCAGTTCCTAGTGGGAAGGGGAACACAGCACAAAACTGCCCTTAACTTGGCAGTCATCCTGAAGTTGGGGGTGAAGTACTCTGTTAGATAAAATGAAAGGGATTTTTTTCTCTGCATCTCACCATGCTTTCCCTGATCTGCAAGCATTTGATTCTGGTACCTGAGATGGATTATGTTCCATTTACTAGCATTGACAACAACAACTTGCATTTCTATAGTGCCTTTAATGTAGTAAAATGTCCCAGGGGCGCTTCACAGGATCGTTATTAAACAAAATTTGACACCAAACATAAGAAGATATTAGGACAGGTGATGAAAAGCTTGGTCAAAGAGGTAGGTTATAACGAGCGTCTTAAAGGAGGAGAAAGAGGTAGAGAGGTTTAGGGAGGGAATTCCAGAGCTTAGGGCCTAGGCAGCCAATGGCGCTAACATCTCTTATCTTGATAAATACAAAAATTCACATGAAAAAAGATCTGAGTTTGAAAAGTTAGCCTCAAAATGAATGATGTTGGGCACACCATGTTGTGAAATTAATTTCAATTGATCACTTTCCCACTGAATCAAAAGGTGCCTTTCAAACTCCCTAATGGCTTGGTAGATAATTGCACCATGTGATGCTGAGTCACCCAAACTAGGAAGATCTCAAACTTGTTCTCTTGTCTATGCTGAGTTAGCTGATCTCATGCAGATTAGCAGTCAGGCACCTCCCTAGGGTAGGGAAGGAAAATCAGTTCTTGCTGATGATCTCCAGCTAATGACTGCTGCTGGAAACATGTGAGGATGTCAGGAAAAGTCAGAATTGAGCTTCTGTGCTGCCTCTCAAAGTAAAATAACCTTCTGTCAATCACTGACTGTTCACATTGGAAGAATGGCCACTTGGACAAGGTGGAACTGCACTCCCTTCATAAGTCAGTGCCTTCAGGAGAGGAGTATTGGGAAAGATTTGGAGGGAAGGAGGAAAAGTGACTTTCAAAATCCCCTCCTCTCCTAAAAAAAAAGTAACATTCAGTGCTTAAACCTTCAAGGGACTGTGTCTTTATTGAAAATTAGTTTGGCAAACCTTTTTTGTTTTTGCAACATGCTGATGCAATTTGCCTCACTGTGTTACTGCTTTATGAGCAATGTCATCATGGCAAAACTGGTAAGCAGCTCTTCAACTTAACTTCTTCAGGGTAAAGACAGAATCTCGCTAAGGTATTTCCAGGGAGTCAGATTAATGTGCATTATATCTCAGTGGCAGACCACACAAATTGAGTTTATTCCTATATATTTTACACATCTTGTCACTACCTGTTGTTTACTGCATAGTTTGAGGTTAATTCTTTTTTGGGAACACAATGTAAGGAGGGAGATTGATCTAAAATGTCTGTAATATAATCAGCCCATATGTGTTTTTAGAACAAACGCTTTAACAAGCCCTGTAGCATTGTCTGCATTCCTCTAAAATTAAACCTACATCATCTGATATCAATTACTCTAATTATATCCGACGATGCAGCTTGAGGTTGATCTGCATTTCTTTGTGCACTGTAACCATCATGTTCCAACTGTCTCACAAGGAGAGATTCCAGAGCAGACATCTGCGACACCTCTGCCTTCCAGGCGGTCACAATCGGAGACATAGTAATCCTGCACACAGAGACCTGTCTGACCGGCTGAAATATTTTAATGTTACAATAAACGCTTGGGAAATTTCTTGACTAATATTAGGCCATTTGGAAAAGCATTAGGGTGACTTTCAGAGAAACCCTGGGTTGTAAAGAACTGATGAGGTCATATAATTGCACCCTGTTACACCCATTGATGCCAGACTATGAGTAATTATTTTCCAGTGTAATTTGGATGTTTGGTGAGGTGGCATTTACAGTTCTCAGTGGATACTGTTGTGCTAAAAATGAAAGTAAAGAGATATATTGCCCACTTCACTATGTCGCTTTGGTGGCTGTGCCTTCAGCTGTCTAGGCCCTAAGCTCTGGAATTCCCTCCCTAACTCTCTCCGCCTCTCTCTCCTCCTTTAAGACGCTCCTTAAAACCTACCTCTTTCACCTGTCCTAATATCTCCTTATGTGGCTCAGTGTCAAATTTTGTTTGATAACACTCCTGTGAAGTGACTTGGGACATTTTACAATGTTAAAGGTGCTATGTAGATGCAAGTTGTTTACAAATGGAAAATGAGTCAGTTTAGGATTAGACACAATGGCCTGTAAATTGCTCTGAGTGGTGAACGAATGGCGCTCGCCGCTCCATAGATTTATCCTCACCCACTAACTTACCGCAGTCTTTACTGCGGGCACTTCCTCTAATAGGAAGCTGAGAAGAGCTCACCGTTAGTTCCAGTGAAGCTAGGACCTGGGGAAGAAGCGAGAGGATCGATCTCTCCCCATCGACCAATTAGATTGCATAATCCTTGAAAAGCCGCAAAGAGTCAAAACCTTGAAGTACAAGCTGCAATGTAAAGACCAGGAAGTGAAAGTTACAACAATAAAATCATTTGTAAAAACAGTTATAGACAGTGAAAAAGAGAGGGTAAGAAATAATCAAATTAAATTAAAGAGACAGAAGGAAAAAGTAAAAAAATAATGTTTTAAAATTTTTTAATGACCAAAAACTATTAAAGTAAAGAGTAATGAGACTCCACATTTTAAAAAGTTAATTTTTAATTGTTTAGCAGTCAATAAGACTTACTGAGCTGTTAAAACATAGTTTAGATCTGGTATATTTAAGCGCATCTGTTTTGAGGCGATATTAGTTAGTTTTCAGCTGAGCAGAAGAGCAAGATGGTGCTGGTCCATTAATTCTATTAATTGCGGCTGGCGATATCCCTTTAAGGCGAACCTGTCAGATCGCCGGCGAACCAGGAAGAGCAAGTTCGTGATTTCTGCGTTTTACTGCACATGTGCGAACGCCAGAACTTGCTCTTTCATTTGGCCACTAACAGCGGTGAGCGCTGTTGAGCTCACCATTCTTTTTAAAGCAATTTCTGGCCCAATGTGTTAATATCTGCCTCCACAAGTCTTAATGACATTATCATTGTTAGAAATTTTCTAATGCATTCTCCACACACCACAGCAGTTTGCCTCATCCTATTGGTCCTGGGGAATCACGTGATTAACTTGCAGACCATGATGTCATAAAATTGTTGTCAACTTGCAATTGGTTGATTGCATCCTCAATAAAAAGGCATACCTGATCATCAGTTCATTTTTGCCAAGCCCCACTCTATTGTGTCCTTAACTTACCCAATGTCATACAAGTTACCACACATAGCTACTGGATACGGCTCAAGATTATTTTTCCTCACAGAACTTGTTCTGCAAGCCATTATTGTTCATTTTAGAATAAAGAAAAAAATATTCAAAGAATATCAAACATAGTTACTGCACTTACTTTAAAGGTTACAGTCAGTTATCTAATTGTTATGGTTTTGTCAACTCCAATGATTGGGTTTAAACATTGTAAAGGATGCCACAGCCCATTCTCAGTAACTGACGGTCATGATTTATATATAAAATATCTGTCTACAAATCATAATGTAAATAACTGTTTAGGATGATGAAGACTTACGAACAGGCAGGGCTCTCTGGATTTGAGACATCCAAAGAAGCAAAGAAAATTCAAAAAATAAATTAAGAGACGCACTCTATCAAATGACATTTTGAGCACAGAAAACTGTAAGTGCTCCAAAACTGTCTTTTAATGGCTGAAAGCAAAGCCATCTACAAATCTCTTCCATCAAAAAAAACTTACCAGAGGAGACACTCCAATGTGTGTGGCACAGAGTTGAAATTATTCTGTCGGAATTTGCACCTTTCGTGCAGAAACTTATCCTGAGGTTGCGGTGTTTAATTCAAAATTCAGTTACTGCCTCAAAAGCAGATTTTACATTGGCACTGACATCAATGGATTCTGCTAAAAAAAACATGGTTTGAATATTAGAATGCCACCAAGTCGTCCCTAATTTTGTGCTCACTACTGCTGGAGCTGACTCTCTGAGCCAACAACTAAGCTCCTCCTTGGAGGCATTGTGATGTCATCCAACTTACAGACAACTCCAACGTTTAAACCTGTTGAATTTCTAATGCAACCGTCTGACCAATTTTTGAAGAACCATGCTGATACACCACAGCCAAAGATTACATCGAGTTTACAGCTCAGAAACGGGCCATTTGGCCCAACTGGTCCATGCCGTTATTTATGCTCCACACGAGCCTCCTCCCATCTTACTTCATCTAACCCTATTAACATATCCTTCTATTCCTTTCTCCCTCATGTACTTATCTAGCTTCCCCTTAAATACATCTATGCTATTTGCCTCAACTACTCCTTGTGGTAGCAAGTTCCACATTCTCTCACTCTCTGGAGTAAAGAAGTTTCTGTTGAATTCCTTATTGGATTTATTAGTGACTATCTTATATTTATGACCCCTAGTTTTGGCCTAGCCTTTCCACAACATTCACCTGAGGAAGGAGGAAGCCTCCGAAAGCTTGTGAAATTTAAAATAAATTTGTTGGACTATAACTTGGTGTTGTAAAATTGTTTACAATAGCCTTTTCAGGACAGCTTTTCACATTGGATATCTTATACAGCAAATGTCCTTCTGTAGGTGCGATTGCCTGCATAATATCCGACAGTACATCCCAAATTCTTTAAAGTGGATGTTCTTAATCTGTTACCCTGTTCATTGCTTGTGTGTGATTGGTTTTCTCACAGCTTGCTGGCCGCTGCTTTGGAAGAATTTGTTGATTCCAATATAGGATCAAACATGATAGCTAGTCCTACCCCTTCAATGGAGCAGACTGGCTGCTTCAATCCCTCTCACTCCATGGGTGTAATTGATACCTACTTTACCAATAACCTCCTCATTATTTCAGGATTCCATGAGGAACTGCCTACTTCCAGATGACAAATCTCTTCCTAATCAGATTGACAACTTGCTCACATCTATTTAACGCCTTGGTACAGTTAGTCAGGCAAATTGTAACTCCCTGTTTTAATGTTCCAGCACCCTGTCTAGAACATTCAGAGCACTTGGCCATTCCAGATATTTCACCTTTCACCTGTCATGAATGGGCTTAAAGCTCCACCTGTGTGGATGATACGGATTCATTTTCTAACAATCCACATTTGCCTATTGAAGATATGCTAGATAGCAACCCCAAGTTTACCAAAGCTTTTAAATGTCACCTAGACCCTTAATATCACTTCATCAGAGGTTCCCAAAACAGGAGTGGAGCCTTTCTTACAAATCTCCTGCCAATTCCAAATCTTGTTTTTCAAAGGTTTTATGATGCCAACCTCCCCATGGGATATAATCAGAGCTGTATGGGAGGACATTCACAAACTGTTCAATTCGATGCCCAAAGTAGGTAAGGGGATATAAGCTATACAGAGACTCTGTTGAATCATTATGCAAAATATCTACCATGGATTCCATAGTGGTCTTCCAGGTTCTACCAGGTTTTGGGAAATCCTCAGTTCAGGATTCCAATCAAACCTTTCAGAAATAGAATACAAATGTCCGGATGCTACTCTGTAAGCATTTATTTGCACAAGGCCCACATATAATACATGGGCTGCCACCAAGCTCACTGGGCATGTTTCATACACCAAAGAGTTACTCTATCTGAGACTGTTAGCAAATTCAAGAACACCATCCTCCAGGGTCTGTTGATCTTTATTTCTGAAGATTGAACTCAAGCTAACATTGCAGCAGTAGGGGTGTAGAACTCTGCACATTTTCTGAGCTTCCTTTAGTGAATGAATTGCACCAACAATTGTTATATTTCCCTTTGATGAAAAATAAATTTTTGGTGACCACATAGAGATTGGGGATAAAATTCAACTCTGGTGCGGGCGCAAAGCGGGTGGTACAGGATCGACCGCCCATTATACACCTCGTCTGATTTTATTTCTATTGAAGGGGTGTATAATGGGCGGCTGATCAGCTATTGCCCATTTTGCGCCCCCACCAAAGTTGAATTTTACCCTCATTTTGTTGGAATTTTACAGAAAACACCAAAACAATCCATACAATGTCAGGCATGTCGTCCAGAGGAAAACTATCTTTTAGTAACCAATCATGCAATACAGACAGGAAATGTCAGCAGCCCTCTGACAGCAGTCCTTTCATAATTCAGGCAGAGGCTCTAGATTTCCCTACTCTAGACCTTCACACTGAATGGGTTTCTCATGATTCAAAGGATTGCATAGACCTACTGGATTTGCCACCTCACAGTGACTTGACAGTCCCTCCCTTTGTCTTGCAAAGTGGGAGGTCACCTCTATCTCTTCTAAGTGCATTGGCAGAATATAAATTTAGTTGTTTGTGTCCTTCAGACCAGAAGAGATGGTTATCCCCTTCATTTCTCACCTTGCCTCTACCCTTCCAGGGTAATTTAGTCAGACAAATATTGCAACCTTATTATGGCCAATACCCCATCGTTGTAGATAAGAATTACTCCTGAATTGACTTTCATCAGGAGCAATTGGAAACGATCCATCCAGGAAAGAGCGCGAGTGGTTCTATTCCTGATATTTCATCATAATGGAACAGTCTAAAGGCTTATGACTGATGTTGGACCTGAGTCCTAACTCAATTCATAAAGAAGTTCAAAATGGTCGTACTCCAGCAGATTATCTAATGACTGTGCCCTCATAATTGGCTAGCAGTTACAGATCTGAAGGGCACATTTTTTAATTGCAATTTATCCGATTCAACTGACATGTCAGGAACTAAGATTTCTAATGAACAAAGAGAAATTCCATTTTCTTCCATTTTAGGAGTAGATATATTTAGGGGTATGTTCTCTTACACCCTTTCAAAGAGTAATTAAGGTTCTGAAAAATATGATTTCTCCTCAACATGAGGGAGCCACAACTTCGGTCTGCTTATAGCTTAGCATTTTGGGACTACTGGCAGCAGCACATTTGTTGCACCACAACTTATTTGTTTATAAGTACTTGTCAATTCAATTTCCTACAGTGTAGGTCGCCCCCCACCACCCCTTATGGAAAATCATGTCATTTCCAGTAGACATCAATTGGGCATCAGCTCTAAAATGTCTGGTCCCAGCTGAACAATGTCGTGAAGGGAATCTTCTTGCATTCTTTTTCCCCACTAATGCATATTAATATGATTTTGAATTATTTACATTTATTTGATTCCAAGATGTATTAAAATTAAAGTTGCCGCCATTTCAGCTTTTCACATATCTGTTTCCTTTGCATCTTTAGGCACTCACCTGTTGGTGTCATATTTCATGAAGGCTATCAGAAAATTAGGCCCAGTTAGACCTCCATTTGTTCCAAATTGAGACCGTAATTTTATACTACAAAAACTGATGAATTCACATGGTCACGTGAATTAAAATTCCTTTCTTGGCATTAGTTTTGCACGCAAGTTTGTGATTTACAAATTCTGATTACAGATAATCTATATACGCAATGAATCCCTGACTTGATCATTTCAAAAACTCATCCTAAATTTCTTCTAAAATTACCTTTCAGGTCCATTTAGGACAGGAAATTATCATCCCTTTATTCTAGCCTTTTTCTCACAAAAGGAAGTCACATCATCAACTCTTTTTCCTAGGTGCATATAGAGCTCTGTAGCCTTATATTAAAGGCACAGATTCATTTTATAAATCACAGCAAGTATGGCTGTGGGCCATTAAGCAAAAAGCATTTACCTAAGTGGAATGTATCCTCCACTGCTACAGCTTCGCAGATAGTGAGCCTAAGGGTAGTGTGAAAACTCACTCCACACGTTCTATGACCTCGTCTTGGGCCTCAATCAACTTGATTCCCATTGAACGTATCTATAACGCTGCTATATGGAAAAATATGCTCACATTTACAAAGCATTACTCATTGGATTTGACAGCTTCCCAGCATCTCACCTTTGGCAAATCTGTCTCCTCAGTCGCTGCTGAATCCCATTACAGAAGCATCCTCCTCCTGACTTTCACTACTTTGATATGCTCCCGTGGTGTATGTAGAATACAAATGAGGAAGAAAGATTGCCTATTTTTGGTACTGCCATCTTCATTTGTGACAAATCAATCCTCACATGGTCTGTTTAAGATTCCAATGCACTATATGACCAAATACTGTAGCATAGGTCAAAATGAACTGATGATCGGGTACATTGACTACCTTTTTATAGAGGTTGCAAAACACCAATCGCGTGTTGACAACAGCTTTATGACATCACAGTCTCCAAGTCCGTGACAAGATTTCCCAGGACCGATAGGACAAGGGACAAACCCTTTGGTTTGTGGAGAATCCATCGTTTGAAGAATGAAGAAGACACTGTGCAGATAGGTACTTTTATTGAAGTAGGGAGAGGAAGTACATATGGAGCTTCCAACTTACGTATTTATGAAGGATCACCTGCATTTTAATGTATTACTTAGTTTATGAATATTTTTTATAATAAAATGCTTTACCCATTTTTAGAGAAACCCCAAATTATAAAGAACTGGTGAGGTCATATAATTGCACCTCAATACATCCACTGGTGCCAAACTATGAGAAATAATTTTCTAACCTAACTTGGGCAGGTTTAGTGAGGTAGCATTTACAGTTCTCAATGGTCCACCTCCCTCACCTGCTTCCACTTCTTCCTGTCCCAACATAGCCAACAGTTCTCCATCTGTTCTGCATGAACACCTCTAGCGTATCATAAAGTTTAATTCTTAGCCCACTGAGCAACATTATCAATAGGCATGGGTTCAGTTTCTATAAGTATTCTGATGGCACCCAACTCTACCTCTCCACCATTAGCTTTGACTCCACAACCACTTCTGTGTTGTCAGATTGTTTATCTGACATCAAGTAGAGGGTGAGCCATAATAAACATCAGGAAGACTGAAACAATTTTATTCACTTCCCACCAAAAATTTCTGTACCATTGTTCCTAACTGCTAACACAGGCTGAACCAGATGGTGTACTATCTCAGTGCCCTGAGATTTAAACCCCACATCCTATTCATTGTCAAGGCGCATATTTCTACTTCTGCAGTATTGCCAGGCTCTGTTATTACCGCAACTCCACCACTGCTGAAACCTTTATCCACACTTATATTACCTCCAGACTCAATTTCTCAGCAAGATAAAGTCAGATAATTATCACTTAGATGTGATGCTTTCTGTAAAATATATACAGAATGGCGAATGTTCTATTAGAGCAGTATTTGTTTTAAGTTGATCTGTCCTTTAATATTACATCACAAGGTCGCACATTTTCTTTTATTGTTTTAAAAAAAACAGACGTGGGAACGCTGACAAAACTCAAAGGCTACAGCAGAAATGACAATTAAGAACATAAGAAATAGGTGCAGGAGTAGGCCATACGGCCCCTTGAGTCTGCTCTGCCATTCAATGAGATCATGGCTGAGCTTCTACTGCAACTCCACTTACCCATCTGATCCCCATATCCCCTGATTCTCTTAGAGTCCAAAAATCTATCCAATTCAGTCTTGAATATACTCAACGACTGGGCATCCACAGCCCTCTGGGGTAAAGAATTCCAAAGATTCACAACCTTCTAAGTGAAGAAATTCAAGCAAAAAGTTCACCAACAAAAAGATGTCAAAAATGATAGCCAGGACTAAGTTACAAGCTGGAACACAGTCTCAGGTTTCAAAAGCCTGTGTACAGTGCCTGAGTGGTTTACGATGTCAACTTAAACCTGAGATTGTGTTACTGCCTCGTAGCAATGTTATTTTCTACATAATCCAATGGGAAGCAGATTTCGATTTTTACACAGCGGGAAAAATATAGAAGCTGTTCTGCAGGTGGGAAAGCATGGGGGAAAGAGGTCATTTTACTACAGTGAATCCATCAGAAGTATTGAGGCATATTGGCCAATTGAAAATAACAAACACCTTTAATAATCTTCAGCTGCTTTAAATCTTTTTTCATAAAAGATAAAGTAAATTAGGGACACCTAAAGGACTTGCATCAGGTGTCCTTTATTTGCAGGTGTCCTTATTTTCAAAATGGTCATTATACGTACAGTAAACTGGATGAGGCAAATATCACGGGATTGGCTGTATCTCCTGCTGCGTTCCTTTTTTTCGCCCTCACCTGGGATCGTGCTTAATTCTGGAGCCCTGCCAGTGGGATGTGATTTCAGTTCATTTTCTGTTGGTTGAGTTTCCCAGTTCATTACCATCCCGGGGTCCTTTTCCATTGAGGGAGGGATGTCCTGATCCTGAGATCTTCTACGTTGACAGCCTGTACAGGTTGAGGTGGCTTCTGTAGGGCCAGAGTGCCTGGGAGATCCCAACCAAATTAGGGGGGATTAATGTCCTGCAGACCCCTGTCTGGAACACCCTTCCTCCTAGGGTTGCTGACTCTGCTTGAAAGCATTCCTGGAGGTTTGATCAAGTGACATTCTGACCACATGACATTCTGACCATATGATGCCTGATCACGTGAAATTTGTCACATGATTCTACAAATGTTATTGCATTTACCTTAAAAAGTTTGGGTCCCCGATAGTTGGCTATTTTTGCTCGTGATTTCGAACCAACAGCTGCTGTGCGACAAGTTCCAAGGTCCAGGAGGCCATCCATGAGCAGGGGAAGAGGGGAAACCAAAGACCCCTCCCCCCATTTCAGAGACCCTCCCCATTTCAGAGACTCCCCCATTTCAGAGACTGTCTTGATTGCCGACTCTTCAATCTCCTCCCCACTGCACTCCACGAGGTCGCGGCCCTCTGTGGTTGATGTCACGGGGTGGGGGGGGGAACGCACTGCGGCAGGAAATTTAAATCCCTGAATCTCCGAGGCTGCTGAAGGCAGCGCTCAGGGGAGGAACCCCCATTCCGGGAGAGGCTTGAGAACTCTACTCCCTCCGTGTGCTGCAGCTATTAATGTTTGAAGTGCTGGGGGGTGGGTAGGGGACTGTCAGCAGTTCATCAGCACCTGATGAACTGGTGGAGTGTGATGTGATGCTGCCCGGTGCAGTCCCCAGCGTTTGTGGAATGGGGAGTTCTTTACCCAGCATCCATAGTGGCAGAGAAACCGCTCTGTCCCTGCGATAGAGCCGTGCAAGCATTCAATCCCAGAGATAGACCGGTTTCTCTGCCCCTATGGATGCTGGGTAAAGAGATCTCCATTCCACAAAAGCCGTTTCTTTCACCTGCTGCCGCCTCGCACTGACCTGCTTGTCCCATATTTTAAGATGTAAATGGACTTGGTGCAATTAAGGTTATCCATAGTTCATAATTTACGAGTGTCCATGGTTTCAAGGTGCAGCTTGTATCTACTACAATGTAAGTTATTTGGGACTGTCAATAAGTGTTCATCTTTTTTGGGGGGGGGGTTCATTTGTACAGGTTTCGCTGTACGTCTTTTGTATTTATTTTCATGCCCCCAATTTTTTTTGATGGATGATGCACACCATTTTGCATGGTGACATGGATTCTACACTCAGGTGTGCATTTTTGCGAAAATGAACCTTGAATGTATTTTTACATATTTCTGTGCAACATGAAACTCGACCTGTGGTATCTACTGCAGTCAGTTTGGATACAAGTTTCTCACTGAAACACATATGAAGACCTTTGGAGGAATGTAGAGGACATTTTGTACAGCGTAGAATTGGTGGAGTTTTACTGCACAATTTGAGTTATAATGGCCCAGAGAAGAAGAAATTACTGTGCTGCCGTTAAGACGAATGTGACAGAGCACACTGAAGAGGAGGAGAACAGGGTAGCAGCCTGTGAGTTCAATACGAATGAGTTTGGCTTCTACTCCTCGCCAAATAAGGCTCATGTGGTCCAAAAGGTAACATGGCTATAATTCTAAGAGATGCTACTGAATTGGATTCTAATGATGAGAGAAGTAGGAAAACCACTCATCACTGTCTAAATCTGACTGTAGGCCACACGTGGTACTGCAGAGATCAATCTCTTAGGTTTCAAGAGCAGCTGAACCTGGGTGTTTACATTTCTGAAAAGGAATAAGTTGAGTGTACCTACCTGTACAACAATCAGCCACCTGACCAGGTGCTCATCGCAATCCACTTTCCCAGAGGCATCCTAAAACAAGCGTTGGGCCCCTCATTTACATATGTAAGGAGCCTAACACCAGTTTTACTGCCTGAAAAATGGCCTGACTCAATATCGAGTCAAATGTCTTTCAGGTGTACTTTTGGCATGGGGCTTTGGTCCCCGAAATTGGCCCTCATTGTGCTTGTTTTATGCCCATAAAACCAGTGCAACAAGGTCCAATTTCGACCCTGGAGAGTTTGATTTGCACTTTGAAGTGAGTCAGTACTTTAATGTAGCAATTCTGAACTATCTGTGAGCAGCTTGTGGGTTGTACAAAAAGTAGTAAGTCTTGTTGTATTCATGAAAGTGATGATATTCGCAGAAATTTGAAAAACTTAGTCGTTTACCTGTAAGATGAGCAGTTACTGTGCTGTACTATACTAGCACTGTGGGATGGTCATATATTTATATATTTTGCTCTTGTGCTATTTTATTGTTCATAGTATAGTTAAACAGATTGTAGTAACAGTGTAAGTAACCTGTAAAGAAATGGAAGACTTGTTTTTATGGAGTGCCTTTCATGACCTCAGGATGTCCTAAAGCGTTTCACAGCCAATGAAGTACTTTTGAAGTGTAATCACTGTTGCAATGTAGGAAACGTGGCAGCCAATTTGCACACAGCAAGGTCCCACAAACAGCAATGTGATAATGACCAGATCATCTGTTTTTAAGTATCATTTAAGTTGTGTTTGAAAACTGATGAAAGTGATAAATTTATACAAAATGTATTAAGAGTAATGCCTATCACCTGAATTGCAGTGGACAGGGATATTGGGACCAGAGGTAGTGCCGAGGAAAGCCAGAAGATTCCTGGTGTTCGAGGGATGAGCTATAAGGAATGATTTGAAAACTAGGATTTTAAAAAAAATCTCTCAAAAGGGACTGAATAAAGGTGTAATGGGATTCTTAGTGGGATAGAGAACGCAAAATCGGAACAATATGCTGAGATACACCAGAGCAGTAGGACAAGTGGGCACAAGTTCAGGGTTGTGAAAAGGCAGGTTTAAGACAGATGCCAGGAAGTATTTCTTTACACAGAACATGGCTGGAATAGGTTGCCAGGAGGGGCGGTTGAGGCTAGGACACAGGAGCCACTTAGGAAACAGGCAGATGCCGTAATGGGAGTTAGTATTCTGAAAGGATGAGATCAAATGGACCAAAGAGCCTTCTTCATCTGAACCTATCTGGTTTGTCCAGACATTTCTGGAGCATTAGTATAAATTCTACCAATTATAGACCCAGACAAACCATTTCAAACCCTCAGGCACCAATTCCTTTCCCATTCACTGTAAATAAGGTACAAATCGTTCCTTGTCAATCTCTGCTGCCGTTGTGCCAGATGTGAAAAGCCACGCTCACCGCCTTTTATTCTCTGTAAACAGCTCTAACGTGCCAGTGCATTCCCTGATAAGTAGTGTGCCACAAAGTTGTACAGTGACTTCACAAAACATATCTGCATGTATTTAAAAATAATAAAGGAAAACATTTGCGGGGAGATTTCTTCTATGTACTGTGTGCAAACTTGTCTACAAAGAATGTGTTCCCAATTTTGCTACGCATAACAGAGGAAATCATGTGTAAACTTCTGCTGTGCTTTGCTTAGAAAAACAACTGTTTTACGTTTTAAGCATTGAGAACCAAAAGAGGGATAATTCCTAATGGATGTATCAGATTATCGAGGACCAGTCTGTTATATGCAGCATGCACCAGGGCCATTTGAAGTCCAACTTTCCCTCACTTGTGGCCCTTGGCAGACCTGGCACTCCCATATGTGTGGGCCTGAATTCATAGCCCACAAGTTTTGAAATGTTACTGAAAGCTGAGGTGAAAGAGAAAGAGAGAAAAGGAAACAAAACAGCGTTTTAGGCAAAAATAAAAATCTGCTCATGAAGTTGCTTTGTGCTGAGTCTGTGAGAGTGGCCTCAAGCTAGTCACTACTCAGAGGAAATAAAATTGAGGCCTTTGAGTAATAAAAGCTAGTGAATACCACTAATTTACAATATTGCTGTGCTGTGTTAGGAACAGGAGTCGGCCATATAGCCCCTTGTGCCTGTTCCGCCATTCAATTAGATCATGGCTGATTTGTATCTCAACTCTATTTACTTGCCTTTTCTCCACATTGCTTGACACCCTTACCAAACAAAAATCTAGCAATCTAATCGAATGAAGGCTCCAATTGTCCCAGTATCCACGGGCTTTTGGGGAGACAGCTCCAGATTTCCACTACCTTTTTTGTGAAAAAGTGCTTCTCGATTTCACTCCTAAATGGCCTAGCTCTAATTTTAAGATTGATTCCCCCACTAGAGGAAATAATTTCTCTGTAAATACCCTATCGAATCCCTTTATCATTTTAAACACTTCAACCTGCTAAACTCAAGTGTAACGGGGACTGCGCACCATGAATTGGTAACTTTTACAGAGGGAGAAAATGCATGTTGTATGCAAGTGCACAGCATATGTAATTAGAATACTAGTCAAATCTTCATAATATTAAAAGAAATCAGGTAATATTTTGATTAAAGGACAAACAAACATGTATAACCAGTTTAAACAGATACCTTTGCAGACACAAATCTCTTTTTCCACTAATAAAACTCTTTATGAAACCACCTGTCTGGATGCGATGTGTTAATTTATTTTAATTTAGCAGCAGGTGCTCATGTGTATCTCCCAGCGTATCTCTCAGTCCAACAGTAACATCTCATTAGTTACTGTCAATCATTCATCCCACCCCTCATCCATCATAGTACAACCTAGCCTTCAGTAAGAGAAATCCCACTCATACTACAGACAGCAATTTGGGGACTTAGCCTAATAAATGTCAGCCATTTCCCTGCTCCTGTTCTGACCTCATATTGTGCAGCGACCAGTAAATCCAACCCACTTCCTGCTGGAGGTTCCTGTCATAACAAAACCATCAGGAAATATTTTGAGTGACAATCAGTGCTCCAATCAGCATTGATGGAATGAAACCATCTCGATGCAGTTTAAAGCTTTCTGTTACATCCACCACACTGAGATGTCTTAAATTAAATTGCTAGTAGATGTCCAGGAGCAGTTGAAAAGAAAGAAGCAGGCATAAATCTTCTTTAAAAATCTCAAGTGTAAAACTTCACCAAATGGATTCTGACAATCCAAGTACGTTATGTCCAATGAGTAGCCCTCATCTAGTAATTTAGTTATCTCCTCAAATTGGTTAAACAGAAATCCTCGTCATTCTATCTGGTTTACTGGATAGGTCACCAGCTCCGCCATGATCTCTAGACTTCGGAAAATAGTAGAATAAGCACTCTATTAGACCGTGGCTTACGCTATAAATTATTGAACAGGTTTATAAAATATAACAGACAAGCAGTAGCAGTATACTACACATCAAATGACATCAGTTTAAAGAACACGGGTGGGGTGAAATTGTCTTTGGCGTTAGCACAAAACTGGCGATAGCGTTTTATACCTTGAGCAATTTTCTTTTCCATTGAAGTGGGCCACCCAAACACCACTTGGTGGGGTGGGGGAATTACCCCATTGTGAGTAGATATTCTGAGTGGTCTCACCAAAGATCTATACAAGGCTAGAAAAACTCATGTTTTCTCCAAATACTTGATTAATCTTGTTGATATAGTAACAGCTTTACATCAACTGGATACTTTCACCATTTCCATCTTTACTAACATGCACCCCATCATTATACACATATGCTTCTTAGTTCCTATTCCAATATATGTATTATGTTAACATTTATCTACAATAAAACCAATTTGCTGTTCCCTAGCCCACCTGCTTAATTTGCCCAGGATTAGGATTGCAAACTCTGGTTGGAGACATTCCTCGAAGTTTGATCATGTGATGTTCTGACTATGTGATGTCTGATCACGTGACATCTGCAACTGTTAATGTATCTACCTTATAAAGGTCATGTCCCCCGTAGTTGAATATCTTTTTTCGTGCTGAGGTGCCAGCAGCAGTTGTGCAAGAAGTTCCGAGAACCAGGAGGCCACCCATGAGCAGGCGAAGAGGGGAAACCGAGGGCAGGAGAGATCTGCAGGGGGGAAATAAGAGGTGGGAGGAACTTTCAATCCACCAGTAACTAGTAGTAATTTACTGAAATTGCATCGATAACTAATAGTAACACTGGTAACACTCAGATGCCCCTCATGACCAACAGTAATACAATAACTCACTGGTAGTCTATATGTAACTGGCCGTAATAGGTGTAACGCTCTGATATCCTAACTGTAACTAGTAGTAATCCAATAACCCACTAATATTCACCCTGTAACTACAGCCAATCCCCCTGCACTGCACAAGGTGCAGTCAGATTCCCCAGTCAGTGCCACTTTTAACAAGTCCCATATTTCCTTGGACTCTAGTTTATACTCAAGGTCTGTGGGCAGTTTCACAAAGGGCAGAAGGCTCAGTGTTTGGGGCACTTCTCAGAGGGCACACAAACTGTGGGGAAAATGAAAAATATTAGATTGCTTGTTTCTGAAATGTATTGTATTTGAACAATGAAAGCACCATTGTTGAAGGCAGAAGAGTAGTGCAGTGCTTTGCTGTTTGAATGTGCCATGGGCCAAAGCAGGTAGGACATTGGGATCACCCTCTAAACTTATACATGAAGTTTCCAATTCATGCTGAGCAGTCATCTGCCAAGCACTGAATAGTTTTGATTAAAATAACAAAAGAGTCCCTCATCTGGTGAAAAATACAAATTCAGTTTGATGTGATACAACTCTTTGTTATTTGTAACTAATTCCTGGTTGGAAAGGGTTCATAAAAGCAGTTGATAAATTAATAGCAAGCACAACCTCAAACCAAGGTGAAGGACTGTGAGGGAAGAATGGATTGAACTCGCTGTGGTACAGCCTCATACATAATGGCCCGGATTTTCCTCTGAGTGGCGAACGAACGGCATCTGCTGCTCATTAGACTTTTACTTGCCCATAAACTTTTCTTGTTTTTTTTCACGGTATGTTCCTCTCACGGGGAGCTGAATCCAGCACGGCACCTTCTACAGGGCATCTGGGACCTGTGTGAATGGGGCAAGCAACTGTCTATCCCCTTAACCAATCAGATTAAAGCATCTGATGAGCAGCGCGAACTCTGAACCAGGAAGTATAAGTTAGAATAATGAACTCAATGTCAGATCAGGTACAGGAAGCAAAATAAAGAGGGGGTAAGAAACATTGAATTAAGAGACAGAGATAAAAGAGACAGAAAAAGTAAATAAATAAAAATTAATATTTTTTTAAAAAATGTTTAACAATAATTAACATCTGAAGGAATGAGACCCCACACTTGTAAAAGTTAATTTTCAGTGCCAGAGAGGTTGTTTGGCAGTAATTAAGACTTACCACGCCATTAAAAGCTTAGACTAAAATGACTTGATGTACCTTTTTTTGGTGAGATTAGTTTGTATCCCTCCGATCAGTACAGGAACTTTACGCCGTTCCATTTGTTTGAACGGTGAGTCAGCCTGCAAGATGTCGTTCTCGCGGAGTTTACGGAGGAGGGTCGCATCTGGGACAACAACTTCCAGATTTCCACTTTTGAGTGCACGTGTGCAGTCACCGGAAATTGCTGTACCAGATGCACAGAAATAATGGTGAGCGCTGTTAGCCTCACTGTTATTTTCAGAGGAAAATCCGGCCTATTGACTCCAAGCTAACCAGGAAGCAATTGCCTAATACACTGATCAAGACCAGTAGAAGAACTTATAGATTGGCACAGTTGTGGGGTTACTATAGATAAAAATTAAGTAAGACTTGCTTGAGATGTATGCATTGTGTCGTACATATACATCACCCAACATAAATGGCACAAAAGGTAGCTATATGCACAGCATAAAATATCTCTATGGAAACAAAAGGAAACAATTTTTAAAATTCTGCTGGTGTAAAGGTTAAGATGCACTTTGTGACTGTATGTACCCTATATGTTTAAAATATCTGAAAATTGCCTGGAATATAAATTCATTGATCACTTCTGTCAGGAAGCATATTGTTGGCAGACCATGTAACAAGACTTCAAAACCATTTTTGATTGACAGCAGTTGATTTTCCTTTTGTTTTTATTCTTTAACTCCTGACACTTTAAGCTTCTGCTATATTGCAGAAGAATGCAGTTACCAAGGGATACCTACATTCATAATCGTTCTCATTGAAGGAATGGTCAAGCCTAACAGATGGATTTGAAATAAATTGGGATTGTGTTTTGTTTTAATATGAGGCATAGTGGTACATGGACATGCTGTTTCATTTATTAAACATTCTGTACATAAACCCAACATAACAGGAGGGTGGCCCAAAACTGCCTTTATATTCTTCACCATGGGTGCAAATTGATGCCAACTGGTGGAAATTCTTCACATAGCTTTGTGTCACTGATTCTCCAGTGGTGTGTGTTTGACACTATCACAATTTTGTTAGGTTTTCTTTGACTACAATAGGATAGCGGGGAGGCAAAACCATTTTTTAGTGTTAAAAACATCAAGATTTTTTGGAAGTGAAGAATTTGAATACCTGATATTATTTTTGTACAGTCAAAGCTCAACTTTGAGATATTGGCCCCAATATTTATGGGGAGGCAGGGAGGGAGCGGGGGCGCTTGTTTGTGGGGGGAAACCCGTAAATGCTGGGAATATGGAGGTCCTGATGCATTTAACGGCAGGACCTCATTATCATATTTTTACTCCATTTCCCGCCCAGCAGCCTGCCAGATTGACAGGCTGGCTGGCTGGCTGCCGGGCGGGAAAGCCTGTGGTAGAAGGCCGCAGCCGGGGACTGTTGGGGACGGCCCCCAGCCACCGGGAAACATCACAGGTTGGTGGGGGGATGGGGTGGGGGGAGAGTCGGATCAGCGAATGGGAGGGAGGGGGGAGCGGGAGACGTCGCGGGTTTGGAGGGGGGTGCGGCCGATCGGGGCAGAAGATTTGCTTGAGGGGCCGGGGGGGAGCACTCCTGCTTCTCCTGGCCCACAAGTAGTGCTATAAAAAGCACTTACTGCTGGATCTGGCTGTTCCTGCCTCCCTTTAGCTGCTGGGTTTCGCGAGCCCAGGGAAACCCAGCCGACCAGTGTTAAATTTAAATGGCTGCCAAAATATCAGGAATGGAGCCTCATTTACATATTATAATGATAGATCTGGGTTACTCGGATGCCCCCAGACCCGTCACGGTTTAAAACAGAATCAGGCGTGTTCGCAGTGGGTCAGGGTCGGGTTTTGCATATTTGCCGATTTAGCCCCAACCCCCTCCCACCCATGGAGGGGGGTTAAAAATCCCCCCATTATATCAAATGCTGAACCAAATGACTGGCTTCTAAACTGCACAGCTGTAATAGCCTATTTAATTGCTGACCAAATAATCTGTATAACTGAGGCTGATGAGATACATTTAAGTATCTAATTTTGAGGAGCTTTTATCAGTTGTAGAGCTGGCTGGAGCTTGTGGTTTTTGTTGAGGAAGATTACATCCCTAATTCTGACACATTTTCCGTTTTGCAATTGTGAGATTTCTTGGGCTTTTCTCTTTTTTTACTAAGAGATCATTCATAATTTTGGGTGGAGAGGAAGAAATGAAATTCCCACTAATGAAAGCCAAGCCTGCTTTAGGAAAGATTCTGTCACCAGCCACAGAGTGGAAGATGTCAGTGCTCCTAGTAATGTTGTTTCTCAGCAAGACAACAAGCAAATATGCAGGCGGAAAGAAAAGTTCAAATTCAGTGTGGGTCACCAGATTTTTGGCAAAAGACTATAATATAAGCTACATCTTGTATGGTCAATTTGAGTCATTGCCCTTCTTGGCAGAAGCTTACTATCTCTGGAGAGCCTCTTGTGCAGAGAACTGTTTAACACTCTACTGTTGAGCCAAAGACAGAGTTGAATTCGAAACCAGTGCTACATTTATGTTACCTGCATGCTTTATTGTTGGCTTTTTTTCCTAATTCACCACAAAATATAACAAGATTGTAGGTTTATTAATTAGGGGAGCTTTTTCTGTGACTTTATTATTGGAAGAATTCTTTAATAGCATGTGTCTTAGGAAGGAATGTTTTACAATTTCAAGTATCTCATACAATGTTAAAAGATTTTTGCAGCTTTCGAAAAGCTGCTTAATGGGACTTTGCATTTTAATGTGCAGCAACAATTCCCAATTACTGGGATTAATAAGCTTAAAAAAGCAGTATCTTCCAAATAATGCAATTTATTTTACAGTTTAAATGCCCACTGGAAAGGCGCTCATACATTGCAGCTGTCATCCTATAATGACTGTTAAATAGTAGTTGAAACCTGAACATTTTATAAACACCGAATTGACACTTTCTAATACTGTAGTGTTAATAATATTGTGTACGTTTTGCAAGGCAACTTCTTCTTTGTTATTTTTTAAACCATATTGTTCGGTAGTTCTGCCTTGTAATGATTACAGTGTCGCTGATTGCCCTGCAGTTGCGATAAAGTGTGAAAGTATGAGATTTTATACCAATCAACATTCTGATCTATGATTTTTTTTCTTGTTGTAGAATCATAGAATCATAGAAGTTTACAACATGGAAACAGGCCCTTCGGCCCAACATGTCCATGTCGCCCAGTTTATACCACTAAGCTAGTCCCAATTGCCTGCACTTGGCCCATATCCCTCTATACCCATCTTACCCATGTAACTGTCCAAATGCTTTTTAAAAGACAAAATTGTACCCGCCTCTACTACTGCCTCTGGCAGCTCGTTCCAGACACTCACCACCCTTTGAGTGAAAAAATTGCCCCTCTGGACCCTTTTGTATCTCTCCCCTCTCACCTTAAATCTATGCCCCCTCGTTATAGACTCCCCTACCTTTGGGAAAAGATTTTGACTATCGACCTTATCTATGCCCCTCATTATTTTATAGACTTCGATAAGATCACCCCTTAACCTCCTACTCTCCAGGGAAAAAAGTCCCAGTCTGTCTAACCTCTCCCTGTAAGTCAAACCATCAAGTCCCGGTAGCATCCTAGTAAATCTTTTCTGCACTCTTTCTAGTTTAATAATATCCTTTCTATAATAGGGTGACCAGAACTGTACACAGCACTCCAAGTGTGGCCTCACCAATGCCCTGTACAACTTCAACAAGACATCCCAACTCCTGCATTCAATGTTCTGACCAATGAAACCAAGCATGCCGAATGCCTTCTTCACTACCCTATCCACCTGTGACTCCACTTTCAAGGAGCTATGAATCTGTACTCCCAGATCTCTTTGTTCTATAACTCTCCCCAACGCCCTACCATTAACGGAGTAGGTCCTGGCCCGATTCGATCTACCAAAATGCATCACCTCACATTTATCTAAATTAAACTCCATCTGCCATTCATCGGCCCACTGGCCCAATTTATCAAGATCCCGTTGCAATCCTAGATAACCTTCTTCACTGTCCACAATGCCACCAATCTTGGTGTCATCTGCAAACTTACTAACCATGCCTCCTAAATTCTCATCCAAATCATTAATATAAATAACAAATAACAGCGGACCCAGCACCGATCCCTGAGGCACACCGCTGGACACAGGCATCCAGTTTGAAAAACAACCCTCTACAACCACCCTCTGTCTTCTGTCGTCAAGCCAATTTTGTATCCAATTGGCTACCTCACCTTGGATCCCATGAGATTTAACCTTATGTAACAACCTACCATGCGGTACCTTGTCAAATGCTTTGCTGAAGTCCATGTAGACCACGTCTACTGCACAGCCCTCATCTATCTTCTTGGTTACCCCTTCAAAAAACTCAATCAAATTCGTGAGACATGATTTTCCTCTCACAAAACCATGCTGACTGTTCCTAATTAGTCCCTGCCTCTCCAAATGCCCGTAGATCCTGTCCCTCAGAATACCCTCTAACAACTTACCCACTACAGATGTCAGGCTCACTGGTCTGTAGTTCCCAGGCTTTTCCCTGCCGCCCTTCTTAAACAAAGGCACAACATTTGCTACCCTCCAATCTTCAGGCACCTCACCTGTAGCGGTGGATGATTCAAATATCTCTGCTAGGGGACCCGCAATTTCCTCCCTAACCTCCCATAACGTCCTGGGATACATTTCATCAGGTCCCGGAGATTTATCTACCTTGATGCGCGTTAAGACTTCCAGCACCTCCCTCTCTGTAATATGTACACTCCTCAAGACATCACTATTTATTTCCCCAAGTTCCCTAACATCCATGCCTTTCTCAACCGTAAATACCGATGTGAAATATTCATTCAGGATCTCACCCATCTCTTGTGGTTCCGCACACAGATGACCTTGTTGATCCTTAAGAGGCCCTACTCTCTCCCTAGTTACCCTTTTGCCCTTTATGTATTTGTAGAAGCTCTTTGGATTCACCTTTGCCTGATCTGCCAAAGCAATCTCATATCCCCTTTTTGCCCTCCTGATTTCTCTCTTAACTCTACTCCGGCAATCTCTATACTCTTCAAGGGATCCACTTGATCCCAGCTGCCTATGCATGTCATATGCCTCCTTCTTCTTTTTGACTAGTGCCTCAATCTCCCGAGTCATCCAAGGTTCCCTACTTCTACCAGCCTTGCCCTTCACTTTATAAGGAATGTGCTTACCCTGAACCCTGGTTAACACACTTTTGAAAGCCTCCCACTTACCAGACGTCCCTTTGCCTGCCAACAGACTCTCCAAACCAAGACCATTAAAAGGATGGGGCCAATTAAAGTGGGGTGACACAAAGTGGGAGAAATGTGCAGAAAGCTTTTGGAGAACCTTAAAAGATATCTTTACCAAGGCTGAAGGGGGTGCTAAGTGCCAGACCAAAATGAAGGGAAAGAGAATCCTAGGTGCAGGCTTAAGTCTGCAAACAATTGACAGAGTAGCCCAGCACCCAACTGCTTGTTTCATGGCTGCTGAAGTGAAGGTGGTTTTACATGAGCTGCTTGTGAGGAGGGTTACCCCAGTGCTGCACCGCGACACCATCCAATAGCTCAACATTGCATCATGCCTGGAAGGAGGTGCAGCCAAATTTCAGGTCACAGATGACCACTGCTCTCCCTTCATGTGCAAGCCTTTTGCTGCATGCTAGTTGCAGCAGTCCTTGCAGTAGGTAGCATAGCTTTGCTGACTCTGAAGCTAGGAAGAAACATCCCCACATCATTCCCAGGATAGTGTGCCAGGACCTGCAGAAATGGTTGGTGGCATCTTGGCAGATGTGGCCAAACAGACAATGCTGGCTCCTGATCACCCTGGCATGTCTTCTTTCAAACAGTACCGTGTGAAGCATGACATGCTGTAATTGGGGTACTTCTGAAGAACCTTTCAACATAGCAATTAGTCAGGCATTCACATCATGTAGTGATGCCACCAGGGGTTTTCTGAGTAATCTCCTTTATAGAACCACAAAACCATAGAAAAGATACAGCACAGAAGGGGCCATTCGGCCCATCGTGTCCGCGCCAGCTCGAAGAACAACCAGGTGCCCATTCTAATCCCACCTTCCAGCACCCGGTCTGTAGCCCTGCAGCTTACAGCACTTCAGGTGCAGGTCCAGGTACTTTTTAAAAGAGTTGAGGGTCCTTGCCTCTACCACTAATTCGGGCAGCAAGTTCCATACACCCACCACCCTCTGGGTAAAAATGTTTTTTCTCATGTCCCCTCTAATCCTTCCGCCAATCAGCTTAAATCTATGTCCTCCAGTTCTTGAACTCTCCGCTAGGGGAAACTGGTACTTCCTGTCTACTCTATCTGGGTCCCTCATTATTTTGTACACCTCAATCAAGTCTCCCCTCAGCCTCCTCTGCTCCAAGGAAAACAATCCCAGCCTATCCAATCTCTCTTCGTAGCTGCAATTTTCAAGCCCTGGCAACATTCTTGTAAATCTTCTCTGCACTCTCTCCAGAGCAATTACGTCCTTCCTGTAATGTGGTGACCAGAACTGCGCACAATACTCCAGCTGTGACCTTACCAGCGTTTTATATAGTTCCATCATTACATCCATGCTTTTGTATTCTATACCTCGGCTAATAACGGAGAACATTCCATATGCCTTCTTCACAACCTCATCTACCTGTACTGCCACCTTCAGGGACATGTGCACATGCACTCCAAGGTCTCTCACTTCCTCTACCCCTCTCAATATATTTCCGTTTACTGCATATTCCCTTTTACTGTTTGGCCTCCCTAAGTGCATTACCTCACACTTTAGGTAGAGGAGTCCCAATTAGTACACGTCTGTCACAGTTAGATATTTTTTAAAAATTTGTTCTTGGGATGTGGGTGACTCTGACAAGGCAGCAAATAAAGCCCAGCTTTAGTCACCCAAAAGGTCAGTGATGCTGCTGGAAGGAACAGGCTTGGACCTGTGGCTAGATCACAGACAACAGAGGCCAGTGACTTTAAGGATTAGGAAGGGCAGAGGAACAAATGTGAAAGAAAGGGAAGGTCACAGCATTGATTCCCCAATTTCCTTGACAAACATTGGGTCAGGTCAGCCATTAGCTTTGGATTTAACGGTAGCTTAGCAATGAATCACTCAGCAAATTATTATTATTGGTAGAGCAGGAAGAAGAAGCGGTCACTGATCAAAGAGCAAAATAAAAGAAAGTAAAAATTAAAAAGCTACAATGAAAAGCTCAAAAAATAACCCGACAACTTTCCTTTACCAAGATGGTTGAGAAACAAAAACAAGTGTTCTGCAGGCCAGCTGTCAGAGCATAAAGTGCAGCCGGCAGCTGCAGCAGTGAGAGGGCATCGTAGACAGTCACAAAAACTTGGAAAGTCCTTCAAGGCCAGCATTACCTACAAGAATCAAAGGAGAAGAGTTACATAGGTCTTCTCAATGGAATGTGGCGGGACGTATCAAATTTAATTTAATTATATGTATATATATGAGAGAGAGAGAGAGGTTATGGGCTCAATTTTAAAAACGTGCTGAGACGAGGGCGGGGGTTCAAATTGAGATACGGGTTTCCCGGGTGTCCTTACGATTTTGACGTAAGGACGTCTTTTATTTTTTTTGTCGGTTTGCCGTCCGACTGACTTGCCTGATCGACAGGCTGGTCTCAGTCGGACGGGAGACCAGCCAAGGAGAGAACGTGTTCAGGTAAGTCTTTGTTTGTATGGATGGGGGAGGGGCACGGGTGGGCATAGGTTTTCACAGGGGCATGAGTCATGGGGGATGGGATAGGGGGTCAGTCACGGGGGAGAGTGTCGGGATTGGAGATCATCGCGGGGGTCCATGATTGTTGAGAGAGAGGATCGGGGTTCGGGGCTGGGAGGATCGGAGTGCGGGGGAGGATCGAGGTTGGGGAGGGGGAGGGGGTTTCACGATCGTGGGTTGGGGATCCATGATTGGGGGGGGGTTCCACGATTGGGGGGTTCCACGATTGGGGGGGTCCGCGATCGGTGTGGGGGGGGGGGATCCACGATCAGGGATCGGGTGTCCATGATTGTTGGAGGGTCGTGCAGGTAGGCTTGTTGGGCCTGGCGGAAGCAATTCTGCTGTTCCGGGCCCACAAGAATGAGAGGTGATCTTATTGAAACGTATAAGATCCTGAGGGGACTAGAACATAAGAACATAAGAACATAAGAAATTGGAGCAGGAGTAGGCCAATCGGCCCCTCGAGCCTGCTCCGCCATTCAATAAGATCATGGCTGATCTGATCCCAACCACAAATCCAAAGAACACAAGAAGTCGGAGCAGGACCCGGCCACATAGCCCCTGGGCCCTCTCCGCCACCCACAGGGCATTGACCGATCCGAACTCAGCTTCATGTCCAATTACCTGCCCGCTCCCCATAACCCCTAATTCCCTTTACTTCTAGGAAACTGTCTATTTCTGTTTTAAATTTATCTAATGATGTAGCTTCCACAGCTTCCTGGGGCAGCAAATTCCACAGACCTACCACCCTCTGAGTGAAGAAGTTTCTCCTCATCTCAGTTTTGAAAGAGCAGCCCCTTATTCTAAGATTATGCCCCCTAGTTCTAGTTTCACCCATCTTTGGGAACATCCTTACTGCATCCACCCGATCAAGACCCTTCACAATCTTATATGTTTCAATAAGATCGCCTCTCATTCTTCTGAACTCCAATGAGTAGAGTCCCAATCTACTCAACCTCTCCTCATATGTCCACCCCCTCATCCCCGGGATTAACCGAGTGAACCTTCTTTGTACTGCCTCGAGAGCAAGTATGTCTTTTCTTAAGTATGGAGACCAAAACTGTATGCAGTATTCCAGGTGCGGTCTCACCAATACCTTATATAACTGCAGCAATATCTCCTTGTTTTTATATTCTATCCCCCGAGCAATAAAAGCCAACATTCCGTTGGCTTTCTTGATCACCTGCTGCACCTGCATACCAACTTTTTGATTTTCTTGCACTAGGACCCCCAGATCCCTTTGTACTGCAGTACTTTCCAGTAAAGGGGTAGATGCTGAGAGGATGTTTCCCCTTGTGGGAGAGACTAGAATTAGGGGCCACAGTTTAAAAATAAGGGGTCTCCCATTTAAGACAGAGATGAGGAGAAATTTTTTCTCTCAGAGGTCGTGAGTCTGTGGAACTCCCTTCCCCAGAGAGCAGTGGAGGCAGGTTGATTAAATATTTTTAAGGCTGAGTTAGATAAATTCCTGATTAACAAGGGAGTCAAAGGTTAGATTGGCTAGACGGGAAAGTAGGGTTAATCAGATCAGCCATGATCTTATCAAATGGCAGAGCAGGCTCGAGGGGCTGAATGGCCTACTCCTGCTCTTAATTCATATGTTCTTAAGCTGTGCCTTTGCAGGCACCTATGTGTTAGTCTCAGGCCTTCTCGCCTCCTTTCACGAGGCGTAAAACAGAAGGCCCAGAAATCCCGGCCCCCCGGGGTTGAAATCGGGAATTCAAGAAAAATGGAGGCCTGAAGCCTCCTTGAAAGTTCTTACGGCCCGACTCACCACCTGGGAGCGGGTTGGTCGCCCACCCCTCGTCCCGCCCCCGTGAAAACTGTAAATGGGCGGGTTGGAGGCGGGTTGTGGGCAGGTCTGAAATGGTGGCAATTTTCAATGCCCCCCTGCCCCCAACCCACCTGTTTTTTACTTTGAAAATTGAGCCCTATGTATTTGTTTTATATATATATAATTTTTTCTTTAAAACGGATCCAGTTTTAAAAATTCTAGAAGTGTTGAGCAGATTTTGAAAGACGGTATGAAAATGTAGTGCTTGTGCATAACCAAGGTTGTTTTTTATTGATAAAAGATTATTTACTATTATTTGTGATTAGTTTTAAATCATAAAATGGTCTTTGCAAGTTGTTATTGTGCTATTTGACTGTGCTCTTTCTGGTAGCCTCGTTGATTTTGTATATCTGGAACTCTTGGATATTCCACTTTGAGTTTTAGAGATTCATGCCATATTTTCTTCTTTCTCTGCAGCAGCAGGAACAGGACCCAACTAACCTGTATATCTCAAATCTGCCCATATCCATGGATGAGCAGGAACTGGAGAACATGCTGAAACCTTTTGGCCACGTGATCTCCACAAGGATATTAAGAGATGCAAATGGAGTAAGCCGAGGGGTGGGATTTGCCAGGTGAGAGAAGGGCCTTTCCTTCAATAAAGCTGCCACTAATAAATCAAATGTAGGGTAATTTTAACTTAATCTGCCTGGTGGAAGTAAAATCAGTTGGCGTGTAAAACGGGTGTCAGTTTTCCACTGGTTAAAATTACAATTCCACTGGTCCACTGGTTAAAATTACTCTCAAGAAGTCAACAAACCAAAAGCTAAAATGATTGACAGTGATGCTCCATGCGAACAGCAGCAGGATGAGATTTTTCTGACAATCTGTACAGCCCCTAAAGGGAATCACTACTTGTTGCATTGTCTGATACACAAGCACACATGGATTGTAGTTTGTAAAAAGGGGTATCTTATCCTATGTGTGTAAAATTAAAGTAAAATTCTTTCATTTAAACCATGATTGTAAACCAATAGTTTCTTTTTAAAGTTACTCATATAGGAAAATATGCCCCATAATCAAATGGAAATATAGTTACTTGAAGCACTCATTGATTTACTGTAAGGAAAGTCAGCCGTAGACCAACTTCATAATCTTGAAAATACAGGTGTTCACAGGGCTAAAAGTACAGGCTGGTGTGCATGAACCCTCGCCTAAACTATCAGAGAACAAGGACACAATCTCCCACCTGTTCGACCATGAAGGATTGCACAAAATCACTGCATCCTCACCAGAAGGCTGTCAGATCAGATCACAAGATAATTACGGATGAGGAAGGTTATTCGGCCTATCCATCCATCCAGACATTATATCATCCAATTGTTTTTAAAATGATTTCAGGGGTTTTGCCTCCAGAACTCTCCCTGGAAGTTTATTCCAAATGTTGATCACACTTTGTATAAAGAATTTCCTGATACTGTTGTGTAATGTTACATTAAGCGCTAGTTGGATCGCATGTGGTGTGCTGCGTTCAGTTCTGAGCACTGCACCTCAGCAAGGATATATTGGCCTTGGAGGGGGTGCAGTGCAGATTCACCAGAATGAAACCAGACTTAGAGGGGTAAATTATAGGACAGTTTGCATAGACTCGGCTTGTATTCCCTTGATTAAGGAGTGATCTGATTGAGGTGTTCAAGATGATTAAAGGATTTGATAGGGGAGAGAGAGAGAAACTATTTCCTCTGGTGGGGGAGTCCAGAACAAGGGGGCATAACCTTAAAATTAGAGCTAGACCATTTCGGGGTGATGTCAGGAAGGGTAGTAGAAATCTGGAACTCTCTCCCCCAAAAAGCTGCGGAGGCTTGGTCAATTGAAAATTTCAAAACTGAGATTGATAGATTTTTGTTTACCTCCTCCTCAAAAGACCCATCCTTCACCTCTCTGTCCTTGCAAACAACCGCCCCATCCCTTTCCTCTCCAAAGTCCTTGAACGTGTTGTCGTCTCCCAAATCTGTGCCCATCTTTCCCGCAACTCCATGTTCGAACCTCTCCAATCAGGTTTCCGCTCCTGCCGCAGTATTGAAACGGCCCTTATCAAAGTCACAAATGACATCCTCTGTGTCTGTGACCATGGTAAACTATCCCTCCTCACCCTTCTCGACCTGCCTGCAGCCTTTGATGCGGTTGACCACACCATCCTTCTCCACCGCCTCTCCTCCATTGGCCAGCTGGGTGGGACTGCCCTCGCTTTGTTCTATTCCTATCTCTCCAGTCACAGCCAGAGAATCACCTGCAACGGCTTCTCTTCCCGCTCCCGTGCTGTTACCTCTGGAGTCCCCCAAGGATCTGTCCTTGGTCCCCTGCTATTTCTCATCAACACGCTGCCCCTCGGCGACATCATCCGAAAACACAACGTCAGATTCCACATGTACGCTGATGACACCCAGTTCTACCTCACCAACACCTCTCTCAGCCCCTCCACTGCATGATTTCTCACACCGCTTGTCTGACATCCAGTATTGGATGAGCAGAAATTGCCTCCTATTAAATATTTCTTCGGTCTCCGCCACAGACTCTGTTCCCTAGTCACCGACTCCATCCCTCTCCCTGGCCACTGTCTGAGGCTGAACCAGACCATTCATAACCTTGGCGTCCTATTTGATCCTTGACTGAGCTTCTGACCCCATATCTGCTCCATCACCAAGACCGCTTACTTCCACCTCCATAACATCACCAGTCTCCGCCTCTGCCTCAGCTGATCTGCTGCTGAAACCCTCATCCATGCCTTTGTTACCCCTAAACTTGACTATTCCAATGCTCTCCTGGCCGGCCTCCCATCTTGCACCCTCCGCTCATCCAAAACTCTGCTGCCATATCCTAACATGTACCAAGTCCCATTCACCCATCACTCCTGTGCTCGCTGACCTACTTTGGCTCCCACCATCAACATCCTGGTGGTCACCATTGACCCGAAACTTAACTGGTCCAGCCATATAAATACTGTGGCTACAAGAGCAGGTCAGAGGCTGGGTATTCTGCGGCGAATGACTCACCTCCTGACTCCCCAAAGCCTTTCCACCATCTACAAGGCACAAGGCATGGACTGCAGCGGTTCAAGAAGGCGGCTCACCACCACCTTCTCAAGGGCAATTAGGGATGGGCAATAAATGCTGGCCTCGCCAGCGACGCCCGCATCCCGTGAACGAATAAAAAAAAAAGTCAGGAATGTGATGGAATACTCTCCATTTGCTTGGATGAGTGCAGCTCCAACAACACTCAATAAGCTCGACATCATCCAGGACAAAGCAGCCCGCTTGATTGGCACCCCATCCACCACCCTAAACATTCACTCCCTTCACCACCGGCGCACTGTGGCTGCAGTGTGTACCATCCACAGGATGCACTGCAGCAACTCGCCAAGGCTTCTTTGACAGCACCTCCCAAACCCGCGACCTCTACCACCTAGAAGGACAAGGGCAGCAGGCACATGGGAACAACACCACCTGCACGTTCCCCTCCAAGTCACACACCATCGCGACTTGGAAATATATTGCCGTTCCTTCATCGTCGCTGGGTCAAAATCCTGGAACTCCCTTCCTAACAGCACTGTGGGAGAACCTTCACCACACGGACTGCAGCGGTTCAAGAAGGCGGCTCACCACCACCTTCTCAAGGGCAATTAGGGATGGGCAATAAATGCCGGCCTCGCCAGCGACGCCCACATCCCATGAATGAATAAAAAAAATCTGGCAAAGCCTCCATTTTAAAATTCTCATCCTTGTTTTCAAATCCCTCCATGACCTCACCCTTCCCTATCTCTGTAATCTCCTCCAGCCCTACAACCCTCCGAGACCTCTGCGCTCCTCCAATTCTTGCCTCTTGCGCATCCCCAATTTTCATCGCTCCACTGTTGGTGGCCATGCCTTCATCTGCCTAGACCCGAAATCTCTCCTCCTCTCTACTTCTCTCTCCATCATTAAGCCGCTTCTTAAAATCTACCTCTTTGACCAAGCTTTTGGTCACTTGTCCTGATATCTCCTTATGTGGCTCAGTGCCAAATTTTGTTTGATAACACTCCTGTGAAGTGCCTTGGGACATTTTACTACATTAAAGGCACTATATAAATGCAAGTTGTGTTGTTGTTGGTATTCTCTCTCCTCCACCCCCTCCCCACACAATAAAGTTAAGCAATTTAACTCACTAAAACTACAATGCTGGAAAACATATAAATTGGCATCAGAGATGGAACAGATACACCAACAGAATTTTGTAATTCTAAATTCTCACACTGCTGTGTTTGTGAAGGGGTAAATGCTGCCAAACCTGTACTGGACTGTACTGGGCCAAATTTGTGTTATTTTGGCTAGATCTAAAACATTCTAATTCCAACCATTTGGGGGTTTTAAATTCGATTCACCTCTCATTCCTGACACAAATTATTGATTAAAAACAATGAAAGATGTAATTGTATAACAAGGCATATACCCGATGTTTTTAGTCCTTTTCTGTTCTTTCTCCAATTGTCACTCTTATTTATTTTTCTTTTCCATTAAAATATGAGGCTAGAAAGGTGCATCAGACCTGAGCTCAACCCTGTCCTCACCCAATGTCCACACATGCCTAAAATATCCACCAGTTTCCCTAGGATATGATCCAGAACCCTGATTGACTGTTCCCCTCCGCATCCTTGGAGAGGTGAGTCCCCATTGCAAACTCATGAGGAACCTTTTGCTCGTATAGGATACAAGGGTTTACACTATAATATTGCTCAAATACAAGAGAAGAATGCTATTCATAATGAGGAGCATGATTTTAGCCTGGAAAAATGGGTGGGTTGGGGGAGGGGAGGCAATAACAATTGCAAAAATCTAAAATCTGCCTCCAACCCGCCCATTTCCGGTTTTCACGGGGGCGGGCAACCAACCTGCTCTTAGGAGGAAGGTCGGACAGTAAAAGCTTTTAAGGAGGCTGCGGGCCTCCATTGTCAAAGCTTTTTTGATTTTAGCCCCTGGGGGCCGGGATTCCCGGGTCTTCTACTTCACGTCACATGAGGAGGCGAGAAGGCCCAAAACTGCAGGTAAGTGCCTTTATAGCACAGTTTGTGTGCCTGGAAGTGCTTTCCCCAGTCTCAACAAGCTTACCTGCAGCGCACCCCCTCCCCGCCAATCTCCGACCCAAACCCACCCCCCGATCTCCAACCCAACACCACCCCGATCTCCGACCCAACCCCCCCACGATCTCCGACCCAACCCCCCCCCACGATCTCCGACCCAACCCCCCCCCCCCCGATCTCCGACCCAACACCCCGCCGATCTCCGACCCAACCCCCCCACGATCTCCAACCCAACAACCCCCAATCTCCGACCCAACCCCCCCCCCCCGATTTCCGACCCAACCCCCCCACGATCTCCGACCCAACACTCCCCCCGATCTCCGACCCAACCCCCCCACGATCTCCGACCCAACGCCTCCCCCCGATTTCCGACCCAACCCCCCCCGATCTCCGACCCAACCCCTCCACGATCTCTGACCCAACTTCCCCACGATCTCTGACCCTCCCCCCAACAATCACCTATCCCCTCCACAATATCTGACCTCCCCTACGATCTCCAACCCTGCAATGACCCCCAACCCCAACACCCCGATGACTAACCCCGCCCTGTGACTGACCCTCGACTGACCCCCTGATGACTGACCCCCCCCCGATGACTAGACCCCGCCCCCCCCCCCCGATGACTGAAACCCGATAACTCCGCCCTGATGACCGACCCCGATGACTGACCCCTCCCCTCTCCTGGTGATCCCTGACACCCCTCCCCAGCTAACACTTACCCAACCACGTCCTCTTCCTTCTTCATCTCCCGTCCGACTGAGAGCCAGCCTGTCAATCAGGCCAGTCTTTTGGGCAGGAAACCGGCAAAGAAACCCACGTCCTTACGTCAAAATCGTAAGGACGTCTGAGAAACCCGTACTTCTGGGTTTCCCGTCAGGCCTTCCACCCCCGTTGCCCCCTTCCCGGCTCCAGGCCAAAATCATGCCTGAGAAGTAAGATAGCTTTTTTTGACAAGAAACAACACGTGTATTTGGTACGATACTGGCATCATTGCACCATAGTTACTGTTAGGGTGATGAGATTCCTTTCTTACATACCTCAGTGAGAGCACTTTGCAAACATACTGATATCTTTTCACAGTGGCTTGGTTTGCAAGAGAGAGTGCACACAGTTTCGATGATACATGTGTAGAATGTTCAAATATGAGAGGCACATACCGTTATTGTGGAACCATGTTTCATTTATGCAAGAGCTGTGCTCATTTGAGACCCGCAATAAATACTGACTCTTCCACTACCAAGATAGAACGTTTCAGGCTCAGGAAGCAGCACCCCTGTCATTAAGCAGCCAGGTCTTCTCTCAGATACTCATGGACCTGACTCGAGCTCACCACTCATGTGTTAAATGCCATATCTATACTGCGAGAGATAACAAATGGAATATTTTGTAATGACTGAATTAAAATGAAAGACAGTTTGGTTAATTTCTCCATCACAGTTGCTTTATGAGTTGTAAACAAAACTGAGGGTGGAACTTTCAACTTCCGTGAGGGCATTAAACAGGCAGTAGCAGCTCAGAGGCCCATTATACCCCCCATCCGATTTTTCTTTCCTACCGCGCTAAGCGGACGCATCGCCGATATTGCATCCATTGGGCTCCCAAACTGCAAGTCTCCCCCCATGCCTCCAATCATAGAAATCATGGCAAGGTTACAGCATGGAAGGAGGCCATTCAGCCCATTGAGTCCGCGCTGGCTCTATGCAAGAGCAATCCAGCTAGTCCCACTCCCCCGCCCTATCCCCTGCAAATTTTTTCCTTTCAAGTACTTATCCAGTTCCCTTTTAAAGGCCATGATTGAATCTGCCTCCACCACCCGTTCAGGCAGTGCATTCCAGATCCTAACCACTCGCTGTGTAAAAATGTTTTTCCTCATGTCACCTTTGGTCCTTTTGCCAATCACCTTAAATCTGTGACTTTTGGTTCTTGACCCTTCTGCCAATGGGAACAGTTTCTCTCTATCTAGTCTGTCTAGACCCTTCATGATTTTGAATACCTCTATCAAATCTCCTCGCAACCATCTCTGTTCCAAGGAGAACAATCCCAGCTTCTCCAGTCTATCCACGTAACTAAAGCCCCTCATCCCTGGAATCATTCTAGTAAATCTCTTCTGCACCCTCTCTAAGGCCTTCACATCTTTCCTGAAGTGCGGTGCCCAGAACTGGACACAATACTCCAGTTGTGGCCAAACCAATGTTTTATAAAGGTTCATCATGACTTCTATACTTTTGTACTCTATGCCTCTATTTAGAAAGCCCAGGATCCCGTATGCTTTTTTAACCGCTTTCTCAACCTGCCCTGCCACCTTCAACGATTTGTGCAGATGTACCCCCAGATCTCTCTGTTCCTGTACCCCTTTTAGAGTTGTGCCCTGTGGTTTATATTGCCTCACCTCGTTCTTTCTACCGAAATGTATCACTTCGCATTTTTCTGCGTTAAATTTCATCTGCCACGTGTCCGCCCATGCCACCAGTCTGTTTATATCCTCCTCACTGTTTACTACCCTTCCAAGTTTTGTGTCATCTGTAAATTTTGAAATTGTGCCCTGTACACCCAAGTCCAAGTCATTAATATATATCAAGAAAAGCAGTGGTCCCAGCACTGATCCCCGGGGAGCACCACTGTACACCTCCCTCCAGTCCGAAAAACAACCGCTCACCAGTACTCTCTGCTTCCTGTCACTTAGCTAATTCTGTATCCATGTTGCTACTGCCCCCTTTTATTCCATGGACCGCAATCTTGATGATAAGCCTACTATGTGGCACTTTATCAAACGCCTTTTGAAAGTCCATATACACCACATCAACTGCATTGCCCTCATCTACCCTCTCTGTTACCTCATCAAAAAATTCTATCAAGTTAGTTAAACACGATTTGCCTTTAACAAATCCGTGCTGGCTTTCCCTAATCAATCCACACTCATCCACGTGACTGTTAATTCTGTCCCGGATTATTGTTTCTAAAAGTTTCCCCACCACTGAGGTTAAACTGACTGGCCTATAATTGCTGGGTTTATCCTTACACCCTTTTTTGAAGAGTGTAAGGATATTACATTTTTTAATGATGTTAATCACCTACCTCTCTTTCTACATCATTTTTTTTTTAAAAAGTGTTCATTTCAGTTCATCTAATGGAAACATTAGTGTCCTGATGCTTTTTCTTTAGATCATTTCAGGGCAAATTGAGAGCACAACCTCAAGATAAAGAGAAAATTGTGCACTTTGTAGAAGAATTTTGAAACTGCTCTTTGACTCAATGTTGAAACTTCACTGGCTTCAGATTGACTTGATTATTCAGTGTAGCTGAAGTGAAACTTGCTGATTTCTCCATTTCATCAGTCATTCAGTCAGTCAACAACACTCAATCAACTGGCTCCAGATATAATGGAAATGCTGAGAGAACAAAATTTTGTTATGGAAATCAAGAATTTGCTATAAAGTGTTTCTACAGTATTTTGAACATAGTAGGATCAGTGTAAGATTTTTTTCTTCCCTCTGCATGTACAGCAGGTAGTTGAAAGGATGTCAACTTGCCCAGAGTTATGTAATGGCTGAGTCCCATAAGGTTTCAGGTACCACACAGGGACAAAAGGTCCAGTTGTGGTAACTGAGCACCACATGAAAGGAGAACTGCGAACAGTGTTCCATTCTTTGTGCTGCTGCTCTCTGTCAGGGCTGATAAGTTTTCACTCGACTTAAAGCCAAGCGTGTGCCAGATTGCCGATAACGTCTGCTGGAATTTCAGACTAACTAATTGAGAAATTCTAGTGGAAAATGAATGCTTTCTTCATACAGCTGCAATTGACAGAGTATAGTTCAACTCTCAAGAGGTAGATTATTAGAGGAGTTTACATGTGATAACCCTTTTTGAAAGTATGTATTACACTGTACAACTCCTTTCTACAACATCATAGCATCACAGACCATTAACATTTTTTAAATTGTGCATCAATTGTCATGTAGATATTCACATGTATTTTTACCCTTATAAGTTCTAGTTGTTTCACATCATCACTTTACTTCCTTCAACTGGAAGGGCAGAATGGGCCTCAGGCCTTCTTTACCTTACCTCCAAGACAACTCTGTCATTAGCTGATAGATGTACATGTTTGCATGATGGAACAGATAGTTCTAAATTTTTGTCTGATGTAAATTTAGCCCCTTCCTCATTGCTTTGCAATGCAGTTTCTAGCAGCCTGTTGAAGAAATGATTCAATTTTCATTAAGATAGAAACTGAATTTAAATGTCAGCTGAGGCTGGAATTCAGCCACTCACACTTCAGTACTACTAAACCAGCCTACAGTAAGAATCATTCATCTAGTAATACTCTGCCATCTAAATTACAAACATAGATTTGCTGGCCTGTGCTGAGTTTGCCAATCTGAGTCGGAGTGGTGCTGGGGGTACCTCAGTTTGACACTCTTGAACATTATTTAGTGTTCTTCCTGGAAATCACATTTGTATGGAAGCTGCATGGACAGAATTGAGGTTGGCAGTGATGCCTTCCATGTTGAATAGACTGCTGACTTGTTTGCTCTCATACTTGCAGACTAGGGCCACCACCATCCATGGAAATGTGCCACAGCACAAATCAACTTCTTCAAGCGTGAAGTGGTAAAGATAGACTATCAGAAGGGAAATTTGAAGGAAGAAAGGAATTAATCCTAAACCGTCCACTGGAGACTTTTTTTTAGTTTTAATTTTAATCACAAGGCAAAGTAACTTTTTCTACAGGCACTAACAAGCCAATTTAAAATCACAACAACTCAGACTCCATTTTGCCAGGTTGATTGCCATATCAATTAGTTTTAAACAGAAAAGAAATAGCTTCATTAATATAGGTTGACATCTAACTCATAAACAAAGAAACCACAAAAATAGCATGTGGATGTGTGCCCATGATCAGTACATTTCAACAAAGAGATGATTGGGCTGGTTGTGGACTGGTCCAAGTGGCTGAACCTCTTACTTTATCACCCAGAAGGTCATGGATTTGAGTTGCAAGTTGGCTGGAGTTAGGATAGGTCTGCCTTTGTCAGGCAAGATAAATTGTTATCTGGACTTCTAAATGAAGTGGTGTGCTGAAGGGGAGGAGACGGTGAAGGGGAAATACTGATATCAATCAGCATGTCGTGCTTGACTCTCCCTCCTGCCAATCTTCAGCAGAGTGCCAATGATGAGGTACTGAGACCTCTGTGCTTCTACAGTGGTAGATTTGATGAACATACAGTATGTCACTGCATGTGTACTGGTACTGAATCTGCACCTGCCGCATTTGTCTCTTGGGTGCTTGTTCAACAGAAGATCACATATGACCCAATTCTGTACTAGCTCTTTAAGATCCTAGAATTCATGGGCACTGAATTCAAACAGTAATGTCAAATAGTTTGCATGTGTACAATCCCTCTGTCAATTATTTTAATAAGGTAGTAACCCATTTTAAATAGGACTTCATTAAAATAGTGAACAGAGGAATTTCAAACAAATGTTTTAATGCATTCATATACTCATAGCCCACAGCTGGTTTTCTTCAGGACTAAAATCTTAATCATTATAAAGTATTACAATGCACTGTTTCTTACAGTGTAATGTTGGACCGTGGGTGATTTAGCTACACCTACAAAGTTTGATAAAGTTAGAATTTATTGATTTACAGTTATTGGGGAAGATCTGTCCAATTAACACATTAATTAATATTCCTAATTGCATAATCATAATGGGATTGAATTTCCACATGGGTTCTCCTGATCGCCCAGCTTAACTTCAGCAGAAGGTCTCTGGACCCCAGAGAAACAGCACAAACAGCATTTCTGCCTTTTCTCCGGGCTTACTGTGAATCTTGTGCAGATGTTACGACGGAAGATCGGGAGAACTCCATGGAGATTTGACCCCATACTCTCAAACGTTCATAAAAATAAGACTTACGGATTTTAAATTGTAGGAGAAAGTCTTTTTAACTCATCAAATAACTTTATTTTCCTATTTGGTGGCCATTTACAATGTTTTTCCAGGGTTTCGGCTGATGTTCCGCTGAACCCACGGCGGGAAATCACCAAACCCCGACGGAAGTTCTATCCCAAAGTTTTTAAGTTGGGAGCTACAATTTTTAGGTATTAATGAAGATGTGAAAACATTTACACTGACCACATCAAAGATCTAAACAATACCAACAACACTTCTTCCCTCCTATGTTTCAGTTTGTTACACAGCAAAGGTAAGTTAAAAATATAAGAAATTGAAGGATGAAAAAAGGCCAGTTGGCCTATCAAGCCCTTTCCACGGACACTGTATAATTTCACCTGTCATGAAGTCCAGCCAACTCACTCAATCTCCTGTGAGAGGCAACTAACTTTGGGCAAAACCTCCAAGAAGATCAAGCCTAGTGAAATTTCTCAACAATTTCCAAAGATAATTTAATGAAGTACCAGGATATTAATCTATCTGACAACTACACTGATCAATTCTGACTAGTTGCATTTCAATAGTGACTCATCCATGGTCCCAACAATTATGTTAGAATCACAGAAATTCCCATCAAAGAAGAAGGCCATTTGGCCCATCATGGCCAGCCGAAAAAGAGCTATCCAGCCTAATCCCACTTTCCAGTTCTTGGTAGCCTTGAAGGCTACGGCACTTCAAGTGCATATCCAAGTACTATTTTTTAATTCATTCAGGGGATGTGGGCATCGCTGGCGAGGCCAGCATTTATTGCCCATCCCTAATTGCCCTTGAGAAGGTGGTGGTGAGCCGCCTTCTTCAACCGCTGCAGTCCATGTGGTGAAGGTTCTCCCACAGTGCTGTTAGGTAGGGAGTTCCATGATTTTGACCCAGTGACAATGAAGGAACGGCGATATATTTCCAAGTCAGGATGGTGTGTGACTTAGAGGGGAAGGTGCAGGTGATGTTGTTCTCATTGTCCTTCAAAATGGTAGAGGTCGTGGGTTTGGGAGGTGCTGCCAAAGATGCCTCGGCGAGTTGCTGCAGTGCATCCTGTGGATGGTGCACACTGTAGCGGCAGTGCGCCGGTGGTGGAGAGAGTGAATGTTTAGGGTGGTGGATGGGATGCCAATCAAGCGAGCTGCTTTGTCCTGGATGGTGTCGAGCTTCTTGAGTGTTGTTGGAGCTGCACCCATCCAGGCAAGTGGAGAGTATTCCATCACACTCCTGACTTGTGCCTTGTAGATGGTGGAAAGGCTTTGGGGAGTCAGGAGGTGAGTCACTCGCCACAAAATACCCAGCCTCTGACCTGCTCTTGTAGCCACAGTATATATGTGGCTGGTCCAGTTAAGTTTATGGTCAATGGTGATCCCCAGGATGTTGATGGTGGGGATTCGGCGATGGTATTGGCTTTTTAAATGCGGTAAGGGTTTCTGCCTCTACCACCCTTTCAGGCAGTGAATTCCAGACCCCCACCACCCTCTGGGTGAAAAAATTCTCCTCAGCTCCTCTCTAATCCTTTTACTGATTACTTTAAATTTATGCCCCCTGGTTATTGACCTCGCTGCTAAGGGAAATAGATCTTCCCTATCCACTCTATCTAGGCCCCTCATAATTTTATACACCTCAATTAAATCTCCCCTCAGCCTCCTCTGTTCCAAAGAAAACAACCCCAGCCTGTCCAATCTTTCCTCATAGCTAAAATTCTCCAGTCCTGGCAACATCCTTGTAAATCTCCTCCGTATACTCTCTAGTGCAATCACAACTTTCCATGTTCAATCGAGTGTTTGATCATCTTTGTCTATACTTATCCAGTGCATCCTGGTCTTAAATGAATATTTATTCAATTCTTTTATTCAGGTGTTAATCAAAATATTAATTGCTTTATTGTCTATTCCTCATATCCAATACACTGGGAGGATAAAAAGTTCTTCAGATCTGTAGTCTTGTATGAAGCCAGTTAAATTTGAACCAGTGTCTTCAAATTCACTGCTCACAGTCCAATTTAAACAACCTGCTTGTTTCTATGTTATCTACATCTCAGCAGTTCAAAGATCTGGATCATGACCCTTCTCAATCTTCTATTCTCCAATGAAAACAAGTACAGTTCTGTTAGTCTCCTTTGTCACAACTTGTCCTTGCTATTCTTTTGTGAATTCTCTTCAAATGCATCAGTATCCTTTTGATGGAGGGCAGGTAAATGAGTGAAATGATCTGTTTAATTTATACTGAAATATCCTCAAGATATATTCTTGTACTTGATTAGCTCTGTAGATAGATTGACAATGACTAGATATTGTTGGTAAATGGTTAATGATTGCACTCACTTTCTGTTGCTTTGACTTTGCTAATGGACACTAATTCATTGCATACACTTTTCATGTCAATGAATTGGATCAGACTGGAGTTGCTCGATACAACAATGAGAGTGCTTCACTCCAGGGGAGCAGTTGCTGGTGGGATCTGCCCCACTATCAATAGTATTTGTCTTATTGACTGATGACAGAGTGATTGTCGGACAGCTTTGCAGTTAATATATGTTCCTAAATTGTCCATAATTATAGTGGCGCCCAGCTCCTCTGAAGTGATCTCTGTGCAATGTGTCTCTGCCATTAAAAAAAGAACTGTCATGAAATGTCACTCACACACTCCAGGATAGAAAATGTATTCTGAGGAAAGTACAATGTCTTTGTGTCTGTTTTGTTAGTCACTGCATTACAGAGGTATCACTCAACCCCTTTTTCTTTTTGTATATCTAGAATGGAGTCCACTGAGAAATGTGAAGTAGTAATTCAACATTTTAATGGAAAATATCTGAAAATGCCACCAGGCGTGCCAGGTATGATCTTTTTTCTTATTTGTTATTGATACATCAGGAAGGTGGAGTTCTATAGAGAATAGAGGATAGGAGTGTGAAACAAATTGAGGGTTCAGATGACTTGAACTGCAAGACTGAAGCTTTAATGGTGTATTGTTACCTTAACTTTAAGAGGAATTTATTTTCATTGTAATCATTCCCACCCACTCATTTTATGCAATATATATATAGCTGTGTTATTCTTAACTGTAAAGATTATATCTGACTTGTTGCATTGTCTCTGCTTGATTTGTGCTTGATGACATGCTGACTCCAAGGTTAAATTTGTGATGTTATGGGAATTTAGGGGGTGAAATTAGTCTTTGACGGAAGCACAAATTGGGCAATAATGGATCTGTAGCCCAGTTTACACCCCAACTGATTTTTATTTCCCTTGCAGTCAAATGGGCTGCCGATCGTTATCGCCTGTTTTGCCTGTTGTGCTATATATTTTTAAAAGTTATGTATTGTTAGTTATTGCCGCTTCCACTTTATTGTTTTCTATCCCTGTCCGAGCAGGCAGGCAGGCAGGCGGCCCACTAGTGGTCCTCTGCCATGTCATTGTGTGCCACTTAGCAATGCCATTTATTACTAAACCTCATAGTGCAGAGCTTATCATTGGACCCTGTTTATTTAATCAACATTATTCCCAATTCATGTGACCAGACAGAAAGATACCAGTCTACGCACTATGTATACACAAGATTTGTAAGTAGTATCCCCAATATTCTATAATCAAATCAAGTAGACACCCAATGCATAAGCTAATGCTTCATGTTGTAAACAAGATCACTGGCAGGATAACTGAACAGTAAAGTGCTTATTGACCACTGTTATGTTTATGTATAACAATCCAATAAACATCTGAAATAGGGTTACAAAAGCAGAATCTAGCTATTTCTCCAGGATAGTGGAAGCCAGGCCCTGGCATAACTAAATAATATACAAAGCTTGCATTAATATGGCAGCATAATGCATGACTTGCATATTCATAGAATCATAGAAATTTACGGCACAGAAGGATGCTATTCGGCCCATCGTGTCTGTGCCAGCCGAAAAAGAGCCATCCAGCCTAATCCCACTTTCCAGCTCTTGGTCTGTAGTCTTGTAGGTTGCGGGACTTCAAGTGCACACTCAAGTCTAATCCTAATCTTTAGAATAATCATAAAGTACATTACCCATCAGTAGTACACACCTTTCAGTTTATTATTACCGCATTACAACCTGATTCTGCTCGTCAGACTTTGTTCATATGAAAATTTACTTCAGATAACAAAATATAATTTGTAACATAGGGAAAAAATACAGCACCGGCTGATCACCCTGTCATTTCAAGGCACTTTTAGAATCGGTGCTTTACCTTTCATCTGAGTTTTTGGTGACTTTACCAAGCAGCTGCCTTGTATGGCATTTTCTGATGTGTACCCCTGGGAATTTCATGTTGATTGAGGGTGTGACACCCACTTCTGATTTTCTAAAATTAAGCCTCAATTTTAACTCGGGGCTGGAATTGAGCGGGCAATTAGGCGGGGCAAGTGGCAAGTCCTCATGACGTGCCAGAATAAGGACCAGGCCATTTTAATTCTCAGGTCTTATCTTAATATGATTAACAGACTGTCCACCCGAATGTGCCGGAAAACCGGCAACCTGCTCATTTTCTCCACCCAATTTCTGGAAGAGCTGAGGATTACAGAGCTTTAAAACAGCTCCCCTCTGGGGGTGCGTTTGACCTTCTGGCCCTGGAATGGCAGCAAAGTCGAGCACATTTCTTGGTTAATTACTGGGCCGAGATCAGGAGAAATGAAAAATTGCTGAACTGTGTCATTGGCCATTTCCTTGGGAGTTTGCAAGACCAAATAGCATCTAGCACCAAATGTTAAACACCATTGAACTATATATCGACATCTAGTGGGTGGTGTTCCCCCGGGGGCATGCTATTTCAACCCAGCAAAAACTATTGTCTTTCCTGCCACAGATACTGATGGAGGATGCTGCGCTGTGACTGCGGGTATTGGTTTTTCTATCTCTGACTCGCCCTCGTGCTAGGGAGCTAATAATGTGTCTATTTTGAGGAAGTAGTTACCATATCATGTGAACTGTCAGACAATTCTTTCATTTTTGGAGAGGCAACTACAAAGCCGTACAAAATGTGAGTACAGATCAAACCACCAGGAGCAGGTGTTTACATGTGTGGGATAACCCATTGTTGTGTCTCTAAATAGTTGATTTTAACAATGGGCACCCATTCACGTCAAGAAAGCACTGCGGATGAACAAATCCTTGCATTCAAAGGGAAATGAACAGCCACCTTTTTTAGAAGCTCCATTGGCATATTCCCCCGCACAAGTGGGCATAAACATGAAAGCCCATACTATTTCATGTATAAATGAATTATGCACTGGAAGAAAATTTTAGATTTATGTAATAGAGTGCAATGCAGTGGCTGTACTCACACTGCAACTCAGCATGAGAAAAATCAACCTTCAGTATTAGAAGATCACAGTATATCGAAGTACTTAATACCAGTTTAACATCTGGAAGCTTATAGCTTGCATATAGCAAGGATTGTTGATTATGCAGTCTGTAGGTCTAATAAAAATCTGAACTCCTGATTTGAGTAGGGTTCAGGAACCTGGCCCTGTTAATCCCTCCAGCTCCATAGCACCTCTTTGGTTACTTTGTAATGTAAGCTTTAACTGGTAATTAGAAACAGACTCTTGTAATTTAAGCAGTTTCAGGCTGGACTTCAAAACCAAATGAACATAGCGCAATTCCTTTCAGCACAGGTTTTCTGTGGTAACTTTGCTGTTGGTGTTAGACTCAGTTCTCAGCTTTGGAAGTTATGCAGATTCTGATTTTTTTGAAACTTGTTATTATGCAGTAATGGTTTCTCCATTAGCGCTCAGTATTTTTTTTGTTAAGACTGCAGGGGATATTTGTCAAACAGAAGGAAGTCTACAGAAGGTAGACTTCTTTCAGACTTCACCCAACCTGCTGCAAACACTGAACTAATCAGAGTTGATTTTATTGGGAAGAGAGGATAAAATACTCCTTGTCCTAATAACACATGAGAAAGTAAAGGATGAAGAAAAAGACCATTTGACCTATTGAGTTTGTCCCCATTATCCATTATAAAGGATGTGATAACAGGACACTTAGAAAATAATAATAGGATTTGGCAGAGTCAACATGAATTTATGAAAGGAAAATCGTGTTTGACAAACCTACTGGAGTTCTTTGAGGATGTAACTAGTAGAATAGATAAGGGGGAACCAGTGAATGTGGTGTATTTGGATTTTCAGAAGGCTTTCAATAAGGTCCCACACAGGAGATTGGCGAACAAAGTTAGAGCACATGGAATTGGGGGTAATATACTGGCATGGATTGAGAATTAGTTAACAGTCAGCAAGCAATTAGGAAGGCAAATGGCATGATGGCCTTTATTACAACAGGATTTGAGTACAGGAGTAAAGATGTCTTACTGCAATTATGTAGGCTTTGGTGAGACCTCACCTGGAGTATTATGTACAATTTTGGTCTCCTCACCTAAGAAAGGGATATACTTGCCATAGAGGGAGTGCAACAAAGGTTCACCAGACTGATTCCTGGGATGGCAGGATTGTCGTTGAGGAAAGATTGAGTAGACTAGGCCTGTATTCTCTAGAGTTTAGAAGATTGAGAGGTGATTTCATTGAAACATACAAAATTCTTACAAGGCTCAACAGGGTAGATGCAGGGAGGATGTTTCCCCCGGCTGGGGAGTCTAGAGCCAGGGGTCACAGTCAGAATAAGGGGTAGGCCATTTAGGACTGAGATGAGGAGAAATTTCGTCACTCAGAGGGTGGTGAATCTTTGGAATTCTCTACCCCAGAGGGCTGTGGAGGCTCAGTCATTGAGTATAAAACAGAGATCGATAGATTTCTAGATATTAAAGGCATCAAGGGATATGGGGATGGGTAAGGGATATAGGCCAGTTAGCTTAACATCTGTGGTGGGTAAAATTTTGGAGTCTATTATTAAGGAGACAGTAACGGAACATTTAGATAAGCATAATTTAATAGGACAAAGTCAGCATGGCTTTATGAAGGGGAAGTCATGTCTGACAAATTTGCTTGAGTTCTTCGAGGATATAACGTATAGGGTGGATAAAGGGGAACCAGTGGACATAGTGTATTTAGACTTCCAGAAGGCATTCGACAAGGTGCCACATAAAAGATTATTACTTAAGATAAAAAATCACGGGATTGGGGGTAATATTCTGGCATGGGTGGAGGATTGGTTATCGAACAGGAAGCAGAGAGTTGGGATAAATGGTTCATTTTCGGACTGGCAACCAGTAACCAGTGGTGTTCCACAGGGGTCGGTGCTGGGTCCCCAACTCTTTACAATCTATATTAACGATTTGGAGGAGGGGACCGAGTGCAACATATCAAAATTTGCAGATGATACAAAGATGGGAGGGAAAGTAGAGAGTGAGGAGGACATAAAAAACCTGCAAGGGGATATAGACAGGCTGGGTGAGTGGGCGGAGATTTGGCAGATGCAATATAATATTGGAAAATGTGAGGTTATGCACTTTGGCAGGAAAAATCAGAGAGCAAGTTATTTTCTTAATGGCGAGAGACTGGAAAGTACTGCAGTACAAAGGGATCTGGGGGTCCTAGTGCAAGAAAATCAAAAAGTTGGTATGCAGGTGCAGCAGGTGATCAAGAAAGCCAACGGAATGTTGGCTTTTATTGCTAGGGGGATAGAATATAAAAACAAGGAGGTATTGCTGCAGTTATATAAGGTATTGGTGAGACCGCACCTGGAATACTGCATACAGTTTTGGTCTCCATACTTAAGAAAAGACATACTTGCTCTCGAGGCAGTACAAAGAAGGTTCACTCGGTTAATCCCGGGGATGAGGGGGCGGACATATGAGGAGAGGTTGAGTAGATTGGGACTCTACTCATTGGAGTTCAGAAGAATGAGAGGCGATCTTATTGAAACATATAAGATTGTGAAGGGTCTTGATCGGGTGGATGCAGTAAGGATGTTCCCAAAGATGGGTGAAACTAGAACTAGGGGGCATAATCTTAGAATAAGGGGCTGCTCTTTCAAAACTGAGATGAGGAGAAACTTCTTCACTCAGAGGGTGGTAGGTCTGTGGAATTTGCTGCCCCAGGAAGCTGTGGAAGCTACATCATTAGATAAATTTAAAACAGAAATAGACAGTTTCCTAGAAGTAAAGGGAATTAGGGGTTATGGGGAGCGGGCAGGAAATTGGACATGAAGCTGAGTTCGGATCGGTCAATGCCCTGTGGGTGGCGGAGAGGGCCCAGGGGCTATGTGGCCGGGTCCTGCTCCGACTTCTTGTGTTCTTTAGATTTGTGGTTGGGATCAGATCAGCCATGATCTTATTGAATGGCGGAGCAGGCTCGAGGGGCCGATTGGCCTACTCCTGCTCCAATTTCTTATGTTCTTATGTTCTTATGAAACTGGCGTTGAGGTAGAAGATCAGCCATGATCTGATTGAATGGCGGAACAGGCTCGAGGGGCCGGATGGCCTACTCCTCCTCATATTTCTTATGTTTTCATGTTCTCATGTCTTCATGCCCACTAAGCTCAGCACAACTGCATCTGAAACTCTCCTTTTGGGTAATTTTAACTTTGGGCAATGGTGGAAAATGGGCAATATCAATTTTCCCGCCCATTATACGCCCATCCCGATTCTCCTATCCATTGAAGTTAATGGAAGGGAGATATATAATAGTCAGCCAGTTCGATATCGCCCATTTTACACCATCGCCCATAGTTAAAATTACCCCCCTTTGTCTTTGACTCTACTGCCTGACCTGGTGGATTATTCCAAACATTTATCACTTTCAGTAATTTTGTTTTGAATATCTGTTTTAAATTTACTTTTCACAATCTAAATCTATGTCCTCTGGAACTGATTTATCTTGAAATAATACTCTTGGTTCTTCTTATCTATAGAATGTAATACCTTATGTACCTTTTGAGGCTCCCCTTAACCTCTCTAGGCCTTTGGGCCTAAGCTGCTCTTGACCTGTGGCTTCATTCTTGTTGCTTTTCTTTGCACCTTGTCCAGTACAGGAATATCCCCTTTTAAAGTGTAGTGACCAAAACTGTGCTCCAAGTGGATTATAAAGCCTCAGCATTACCTCGGTAGCATCATTCTCCACTCCTACTGATGAATCCCAACATTTTATTTACTTTTTGATCTGCTTTTCCACAGTGTCTTGACATGAAAAGTAAAGTTACTACCATTACGCCCAGGTCCCTTTCTAAGTCTCCCACAGCTGATTGTATTTCCTCTTCATTGTATTCCTGAACCAAAAGAGTACACTTGGTATTTTTTTGAAGATCTGTTTTGAAACTCATGATTGTCAAAGTTGAGGAGCTAGGGCTTATAACGAAACCATTAAGAAAAATATGCTTGTGTGAAAACTTGAACAAGAAGGCTATGCTGATGACTTGACACTCTCCAAGTGATTTATTTTGCTTCCTGTGTGTCTGTGCACTGAATGAATTCAGTATGTATACATGTGTTTGTGTCTGTTATAACCACTTTTTCTGAATGGCTGGCTCTGATTTACAGGGTGAGGACTAATTATAGCAACTCCTCTGGTCAGTCTCAGGGAAACAAACTAATCAAAAGCCTGCTGATAAAACAGACTCTTTGGTTAATCACTATAATCACCCAGTGTCCTCTTCGTACACATATGGGCCTACTTTTACTGCTGGTAGCAAGAATTGGTGATGCTGGCAGCAATAAGACTCAACTTGCTAGTCTCAGTAAGGTGGAACTCTGACAGGTTTCAGAGTTGCCCTTTCCTATAGGACCTGCTTTAGAGAGCTGCCACAGAGGCTTGGGACCAGGGATTAGTACAAACTGAGAGTCAGCAGGAACAATTTTTGTTTTTCTTTTTCTGTGGTGATATGACTGGGGAAAGAGACAGGAAGAGCTGGGCAAGGCAACAGCGAGGCCAACAAAAACAAGTGGCAAGAGAAATTTTGTGAAGTACAGGATATAAACTTAAAATTTAGTTGAGACTTCCCAGCTGCTGCCTTCTGCCAGTAATTGAGAAAAATGGATATCACAACAGGAGAACACCAACGGGTAGATATCTGTATATTTGGTAACTGTTGCCAGGGGAAAAAATTCTAGAATTGCATGGGAGTTAGATTTTCCACTGGCAGGAACCCCACTATTGCGCACCAAGTGAGAAATCCAGCCCACGGGGAAAGGGGAAGGGAACTCATCAGAACAATTTAGCTGATAGCCATAGATTTTATTCCGAAACAGCAGAAACTATGTAAAATCAGCTTCCAGACACAAAGGCAGCCATTGTCATGCCTGTGTGGAAGATGATTAAACATTTTAAGAAAGAAAGACCATCAGCCAGTCTTTTATTTAACCAATGGGAGTGCTGCACAGGATTGTCATGTAGAATAATAGAATAATTCCAGTGTCCGCTGGCAGTTCAGGGTGATAAATGTCACAATACAGGCACAATAGACTGATCATATTAAAGACCTTAAACAGCAGCAACATTTAGAGTTTATATATTCATCCAATTCTAAAAGGCCTGTGATCTGCTTTAAAACCAATTCGTTGCTATCCAAATATTCGTTTTTGAAATTCTGATTCTCTGTTTCAGCTTATCTAAATGCATGATGAACTTTTTACGTGAATTGCTGAATCTTGGCAGGTTAATTAAGGTCCTCGTCCATGTGCTGAAGGAGTTCAGTCCTGGACAGCATTTCGCTACCACATGAAGACATTCAAAGCTTTTGTGAAAGGAGTCTGCACTCGATTGTGTTTCCAATCTGTGCAGAATTCCCCTCTGGTAACAAAATGGCTGCACGTTATTTCTGACAGCAGCAAGACGTTGTAATTTCATTTCAGGAATGAAATGGTTCTCATTGATTTATATCACTTGGCACCCTACAGGTTGAATAATTAACAGTCTTTCCATCCAAACCTGATAGCACAATCTGTGAAGGGACAAATAACTGAAAATACCTATTCTAATAACCTCTCCCCTAAAAAGCCCCTGTTTGGGTTCCATCTGGTTTGATAACTGCACCGTAAGACCACCTTAAGCTAATATCAGCACTGTAGCTCCACATACCCCAAAACCCCATCATAATTTCTACCTATAATTAAAACAGAAAATGCTGGAAATACTCAGCAAGTCAGGCAGTATCTGTGGAGAAAGAAACAGTTAATATTTCAGGTCAATGACCTTTCATCAGAACTGACGTTTTAACAGTTGACGATTTAACAGATGAAGATTTAACAGATGAAGATTTAACAGTTTCTAAGCAAGTACAGAGCTAGGGAAAGGGGAGGGGGGGGAGGAAGGGGAGGGGAGGAAAGAACAAAAGGGAAGGTCTATGGTAAGCTGAAGGGCAGGAGTGATTAAATGATAAAAGGGATGATGGTGCAAGGCAAGGAGGGTGGTAATGGGACAAGCAAAGAAACAAAAGATGGGTCTGGAGGAGCTGTAAATGGCAACATCAGAACCGTTACCAGCACTAGCTATCCAAAATAATGGGAGCAGTGGTTATAATCTGAAGTTACTGTAATCAGTGTTGAGTCCAGAAGTTTGTAAAGTGCCTAACTGAAAGATGAGGTGCTGCTCGTCGAGCCTTTGTTGAGCTTCATTGGAACAATGTAAGAAGCCGAGGACAGAGAGGTCAAAGTGGGAGTGGGACAGGAAATTAAAATGGCCAGCAACCGGCAGGTCAGGGTCATGCTTGATGGCTGAATGGAGATGTTCAGCAAAGCAATCACCCAATCTGCGTTTGGTCTCCCCAGTATAGAGGAGACCACATCATGAGCAGCGAATACAGTATACTAAATTGAAAGAAGTACAAGTAAATTGCGGTTTCACCTGGAAGGAGTGTTTGGGGGCCTGGACGGTGGAAAAGGAGGAGATGAAATGGTAGGTGTTGCATCTCCTGCACCCGCAAGGGAAGGTGCCGTGGGAAGTAGAGCGCGTGTTGGGGGTGATGGAAGAGTGGACCAGGGTGTCACGGAGGGCACGGTCCCTTCAGAATGCTGAGAGGGGAGGGGAAGATGTGCTCAGTGGTGGCATCGCGCTGGAGGTGGCGGAAATGGCGGAGGATGATCCGTTGAATGTGGAGGCTGGTAGGGTGGAAGGTGAGGACAAGGGGGACCCTATCATGGTTCTGGGAAGGAGGAGACATTCTACCTGCCTCAATAACCCATTCGTTCATCTATAATATTTGCACTGATCACTCTCTCTATAATTTATTCTTTCTCTAGTAGGTTCTCTACAGCTTCTACCTGACTCCATATCCACTTAATAGATTATGACATCTCTGATAACCTCCTCCTCAGGATTCAGTTGCTTGAATAATCCCTCTAAAGCCTGAATAACTTCTTCATAAACTCTCCTTGCACATTCCTCAAAAAGCCCACCTTTGTTCTGTCAGTCCTGTCCAACTACCACCCAGTCTCTAATTGCTCCTGATCCAAGGTCAAAATCATCAACAGTATCCTCTGTGACTGTGACCGTGACACTTCATGCCACCTTGATCCCTCTGTAGTATTCAACATAGTTGACCACATCATCTTCCTTCACTGCCCCTCCTCTGTGGTCCACCTCAGTGAGACTGCCCCTGCATGGCACAACTCGTACCCTGATTCCAGCACTAGTCAGCATATCTCCAACAATGGCAACTCTAGGGGGTAGGAAGTGGACCCCACTGGGCCCAGAGGCGGAACGGGGTTCAAAAGCACCAATTTCATAGTACTGTCTCCCACTCCCAAAGGGTGCCTGAAATACGCCCAACCCCAAATTGGGAAAATAAAGTAAAAAAGATTCGTTGGCAGTTTTCTGAGTGGCCTGTAGCGGTCTCTTTAAGGACCATTGTGTAGGCTGCTCAATGCCGGTACAAAATGGAGGAGCATGCCCAGCACATTTGTACCTCAAAATTGTAATCAGGTCCTTATGTATATTATAGGACCCCAATTTCCATATTACAAGTGGCCTCCCCCCTGAAACAGGCGGGCGCTCCTACCCCCAGTCTCAGGACCCTACCCAAGATGGCGACGGCCAGTGCATCAGTGTAGACGAGTGGTAAGTGACCCGGCATTATTTTCAGGCCGCTACCGCCCTGTTTACGCCAGGTGGAGACACTTGAAATCGGACCCAATGATTTTTGGCAAATTAATTAACTGTGGAGGGCATCATGACACAACCCGATCTTGCTTTCACTCAGTGCCCACACACATCTACTTTCTAGCAGGAGTCACTGGATAGAAATTACTAGTGGGAGCCTGACTATTTTTTCTCCTTTCCTACTGTTGCTCCAACGTACATCAGTTAACACAATATGGACCAGAGATTGAACTTGGGACCTTGCTGATCTGTATCAGCCATTACTACAGTGTGCTTAATGAGTAAATGTACCGTCATCAAGGGATCTGTGATGAGATTTGACTGTGCGACTATGGTATGTCAGAGTGTGTAACTTATAGTGAAGGGTTACTGTCGGTGCCGATCTGACCTTGCACCAAATGCACCTTCTGTCAGCTGCACATGGAGCAGTGATGACAGTTCTGGAGGTTGCTACAGCTCCATTTTCCCCAGTCTTCCAGCAAATGGAAGATGTATTGAAGCCTTGAGGGGAAGGAAAACTAATATAAATAGAAAAGGAAGAGAATTGAGAATGTAGAGCTGTTGATTTTGTGGCAATATATTTTAATATTGACATTTCAACAATACTCTTCAATGTTATGTAAATTTGACCTATTAATTCAACAGCCCAGTTTTTGCTTGTCAATTTCACTGATGACTAAACTAATTTTAAAAGTTCCCTCAGGAAGCATTGTTGTCAATGCCATTCTTTTCAGTCTCTTATCATTTAAACTGGAATTCAGTGTTTGAGTGACTGCTAAAGGTCACCCTTCCACAGTTGATAGCAGTCCCAGGTAAAATAAGTCCAGGAGGCTTGCTCTCATTTGGAAATCTCTTGCCTTGTGAAGCTGAGAGTGTGTTTGTGTGTATGTGTGTAGAAACTGAAATTGCTTCTTGGTGTAAACGAGTACATTCATCAGGAGACTGTGACTCAAATAAAAATCACATACACGCTCTGAACAGAAAGCAGGGCTGCCTACACCATTTGTCTTCAGTGTTCTGCCCCCGTGTAGTTCAGCAAATTCCTGTTAATGGCACAAAGAATTTCTCAATAAACACCTTGCTTTTAAATTTGCTCTTTTCAGGAATTTTCTTTCTACTCTTAGCAACATATTGGGGCAAGTTGTTCTTGGACTGTGTCCTTTTAACTGACATAATCTATATATAAGCAAGAACATTCTTAAAAGGCATTATTGGGCAGTTAACAACAAGCCAATTCACTGAGAAAATTCAAGACACTGTAGCCTGTAATTTTGCAGCAAAATTAATTCTCAATATTTCCTCAGCCTTTAAAGAATTTGTTAGCATATTCTGAGAGTTTTGTTATGTGGCCCTGGGTTATTAATGGATGATTAATTGTTCAGCCTACAGGGTAAGTAGGTGCAAGGTCAGCACTGGACTATATTGGAGTTGAATAAAAATACACTTCTAAGCTAAAAAGGTTTGCTCTTAACAGGAATTTATCGCTGTATGAATAAATGAGAAAAACATGTCCATCAGTTAAGTTTGCTCCCATTCAATTTGTTCAAAAACAACATTAAATCTATGTCTGTTACAGGTTAAATTCAAAACCTGGGGAATGCATTTCATTAAAAATTGATTGTTCGTAACAACTGTACCTGTTACTCCTCTCCTGTAGGTGGTGCTGTGATAGTCCTTTTAATTTTAAAGGTGTCAGCCCATGTGACACACAACAGTTGTTATTTTAGGGTAAGAGTATATCACCCTATGATTGCACAATCTGGCTATTGGGTTCCTACAAATCTTTTTTTGCATTTGCCATTTTATTTCTCAGTAACTGAAGTTTCTAATGTCCAAAGTAAGTGTTTAAACAAAAAAAATTAAAAAGTCGTAAAAAATACACATTTCAAAGTAACATGATTAAGTTTATCCACTGAATTTTCTTTTGTCTTCTTTAAAGCTTTCATTAAAGTTTTTACTTGAAGACCTTAGACTCTTCTAAAGGCTTGGACTTGGATTTCATATTTTTGTGAAGATATTTCTATGAGTTAATTTGGATTGTGCAGACTGAGCATGTGCATTGTACTGAATTTCCTAGGATGTGCCCTTTAGCTTCTAGCACTTTCTACTTAGTAGCTTTACTTCAAATGATTTTGAAAAACAAAAGAACAAATTTCAAAAGCTTTACTGAGATAAAATTTATATTGGGGGTAATTTTCAACTTTGGCGGTGGTGAAGAACTCATGGTAGCAGATCGGCCACCCCATGCATGCCTGGAAAAGAAAATTGGGTGGGATATATAACAGGCAGCTGATTCTCTACCACCAGGTTTCTGCCCCTGCTGGAGTTGAAAACTACTGATTTTTTTCACCAAGGCTGCTTCTGTGTGTTTATGTGTGTGTGAGAGAATGACAAACATTGACTGTTCTGACTACACACTTATTGTAGCTTTTGCTTTGTGTTCTACAAACTTGAGAAAGTGCATTAAGCTGAGAAAGGTAGAGAGAGATTTCATGTTAATGTTCAATTTTCAATAAAACAGTTGAAACTTGAAGCTAGCTAATTATCTACCTATGTTTTGCTGACAGTTAGAAAAGGTATTTGTTAATTACTTACACCTGTGAAAAAAAGATCCTAATTGCTAATGCCCATGAGACAGACAGATTGAGAGAAAGGCAGATAGTGAGGTGGAAATTGGACAGTGCCCGAAACTGGGCACAATTGCGATGGTGCACAGTGACGGCAAGCCAGAACTGAGCGCCCGAGGACCAACCTAAATCCATCCTCAGGCTTTATCATCACAATCCAAGCGCCCCGACACAGCTCATCTGTCGGGCCCAACCAATTTTGTCCGAGGCCTACAGTTAAGACCGGGGGCCAGATGAATGGAAGGGGGATGATGGCAGGCTGGCAGCAGTCTACAGTTGTTCTGTGGAGGCAGGAAGAGCATTCCTGTTCCTTCCAATTCCACAAAAAGGACATTTCATGAAGGTTTGGGGCATTTTTTTGAGTGACCTCCAGCGGTCCCTTTAAGGACCTCTGGTTAGACAGCTCAAGACCTGGAAATACTGGTCGGAGTTTGTGAAACGCAAGCTCCAACTAGTCTATAAACAAATTTAACTTTGAAAAATATCAGTGAGGGAATTTGCAATCGCCTCAGCCAACTCCAATAATTCACTTGAATGAAAATTGTCATTGCCTGGAACCTTATTTACCTTAAGCTTCCTAGGCCTTTCTACTATGCCTTCCCTTGTGACACTAAGGCTTTCCTGTCTGTTCTTTCCCTTATGCCCCTTAGGCATCTCCCCCTCTCTTCCAGTGGTTAAAAACGGTCACAAAGTAATTCCGTTATTTAACCATTTCCCTGTCCTGATATAGCAACCCTCATTGCCACTGATAAACATTGCAACGTTGCTCTGCACCCTTCTCTTGCTTTTGATAGGCTGAATGAATGCTTTGTTATTGTCCTTCATATCTTATTTCTATGCTTCGTTTCTTAGTTCTCCCAATCCTGTTCCTTCCTTTGCACGCTAATATTTCACAGCACAATAGCACCCACAGTTGTACCCCATCTGTGTCTCTGTAAGTTCTTTTTCTTTCAGTATGTTTCATTCTATTGTTCAAACTCAAACCTGGTTTCACCCGATTTACGCCGCTGATGACATTTTACCTTAATTTTAACGGTTCTTATATTGTATTAAATAAATCCTGTGGCATAGAAAAATCCATCGCTGAGCTTTATTATAAAGCAAAAATATTAACATAAAAATCTGTGTATTGGAGTTTTAGAGCCATTTAGAAGTGGCTACTGCTATATTTAATGAAATAGAATTATTTAAGAGTACAGTTTGTTCAACTCAATTTATCATAGCAAGTGCTGTTCAAGTTTGTATTTGTAAGAGAGAAGACCCAGTCAGGGAGTAATATACTGAGACTCTGAGTGAATGGGGGAAGCAAGATTCTAAGCACACGAATGAGTGGAGAAGCTTATTTTTTCACTAATTATATAACTTTTTGTGTATCTATTAAGCTACAAAACCTTATTACCAGAAATATTTTCTTTGGGTTACTGACAATATTAGATGGTGCCAAAATGATTTTCACAAAATACTTTTAATGATTTCATTGGTTTCCTTGTTTTTTGATTGGTAGCTGCTTGTTGACTGTCCATTTTTGATTTGTGATTTTTGAACTTTTTGTGATTGGTAATTTTCTCTTTTCTGATTCAACTGGTATGTTTTCTGCATATTTAATTGTGAGCAGTTGCTGTTTTATGAATATAAAATTTGAGCAAATCAAACATCAGTGTGACAGAAATTTGCAAGTGTGACAGACAAGAAGAGGGCTAAATACAAGACCATGTGTATTTAAAAACATTTATTGAAGGCCAGGAAACTAAGAAATGAAATATTGGACCAGTTTGAATTGTAACACCTTTGCTGCACTTAATTGAAAAAAGTCAGTTTCTTTGCATATATTGTCAGATTTCTTTTTGAAAAATGCTAATATAGTTGCTAAGGCACTAAATAAAGTTTATTATTTGACATCTAAGAATTTCAAGGTAGAGATAACAGTAATACCTCCCTGTTCACTGACATCGACAGGAGGATGTTTAATTTGTCTTATGTCACTTGGACAAATGTCATCTAGGCTCAGATGGTCTAACAATGGGTGTGTTGTTTCAGGGCCGGGAGGCTGTGTTGCTTTGTAGGTCATTTCTGTTCTCATTCTGATTACAGTGATGAGTATACGAGTGGAGGGCTTTTGAACAGGCTGTCATAAGATCAGCATGAAAAGATATGTGAACTGTTTTGGAATGCAGCAAAGAAACAGCCAGACTGATTTTTTTTATGTACATATGTGATGAACTTTACAGCATATACAGGACAGATGACTGCCTCCAGAGCAATGGGAGGCCCATTACTTTGAAACTTTGTTAACTTACAAAGTGCACCTTCATGAAAGTATTCTGTTAAATAAAAATGGATGCTATGAAATACGTAAATGACAGGCTCTCTTAAGCATTTAAACTCATAAAGTGAGGATGGATTTCTAATGTGGTGAAAGTATCCTGTGAATTAACCTGAGGTGAATTCACCCTGCTGATAATTTCAGTGAAAAAGTCAGCGTGAATATCATAGAATCATAGAATGGTTACAGCACAGAAGGAGGCCATTTAGCCCATCGAGCCCGTGCCGGCTCTTTGTAAGAGCAATCCAGTTAGTCCCATTCCCCCGTTCTTTCCCCATAGCCCTGCAATTTTTTTCCCTACAAGAACAGGTGCAGAAAATAATCAAGAAGGCAAATGGAATGTTGGCCTTTATATCTAGAGGACTAAAGTACAAGGGGGCAGAAGTTATGCTGCAGCTATACAAAACCCTGGTTAGACCTCACCTGGAGTACTGTGAGCAGTTCTGGGCATCGCACCTTCGGAAGGACATATTGGCCTTGGAGGGAGTGCAGCGTAGGTTTACTAGAATGATACCCGGACTTCAAGGGTTAAGTTACGAGGAGAGATTACACAAATTGGGGTTGTATTCTCTAGAGTTTTGAAGGATAAAGGGTGATCTGATCGAAGTTTATAAGATATTAAGGGGAACAGATAGGGTGGATAGAGAGAAACTATTTCCGCTGGTTGGGGATTCTAGAAGTAGGGGGCACAGTCTAAAAATTAGAGCCAGACCTTTCAGGAGCGAGATTAGAAAACACTTCTACACACAAAGGGTTGTAGAAGTTTGGAACTCTCTTCCGCAAACGGCAATTGATACTAGCTCAATTGCTAAATTTAAATGTGAGATAGATAGCTTTTTGGCAACCAAAGGTATTAAGGGATATGGGCCAAAGGCAGGTTTATGGAGTTAGATCACAGATCAGCCATGATCTTACCAAATGGCGGAGCAGGCACAAGGGGCTGAATGGCCTACTCCTGTTCCTATGTTCCTATTTATCCAATTCCTTTTTGAAAGTTACAATTGAATCTGTTTCCACCACCCTTTCAGGCAGCGCATTCCAGATCATAACTACTCTCTGCCTAAAAAAGTTTTTCCCCATATCGCATTTGGTTCTTTTGTCAATCACCTTAAATCTGTGCCCTCTGGTTCTCGACCCTTCCACCAATGGGAACAGTGTCTCTTTATTTACTTTACATAAACTCTTCATGATTTTGAACACTTCTATCAAATTTCCTCTCAACCTTCTCTGCTCTAAGGAGAACAATCCCAGCTTCTCCAGTCTATCCACATAACTGAAGTCCCTCATCCCTGGAACCATTCTAGCAAATCTTTTCTCCACCCTCTCTAAGGCCTTCACATCCTTCCTAAAGTGAAGTGCCCAGAATTGGACACAATATTTCAGCTGTGGCCAAACCAGTGTTTTTTAAAGGTTCAATATAACTTCCTTGCTTTTGTACTCTCTGCCTCTATTTATAAATGTAAGGAATCTTACAACACCAGGTTATAGTCCAACAGTTTTATTTGAAAATCACAAGCTTTCGGAGGCTTTCTCCTTCGTCAGGTGATGTGTGGGATTCCTTGAAGGTTACCGCATTTATAGTCATTTATTGTTCTCTGACTATAAATGCGGTAACCTTCAAGGAATCCCACACTTCACCTGACGAAGGGGAAAGCCTCCAAAAGCTTGTGATTTTCAAATAAAACTGTTGGACTATAACCTGGTGTTGTAAGGTTCCTTACATTTGTCAACCCCAGTCCATCACCGGCATCTCCACATCATTCTATTTATAAAGCACATATGCTTTTTTTAACCGTTTTCTCAACCTGTCCTGCCACCTTCAAAGATTCATGCTCATGTACCCCCAGGTCTCTCTATTCCTGCACCCCCTTTAGAATTGTACCATTTAGTTTATATTGCCTCTCCTCATTCTTCCTGCCAAAATTCCTTTGCTATTCTCTATGTTAAATTTCATCTGCCATGTGTCCGCCCATTCCACCAGCCTGTCTATGTCCTCTTGAAGTCTATGACTATTCACCTCACTGTTTACTACACTTCCAAGTTTTATGTCATCTGCAAATTTTGAAATTGTGCCCTTTACACCCATGTCCAAGTCATTAATATATATGAAAAAAAACAGTGGTCCCAGTACCGATCCCTGGGGAACTCGAGTGTATACCTTCCTCCAGTCCGAAAAATAACCGTTCACCACCATGCTCTGTTTCCTCTCACTTTGCCAATTTCCTATCCATGCTGCCACTGTTCTTTTTATTCCATGGGCTTCAATTTTGCTGACAAGCCTATTATGGGCACTTTACCAAATGCCTTTTGAAAGTCCATATACACCACATCAACTGCATTGCCCTCATCAACCCTTTCTGTTACCTTATCAAAAATTCAATCAAGTTAGTTAAACATGATATGCCTTTAACAAATTCGAGCTGGCTTTCCTTTATTAATCCACACTTGTCCAAGTGACTATCAATTTTGTCCTGGATTATCATTTCTATAAGCTTCTCCACCATCGAGGTTAAATTGATTGGCCTGTAGTTGCCAGGTTTATCATAAGAACATAAGAAGTAGGAGCAGCAATAGGCTGTTAGGCCCCTCGAGTCTGCTCTGCCATTGAATAAGATCATGGCTGATCTTCGATCTCAACTCCACTTTCCTGCCCGATCCCCATATCCCTTGATTCCCTTAGAGTCCAAAAATTTATCAAACTTAGTGTTGAGTATACTCAACGACTGAGCATCCACAGCCCTCTGGGGTAGAGAATTCCAAAGATTCACCACCCTCTGAGTGAAGAAATTCCTCCTCATCTCAGTCCTAAATGTCCGACCCCTTATCCTGAGACTATGTCCCCTAGTTCTAGACTCTCCAGCCGGGGGAAACAACCTCCCAGCATCTACCCTGTCAAGCCCTCTCAGAATTTTATATATTTCAATGAGATCACCTCTCATTCTTCTAAACTCCAAGAGTATAGGCCCATTCTACGCAATTTCCCCTCATGGGACAACCCTCTGATCCCAAGAATCAATCTGGTGAACCTTTGTTGCACTGCCTCGAAGGCAAGTATATCCTTCCTTAGGTAAGGAGACCAAAACTGTACACAGTACTCCAGGCGTGGTCTCACCAAAGCCCTCTACAGTTGCAGCAAGACTTCCTTACTCTTATACTCCAACCCCCTTGCAATAAACACTACATACTATTTGCCTTCCTAATTGCTTGCTGTACCTGCATGTTAACTTTCTTTGTTTTATGTACAAGGACACCCAAATCCCTCTGAATACCAACATTTAATAGTTTCTCACCATTTAAAAACATTCTGTTTTTCTATTTTTCTTACCAAAGTGAATAACCTCACATTTCCCCACAATATTCTCCATCTGCCACCTTCTTGCCCACTCACATAACCTGTCGATATCCCTTTGCAGACTCTTTGCATCCTCCTCACAGCTTACTTTCTCACCTAGCCTTGTATCGTCAGCAAACTTGGATACACTACACTTGGTCCCTTATCTAAGTCATTAATAAAGACTGTAAGCAGCTGAGGCCCAAGCACCGATCCCTGCAGCACCTCACTAGTTACAACCTGCCAACCCGAAAATGATCCGTTTATTCCTACTCTCTGTTTTCTGTCCATTTACCAATCCTCAATCCATGCCAATGTATTACCCATGAGCCCCATCTTGTGTAACAGCTTCTTTTGTGGCACTTTATCAAATACCTTTTGAAAATCCAAATATACTGCATCCATTGGTTCCCTCTTATCTTCCTTTACCTAGTTATACCCTCAAAAAACTCGAATAGATTTGGTAAAGATGATTTCCCTTTCATTAAACCGTGTTGACTCTGCCTAATCATGTTATGATTTTCTAACTGCCCTGTTACTATGTTCTTAATAATAGATTCTTTTATTTTCCCTACTCCTGATGTCAGGCTAATTGGCCTATAGTTCCCTGTTTTCTCTCTCCCTCCTTTCTTGAATAGCGGGGTTATGCTTCTACCTTCCAATCCATGGGGACCATTCTAGAATCTAGGGAATTTTGGAAGATCACAACCAATGCATCCACTATCTCTGCAGCCACCTCTTTTAGAACCCTAGAATGTAGGTCATCAGGTCCAGGGGATTTGTTGGCTTTTAGTCCCATTAATTTCTCCAGTACTTTTTCTTTACTAATATTAATTACTTTAAGTTCCTCACTTTCATTAAACCATTGGCTCCCTACTATTTCCGGTATATTTTTTGTGTCTTCTACTGTGAATATTTGTTTAACGTCTCTGCCAATTCCTTATTTCCCATTATAATTTCTCCTGTCTCTGCCTCTAAGGGACCCACGTTTACTTTCACTAATCTCTTCCTTTTTATATACTTGTAGAAGCTCTTACAATCTGTTTTTATATTTCTTGCTAGTTTACTCTCATATTCAATTTTCTCCCTCTATCAATTTCTTGGTTATCCTTTGTTGATTTCGAAAACCCTCCCAATCTTCAGGCTAACTACTCTTTTTGGCAACATTGTAAGCCTCTTCTTTTAATCTAATACTATCCTTAACTTCTCGAGTGAGCCACAGTTGGATCACTTTTCCAGTTGAGTTTTTATTACTCATTTGTGGGAAATTATGAATTATTTCTTTAAATGTTCGCCATTGCTTATCTACCGTCATATCTTTTAATCTAACTTCCCAATCTACCTTAGCCAACTAGCCCCTCATACCTACAAGATTAGCCTTGTTTAAATTTAAGAACCTAGTTTCGGACGTAACAACATCACTCTCAAACGCAATATGAAATTCTATCATATTATGATTACTCTTCCCCAGAGGATTCTTTATTATAAGATTATTAATTAATCCTATCTCATTACACAAGACAAGATCTAAAATAGCATGTTCCCAGATTGGTTCCTCGACATATTGTTCCAGAAAACTGTCTCAAATGCATTCCATGAACTCGTCCTCCAAATGACTTTTGCCAATTTGGTTTGCCCAGTCTATATGAAGATTAAAGTCCCCCATGATTATTTCATTACCTTGTTACATGCTCCTCTACTTTCCTGATTTATACTCTGTCCAACACTATAGCTATTGATAGAGGGCCTGTAAACTACTCCGACCAGTTTTTTCTGCCTCTTGTTATTTCTTAGCTCCACCCATCCTGATTTTCTAAGCTAAGATCCTTTCTCACTATTGTCTTTAACCCTTCCTTTATTAGCAGGGCTACCCACCGCACCCCCCCCCCACCTATCTTTTCTAAAAGTCAAGTACCCGGGAATATTTAGTTCCCAACCTTGGTCACCCTGCAACCACGTCTCAGTAATGGCTACTAGATCAAACCCATTTATCTTTATTTGTGCCATTAATTCATTTATCTTCTTACAATTGTTTTGTGTATTCAGACACAATGCCTTTAATTTTAATTTTTTACTTTTTTCCCCTGATGTGACCTTAGTCACTAATGCCCTATTACCTTTGTTAAACTTTCTGTCCCTTCCTGACACACTCTGCTTGTTTTTACCAAAATCGCTTCTCTGCTTTACAGCCTTGACTTTTCTTTTTAGACTGATAAAATTACCCTTACCTGAACCCTCCCCCCCACCCTTATTAGTTTAAAGCCCTATCCACCTCCCCAGTTACTCAATTCGCAGGACATTGGTCCCAGCCCGGTTTAAATGGAGCCCGTCCCAACGGAACAGCTCCCCCTTTCCCCAGTACTGAGGCCAGTGCCCCATGAATTGAAACCCCTCCTTCCCATGCCACTCTTTCAGCCACGCATTTAACCACCTAATCTGTTTGTCCCTGTGCCAATTTGTGCATGGATCAGGTAATAATCCAGAGATTATTACCTTTAAGGTTCTGCTTTTTAATTTGGTCCCGAGCTCCTCAAACTCCCTCAGCAGAACCTCATTCCTAGTTCTACCTATATCGTTGGTTCCTGCGTGAAGCACGACAACTGGATCCTCACCCTCATGCTCCAAGTCCTTTTCCAGCCACGAGGAGATGTCCTTAACCTTGGCACCGGGCAGGCAACACAGCCTTCGGGACTCCTGGTCGCTGCTGCAGAGAGCAGTATCTATCCCCCTGACCATACCACTACCACATTCCTATTAACTCCCCCCACTTGAATGGCCTCCTGTACCACAGTGCCGTGGTCAGTTTGCCCAAGCTCCCTGCAGCCTTTGTTCTCATCCTTACAGGTAGCAGGTACCCCGTACCAGTTGGACAAGGTCAAAGGCTGAGGCTCCTCCGTCATTGCATCCTGGGTCCCCATACCTGCCTGACTTGCAGTCACATCCTCCTGTCCCTGACCATTGACTAAATCTAAACTACTGCCCAACCTAAGGGGTGTGTCTGCCTCCTGGATCAAAATGTCCAGGTAACTCTCCACCGCCCGGATGCATATTATGACCAAATTTGCTGATGATACGAAGATAGGTGTAAAAGCAAGTTGCCAGGAGGAAACAAAGAGCTCGATATTAGGAGGGCTGCGGGTTCGCGGTGGGGGGACTATTGGGCGCGTGGGTAACGCGCCCGGTGAAATCAGTCTGCGCCGCGAGCGATCGCAGCCTAATTGGATCCACTTACCTGGTCTTCCGGGTTCCCCACTGCTGAGCTGCGCGTCGGGCGGGCTGCGCATGCGCAGTAAGATCTGTCAGCTGGAGGAGCTCTATTTAAAGGGGCAGTCCTCCACTGACTGATGCTGCAACAAATAGAAAAAATTACAGCATGGAGCAGGCCAGGGGAAAGGCTGCTCCCAGGTTAATGATGCCTCACTCCAGGTATCATTAGATGGGGTGAGGAGGAGGGGGAGGACAGAGATCTTCCCCCCGTCGGGCGGGAGGAAGCGGCCTGCCTCTGCCACCAAGAAGGCCTGGCTCGAGGTGGCAGAGGAGGTCACCAGCACCACCAACATATCGCCCATCTGCATACAGTGCAGGAGGCGCTGCAATGACCTAAGTTGGTCAGCCACAGTGAGAACACTTACTCATTCCCCTACACTCCGTCTGCCACATCACCGCCCCCACCCCACATCTCCTTCTGCACTGCCAACACTACTCTGCCACATCACCCCTCACACCCACTCAAAGCTCATCCTCATCTTACCTGCACTTACTCACCTCGCCAGTACTCATCCCGCCACTACCACTCAACCCAATCCTCATACAATCTCATGGCTCTATCTCATACTCACCCTCTCATGCATCTCTTTCACGGTCAGCCCCACTCAACCTGCCACTACCTGTGCTGCAGCCACAGGGCATGCATCACATATGTGCAGTAGGAAGCGTAAGGCAAACGTGTCATGAGCATGAAGGGGATGCACAAGGGTGTTTGAGGGTTTGTCATGGTTTTTACTTATATTTAATTTATGACCAACTCACATCACATATTATATTGTCACCACTACTGCCACGTCTTTGTGAATCTTGTCTGGTTTGTGCAATAATGCCCTTTCCTGAGGATCACTATGAAGACCCACACCTGATGCCACCCATTGTGTCACTGCAGAGTGGGTGTAGGTGTATTTGCAGGGCTCTTTTGTGCAGACGACTGAGAGACGTCGGTGATGTCCCCGGTGGCACCCTGGAAGGATGCGGAGGAGAAGTTGTTGAAGGCAGTGGTGACTTTGACAGTGACAGGTAAGAAGATGGTGCTCGGGCCAGCCAGGAGCAGCTCGGCATGAAGGAGGCTGTAGATGTCCACGACTACATGTCGAGTGACTCTGAGCATCCGTGTGCACTGCTGCTCAAGAGAGGTCCAGGAGGCTGAGCCTCGGTCTGTGGACCCTGTGGCGAGGGTAGTGCCCTCTGCGAAGCATCTTTCTCTGCGGTAGCCCTCCATCCTGCTGTGCAGGTGGATGTGTCACAGCACTGTGTTGTGGAGCTTCACGTGTCAGAGGTGGACAGCGTGGCCGGCGAGGCTGGTGATGCTGTTCGCCCTCCGAGGAGGTCATGACTGCAGCTACGGCGGCCCCCATCCGCAAGATGTACATCTGAGGGGGTCCGCAAGGTAGGTACATGTCTCTGGACCCCGGGGTAAGTATGCAAGTTGGTGAATTTGATTGTCAGGAGGAGGGTGGTGGAGGCCAAACTTTGTCCAAAGTGACAGAGTGGCCTCCTGCAATGAGTGAGGGTCCCACCCCCCCCACCCCCCCCCCCAACCTGTCAAATGGACCTTTGCAGCTGCCACAGGCTGATGGCTGCAACACGTCCATTTGAACTGGGAGTGTTTCCCCCAGTGTGGGAAACAGTCCCAGTTGTTTGTAAAATCCCACCCCTCCTGAAATATTCCCTTAATCAGGTCTGTTAATGACCTGAAATAGCAGAATAAATACTGTCAAGTGGCACCCCGCTGGCTTTAATTGCCTGCGGGAGTCCCACATGCAGGCGCTGCGTGCGCACGTCAGCGCGTCTGTGGGGAATCCGGAAGTGGGCGGGTTGGAGCCGTGCTCCCGACCCGCTCCGGGATTCCCCGATTTTCGGAGCCCCCCCGCCAGGAACACACCCGATAGCGGGTGCTAATATCGGGCCCAAAGTGTCTGCAAAGGGATATTGACAGGTGAAGCGAATGGGCAAAAATTTGGCAGATGGAATATAATGTGGGAAAATGTGAAGTCATCCACTTTGGGAGGAAAAATAAAAAAGTAAAATATTATTTGAATGGAGAAATACTACAAAATGCTGTGGTACAGAGAGATCTGGGTGTCCTCGCACATGAAACACAAGAAGTCAACATACAGGTGCAGCAGGTAATCCGGAAGGCCAGTGCAATATTGGCCTTTATTTCTAGGGGGATGGAGTACAAAAGCAGGGAAGTCATGCTACAACTGTACAGGGTGCTGGTGAGACCACACCTGGAGTACAGCGTACAATTCTGGTGCCCTTATTTAAGGAAGGATATACTTGCATTGGAGGCAGTTCAGAGAAGGTTCACTAGGTTGCTTCCGGGTATGGGAGGGTTGTCTTATGAGGAAAGATTGAACAGGTTGGGTCTATACTCATTGGGTTTTAGAAGAATGAGAGGAAATCTTATTAAAACATACAAGATTCTGAGGGGACTCGATAGGGTAGATGCTGAGAGGATGTTACCCCTCATGGGGGAATCTAAAACTGGGGACAAAGGGCTCGATTTTTGGACGTCCGAGCCGGCGGGTTCGTGGCGGGGGAGCTCCGAAAATCAGGGATTCTCGGGACGGGTCCAGAGCCCGGCTCCAACCCACCCACTTCCAGGTTCCCTAGTGACACGCTTAGATGCGCGCGCAGCCCCCGCATGCGGGACTCCCACTGGCAATTAAAGCCGGTGGGATCCCACTTAAGGCAATTAATGTAATAGTTCAGGTCGTCAGCAGGCCTGATTTGTAGGATATTTTAGGAGGGGTGGGATTTTCATCTCAACTGAGCGTGTTTCCCCGACTGGGGGAATCACTCCCCAGTTGAAATGGACGTGTTGCAGCCATCAGCCTGTGGCAGCTGCAAAGGTCCATTTGACAGGTGGGGGTGGGAGACCCTCACTCATTACAGGAGGCCACTCTGTCACTTTGGACAAAGTTCGGCCTCCACCACCCTCCTCCTAACAATAACATTCACCAACTTGGAACCTCAATCCCGGTGTCCAGACACATGTACCTACCTTGCGGACCCCCTCAAACGTACATCTTCCGGATGGGGGCCGCCTTAGCTGCAGTCATGACCTCCTCGGAGGACGAACAGCATCACCAGCCTCGCCGTCCATGCCGTCCACCTCTGACACGTGGAGCTCCACAACACAGTGCTGTGATACATCCACCTGCACAGCAGGAGGGAGTCCAACCGCAGAGAGAGATGCGTTGCAGGGGGCACTACCCTCGCCACAGGGTCCACAGACCGAGGCTCAGCTTCCTGGACCTCTCTGAGCAGCAGTGCACACGGAGGCTCAGAGTCACTCAACATGTAGTCGTGGACATCTGCAGCCTCCTTCATGCCGAGCTGCTCCTGGCTGGCCCGAGCACCCTCTTCTTACCTGTCGCTGTCAAAGTCACCACTGCCCTCAACAACTTCTCCTTCGCATCCTTCCAGGGTGCCACCGGGGACATCGCCGACGTCTCTCTGTCGTCTGCACAAAAGAGCCCTGCAAATAAACCTACACCCACTCTGCAGTGACACAATGGGTGGCATCAGGTGTGGGTCTTCATAGTGATCCTCAGGAAAGGGCATTATTGCACAAACCAGACAAGATTTGCAAAGATGTGGCAGTAATGGTGACAATATAATATGTGATGTGAGTTGATCAGAAATCAAATATAAGTGAAAACCATGACAAACCCTCAAACACCCTTGTGCTTCCCCTTCATGCTCACGACACATTTGCCTTATGCTGCCTACTGCACATATGTGATGCATGCCCTGTGGCTGCAGCACAGGTAGTGGCAGGTTGAGTGAGGTTGACTGTGAAAGAGATGCATGAGAGGGTGAGTATGAGATAGAGCCATGAGATTGTATGAGGATTGGGTTGAGTGGTAGTGGCGGGATGAGTACTGGCGAGGTGAGTAAGTGCAGGTACGATGAGGATGAGCTTTGAGTGGGTGTGAGGAGTGATGTGATAGAGTAGTGTTAGCAGTGAAGAAGGAGATGTGGGGTGGGGGTGGTGATGTGGCAGATGGAGTTTAGGGGAATGAGTAAATGTACTCACTTTGGCTGACCTGGTTAGGTCATTGAAGTGCCTCCTGCACTGTATGCAGGTGGGCGATATATTGGTGGTGCTGGTGACCTCCTCTGCCACCTTGAGCCAGGCCTTCGTGGTGGCAGAGGCAGGCCACTTCCTCCCACCTACCGGGGAGAAGATCTCAGTCCTCCCCCTCCTCCTCACCCCATCCAGTAGGACCTGAGTGAGGCATCATTAAACCTTCCCCTGGGGCTGCTCCATGCTGTAATTTTGGCTCCTTTCTGCAGCATCAGTCAGTGGAGGACTGCCCCTTTAAATAGGGCTCCTCCAGCTGACGGCCTATGATGCGCCTGCGTAGTCCGCCTGCTGCGCAGCTTTCCAGCGCGAAAGCCGGAAGCTCAGGTAAGTACCTTCAATCAAGCTGCGATTGCGTGCGGAGCACCCCGAATTCACTGGGTGCGTTAAAATAAGGGGTCACCCGTTTAAACGGAAATGAGGAGGAATTTCTTCTCCCAGAGGGTCGTGAATCTTTGGAATTCTTTACCCCAAAAAGCTGTGGAGGCTGAGTCATTGAATACATTCAAGGCTGAGTTAGACAAATTATTGATCAGCAAGGGAATCAAAGGATATGGGGAAAAGTCGGGAAAGTGGAGTTGAGGTAAAAATCAGATCAGCCATGATCTCATTAAATGGTGGAGCAGGCTCGAAGGGCCAAATGGCCTACTCCTGCTCCTATCTCTTATAGTCTGATGCATCGCAATGTCTGCACCTCGAACTCCAGCTCAACAATTCTGAGCTGAAGTTCCTCGAGCTGCAGATATTTACTGCAAATGTGGTTGCCTGGGATCACACTGCTCTCCATAAACTCCCAAATGCTGCAGTTACAGCACACCACCTGCACTGACATCTCTACCTAGCCTTGTTTTATTTAGTTACTTAATTAAAGTTTTTATTCTCTTGATATTTTTAGTTTTATTAACCAATTAGTTTATCTAGTTTAAGTTATTAATTTAATAAAGTACTCGCAAGTTATAATTTCCCAGCTCTTAGTTTAACCCATTGCTCTTAACTTGGAGAGCAAAAAAATGCTAATGCTCACCAACCAATCACCTACCTGCTGTCCTGTACGTCACTGTTTCAAATTTCTGCATTTGTGAGTTGGTCTCAGCTATAAGTGAAGGATGGTCCGTCCGTTCCCGCTCTCGTCCCGCTCTCTGCTCCGGGTCTCCGCTCCCGGGTCTCCACTTCCCGCTCCCGCTCTCCGCTCCCGCTCTCCTCCCGGGTCTCCGCTCCCGCTCCCGCTCTCCTCCCGGGTCTCCGCTCCCGCTCTCCTCCCGGGCCTTTTATCCCCGCTCTCGGGCCTTTTATCCCCGCTCTCGGGCCTCTCCTCTTGCTCTGCTCTCAGGCCTTTTATCCCCGTTCTCGGGCCTTTTATCCCCGTTCTCGGGCCTTTTAACCCCGCTTTCGGGCCTCTGCTCTCGCTCTCGAGCCTATTATCCCCATTCAGGCCTCTCCTCCAGCTCTGCTCTCGGGCCTTTTATCCCCATTCTTGGACCTCTCCTCTCGGTCCACTGTCGGGCCTTTTATCCCCGCTCTCGGGCCTCTCCTCTCGCTCTGCTCTCGGGCCTTTTATCCCCGCTCTCGGGCCTCTCCTCTCACTCTGCTCTCGGGCCTTTTATCCCCGCTCTCGGGCCTCTCCTCTCGCTCTGCTCTCGGGCCTTTTATCCCCGCTCTCGGGCCTCTCCTCTCACTCTGCTCTCGGGCCTTTTATCCCCGCTCTCGGGCCTCTCCTCTCACTCTGCTCTCGGGCCTTTTATCCCTGCTCTCGAACCTCTCCTCTCGCTCTGCTCTCGGGCCTTTTATCCCCGCTCTCGGGCCTCTCCTCTCACTCTGCTCTCGGGCCTTTTATCCCTGCTCTTGAACCTCTCCTCTCGCTCTGCTCTCGGGCCTTTTATCCCCGTTCTCGGGCCTTTTATCCCCGTTCTCGGGCCTTTTAACCCCGCTTTCGGGCCTCTGCTCTCGCTCTCGAGCCTATTATCCCCATTCAGGCCTCTCCTCCAGCTCTGCTCTCGGGCCTTTTATCCCCATTCTTGGACCTCTCCTCTCGGTCCACTGTCGGGCCTTTTATCCCCGCTCTCGGGCCTCTCCTCTCGCTCTGCTCTCGGGCCTTTTATCCCCGCTCTCGGGCCTCTCCTCTCACTCTGCTCTCGGGCCTTTTATCCCCGCTCTCGGGCCTCTCCTCTCACTCTGCTCTCGGGCCTTTTATCCCTGCTCTTGAACCTCTCCTCTCGCTCTGCTCTCGGGCCTTTTATCCCCGCTCTCGGGCCTCTCCTCTCACTCTGCTCTCGGGCCTTTTATCCCTGCTCTTGAACCTCTCCTCTCGCTCTGCTCTCGGGCCTTTTATCCCCGCTCTCGGGCCTCTCCTCTCACTCTGCTCTCGGGCCTTTTATCCCTGCTCTTGAACCTCTCCTCTCGCTCTGCTCTCGGGCCTATTATGCCGCTTTTGTTCTCCTCTTGTTCTGCTCTCGGGCCTTTTATCCCCACTCTCGGGCCTCTCCTCTCACTCTGCTCTCGGGCCTTTCATCCCCGCTCTCGGGCCTCTCCTCTCACTCTGCTCTCGGGCCTTTTATCCCCACTCTCGGGCCTCTCCTCTCACTCTGCTCCCCAGTCTTTTATCCCCATTCTCGGTTCTCCTTATACCCTTTTTTGAACAAGGGTGTAACATTTGTAATTCTCCAGCTCTCTGGCAGGACCCTCGTATCTAAGGAGGATTGGAAGATTATGACCAGTACTGCAATTTCCACCCTTACTTCCCTCAGCAACCAAGGATGCATCCCATCTGGACTGGGTGACTTACCTTCTTTAAGTACAGCCAGCCTTTCTAGTACTTCCTTTTTATCAATTTTTAGCCCATCCAGTATCTCAACTACCTCACCTTATACTGTCAGTTTGGCAGTATCTTCTTCCTTGGTAAAGACAGATGCAAATACTCATTTAGTACCTCAGCCATGCCCTCTGCCTCCATGTGTAGATCTCCTTTTTGGTCCCTAATCGGCCCCACCCCTCCTCTTACTACCCATTTACTATTTATATACCTACAGAAGACTTTTGGATTCCCTTTTATGTTGGCCGCCAGTCTATTCTCATACTCTCTCTTTTCCCCTCATTTCCTTTTTCACTTCCCCTCTGAACATTCTATATTCAGCCTGGTTCTCACTTGTGTTATTAACCTGACATCTGTCATACGCCCCTTTTTTCTGCTTCATCTTACTCTCTATCTCTTTTGTCATCCAGGGAGCTCTACCTTTCTCCCTCGTGGGAATGTACCTAGATTGTACCCGAACCATCTCCTCTTTAAAGGCCGCCCACTGTTCGATTACAGTTTTGCCTGCCAATCTTTGATTTCAATTTACCCGGGTCAGATCCATTCTCAATCCACTGAAATTGGCCCTCCTCCAATTAATTATTTTTACTCTGGATTGATCCTTGCTGCTACGAAACTGGATTTCCCATGTTTTACTCTCGTTGGTTTTGATGTGAAGTTTATCAACAGGACGATATCCATTCCACTCTCCGCCCCCCGCCCAACCCACCAACCCACCAACCCATACACCCCCTCCAAGTTCTAGCATTCTTAATAAGCAGAATCTCTGAGTCATTGCACACTTGTACCACAGCAGTTTAGTTACTTTTTAATAAAATGTATTTTTCTTGCTTCTTTCTGCCATAATATTCATTCTAGATATTTGAAACCAGAAATTTTGGTAAGACTTCAAGTCACATAGTCATTGGATACGGAAGTATTAAAAATATATTCTAAATGATAGGGAATTATCATTAACATTAGCATCCAGTTGATTTTTTTCTGTTAATTTTGTTGTTGTTTTGAATATTTTGGTTTGAACAGTAAGTGCTGATGATGTCATTTATAATCTATTTCTTAGCATACCATAGACAGTCTAACTTGTCTGGACTACTGATCAATATACTCGTTTGTCTGCAGCCTAAATGTGACCAAGTCAATTATCACGGGCATGATTTTATCAGGGGTGCAGCAGGGTGGGGGGAGTTTCCTGACGGGAAACCTAGAAATATCAGTCGGACGGGAAAAGAGCCAGGAAGAGGTAAGTGTTAGATGGGGGGTGGGGGGGTGGTCAGTCGCTGGGGTGGAGGGGGTGTCAGTCGCTGGGGTGGAGGGGGGGTCAGTCGCTTGGGTGGAGGGGGGGTCAGTCGCTGGGGTGGAGGGGGTGTCAGTCGCTGGGGTGGAGGGGGTGTCAGTCGCTGGGGTGGAGGGGGTGTCAGTCGCTGGGGTGGAGGGGGGGTCAGTCGCTGGGGTGGAGGGGGGGGGTCAGTCGCTGGGGTGGGGGGGTCAGTCACCAAGGGGTCATCATGGCGGGTCACTGGGGGTGGGGGTCAGTCATTCGGGGGATCAGAGATCGTGGGGGGGGCTTGGAGATCGTGGAGGGGGTGTCGGTCGATCATGTTTGTAGGGTCGCTGCAGGTAGGCTTGTTGAGCTTGGGGGAAGTATTCCTGCGCCTCCTGGCCCACAAGCTGTGCTATAAAGGCACTTACCTGCTGTTTTGGGCCTTCTCGCCTCCTCTCCCATGCCACGAAATAGAAGACCCGGGAATCCCAGCCCCCAGGAGTTAAAAACAAAAAATCTGTCAAAATGGAGGCCGGAGCCTCCTTGAAATGACCCTCCTCCTGAGAGCGGTTTGCTTTCCCCCCCCCCCTCATCCCGCCATCGTGGAAACCGGAAGTGGGTGGTTGGAGGCGGGTTTTAGATTTTTAAAATTTTTACTGCCCCCCCACCCCCGACCCCAACCCCATAACCCACCTGTTTTTCCCTTTTAAAATCATGCCCCATGTTATTGGCTTTTGATCAATTAAAAAACAGCCTTTGGAGCTGATCCTTTAAAAGCTGCTTCATTTTCAAATTGATATTGGAAGCGACAAGAAAAAAGAACGGTAAGTAAAACATTTTAAAACAAGAATTAGGTTAGGTCGAAGATTGTAAAATTTAAATTTTTAAAAATGGTCAGAGAATCAGAAATGGGGACATCAGAGCAAGCAGAGGTTAAGGAATTACCTTTATATTTTCAATTAAAATTGTGTATTAGCTATTTATTTTTGAGCCTTAGGGTTATATATTGCAGTTTTTTTAAAAGAAAGCTATTTTTGATATTTAAGTAGATTTTATTTTACTGCAGTATTAGGATTTAGTTCAGGGCCTCTCTGAGTTGAAAACTGAGTTGAAAACTGATGAACCTGTCCAGTGCAATGGGACAGTCAATTCCCTCAACTTCAGGAAGTCTAAGGGTCAACAAGGATCCTGGGAGATATAATGTGCAATATCACAGCATAAACATTTAACATATATCAAATGTATTTTTCTGCTATTTTAATGAAGGTGTTAACTCATCTAAAATAACTCCTGTTAAAATAATTAACAGAATATCTGGTACAAAAGCATTGTGGGTTTATACCCTAATATTGCACACAGTAACTTGCATGCTAGGATGCATCAATTAAGTATTTTTTTTTCATATTTTCATGAAAAACTAACAAAAAGCTCCATAGATTGCCAAATTGTGTATTATAATATAAGAACATTACAACAACAATGTGCATTTATATAGTGCCTTTAACATAGCAAAACAGCCCAAGGCGCTTCACAGGAGCATAATAAGACAAAAATTGACAACTAGCCAAAGAATGAGTTATTAGGACAGGTGACTAAAAGTTTGTTCAAGAGATAAGTTTTAAGGAGGGTCTTTAAGGAGGAGAAAGAGGTGGAGAGACAGAGAGATTTAGGGAGGGAGTTCCATAACTTAGGGCCTAGACGGCAGAAGGCCAGAACTGGAGGAGCACAGCGATCTCAGAGGGTTGCCGGGCTGAAGGAGGTTACAGAGTTAGGAAGAGGCGAGGCCACGAAGGAATTTGAACGCAATGATGAGAGTTTTAAAATCAAGGAGTTGTTGGTCCGGGAGCCAATGTAGGTCAGCGAGCAGGGGTGATAGGTGAACGGAACTTGGCGTGGGTTAGAATACAGGCAGCCGAGTTTTGTATTAGTTCAAGTTTGTGGAGGGTGGAAGATGGGAGGCCAGCAAGGAGAGCATTGGAATCATCAAGTCTGGAGGTAAACAAAAACATGGATGAAGCTTTCAGCAACCGATGGGCTGAGGCAGGGGCAGAGATGGGTAATGTTACAGAGACAGAAGTAAGTGGCCTTGGTGATGGAGAGAATATGGGATCGGAATCTCAGCTCCGGGTCAAATAGGACGCCAAGGCTGTGAACAGTCTGGTTCAGCCTCATACAGTGGCCAGGGCGGGAGATGGAATTGGTAGCTAGGGAACAGAGTTTATGTCAGGGGCCAAAGACAATGGCTTTGTCTTCTCAATATTTAATTGTGGGAAATTTTTGCTCACCCAGGACTGGATGTCGGACAAGCAGTCTGGCAACACAGAGGCAGTGGAGGGGTCAAGAGAGGTGGTGGTGAGGTGGAGCTGGGTGTTGTCAGTGTACATGTGGAACCTGACGTTGATGTCACAAGGAGCAACATGTAAATGAGAAATAAGAAGGGGCCAAGGATAGATCGAGGAGGGACACTAGAGGTAACGGTAATGTTCAGCGAAAAAAGACCATTCAACCTATCAAGCCTGTTCGCTTTGCAGAGCATATATTTTTTGCCCAATTATGGGTTGTACTCAGTCCACCCAACCTTCTGAGGAAAGCAGCCAACCACAGTTTTTATTTCATTCTTGTTCCCCTTTACAAACTACTTTTTTCTTCTAAAAATGTAAATCTGCTTTTCTGTAACAAAGTGCCAGGATCCAGAAGGCCAAGTTTCAATGTGTGACATATCTGAATCAATTTGCATCCTCACATTTGTCTGCTAATATTGTGGGATGTGGGAAGAGTCCTCCTGCTTGTTAATTTGTAACATATATTTAATTTTTTAAAAACTCTACAGTTTGCCATCTCTGCCATTCTTTAGTTCCATAAAGGCTTCTGTTGTGAACGTCAGTTTGGTTAGCCAAACGCAAATGGTATAACTTGTGTTACTGTCAAGGTTGAATAGTGAAGATGTGAGGAATGGATAAATAATTTGAAATTTTCCTTGACTACTTTTGGAAATCAGGGAATATTTATCCAGAACTTTTGCTCAGGAGACCAAACGAGTAGGGTAGAGTCTATGACGGGGAAGGTTGTATATAGACTTTGGAAGAAATGGACCTGATGAGCCAAATGGTCTTTTTCTATTCCATGTTTTGTTGTGTTCTTATCATGTGAATTAGAGTTACAAGCCAACTTAGCTCCACCAACAAACCACAAATTTCTGAAGCTGAATGTAGAAAAATGTTTGCAGTATCCCAGGAATAACTTTTACCCACTTCTGTTGCTCTGGTAGACATTCTGGAGTTGGTGCTTTAAAACCATGTCAGTGCAAGCATTGCTGTGGCATAGGGCCCAGCAGCTCTTAGTTAAATAACATAAGTCATACTCCAAAGCTGAAGCTGCAATTGGAAAAAGTAACTTAGTGCAATGTTAAAATGCGAACATCTCTTACTTCTGGATTCTTAGTGTGAAGATGGTTACGATTCAGATTGCTCCGATAATTGTTGTCAGTTTCACAAGACAAAAGAGCCTCAGCTAAACTGAAGGGAGATTACAAAGAACAAAAAACGTAAAGCAAATGTCAGAGCAGACAGGGGAAAGAAGTGAACTGGCCATGAAATGCTTTCTGTGTACAGCAGCTAACTACTATTAGATAGCTTGAGCTGGGACAGCTGAAAAAAGCATGCAGAAACATTTAAACCTATTCAGCAGAAAGGAGTATGCATTAGTTAAGGCTACATCAACGTAACATTCACAACTAGTCAATCTCTTCAGTAGCGTGAGAAAGTCCACCAAAACCACACTTTGTCACAATTTAAATGTAATAAATCTTTTGGCACAATGGCTGTTTCCCAACTATGACCATGTTGTGAGTTGTGCCAGGGCGGATTTGTTTACACCTACTGCCAATTGAGACCTGGGGGCATTTTCGCTGGACATACATATCTATTTATCTTTTTTAAAATTAAAACTGACGACGAGGTTCATGGGCTCTTGTGCCTGTTAGGGCAGACGGTCTCTGGCAAAATGATTCTTTTTCCTTTTAAAAGATTAAATGTGGCATGATGCCCTTGTTATGACACATGGAAGGTGGTTTTAACAGTATCAACATGCATGACTTGTGCCAACACTGCATTAATAAAAAATAGGAGCCTTGGGGAAGAGGTGCTCAGCATCATTTGTGTTAGCTTCCCAGCACCAACACCATTAGGCAGATCCAAATTTGAAGGGCACTGCAGCTTCTTGGATTGTGCCTTCAGCATATTGTGTTGTTGGTGCAAACAGTGTTTGCTATAGCTCCACTAGATAAAGATTTGGTACGTAGAATGTGGGAACGTTCCGAACTAAGTGGACTCAGAGCTTCACCTGCAGCAGATTACTGGTGGATCTGACTCTCCTCGTGTCCTAAAGGGTTCTTTAGCTCTAGATCACAGTGTGCATTAAATGAAGCACTATAAAAACTGCTCACTTGATTTATGGTCTCCTCCAGAGCTCAACTACCTTTCAAGGTTGAGGAAAATTAAACACACCTAATACTTGGCAGATGAAGTATTGTATCAATTCTGGGCACCACACTTTAGGAAGGATGTTAAGGCCTTAGAGAGAGTGAAGAAGAGATTTACTAGAATGGTACCAGGGATGAGGGACTTCAGTTATGTGGAGAGACTGGAGAAGCTGGGGTTGTTCTCCTTAGAACAGGGAAGGTTAAGAGGCGATTTGATAGAGGTGTTCAAAATCATGAACTGTTTTGGTAGAGTAAATAAGGAGACACTGTTTCCAGTAGCAGACGGGTCGGTAACTAGTTTTAAGGTGATTGGCAAAAGAACCAGAGAAGACATGAGGAAACATTTTTTTACGCAGCGAGTTTTTTTTTATTCGTTCACGGGATGTGGGCGTCGCTGGCAAGGCTGGCATTTATTGCCCATCCCTAAGAGGGCAATTAAGAATCAACCACATTGCTGTGGGTCTGGAGTCACATATAGGCCAGACCGGGTAAGGACGGCAGGTTTCCTTCCCTAAAGGACATTAGTGAACCAGATGGGTTTTTACGACAATCCGGTAATTTCATGGCTATCATTACTGATACTAGTATTTTAATTCCAGATTTTTATTTAATTAATTGAATTTAAATTCGCCAGCCGCCGTGGCGGGATTTGAACTCGTGACTCTGGATTTTAGTCCAGGCCTCTGGATTACTAGCCCAGTAACATAACCACTACGCTACCGTACTCTTGTTATGATCTGGAATGCACTGCCTGAAGGGGTGGTGGAAGCAGATTCAATAGTAACTTTCAAAAGGGAATTGAATAAATTCAAGAAGGGAAAAAAATTTGCAGGGTAATGGGGAAAGAGCACAAATGTGGGACTAATTGGATAGCTCTTTCAAAGAGCCAGCACAGGCATGATGGACCAAATGGCCTCCTTCTGTGCTGTAACATACTATGATACTAAAGGCTAGTGTCAAATTTTCCCCCTGCCCCACTTAAAAAAAAAAGTTATTTTAATTTGAAATTATCTCAGGTTTTGTGTTATAAATATCCTAAACTGTTGAAGTAGATGTTCTAAGCTATAAGAGTGATTATTTTTGATATTACCTGTATATTTTAACCACACTGAGTGAAGTCTGAAGAATTCAATAATAAAGTACGGAGATTTTGAAAAGGCCCAAGGTGGACATTGCTGGCAGGGGGATGTTTTAAAGCAACATTGTCTCTTTTACCTATGTTTGCAATTCATGACAATGTGATGATGCATTTGGAATTAAAAACCATCATTGTCAATTTTTGCCTGATTACACTCCTGTGAAGTGTGATGGGACGTTTTCTTACGTTAAAGGCACTGTATAAATGTAAGTTGTTATTGTTATCATTGCATTACAGCAGTGACAATATATTGCTTTGTAAATGACGTAATCATAGTGAAAATGATGTGTGGCTGTGGACCCTCTGGGGTGATCAAGGTAAAGCCTTTGAGAACAAAAATCTTAAGTAGCAGCCATGCTTATAAAACGGCTTTAAATGCAACTGTGCTATTTAGATTCCTCCTGCTTTCCCTTTAACTAACTAAGTGGAAGGCTCAGTTGCTCAGGATACCAGTTGCACTGGTCTATGCTTTACAATTATGAACTTAATGCTATCCATAAATCCACATACCTGGACCAGATCTGTGTACATTACATGAAGTTGTCACTTACCAGGATCCAAGCATAAAACATTTTTATTAATGGACACAGCACTAAACAAACAGGAGGGAGCAATGCATGAAAAGCAAAACCTTTCGGCCTTGTGCAGTTTTGACCATTTTTACCTTGCTGATATTTTTGTATATGGGCCTAGTAAAAGAAACTATAGAGTTCTTCATTTTCAAAAGGTAACTCTGGTCAGTCAGAAATATCAACCAAGAAGTAAGAAAAAGCAAAATTTGCCTGCAAGCTTTCTGCTTTGTAAAAATATTTAATCAAAATATCTAAAATAGACCGAATGGATCTGCTCACTCGCAAATAATCACGTTGCGTTTGGGTAATTAAGCTAGAATCATTGTGGATCCAGAGATGAATGATTATAACTGGCCTATGCCAACCTAAGCATAAATGTTGGCGTGAAGTGCACATTTTTAAAGACTTAGTCATTTAATGTGTAATAAAAACAGAAAGCACTGGAAACACTGAGTAGGTCAGGCAGCATATGTGGAGAGAGAGAAACGTAGGGTCAACATTTCAGGTCGATGACCGTTTGTCAAAACTGATGAAAGGTCATCGGCCAAAACGTTAACCCTATGTTTCTCCCTCTCTACAGATGCTGCCTGACTTGCTGTGTGTTTCCAGCATTTTCAGTTTTTATTTCAGATTTCTAGCATCTGCAGCATTTTGCTTTTTGTCAGTTAACATGTATCCCACCAAATAAACACAACTACAACTACATACAGCATGACAGATGGTGTAATTAATGCTTTAAGGGTTTATTAGGACGTACTACTTTCTGCTTTACTCAAAGGCTCTTCTTAAAAAAAACATGGCCTAGAAATGTCACTGTATGATATTATTGTACAGATACTAAACACATTTGTGTCAAATTCCTTTACTCTAACGGATGCATTAACTTGTTTAAAATAATTACCTCAGTTTAAATAGCAGATAGAGGAATTCGATATGAATATGTTAAGCGCTCGTATGATATCATACAACTTAATATGCAGACTATAATCTGAAACTAAAATTTTTATGGCCGACGACCTTTAAAGAGACATTGATTAATTTCATGATAAACTATTTGACAAACTTTTATTTTGTCTGGGGACAGAGAAGAGGCAGAAGAATTATGTGTCATTTTTTGCATGATCTTGTCACATACAAGTGACACAGTGATGTGTTTTGTGTTACTGTGTTGTGTTTGTAAAGTAAAGTTTTTCCAAATATACTTTCATTGAGACAGTGCCCTCAATTGCCCTTAATTCTGGCCATTGAGTTCATGCCGGGTGACCAGTGCAGAAGCTGGCTTGATGATTGTTGGGCAGACAGCTGTCAATCACAGGCAGACTGGCATCTCCCTGGAGCACGATATTGAATCAGCCACTGATATCCTCATGGGTCACTGGCACAATGATTGATGCTGTTTCCCTGGTTACAATATCAGTTGGTACAGCTGAATTCTTAATCCTTAGCACTTATCTAAGCATTTTAAATAATTTTTAAAATTGTGTTCTCTTTGGGGTTATTACATTTGTTGGATAGTCTTACATATTTGTTGGGCATTCAGACTTCAATATTTTGCAGTGATGACCTAGCAGAGATAATCTTCCAGCTTTAATGCATTGGAATTTCCAAAGTATGTTACAGGCCGGTGAGGATCCCCGACCGACAGCGCTAAGTTGGAAGATGACCCTTTACTTTTAGCGAGGCTTGATACTAACACTGCCTGCTTTCCTGCTGTTGGATGTTACTATCCCGACCTTGTAAATACATTACAATTCTAGTGTAACTCCTGTGGCGCTGCGCACAGTAAGTTGGTTATCGCTGGGAGAGACAGAACATATACCACAGCGCCACCTGCTGTTCCGAGGCCTGCGCTATAAGGAAAGGGGGGAGAGTGTTCGATTTTGAGTATAAGCTTTACCCAAGGCATTATCCCAAGCATTACAGGAAGTAAGCATTACAAAACAGGAAGATTGAAGAATTTCAATAAATTGTTATGGATAATGCTTGGACTGGTACCATCTAGTGCTAGAAAATCTGTAATGCAGGGAATAAAATAGAAGAGCAGTTGGAAACGGAACACGTAGACATTAAATTCAGGTGCTGCGGCATCTGGACAGAAACAGTGGAATGAATGACTTTCAATTTAATGAGTGAAGAGCGAGTGAGGGTGTAGTACAGACTGTGTGCAGCACAGTTACATGGTACAGTACCTCCTGGCAATCTACAAGATACTAGATCATTAATAATGGTGTCTAAGTAAGACATTTTCTGACCTTGATTTTATTTTTCAATGGTTTTACGTGTTAGCGTTACCATATCCATAAAGCTTAGAGCCCCATAATTGTACTGTAATTACATTTTTTGATGTCCAAAAATTCTGTGTCAAAATATACAAAAGCCTTCTTTGTACCATCTGCTCTGAAGAAATCTAAAAGATACGTGATTTGATGAAGAGCAAGGGGATACAATTTATATTCCACAAGTGGACTGACCTGAAAACACATCAGTCCTGACTTATGGTCAGTGCCACAACTGGAGTATAAATAATAGAATCATGGAAATTTTAGCATAGCAGGAGGCCATTCAGCCCATAATATCTCATAGCTCATCGTGTTCTGTTTAAAGTACACACACTTAAGTAAGTGAAATTAAAATGGTAAAAGTTAAATGTATGGTTTAGTTTTCAATGGGAACGACATTGATGTGTTCGTGCGGTGGTCCTAGTGCTGTTTGTTTACAAAGGAGATGCCATCTTCATGGGGAAAATGAAAATTGTCTGATGGAGATGACATCACCACATAGTATAATGAAATTTTTCATTGGGTCCCGATTTCAGGGACACCAAATTTGTATACTTCTAACTCTGCTCCTCGTCCCTGTGTCCCAGTCAACCATCCAGCAACCAGACATGAAGGCTATAAATTAAGTGTGAGTACACAAACGTCATGTTCCTGAAACCAATAACCTTTATGTGCATCTTAATAATGGACGTAGAGATGAAGAACAGATTTTAGTGACAGCTAAGCTTCTCTAGGTTTTTTCCTGTATGTTGAATAAGTTTAATCCAACTGGTGAATTTTTGTGTGAATTAAGGTAAGGAATATCAGTGGTAGGGAATGGAATCCTTTCCCATTAACGCATCAAATACTCTCCAGCCCCCTCTATTTTGCTCCAACAAGGGCCTCAGTCCACAGCTCAGAAGAGCTCCGACTATTGCTCCAATGTGAAATTATCCCTTTCCCATAAGAACATCCTTGTGGTCTCTCTAAGAGAGAGAGAGAGAGAGATTGACAATTTGCGCTGAATTCTGAGAAGGCTTTATGTTGAGAAGTCAAGTCTGCCAGCAAGTGGGTTATGTTTCAAATAGGGTCCTGACAGCAGGGTGTCCAATCTTGTGGCGCAGGAGACTGGATCCACATGGACGAACCATTGAGTGGGCCAGATGTGACTAAAAGCCTCCCAAGCTAAAAATCCAAATCCCCGTACACAAAATTCAACCCCCCTGTGGTAAAAGTATTAGGCCCCAACACTTGGGGCTCTATTTTAGCACCCCTATCGGGTGCATTCCTGGCAGGGGGGCTCCGAAAATGGGAGAATCCCGGCGCGGGACCGGAGCCCGCCTCGAACCCGCGCACTTCCGGGTTCCCCGCTGACGCGCCGGCGTGCACGCGCAGCCCCCGCTGATGGGAATCCCGCAGGCAATTAAAGCCAGCGGGATGCCACTTGACAGTATTTATTTAGGTATTTCAGGTCATTAACTGACCTGATTAAGGGATTATGTGAGGAGGGGTGGGATTTTAGAGCAACCTGGGACTGTTTCCCACACTGGACGTGTTGCAGCTGTCAGCCTGTGGCAGCTGCAAAGGTTCATTTGACAGGTGGGGGGGTGGGGGTGGGGGGAGACCCTCACCCATTGCAGGAGGCCACTCTGTCACTTGGGACAAAGTTTGGCCTCCACCACCCTCCTCCTGACAGTCAAAGACACCAACCTGCACACTTACCCCGGGGTCCAGAGACATGTACCTACCTTGCGGACCCCCTCAGATGTACATCTTGCGGATGGGGGCCGCCGTAGCTGCAGTCATGACCTCCTCGGAGGGCGAACAGCATCACCAGCCTCGCCATCCACGCAGTCCACCTCTGACACGTGGAGCTCCACAACAGAGTGCTGTGACACATCCACCTGTACAGCAGGAGGGAGGGCAACCGCAGAGAGAGATGCGTCGCAGAGGGCACTACCCTCGCCACAGGGTCCACAGACCGAGGCTCAGCCTCCTGGACCTCTCTGAGCAGCAGTGCACACGGAGGCTCAGAGTCACTCAACATGTAGTCGTAGACGTCTGCAGCCTCTTTCATGCCGAGCTGCTCCTGACTGGCCCGAGCACCATCTTCTTACCTGTCGCTGTCAAAGTCACCACTGCCCTCAACAACTTCTCCTCCGCATCCTTCCAGGGTGCAACCGGGGACATCGCCGACGTCTCTCAGTCGTCTGCGCAGAAGAGCCCTGCAAATACACCTACACCCACTCTGCAGTGACACAATGGGTGGCATCAGTTGTGGGTCTTCATAGTGATCCTCAGGAAAGGGCATTATTGCACAGACCAGACAAGATTCGCAAAGACGTGGCAGTAGTGGTGACAATATAATATGTGATGTGAGTTGGTCAGAAATTCAATATAAGTAACAACCATGACAAACCCTCAAACACCCTTGTGCATCCCCTTCATGCTCACGACACGTTTGCCTTACGCTGCCTACTGCACATATGTGATGCATGCCCTGTGGCTGCAGCACAGGTAGTGGCAGGTTGAGTGAGGCTGGCCGTGAAAGAGATGCATGAGAGGGTGAGTATGAGAGAGAGCCATGAGATTGTATGAGGATTGGGTTGAGTGGTAGTGGCGGGATGAGTACTGGCGAGGTGAGTAGGTGCAGGTACGATGAGGATGAGGTTTGAGTGGGTATGAGGGGTGATGTGACAGAGCAGTGTTGGCAGTGCTGAAGGAGATGTGGGGTGGGGGCAGTGATGTGTCAGACGGAGTGTAAGGGAAAAGACTACGTGTACTCACTTTGGCTGACCTACTGAGGTCATTGGAGCGCCTCCTGCACTGTATGCAGGTGGGCGATATGTTGGTTGCGCTGGTGACCTCCTCTGCCACCTCGAGCCAGGCCTTCCTGGTGGCAGAGGCGGGCCGCTTCCTCCCGCCCGCCGGGAGGAAGATCTCTGTCCTCCCCCCTCCTCCTCACCCCATGTATTGATACCTGGAGTGAGGCATCATTAAACTGGGAGCAGCCTTCCCCCTGGGCTGCTCCATGCTGTAATTTTTTCTATTTGTTGCAGCATCTGTCAGTGGAGGACTGCCCCTTTAAATAGAGTGCCTCCAGCTGACAGATCTTACTGCGCATGCGCAGCCCGCCCGACGCGCAGATCAGCAGTGGGGAACCCGGAGGACAAGGTAAGTGGATCCAATTAGTGGATTGTCTGCTACGATCACGCGGGAAGCTGAATAATTTCACCGGGCGCGTTACCCACGCGCCCGATAGCCCCCCCACCGAGAACCCGCAGCCCTGCTAACATCGGGCCCTAGAATTCGAAGGCCTTCCTATGCTAACAATCCAAGCCCCCATGCTAAAATCCAGCTCCTTATATGCAAAGAAATCCAAGTCATACAGCCATGCAGTAAAAATTAACCCCCCCAAGGCAAAGATTCTAGGGCTGGTATTGTGCCTCCGGCCAACATAAATTGGGGGGATGGGGGGGTACGTTGAAGGGCGGAGAGAGGGGGACGGTAGAGAAGGGGGGAGGGTTGCAGCCTGAAAATGCAATCGGCTCACTTACCTCCTTGTCCGCGCTGCTTCAGCTGCCGCCATTTTGAGTTGGGTCCTGAGAAGTGCGGCCGAAGTATCCGCCTGTTTTTGGCAGGAGGACACTTGTAATATGGAAATTGTGGTCCTATGACCTTGATAGGACCCAGATTGCAATTTTGAGGTATAAATGGGCAGAGCATGTGCTGTGCGTACTTTGCCCAATTTTATCAGCGTTGTGCACCCTAACCAGCAGTCCTTAAAGGCACCGCTGGAGGCTGCTCAGAAAAATGGCCCAAAGAAATTTGTAACTTTTATTTTTATGGAGGCTAAGTGGAGCAGATGTGCTCCTCCTGGCCACCCAAAAGTCCTCTTGCCCACTGCTGGCCTGTGCGAGGCCTCCCACCCCAAGTTCTGAACCTTGGCCGAATCTGTGTAGGGAGCCAACCTTCCCCAACCTGCGAGCTGCCTCACAGTGTGAGTTTGGCGAGGGGAGCTCGCTGGTTGCATGTGAGTGAGTCCCGGGCCTCAAAATGGCTCAGACTTCATGGCGGGGGCAGCGGGCATGGACAGTGGGCGCATTCCACCCTCCGACCATCTGTCGTGAGCTTACCGTTAAAATCAGCCCCTCTGTACCTCACTTACCGTTTAGCTCTTCCCGGCCTGATGTGCTCCCCTATATCCTCTTCTACAGCCTGACCTGGTATTCTCTATTCACTGTCCGGCGGAGCACTGAGTCGAATTCTTTCAACCTGTTTGAATTTCCTGGGCTTGAAAGCTGTTGCCTGATTGGCGCAAAATGATTGCTTTTTCAGTGGTCCAAATGCACCAATCAAAAAGCAGCTTTTCCTCTCCTCCTCAAGGCCCAGGGATTTTCAACCACTCAGCATGCAAACAGAAAAAAGAAATAAAACAGACAGATACCTGGGCCGCACTTCTCAGGACCCCACGCAAAATGGCAGCAGCTGGAACACAAGCATGAACAGGGCGGTAAACAGTTCATGCAAGTCATTAATAAATATGGTGAAAAGTTGAGGCCCCAGAACAGATCACTGGGGAACAGCACTTGTCACATCCTGCCATATTGTACTGCATTGCCTCAATTTTTAAAAAACAAAATCTCAAAGGGGTTAACTTCAAATCTTCATCTATTCATGTTTATAAAATGTAAGAATGATTTGAAATTGAATGAGAAACAGTTGTTTGGGCTTCCTTTATCTGCAGGATGTGTACAGAATAAACCAATAAAATAAATTAATTTTGAAAAGGCAACTTTCAACATCTCACAAGTTGTAAATGAATTCCTTTCAAGGGTATAGTTAATGAGAACTGAGATTATCTGTTTTCTCCTCAAGAGATCCTTAAATTGTATCGAAGTGGAACCAACAGATGGCATTTGCACGCCTCAAATTTGTCGCTCGTGATGTTGGTAGGCGTACTAGTGCTCGTCGAGGGAAGGGATGACAGGACTGAGGGATGGAGCATCTTTAAACAGTGAAACATAATGGCAGCACATCATGCGCTGTTGGCTTAGATCGCTCATGTTCCAGATGTAGCTCAGAGTTCTCATCCTGGCCAATATTTATCCCTCAACCAACACTTAAAAAACTGATGACCTGGTCATTATCTCATTGCTGTTTGTGGGACCTTGCTGTGCGCAAATTGGCTGCCATGTTTCCTAAATTACAACAGTGACTACACTTCAACAAAAAGTACTTAATTGGCTGTAAAGCACTTTGGGATGTCCTGAGGACATGAAAGGCAATATAATGCAAATTCTTTCTTTTTTCTTTGAGCGGCTCGGTCCTAACCCCTCATACTACTTCTCACACCCGAGATGTCCAAAATAGTAAATTATTGCCCTGGGGCAGGCATTGCAGGAGATCTATCACTGGCACAAGTAAGTTAATTGTGGTCCCTCATCCAAGATACTGGTTCTTTTCTTAAGTGGAAAATGTAAGTGCCTTGCCACTGGTAATCTGTTAAATTCATTTTGAGAGTTTGATTTTAAATAAAGAAAAGATAACAGTGACATCGGAACTGAAAGTACGTGGAATCATATGAAAGATTTTATGGTAGTAGATGTTTTTTTCCTTAATCAATTGGTTGTAAAAATAAATTATACATTACTTTTTGTAAATGATCATGAAACTAAAATGCTTGGTGTGACTGAAAAAGTGTTAGGGAAGGGCAGCTGGCCGGGGTACTTGGTTTTCGACAGGACTAACATCCTGTAGAAATGTACACACGTTTTAGCATTTACTGTATATGTTTGTGAAATTTCCCCCAGGAGCTTTACAACTTAAGTGGATCAAAAACCTACATGTGGGATATCAAACTCAAATCCCTAATGCTGCATGCATTTTAATGGCTGTTACGAAAATGATTGTAGGCATCCAAATGAATCTAAGATTCCAGTCCCCAAAGATTAAAACGCAATGTAAGAGTATTGGGGCTCAAGTTCTGCAGGAGTTCCTAGGGTGTCCTGCGGTAACTCTGGTGGGAGACCAGCAGAACCCTTACAGAATTTCAGCCCCCTTACCTCTTAAGAAGAAATACCTATTTTCTTCACATTTTAGTTCACTGCAACCAACCAAGTGTCAAACATGTCTCTTTTAAGATGGGTGGTGGATGTTAGCCCACCCTGACACTGTTCCAAGTGTTTTCTTATAATTAAATAGATGGTCTTCAAACTGCGGTGCTGTTTTTTGGAAGTATAGTGGACTTTGGGGTGAAATACTGCAGGGGTGCGGGGAGAGACCAGTAGAATCCCCTGGAAAATGGTGGAAATGGCAGGAGATCGGTGGAACCCCCTTAGGATTTCAGCTCCTTTATTTTTAGGTCCTAATCTGCACCATACCCTCTTAACATATGTCAGCGTACTGGAGTCAAAATGAATGTTTCTTGCTGAATCTCCAGCTCCCTCTCCCTCCCCTTTCTAAAATAAAGTTTCACTCAGGTACTTTACTGCTGCATTGTTACTACACTCTGAATGTTGAAATTCTTGCTTGTTTCGTTCATTTCGAAATCGACCTACTTAGGCAGTGAAAAGTGAGGTTGAGTATTTTAAGCTGAATTTTCACTGATGTGAATGTGAGCATTCAAACTTTGGGCGCACACATGGACAGTTTACACACACAAATTGTGAATGCCTTGCGTGTGCCCGATTTCCAGTTTAGTATTTTCCCCTCAGTACAGACTATTAGAACATTTTTAAAACGACATGTCGATTCCTGAGAGCGCCCAGATTGAAATATTCTCATTGCCTTATTTATGCCACTGCTATATTAGCCCAAAACTAATAGTTATCCCCAACCCCAGCAATAAAATAAATAATTTAACAAACATGTGTCAGTCCCTGTGTAGCCTCTCTACTTGCTTTGTCTGAGCAAAACGCTTAAAAAAAACCAGGAATATTGTCAGTTTGTACGGATGCTCACTCTGTGCCATTCTTGCATGTAAACAGGAAAGGATGAACACAAACAGGATGATGCGCAAATATATTCACATTGGTTCCATATATAGGGAATAATGATATTTCTCATGAGCACTGTCACACAAAACATTTGCATGTAGGAGATGAAAAATCAAACCTTGGACACAAGGAGCTTGGCTAAAGGCTGGAAATTTTTTAATCCTTTGTATTTGCATGAAGAGAAACCTCTTGTTACTACATGTGTTCATTCTGCCACTGGTCTTTTCACTAAACAGAGACAAGTGGCAAAAGTAAAAATTCATAAAGCACTGCAACGGCTGGTTGAGGAGTGATTTACAGGTGAGTATGGGAGTCACCTTTGTTTGGTTTTGGGCTTGTGTGTGTGGCAGATAAGGGAGAACATCAATGCCTATAGCTGAGCAACAACTCTCCCCTGTACAGGCTCTGGACTCTCTCCATTCAGACACAGCCCAAATATTATAGGGAAAAGCCTGGTGGAACTGTTAAGAATGGTGTTCGAGGCGGGATTCTTGGAAGAGTGGAAAAATTGTGCTTGTTTTCAGAGTGATCTGGCCTTTGCCCAGTACCCTATTTTTGCTGGGTGCTTTCAGAAACTGCAACGTCTTACTAAGGCTCTGAGTTTTTTTTACATTAATCCGGATCTGCTAATTGCCATCACCCTTGATTTTCTAAAATACCAACTCCTAAATAACTGGAGTCTTACTTCAGCTACATAGGACTCTACCTATGCTAAATGCCTGGAACCTGAGAGGGACAGGTGGAGAAGGGCAGATTTTTTACTGTGCACTCTACATTTAAGGTGTAAAGTCCCTGACTATCACTCACTGAAAATTTATCCATTTTAGTTTGTGTCTATTATTCATTTCATGGTAAACCCTTCCAATTCCAGCCTGAAAGTTATCCCCAGTGTTTCTGAAAACATGCTATATCGACAGAGAATTGACACATGAGCTTGGATCTCCTATCAAATTCTGACAGTTATTGAAACAATTGCAGTACACAAAAAATTTAGCTTTATTTGTACTCAATGTTTCTGTCCTTCGATTTTGTTCTCTCCATAACCCCTCCTTTCATCTAATTTCCCTACAGTACTCACCTGCTTTCCAGGACTGCCCCAGATTTATCAGTACTTTCTTGATCCCAGGCTAGCTTAAATTAATATTAGTGATCCTGGTTGTGGGCAGAGGGAGATTTTTAATTTTGTCTCAAATTTAAGCCCTCCCTGTTGGCCAAAAAAATAATGATGGTACTACCTCCTGCAGGCGTTGCTCCCTTCTACATTGAGTAGAGCAGAATATTTTTGTAATGATATTTGCATAATTGGGAATATTATGTACTGATGTAGATATTAGAATATCTGTTGTAAAATAGGTGAACAACTTGCTTTGTTAATTACTCAAACTGGTTTCAACCAATTCCACAGCTGCAGTATTTTAGGCTGTATATTTTGTGCATATTTTGAGAGCAACCAAGAAGTACTGAAGTCAATGGAAATAAAAATCGTAAACAATTTTACAACACCAAGTTATAGTCCAGCAATTTTATTTTAAATTCACAAGCTTTCGGAGGCTTCCTCCTTCCTCAGGTGAACATCCGTTCACCTGAGGAAGGAGGAAGCCTCCGAAAGCTTGTGAATTTAAAATAAAATTGCTGGACTATAACTTGGTGTTGTAAAATTGTTTACAATTGTCAACCCCAGTCCATCACCGGCATCTCCACATCATGGCTACCATCGAAATAAAAATCATGAGAGATGTAAAACGGGCTGCCGATTTGCCATTGCCCATTTTATGCTATCGCACAAAGTCAAAATCTACGTCACTAAGTGAGGTGTAAATAAGAGATATCAAGACATGTTTGGGCAAGGGACTTTTCCACAAGTAATACTGGTGTCACACCCTGACCAAGGATAGGTGCACTGAGCTCCCCTGTACAAAATGGCTTCCCTGTTTTGGCAATGTGCTCCCTCTGGTGGACAAGACTAGAACTGAACAAACATGCTCACAACATTGACACATGATGTGGACTGGGGTGGACAAATGTAAGGACTTGCACAACACCAGGTTATAGTCCAACAGTTTTATTTTAAATCACAAGCTTTCGGAGCTTTCCTCCTTCATCAGGTCAGTCAGTCTGGTGTTGTGCAAGTCCTTAACATTGACACAGGCAGGCTTGGCGAACCAAGTAACCCTGGAACTCCATCCAGTGATTATCACTGGGAATTTCGCCTGGAATTCTCCCGATTGGCTGCTATCACTTTGGTGGAAACCCCATTTGCACGGTGGTATCTGGCGTTTCTGCCGATCTTCTATCAAGGTTACGGCAGCCGATAGGGAGAACTTACAAGGAAATTTGCAGTGCTTACTGCATGACCCCCCTCATACTGTGTTCCTTACTCTGTGACCCCCTCATATTGTGTTTCCTACTGCATGACCTCCTCATACTGAGTTCCCTACTGCATGACCTCCTCATACTGAGTTCCCTACTGCATGACCCCCTCATATTGTGTTCCCTACTATATGACCCCTTATGCTGTGTTCCCTACTACATGACTTGTGTTCCTACTGCATGACCCCCTCTTATTGTGTTCCCTACTGCATGACCCCCTCATACTGTGTTCCTTACTCTGTGACCCCCTCATACTGTGTTCCCTACTCTGTGACCCCCCTCATATTGTGTTCCCTACTGCATGACCTCCTTATACTGAGTTCCCTACTGCATGACCTCCTCATACTGAGTTCCCTACTGCATGACCCCCTCATATTGTGTTCCCTACTATATGACCCCTTATGCTGTGTTCCCTACTACATGACTTGTGTTCCTACTGCATGACCCCCTCATATTGTGTTCCCTACTGCATGACCCCCTCATACTGTGTTCCTTAATCTGTGACCCCCTCATACTGTGTTCCCTACTGCATGACCTCCTCATACTGTGTTCCCTACTGCATGACCCCATCATATTGTGATCCCTACTGCATGACCCCCTCATATTCATGATTTTAAAAAAAATTGACAGGCACCAACAGAATAACCCTTTAGAACAACTGCAAATTCTGTGGAAGTCTCAGCAAATGCATTCTACATTTGTTCTCTCCTTTCCTGCCCGCCATCCCAATTAATTATATTTTCCACTATTACAAGGCTCAGAGTTATTAAAAAAAATTATTGTGACTTTCCCTTCCAATCTATCTATCTAATTAAAAGTCTTGCATTTAGCATGCATCTATTGCATCATATATTTCAAGGAATAATGACATATCTCATGCTCAATCACTGGAAATAAGAGGTATTTGGGTGGGAAGAATAAATTTATTTGTTTCTTAAGCAAGTTTTGGAAAGCGGTACGTAAATAGCATCACAAATAAATCTGTGAGGCCCTCCAAAAGTAAAGTATGGAATATTTTCACCTTGTCAGTCATGTGATCAGTAAATTTTTTAAATTATTCGTTCATGGGATGTGGGCATCGTGGCGAGGCCGGCATTTATTGCCCATCCCTAATTGCCCTTGAGAAAGTGGTGGTGAGCCGCCTTCTTGAACCGCTGCAGTCCGTGTGGTGAAGGTTCTCCCACAGTGCTGTTAGGAAGGGAGTTCCAGGATTTTGACCCAGCGACGATGAAGGAATGGCGATATATTTCCAAGTCGGGATGGTATGTGACTTGGAGGGGAACTTGCAGGTGGTGTTGTTCCCATGTGCCTGCTGCTCTTGTCCTTCTAGGTGGAGGAGGTCGCGGGTTTGGGAGGTGCTGTCGAAGAAGCCTTGGCGAGTTGCTGCAGTGCATCCTGTGGATGGTACACACTGCAGCCGCTGTGTGCCGGTGGTGAAGGAAGTGAATGTTTAGGGTGGTGGATGGGGTGCCAATCAAGCGAGCTGCTTTGTCCTGGATGGTGTCGAGCTTCTTGAGTGTTGTCGGAGCTGCACTCATCCAGGTAAGTGGAGAATATTCCATCACACTCCTGACTTGTGCCTTGTAGATGGTGGAAAGGCTTTGGGGAGTCAGGAGGTGAGTCACTCGCCGCAGAATACCCAGCCTCTGACCTGCTCTTGTAGCCACAGTATTTATATGGCTGGTCCAGTTAAGTTTCTGGTCAATGGTGACCCCCAGGATGTTGATGGTGGGGGATTCAGAGATGGTAATGCCGTTGAATGTCAAGGGGAGGTGGTTAGATTCTCTCTTGTTGGAGATGGTCATTGCCTGGCACTGGTCTGGCGTGAATGTAACTTGCCATTTATCAGCCCAAGCCTGGATGTTGTCCAGGTCTTGCTGTATGTGGGCCCGGACTGCTTCATTATTTGAGGGGTTGCGAATGGAACTGAACACTGTGCAATCATCAGCGAACATCCCCATTTCTGACCTTATGATGGAGGGAAGGTCATTGATGAAGCAGCTGAAGATGGTTGGGCCTAGGACACTGCCCTGAGGAATTCCTGCAGCAATGCCCTGGGGCTGAGATGATTGGCCTCCAACAACCACTATCATCTTCCTTTGTGCAAGGCATGACTCCAGCCACTGGAGAGTTTTCCCCCTGATTCCAGTAAATTTGCTGTATTGCAACAACGGATGAATCATTGTTTCATTTAGGCTGCAGTGGGTACCATACCAGCTTGGGCCAGTGATAACATTCAGCAGATTGTGGGCTCAAATGCCACATCAGGAACTTGAGCACATAATCTAGTCTGACACTTCAGCACAATACTGAGCAAGAGCTGCATTGTCGGAGGTGTCACCTCTTGGATGAGATGTTAATCCGAGGCTCCATGTCAGCCTGTTCAGGTGGACATAAATGGTCCCATGATCCTACTCGAAGATGAGCAGGAAAGATCTGATACTCTGACCAACACTTATCCCTCAATCAACGCCTCCAAAAACAGATTAACTGGTCATTTATCTGATTGCTGTTTGTAAGACTTTGCTGTGTGAAAATTGGCTGCTGTGTTTGCCTAGAAAACAACAGTGATTATACTTCAGAAGTATTGGCTGTGAAACGCTTTGGGACATCCTTCATATGACACTGTGTAATGGAAAGCCCAAAGAGTTCTGTTGTGGTGGGAATACCTTCAGCCATTTACTTGGACATGGATTTTTTCAGACTACATAGCTTTTGCCTTTTCTTTAATGATACATCTTGAAAGTGATCATTTGATTTTGACAGAAGCAGTGACATCTTGATTTTGTTTGACACAAATAGAGCTACTGGCAAGAAAAATAGTAACAAAATGTGAGTTTCTGCATTGTAGTTCTCACAATTAATATAATAGAGGCCTGAATTTTCAATCAGTGATGCCATTATTTTTGGTTACAATCTAAAAATTTGGAATGGTCTCTTCCTGAATTTGTTCTCTGCAGTTGTGGCATCTGTCTTATTTCCTCAGCCCTTCGAGGTGATATGTGTCAGAGAGCAATAGGAAGGAAGCAGGACCCAAGTCAATGTTAGCAACTGGTTTCTTTGTAACATAGCACTCGTTTGTTAAGTGTATAACAATTGATTTTTTTTGGACTGTTTGGTCCACTTATCTGAGGTATACACTTAAAGAAATGGTTCAAAGAGATTAGAAGTCTAGCATTTACATTTATTTGACTCTGTTGAGATGTTGAACTGACCCATTTTGACAAACAGTCAATAGATCAGGATTTCCAAAGGGAAGAACATATGCTTTTAACCTGTTTTAGGCCCCTCTTAATATTGCCTGCAATGGAAGTGGTTCTATAAATGGGCCAGTTCCCTTGTGTTGAATCTGCCCATTTGTACTGCAGGTGGAATTTGACAACAATGGAACAACTATAACTTCAAACCAAGTGTGCATGTGCAACGCTGTGAGTTGAAAGAGGAAAGGTGAACTCGTGTGTGTGTGAACTAGAGAGCTATACATTTAAACTGAACTTATCTCTCCCATAACCACTGCAATAGTCATTCAAGAATGGCATGAGACATTCTGATGCGATCTTTTCTTCACACTACCTTGTTAATGGGGGCAACAGCACTACGCACACACTGCAAGAGCAAAGCTCTTCTCAACTCATGAATCGGGCTGATCAGATGGTTACTAAAAAGAAATGATTATACTTTAGCCCATCTATTGGTAACTGACTAAATCTGCTTGGAATAGAGCCAAAATGTTGTGTCTCAACTACAAAGAGATGCCTTAAGTAATGAGGGAGGGACAATGGGGAGGGGGGAATATCTGGGTTATTTAGTAGTTATGCAGTAGAAACCCTTTACTAGCAAGGTTTAGATGTTCTTAGCTTCAAATTGGTAGAACTAGTCTGATTGTATGCAAATCTAACTGCACCAGCATTTTATCCAACCTGACCCAATGATGTTCTCAATTTCCTTACAAATTGTTGCTGTGTTTTGAACTTGATGAACAGGATGGTGCTTAGAACATTTGCTCTTAAACCAAGAACGTCCCATTCCATTCCCTTCCCATGGTGCCTCTATATAATATTCTGAGCCAATTCAACAGTGCTGTGGGCTGACTAAAAATACTGGAAATGATGCTAGAAGGCACTCATCTTCATTTTACTCACTACCACCTCACAGTTTTAGAGTGAAGCAGAGTCTCAAACACATTCTCGATAGTGTAGGCGAAAGAATCTCCAAGAGCTGCTATGAAATTATGTTTCAGACACTGATGTTTGGAGATGCCAAGCCTACTGGCAATAAATTAGCAGTAGTAGGGAGACTGGTTTAATAGTGTGTTTAGTAATTTTACTGGGCTGCATTTTTCTGATTTAAAATAGTGTGCCCTTTTGAAAGTTTAGTTTGTGAAGTTGCTGTATACTGTAATTGTCTGATTCCTAGGTACTCAGAGACTTGTCTATCAGACAGGCAGTGCAGATGCAACTTCACATAATCCCTTTTTAATGGCATATAGGAAGGGAACTTATTTAATCAGCTGGTGAAAAACATCCTGTGCTGGATTGCAAGTGTTAGCTGATACTTTGCAAAATAGAGCAAGCTTCCACAGCTCCAGTTTCCCCTTTGGTCAGCATTCAAAATCCAATTATCATTGCCTGCTATTTTCCAGCCTTTAGCTGCCTCTGCTTTGACAGTCACTTCTGTCCATATTTTGCTCCTGCAGCTATGGGTGGCGGCAAGCAGGCAACTGACGTCTCTCTAGGAACATAGGATCATAGGAACAGGATCAGGCCATTTAGCTCCTCGAGCCTGTTCCGCCATTCAATGAGATCATGGATGATCTGTGACCTAACTCCACATACCCACCTTAGCCCCATATCCCTTAATACCTTTGGTTAACAAAAATCTATCAATCTCAGATTTAAAATTAACAATGAGCTAGCATCAACCGCCATTTGCAGAAGAGAGTTCCAAACTTCTACCACCTTTTGCGTGTAGAGTGTTTTCTAACTTCACTCCTGAAAGTCCTGGCTCTGATTTTTAGGCCATGTCCCCTAGTCCTAGACTTCCCAACCAGCGGAAATATTTTCTCTCTATCTACCCTATCAGTTCTCCTTAATATCTTGAAAACTTCAATCAAATCACCCCTTAATCTTGTAAATTCCAGGGAATACAACCCTAGTTCGTGTAATCTCTCCTCCTAATTTAACTCTTGGAGTCCAGATATCATTCTAGTAAATCTACACTGCACTCCCTTCAAGGCCAGTATATCCTTCCTACGGTGCGGTACCCAGAACTGAACACAATACTCCAGGCGTGGTCTAACCAGGAATTTATATAGCTACTGCATTTAATGCAGATCCCACCCTGCAGGCCAGCCGGTATGAGACACACTTCTACAAGTTGAGCAGAGGTGCTTCCTTGGAATCCACTCCACTCTGAATTCTGTTCTATTGGTTAGGACTGCGGTCCTTTCTGCATCCTGATACGCTAAGGTTTCCAATGATCAAGACTTTACTCGTCATACCATCAGAATTGGATAACAAACTGAAAATTGTCCATTTATCCTTGTTGTTTACACCATTGTAGAGGCCAGGCTGCAGTATTGGCCTATTGAATATGCATCTGTTTCTTAGAATTACCTGCCTGAAGTTAGAATTCGTAATGTAAGCCAAGTGTGAAGCCTTGTGCTTCTGAATGAAAACAATGTCTAATTTAAAGAGCAACTGGTGGAATAAGATAGGATTGAAGGCAACAAACTGGGGAGTTCTTCAATTTCTGAAGATTTTTATATAACATTTTTGGTGAGTATGTCCTCAAGTTTAGTGATGACGGTGGTATAGAATGGAACTTTTTTTTAAAAACCCAGTGTCAATATTGAGCACTTCCAGGTCAGGTACAGCATGAATGAGGTACAGAGTAAAGCTCCTCCTTTACTGCCTCATCAATTTGCATTAGCCCCAATCTACTGCAACCAATCTGAAATGTTCCACTTCCCAGACTAACCTTCTTTTGGTCTGGAGTAAGACCACCTATTTAGTACTAGTGTTGAGCATTTTTTTTCCTAATTACTTGTGCTTATAGAAACTGGGTTGAGATTGTCCAGTTTCATTTCACATAGGACCTTTATAGACAGAAGAGCTAGGAGACTTTCGTTCCATCCGTGTGTTGGGATTTTACTCCACAGTGCCAAAGATGAATGGATAATTTTAACCAACTAGTCCTGTAAATCCAATAAATTTTACCCATCTCTCCATGTTTTCATCAATCACCAGGAAAATAAGGTCGACTGTTCAGATCTTGCAAGAGTACAACTATGACAAAGTTTAAAGACATGAATGAACACAACAAACATTCATGTACAGACAAACGTTCACAAGTAAGAGAAACAGATGCAGCTGAAAATGCTTTCGGATTGTGCTGTATTTGTAAATTCTCTGAATTTGGAGAAAAGGAAAAATTTGCAGGGCTATGGGGAAAGAGCAGGGGATTGGGATTAATTGGATAGCTCTTTCAAAGAGTCGGCATGGGACACGATGGGCCGAATGACCTCCTTCTGTATTCTATGATTTTATGAAATCAGAAAGTAGGGCTAGTCCTGTCCATGGTAATTGATAGTCACTGAAGTGAGGCTTTATCCTGTTGAACATAAATTTGTATTTGTTACATTAGCTTGTCTGTATTCTGTTTTCAAATTGATTTTATTTTCTGCTAAATACTTCCTGCCTGTTGAAAACAATTTCTCACCTATTAGACAAGCAGGAGAGATTTTAATCCCAATTTTGGAACTCTGCCGTGTGTTATACTCAAACTCATGGGCAATTTTCTGTCGAATTACTGCCGCCAAAATTCATCTGAAAGGTAGTAATTTGGTTTTGATGGTATGTATACATGGATCTGAAATTCATAGGTGGAAATCACATTTTAATCTTAACCATTACAAGATTTCAGCCCTGGCTTGTCTCTCTAAGGCTGTACTGATTGGATTGGAACACACTGGTAGAAAGTTCCATCTGTTGTGAAAGTACAATAATAATTAAAGGACACTGGGATGTATTCAGAATGAAGTGCCAGCGATCTGCTACAATGGCATTTTTCACAAGTTTTATGACATATTTCTGTAATGTCAAAAAGAAAAACTAATTTTTTGCCAGCAAAAATTGATTTTTTTTCTTACAGTTTAAAAACATCCATCACATTATGCTTTTCTCAGCTGACTGTTCGACTGAATGTGCTGTGTGCATTAAGAGTCAATTATTATACATTAATTACTGCATTTTATTTCTTAAGTCAGCTGTTGTCCAGTAATAATACATGTATTATTATAGCTATGTAATACTACAGCATGTACAGCGAATTGAAATAATACCGGTACTGTGTGCAACAAAATAGTATTAAAAAAATTAAACATTGGAAATTTGCAAAGTCTGAAAGTTTTGAACATTTTAGACATGTGCACACCCTCGAATCCCAAGTTGTTTGTATTTTGGAGATTCTACTATAGTAACCATTCTGAAATTTGTTGGGCTCATGCCTGCACTAAAGTGCTGTGTTTACTAATATGTATTTCTGTCTGGACTTTAGTACTTACAGGTTTTACAGAGTTCCCTCAAGATATAAACAGGAAAATTGTAACCATGGTAAAAATGTCAACAGGGGAGCTAAAATTACACAGGCAAACGTTATTCTGCTAACCAGGCTAAGCAGGATGACACATTGAAGGAGAGCATTGTTTCGCTTGGAGTATCATGTGCTGCCTCTATTGAAAGGACCTATGCCTAGACTTATCCAGCCTGTGCCCAGTTAATTTGCCACAGTCTCACAAGCTGCTTGAAATGCTTTTTATATAATTGATTTATGAATCCAACCTTTAAAGATTACAATTAAAGGAGCTCACCTTTATCTTGTTCCTGATACGTCATTCCCCATGAGATGAAGGTTTCTTCTGTAGGCCTCTATTTCCAAATATGAATGATGTTGATCTTGTGACCGTATTTCTTTGATTGCAGAGTGATGAATTGATGTCATATGATCATTGTCAATCAGATTTATAAGCAAATACACAATTGGGCAAATCTTAAACACTTTTAGTTAGTTCTGAGATTCTACTAATGGAACAATGCAGCTTTCTGTACTGGAGCAGCCTCACATGTCCCATCAGCTTAAAGATGCTATGAATAAAAATGAATAGTAACTGTCTTCAAACCGAGGCCTGTAGCTGCATGTTAGGAACTAAGTAATGCTGTTTCCTGATACTTTAGAAGCCCCATAGACCAAATAATTTATTTCTCTGTGATTAAACCCATCTGCTTTTCTTAAGGCAGAGAGCAAATACTCTTATTTAACAGGGCTGATTGATGTTCTGATTAGACAACATAAAAGGTTCAAATGTGTCTAAGCTGCACAGCGCATCACTATGATAAAATATAAGGGTTGGTGCACATTTGATATCTGACCCTAGATGTTGTTAACATAATAGTTATAGTATGGTTATTTAAGTGGATTTCCTGTGGCATTGCTTATGGTAAGTCAGGTGATAGACTACTTTATAAGGATAGGAGTGTTATACGATGCAATGCACAATGTATTATTCAGCTGCAGAGTTTGATTTGTGTCCCTTTAAGGGAATGAGGTTCAATTACTAAATAAACAGAGCATCCACTCATTCAGAGTTCAGCTGTTGTTTAGTTAGGCAACTATGTAAATTGAAATGCGCTCATTAGTTTCAGGCTCCAGCTCAAAATTACATAGCATTTTAAGATTTTGCATAGTGTGATGTTGCTTGTATCACCTGTAGTATTATAGATTATAGATTTACCAATCATGGTTGAAAAGATCTCTGTGGGGTACAACATTGTCAAAGTGCATTGTTTTTTGCACTTGAGCTCCTTGTATCTAGTATTATATTGAACTCCTCTAAATGAGACAATGGCAGTCTGGCTGGACCCATGGAAGTAAATTTTCATCTTAACCACACAGGCAATAATCTGGTGGAGGGATTTGCCTGCCTGTTACAGAACCTGCTTGATTTTCATTTCATATGGTGTGAAATTTGAATGGTTCTATAACAGGTGGACAATCCAGTGAAGATGAAAATTTTACCCCACTGTTTCAGATTCTTGGTCTAACTTGACTCACCTTTCCATTTTCTGTGGTCAGGCCTTCCTGATTCAATACTGTAAAACCAATGTTGGCAGGATGGATTCAAATCAGAATCCATGTTCAAATCAAACCATTTACTGCCATGACACATCATAAAGTAACCCATTTGCACTCTGGCATAGATTGCTATAAGTGTTGTGCCAACATTGATACTGATACAATTAATATCACTCATTATTATAATTATTATTATGGGCTGACTGATATGCTATGCACTCAATTGGAATCATTTCTGGTATTCAGGTAGGTCTAATTTCTCAGTGTTTCATGACATAATTGATATCTGTTATGTCTATCCTATGTAAGACTAGCACTTGCGTTTTACTATCTGTGTTGAAAGTAACTCCAGGAAATGTAATGCTGCATCAATACTGCTCTGTTGGCGCTGAAATGAAATGCTAATTGTTTTAGCAGGAGACGTGCTGGATAATGCTGCTGATGTCAGCCCATGTTGACATAAGGAAGACAATTTCCAAGAGATGTCTCATATTATTCCTTTGTACCGACTGTGGTTAAGTAAAAGGCAGGCCTCACACCAATGACAGTTATAGCATACTGCTACCAATATGAAACCAAGCTTTCATGTGCAGTTTTTTGCTTTTTAAAATAAAATTTGGACTACTTCCTGCATTGGTATCCTGTTTACTACTGTTTAAAAGGAGTGATTGTCCTACCAGCTCTTTAGGTTAGCAGAACATTTAGCAGGACTAGAGGTGGTTTTGCATTAGTTTGAGTGCACAAATGCAGAGGTCTACAACTCCCCCACTTCATAACTGTGAACGTCCACTATAACTTCACATTCCTCCCTTGCACCATCATGCAAGTGCTTGTGCTATGACACCCTTATCTGCATTATAACAGCATTAGAACATCCTTCCTCAGAATGTGCTATCCTTAAGGCAACAGAGAAACTATGTCCACATTATAGAACTATTATGGTTGGGGGGTGAAATTGGTCAAGGCCAGTAGCACAAAATGGGCGATAATGAATCGGTGGCTCATTTTACACTGCGCTTGATTTTCTTTTCTATTGAAGTCAATGGAATAAAAATACTGCAGGTGTAAAATGGGCCACTGATTCGCAATCACCCATTTTGTGCTACTGGCCTTGACCAATTTCACCCCCTTGGAGTTTTCAAATTGAATCCAATTCCTATTGACAAGGCTTCTCAAGAAAGAGAATGCATAGAGGAGCTGATTCAATTATTGATCTTTACTTGTACTAACCTAACATTGGAGGGCAACTTTGTTAAAGTATTGAAATCCTATGTTAGTGAACAGAATGAAATAGAGCTTTTGTGACATTTTCAAATCTGATTGTGGTGCTTCCTAAAGGGTTGCTGGGACATGCATCAGATATTGAAGGAGCTAACACCTCACTTCACGAAGATAAAACATTCTAAATTAGTGCAAGACGAACTATTCAGAAAATAAGGAATGGCCATAATGCAAAGTCTCTCACTTTGTAATTTAACTGAACAGTCTAACTTTTCAAAGTTGATGTGGCCGATCTTTAACTGGTGTGAGTGGCCCTGATTCTTCAGTGCATGCATTCATTTTGCCCCACCTTTCAACCATGGTTTGATTATTGGTGCAATACACTCTATCATTTCTGAATTAGTTTGTCTCCATCCATAGTCAACAGACATTTTGTAAAAAAAAATGTACTTTCAGCAATACTCCACTATGAAAGACGTGTACGTCTGATTTCTCTGAGTATGCACTGCATGCAGGGAGCCGTGCCTGCCTGCCACACATATTGGGAATGATATGCACATCTGGCAAGTAAAGCTTCCCTCCAGAAGTGCGCACTTGGAAAACTGGCCCTGCAATGTTACAATTCAGGTAGCATTATACTTCTTGTTGAACTAAATAACCACAGCCCAGCCCTTTCTCAGCGTTGGGAAATCTCTGTTTTGTGTACAGTATCCGAGCAATTGCCAATACTGCTTCAAATATACACGGGATTGTTTTAAATATTTGAAGGGACTTGTTCATAACATTCACTGCTTACAGATCTGAAATAAAAAATGTGGGCACAGATACATATTGCAGCTGAGTGCAAAGAGATTTGCTCAATTTTAAATCTGAATTTTATAGAGGAGAAAATCAGGTCCTTTAAGTGCATGAATAAATCAGACCTTGGAACGTAATCCTTCTGATTAGCTCACAAGCCTTTGGCTACGTAAAAAGTCCCTCTGAGATTAAGTTTACAGGAACACATCAGGCAATGGACTTTTTCTTCTCATATCACTGACACTTATGCTAATCTTTTAACCAGCATTGAGAAGCCAGTAGAATACACTGGAAATTTTGTGTTGAGTTTGGGTGATTGTCTAGCCTCAATTTTTTAATATATTTATGAAGGAAATTTTTTTGCCCAAATGCATGAGTGCAGACTGAGAATAATCCAACGTTGTTTGCATTATTGCATTGTATTAGTTCTCGTTGTGGGCAGTATAAGGCATGGTTGTCTTCATTAAAGGAGAAGCAGCAGCTTTTACAATTGACTTCATTCAATTAGGTCAATGGATCTGTCTGGCAAAGTGCATTGAAACAATGATTACAGAATACTACCCTTCGTATTTGGAGTCCTCAGATAAAATCCAGTTTGAAAGCTAATATGATTTCTAATTACTTCATCATGCCTCCACCACAGAGATTAGAAATGTCAGTGGCTAGTGCAGATGCCTTTGTGCTGGTTTAATTTAGGCTGTACAGTTGGCACAATCCAGCTAGTGACATTAAGGCTGTCAGTAGCTTTACCTGGCTGTACAATAGATGTCCTATGATTATTAGCATTGTTGCCTTACGGAAGAACTGTAACAAAAATGCATTGTTGGGGGTGGGCGGGAATTCAAATAAGGTGTATATATTGACCAGGAATTTCCTGAGGTGGGGGTTCTCCAGATTAGCAGCCATAACTTCAGCAACAGATCGGCAGTAACCCCATTTATACTGTTAATCTGAGCATGCTTTGTCAACATTAAATGTTCTGTAGATTCATTGCAAGGTAACTGGTTCAATGGCTTTTATTTAAATTATATCTTTTATTCTTATTCCTACTTAGGCTCTAACTTTGCTGTATATCATTCCCTGTTTGAGAGAGCAGGCAGTATTGTACTCGCTGCAGCTCAGAATTATCCAAAAATGCACATTTAGAAAATTAGCATGCAGATCCTTTTGTAATATTAAATGCATCAATCTACCAAGGACAGCGCCTGCCTTCTCATCCAACTAATTTTGACGTATCTCAATGGATGCCACCTGGCTTCAGCCAAAGGCTCTGCTGGTGTCTTTCGTGACATCATCTGGCTACTGCTTAAACCAGTACAAAAAAAGGTAAGAAATCCAGTAAAGTTACCCAAGAGATAAACTGTCAGATTCCAGGCACTGTCCAATAAATCAGAAGGATATAAGCTCACAGAGGAAGAGGCAGCTAGAACACCAGAGAAGATAGCTTGGACAAAGACCCAGTCTGCAAGTCACAGAGAGATTATAGTCGCATCTTCAGCGCCCGCCACAAACTCCATACCCCTCACCATTGATTGCATCCCCCCTACCCAGCCACCGTCTCAAGTTGAACCAAATTGTTTGCAACCTTGGCTTCCTATTTGACCCTGAGCTGAGTTTCTGACCCTGTATCCTCTCCATCACAAAAACTGGCTACTTCAACCTGTGTAGTATCGCCCATTTCTGTCCCTGCCTCAGCCCAGCTGCTGCCAAAATCCTTATCCATGCCTTTGTCACCTCTAAACTCGACTATTCCAATAATCTTCTGGCTGGCCCCCACCCTCCATAAACTTCAGCTCATTCAAAACTCTGCTACCCGTATCCTATCCCGCACCAAGTCCAGCACACCCAGCACCCCTGTGCTTGCTGGCCTACATTGGCTCCCGGTTCCCCAACGCATCAAATTTAAAATGATCATCCTCATGTTTAAATCCCATCATGGTCTTGCCCCTCCCTGTATCCGTAAATTTCCCCAGTCCTGCAGCCCTCCAAGAACTTTGCATTCCTCCAACTCTGGCCTCGTGCATCTCCCACTCCCTTCGCCTATCATTGTCAGCTGCGCCTTCAGCCAGATAGGCCCTACAACGTGGAATTCTCTCTATAAACCTCTCCGCTTCTCCACCCCCCACTCTCTGCCTTAAAACCAACATATTTGGCCAAGCCTTTAGTCTACCAAGGAATGATGAACATGAGCCAGGATTCAGAACCACCAAAGACCAGGAGCTGGATATATAATTCGAAAAGAGCTATAGGGAACAACCTAAGCAACATGATTGGAGGAGTTTGTTCAATAACACTTCAGTAGAGAACAAGTGAAACACCTTTAAAGACATAAAATGTTGAACATGCAGGATTAATACATACCTATAACCAGCAAGCTCAGACTAAACAGGGATGACCTGAAGTAGATTAATAAACACATCAAAAGTGAAATAAAGAGGGAAAATGGCTTCCACAAGTCTTGCAGGGAGAAAGGGGATGGGGTTCACCAAGAGGAATATAGGAACTTACAGAAATATCATAAGATGATAATTAGAAGGGCAAAGAGGCACGGAGGAAAAAGCATAGCTACAAACACAAAAAATAAGAACTTCTTAGTAAGGAGGTCGTCAGAGAAGTGGTGAGAACCGTAAAAGATGCAAATAGGGTCAAATCAGAGGATGGGCACAAGATAGCAAATATTCTGAATGATTACTTCCTTCAAGTATTCACAAAGGAAAGCATGAGTAATATGTCCTCCCCAAATAGCGTTAACTCAGGCAAAACTAATGACATAGATGCAAATGAAATAGAGGTCCTGGAAAGGCTAAGGGGGCACAAAAAATTCCCATTGATAAATGTTATTTACCAAAGAGAGGTAAAGGAGACTAGGGATGAGATTTGTGAGGCATTGACAGTTATCACAAGGAAGTCACTGGATATTGAGGAGGTACCATTAGATTAGAAACAGGCTAAGATGGTGCCCATATTCAAGAATGTTGATAAATAATACACAGGCAACTACAGACCCATTAGTGTTACTTCTATCCTGTGTAGAATAATGGAATCAAATATCAGGTGTAAACTTGAAGACTATCTGTACAATAAAAACTTTGTGAACATTAGTCAATGGTATTCAGAGGGCAACGATCCCGACTGACTAGCCTTCTTGACATCCTTCATGAAATGACATCCCAAATGGTCTGTGATAAGCCTTATCTAGACTTCCAGAAGGCACTGTACTCAGTTCCATATGATTGATTGTTAGTTAAGCTCAAAGCTGTGGAGATTCAGGATAAATCTTGGAGATGAATAAAAAATTGGTTGAAGGGAAGAAAACAATGGCTGTTTATTAGAGGATTTATATTAGGGTGGGAGGAAAGTACGAAGTGGGATTCCAGTTATGTAAAGGATGACCATGGTGGGGAGGGGTGCAGTTGTCATAGAAACATAGAAAATAGGAGCAAGAGTAAGCCATTCGGCCCTTCAGGCCTGCTCTGCCATTCAAAATGATCATGGCTGATCGTCTAACTCAGTACCCTGTTCCCGCTTTTTCCCCATATCCCTTGATCCCTTTAGCATTAAGAAATATATCTACCTCCTTCTTGAATACATCTAATGACTTGGCCTCCACAGCCTTCTGTGGTAGAGAATTCCATAGGTTCACCACCCTCTGAGTGAAGAAATTTCTCCTCATCTCGGTTCTAAATGGCATACCCCGTATCCTGAGACTGTGACCCTATTCTTCTAAACTCTAGTGAATATAGGCCTAGTTGACCCAATCTCTCCTCATACGTCAGTCCTGCCATCCCAGTAATCAGTCTGGTGAACCTTTGTTGCACTCCCTCCATGGCAAGGACATCCTTCCTCAGATAAGGAGACCAAAACTGCGCACAATACTCCAGATGTGGTCTCACCAAGACCCTGTATAACTGCAGTAAGACATCCCTGCTCCTGTACTCAAATCCTCTTGCAATGAAGGCCAACATACCATTTACCTTCCTAACTGCTTGCTGCACCTGAATGCTTGCTTTCAGCGACTAGTGTACAAGGACACCCAGGTCTCGTTGCACCTCCCCTTTTCCCAATCTATCACCATTCAGATAATAATCTGTCTTTCTGTTTTTACAACCAAAGTGGATAACCTCACATTTATCCATGTTATACTACATCTACCATGTTCTTGCCCACTCACCCAACTTGTCTAAATCACATTGGAGCCTCTTTGCATCCTCCTAACAGCTCACATTCCAACCCAGCTTTGTGTCGTCTGCAAACTTGGAAATGTTACATTTAGTTCCCTCATCCAAATCATTGATATATATTGTGAATAGCTGGGGCCCAAGCACTGATCCCTGCGGTACCTCACTAGTCACTGCCTGCCACCCGGAAAAAGACCCGTTTATTCCTACTCTCTGTTTCCTGTCTGTCAACCAATTCTCAATCCATGTCAACAATCTGCTCAGTGGAAGGGGCCGGGCATTATCAGGAGGCTGCTCAGTTTGGGGGGAGGGGAGGTTATAGTTGTCACAAAGCTGCTCATTGGGGTTGGCACTTGTAGATGAACTGTTCAATGGAGGGTGGGGGCAGTTTTCCAAAATTTGCTCTCTGGGGGCTCCAAGTTATAAACCTTGTAATGGAGTCAACAGATGCATGACTTTACCCTGTCTATGACCAGAACGCAACAATTTCATATTTGCAGCTCTTCACAAGCCTATGAACACTGGCACTGCAATACCTTACATAATCCCATCACCCTGTCCATTATTGCTGAATTAACACATGCTATTGCTGTATATAAAATCAGCCACGGTGAATTTGACCTCTTAAAGACTGTCCTTTGCACGTCTGACAGAAGGTGTAGCTCCAGAGAGATGGCCAGGATAAGAGAGAGTCCAAGATTTGACATGCTTTGTCTAACCAATACGTTAGTAGCTGAATGCAATATTAGGATGTGTTTAATTGAAGTTAAACAAAGACGGAATTGCAATGACTGTAATTACCTGAAGTTGTTGCACTACAAAAAAAAAATCACATTTGGACTAATTTTGATGTTTTAAATGGCATCATGTTTACCAAACTTTTGGGGAGGGGAAGGAGCCCTGCATTATTTTTGTCACGCTGACACCATGGGGGAGTTTTAACCCCCAAGAACAGGTGGGTAATTAAAATAATTGATTTTTTGAGCATGACTGCAACCCGGCTCCAAGGAACCCATTTCCGAGTTTAACGGAGGCACATTTGGATGCGTGCGAGTAACCTGCTCGCCGCAGTTGGGGCCCTAATTAGTGCAGGTGGGCGGGTAGTTATCGCAGCAATTAACGTCCTATGAGACGTTAATTAGGTCTTTTTCAATTGATTTTCATCGATCTTTAAATTTAACGTCTCCAACGTGGGTTTCCCGGGGCTCGTGAATCTCACCAGTGTAAAGGAGGCGAGAAGGACCGGATCGTGAGGCAAGTGACTTTGTTGCACTGCTTGTGTGCCAGGAATAGCAGGAGTGTTTCTTCCAGGCCCAACTCCCAATTCGGACCCTTCACCTCGATGTCCAAGATCCCCTCCACTTGTTCGAGATCCCCCTGCTTGTCCGAAACCCCCCCCGGGGTCCGAGACCCCCCCAATGTCCGAGCCCCCCCCCAATGTCCGAGAGCCCCCCCCCCCCCCCCCCCATCCAAACCCTGAAGACCGTGATCTCTCCCCGAACCCCTCCATCCAACCCCCAAAGATCCTGATCTCTCCCGATGCCCCCCCCACCAATCCAAACTCCAACTTACCTTCCATTCGCTCTGTTGACCGGAAGTCACCGGTTAACGGTTTTGGCTTAGTACACAGAGAAGAGTCAATTCTCTCTTAATTCTCAATTCGCTTTATTAACGTTGTTAGATCATGTACATACCGCTTATATGTCTGGTTAGATATAGACATGCAGTTTACAGCAGGTTATACAGTTTTATACTCAAACTAGGATTTAAACGCACACCCACTAGGTTTCTCTAACTAACACTCCCTCAGTGGTCAAGGAATAGAAAGGATATTATATTACCCGGAAAGGAGAGATAACGCTGGCCAGGTGATTCGTTCTCTCTCTCTCGACGTCGTCTCTACGTCCCTGACGTAGGGTCCTTACTTCCGCAATGGTTAGTCTCCGGAGTCTCCCTCACAAACACACTGGCACCAAACCTGCAATTCTTCAGTTTTAACTTCAAGCCTGTCTTTTCGAATGATGCTGTCTTCTCCGGTTGGCTTAAAGTTGCTGGAGTGGTCAGTGTCATCCCCTGATTGGCTCTGTTCCAAGGGGCTAGGTAGCATCACCTCATTACTCCTTTTCTAAATAAGGACTGGTGTCTCATCAAAGCTCCTTTGTCCCTCTAAGAAGCGGAACGAATTCAAACCGGTTCTGGCCAGTTCAGACCAGTGACTGAACTCCAGGTCACCTCAGTTCAAAAGTCAGCGTCTTTGTTAGCAATTCGAATTAAGCTCAGTAGTTTTCTGCAGCCCCTGGCCAACATCTCCCCGGCTGCTTTCCTGCCTGGCAGGCAACCAGCGTGTCAATCAAGCTGGCTATCGGGTGGGAAACCTTGTGAAAAATTTTAAAGCAGGCCCTACCATTGATTTCAATAGGACCTGCGGGAAACCCTTATTTCCAGGTTTCCCATCCGCAAACCCCTCCACTCCCCCCCTCTTTCCGGCTCCAAGTTAATATCGGGGCCGATGTGCAAGAGATATAGCAATACATTCTGATGTGACTTATGTCATTGTGTTATGGAAGAAGGACTGCAAACAAACTTTTATGAAGGGGGATGCTCTTGACTTTTTTACTGGATTGTGTGATATTAGTGGTGGTGGTTGGCTTGCTTGCAAGTTGGTCAGCAAAATGTGGGGATTCAGCAATCAATTCTGTAAGCTAGCGAGTAGAACAGGTAGAAAATGGCTGCTTGTGTTTATAGCTGATGACGAATCATCGAAGTGAGTTCATAAACTATTCATGAAATTGTGCTTATATTCATTGTTAACACTTTTGCCTTTATGTATATACTGAATGTTAGGAAATTCCAGAGCCAGTTACTTAGACCATAAGACCATAAGACCATAATAATAGGAGCAGGAATAGGCCATTTGGCCCTTCGAGCCTGCTCCACCATTTAATGAGATCATGGCTGATCTGATTTTTAGCTCAACTCCACTTTCCTGCCTTTTCCCCATATCCTTTGACTCCCTTGCTGATCAAAAATTTGTCGAACTCAGCCTTGAATGTATTCAATGACTCAGCCTCCACAGCTTTTTGGGGTAAAGAATTTCAAAGATTCATGACCCTCTGGGAGAAGAAATTCCCCCTCATTTCCTTAAACGGGCGAGCCCTTACTCTGAGACTATGCCCCCTAGTTTTAGATTCCCCCATGAGGGGTACCATCCTCTCAGCATCTACCCTATCAAGTCCCTTCAGAATCTTGTATGTTTCAATAAGATCTCCTCTCATTCTTCTAAACTCCAATGAGTATAGACCCAACCTGTTCAATCTTTCCTCATAAGACAACCCTTCCATACCCGGAATCAACCTAGTGAACCTTCTCTGAACTGCCTCCAATGCAAGTATGTCCTTCCTTAAATAAGGGCACCAGAATTGTATGCAGTACTCCGGGTGTGGTCTCACGAGCACCCTGTACAGTTGTAGCATGACTTCCCTGCTTTTGTACTCCATCCCCCTAGAAATAAAGGCCAATATTGCACTGGCCTTCCGGATTACCTGCTGCACCTGTATGTTGACTTCTTGTGTTTCATGTACGAGGACACCCAGATCCCTCTGTACTGCAGCATTTTGTAGTATTTCTCCATTCAAATAATATTTTGCTTTTTTATTTTTTCTCCCAAAGTGGATGACTTCACATTTTCCCACATTATATTCCATCTGCCAAATTTTTGCCCAATCGCTTAACCTGTCAATATCCCTTTGCAGACACATTGGGGCCGATTTTCAGATGGCCGAGCGGGTGCGTTGGGGGTGGGGGGGCTCGTAAAATGGCGGAATCTGGGAGCGGGTTCGGAGCCCGGCTACAACCCGCTGACTTCCGAATTCCCCAGTGATGCATTCGGATGCGCGCGCAGCTCCCGAATGCGGGACTTCCACTGGCAATTAAAGCCGGCGGGATGCAGCCGTTGAATGTCAAGGGGAGGTGGTTAGACTCTCTCTTGTTGGAGATGGTCATTGCCTGGCACTTTGCTGGTGCGAATGTTACTTGCCACTTATAAGCCCAAGCCTGGATGTTGTCCAGGTCTTGCTGCATGTAGGCTCAGACTGCTTCATTATCTGAGGGGTTGCAAATGGAACTGAACACTGTGCAATCATCAGTGAACATCCCCATTTCTGACCTTATGATGGAGGGAAGGTCATTGATGAAGCAGCTGAAGATGGTTGGGCCTAGGACACTGCCCTGAGGAACTCCTGCAGCAATGTCCTGGGGCTGAGAAGATTGGCCACCAACAACCACTACCATCTTCCTTTGTGCTAGGTATGACTCCAGCCACTGGAGAGTTTTCCCCCTGATTCCCATTGACTTCAATTTTACCACGGCTCCTTTCTGCCACACTTGGTCAAATGCTGCCTTGATGTCAAGGGCAGTCACTCTCACCTCACCTCTGGAATTCAGCTCTTTTGTCCATGTTTGGACCAAGGCTGTAATGAGGTCTGGAGCCGAGTGGTCCTGGCGGAACCCAAACTGAGCATCGGTGAGCAGGTTATTGGTGAGTAAGTGCCGCTTGATAGCACTGTCGACGACACCTTCCATCACTTTGCTGATGATTGAGAGTAGACTGATGCGGCAGTAATTGGCCGGATTGGATTTGTCCTGCTTTTTGTGGACAGGACATACCTGGGCAATTTTCCACATTGTCGGGTAGATGCCAGTGTTGTAGCTGTACTGGAACAGCTTGGCTAGAGGCGCAGCTAGTTCTGGAGCACAAGTCTTCAGCACTACAGCCGGGATGTTGTCGGAGCCCATAGCCTTTGCTGTATCCAGTGCACTCAGCCGTTTCTTGATATCACGTGGAGTGAATCGAATTGGCTGAAGACTGGCTTCTGTGATTGTGGGGATATCGGGAAGTGGTCGAGTTGGATCATCCACTCGGCACTTCTGGCTGAAGATGGTTGCAAATGCTTCAGCCTTGTCTTTTGCACTCACGTGCTGGACTCTGCCATCGTTGAGGATGGGGATGTTTATAGAGCCTCCTCCTCCTGTTAGTTGTTTAATTGTCCACCACCATTCACAATTGGATGTGGCAGGCCTGCAGAGCTTTGATCTGATCCGTTGGTTGTGGAATTGCTTCCGCTGTTTAGCATGCATGTAGTCCTGAGTTGTAGCTTCACCAGGTTGGCACCTCATTTTTAGGTACGCCTGGTGCTGCTCCTGGCACGCTCTTCTACACTCCTCATTGAACCAGGGTTGATCCCCTGGCTTGTTGGTAATGGTAGAGTGAGGAATATGCCGAGCCATGAGGTTACAGGTTGTGCTGGAATATAATTCTGCTGCTGCTGATGGCCCACAGTGCCTCATGGATGCCCAGTTTTGAGCTGCTCGATCTGTTCTGAATCTATCCCATTTAGCACGGTGGTAGTCCCAAACAACACGTTGGATAGTGTCCTCAGTGCGAAGACGTGACTTCATCTCCACGAGGACTGTGCGGTGGTCACTCCTACCAATACTGTCATGGACAGATGCATCTGCGACAGGTAGATTGGTGAGGACGAGGTCAAGTAAGTTTTTCCCTCGTGTTGGTTCTCTCACCACCTGCCGCAGGCCCAGTCTAGCAGCTATGTCCTTCAGGACTCGACCAGCTCGGTCAGTAGTGGTGCCACCGAGCCACTCTTGGTGATGGACATTGAAGTCCCCCACCCAGAGTACATTTTGTGCCCTTGCTACCCTCAGTGCTTCCTCCAAGTGGTGTTCAACATGGAGGAGGACTGATTCATCAGCTGAGGGAGGGCGGTAGGTGGTAATCAGCAGGAGGTTTCCTTGCCCATGTTTGACCTGATGCCATGAGATTTCCTGAGGTCCAGAGTCAATGTTGAGGACTCCCAGGGCCACTCCCTCCTGACTGTATATCACTGTACCGCCACCTCTGGTGGGTCTGTCCTGCCGGTAGGACAGGACATACCCAGGGATGGTGATGGAAGTGTCTGGGACGTTGGCTGAAAGGTATGATTCTGTGAGTATGGCTATGTCAGGCTGTTGCTTGACTAGTCTGTGGGACAGTTCTCCCAATTTTGGCACAAGACCCCAGATGTTAGTGAGGAGGACTTTGCAGGGTCGACTGGGCTTGGTTTGCCTTTGTCGTGTCCGGTGCCTAGTGGTCCGATGCCGGGTGGTCCTTCCGGTTTTATTCTTATTGTGACTTTTTTTAGCGAGATTTTACAACTGTGTGGCTTGCTTGGCCATTTCAGAGGGCAATTAAGAATCAACCACATTGCTGTGGGTCTGGAGTCACATATAGGCCAGACCGGGTAAGGACGGCAGGTTTCCTTCCCTAAAGGACATTAGTGTCCCAGATGGGTTTTTCGACAATCCGGTAGTTTCATAGCCACCATTACTGATACTGATATTTTAATTCCAGATTTTATTTAATTAATTGAATTTTGCACCTCGCAAATGTGCTGCTACCCCTCGATCATTCTCCTTTTCAATGATGGCCCCCAGGGTTCAGCATCTCTATCCAGCTGAGCAGAGCCTGGAGAAGAGTGCTCCCACCAACGCGGACTCTCCACAGCTGCCCCTGCCACCAGTGTCTGCTCGTGCTCACGTGTGTGGTGAATCACCATGTGCGACCCCAACTAAGTGAGGACGGGGACCCACTGAGGTGTGTGTATCTGCGCTGGTGGATGGCTCACTCAGATGCGACGGTGCCCCCTCAGAGGCCGGCAGATCCTCTGAGGAATTGCCCTCCGCCATCACGGCAGTCGCTGAAGGCTCTGTTAGAGAACAGAAGGCAATATTAAGCATGATGACAGATGTTGAGGTGCTGAAGATGGCAAGGCATGTTAACATCATTTGCTATTGTGAGTGCTGAATGTTAAAGTTCTGTCACCAGCCATTTGTCGGGTGGAAGTCTCGGCGTCCCCGACGGACAGGCACTCGGGGGTGTGGCTCATTTCCAGAGCCTCCTGCTCCGCGTCTGTGAGGACGACCAGATGTTGCGGCCCCACTCCGGTCTTCGCTCTCTCCCGTGCATTCTGGGCTCTCTTCTCCTACAAGGGGAGAAAGTAGAGAGTCGTGAGTGAGGGATGGTGACGTGGCCAACCACTGAATGCATTGGTTTGGGTGAGGCTAACCGTGAAAGAGATGCATCAGAGGGTGAGTATGAGACAGAGCCATGACGTTGTATGAGGATTGGGTTGAGTGGTAGTGGTGGGATGAATACTGGGGAGGTGAGTAAGTGTAAGTAAGTTGAGGATAAGCTTTGAGTGGGTGTGAGGAGTGATGTGATAGAGTAGTGTTGGCAGTGCAGAAGGAATTGTGGGGTGGAGGCAGTGATGTGGAAGACGGAGTGTCGGAGAATGAGTAAGTGTACTCACTTTGGCTGACCTAATTAGGTCATTGAAGCGCTTCCTGCACTGTATCCATGTGCGGACATTGCTGCTGCCCTCTTCTTTTTTATATTCTTGTAGAAGCTTTTACTGTCAGTTTTTATATTTCTTGCTAGTTTACTCTCATAATTTATTTTCTCCCTCTTTATTATTCTTTTAGTCATCCTTAGCTGGTTTTTAAAGTTTTCCCAATCTTCGGGCTTACCAGTAATCTTGTACGCTTTTTCTTTTAACCTGATACCATCCTTGACTTCCTTCGTTCACCATGGTTGGTTCACCCTTTTTGTGGAGTCTTTCCTCCTCACAGGGATATATTTTTGTTGTGAGTCATGAAATATCTTCTTAAATGTTTGCCACTGCTTATCCACCATCCTACCATCTAATCTGTTTACCCAGTCCACTTTAGCCAATTCCGCCCTCATTCCTTTATAATTGCCCTTATTTAAGTATAATACAGTAGTTTCAGACCCAAGATCCTCGCTCTCAAACTGGAAGTGAAATTCTATCATGCTTCCCAAGGGATCCTTTACTTTGAGATAATTATTTAATCCTGTTTCGTTGCCCATTACCAGATCCAAAATGGCTTGTTCTTCTGGATTTGTGAATGTAAAGCTATTTTATAAAATATAAGCTGTCATTTATCCTCTTGTGCCAACTATATTCAGTGTAGTGAACAAAAAAAGCAGAATTAACTGCCTTCCTACAAATAGCTGAATAAACTTGAACTCAGAATATTCCAGTTGTAAAGGTGCAGCACAATTTGTGGGATGCGGCATTGCTCAAAGACATTTGGTGTATTTTTCATGCTGTATATCTGGAAGCACCAACAGATTAGGGTTTTATCCAGAAACACAGGTGGGTAACCCTCATCTGCCCTTTGGGACACCTTATCTTTTTTAATATTTGCAGGAATTTGTCAGTCACGGGCGTGGAATAATTTAAGTTCTTCTACTCCTCAGCAATGTTTTGAAGTTCGAGCCGCAAGAACGGCTGTTGGCACCTAATGTGAAGGGGCTCAGAGTATCTGTTTTAACAAGCTGTACTTCAAAAGAATTCAGCAACACAAAAAAAGTACTTCTGCTGATATAATCACTTCTCTGTTGCTAATGTGGCCTTGGCTGTTTGCCTTTGCAGCCCCCAGTGAGCCTTTGCTGTGCAAATTCGCTGATGGAGGGCAGAAGAAAAGACAGAATCAAAGCAAATATACACAAAATGGAAGGCCGTGGCCCAGAGAAGGAGAGGTGAGTTGTTTTATAAGACTGAAGTTCTGAAAGAAAAGAGATTGTAAGGTCAGTGTTAAGAGACTATTATATATTCTTCATCTTTTTTTCCTCCACAGACTGGCAATGGGGATGTTAACATATTTGTTATGATAAATACAAAATTAAGGAAAGGCAGCTGATTCAGCATACTAATAATTAGTCTGTTGATCAAACTGCTAATTTTGGGAAATCTATCACCAACAATCCCAAATCAAAACCCGTCACAGAGCTGTGGCTGTGCATACTCACCCACCAGCAGACTGGTTCCCTTTTCCAGGTTCTCTAACAACCATGATAACCATCACTAGCATCTGTCACTCTGCTTGATAATGGAGGGAGGGAGGGAGACAGGACCAGCAGATCAGGTGCATCAGACCTTCTTGAAAGTAAACTGTATCCTGCAGAAGGATTATCCTTTGGTAGCAAAAATAAAGTAAGTTGCAACACTCTTCCATGTTTGCCTGGAACAGCTATTATGCATATTTGTAATCCTCTCCAATTCTGATCATCCTGAGGGATGCAGATTTGCAAAGAATGAAATCAACATTGCCTTTGGCCTTAATTGACCTTCCTCGTATGGAAAAATTAAAGGGACTGTCTTCAGGAAACTTTACTTGGAAAAGTCTTGTTTAAGGAGAGGGAGAAGAACCAGAAGAGCCACGTGGCTCTTAAAGCAAAATGACATCACACGCATATGAGGCAATGCTGGCTTTCAACATCATTTATGGTGCTGCATGTGTGTTCATGAGCAAATGACAAAAGTTTCCCAAATGCTATTTCATGAAGAATGCCTTTTAAATATTTCTAAATCCCCAAATAATCAGCATTATAAAATGTCCTTCGTAGTTGAAAATTAAGTCAGTATTTCGCATGGAGAGAAAAGGACCTAACAGTTACTTTATTTCATCTTAGATTAATACTGAAGAATGTTTTACATCAGCATTGAATACAGTTTTGTAGCAGTACAAGTGCAAGGGGATCCAATGCCATCCTTGCTTTAGGGCCTTGGGTTTGAGCCCAGCCCAGGGGAGATAGCACAGAAGACTCAACTCTGGTGACTGTTAAGAGTCCTAAGTGAAGTATGTTTGAACAAACTTCAAACTGGTTCCCAGTCGATCACAAAGATATCCTTAAAGTAAACAGTTAATACCATCTTTCTTTATCAAAGTTTCAAACAATACTCCAATTTTCTCTGTATATTAATGTCTGTGGGGTGTTTGACCATGAAGCATCACAACTACACCCAGTCCTGGTCTCACATGACATCCGCCGTATCTACTTCCCAATACAAGTCAATAGGAATGACCAGGAGCAGGAACCCTGGCTGATATTTCCCTTCCATAAGCCTAGAGGCACCAAAGGCAATTATAGCCTCCATACTGCCATCCTTGATGACCAGGAATCGAATCTGGGGCCATCTGGTTTGTATGTCTATTTTTAAAAATTATTTATGGGCCAGAAATTGCTTTCAAAATAATGGTGAAAACATTCAACAGCGCTCACCATTATTAATGGCAAAATCAAAGAGCAACACACACAGTCAAACGCAGAAATCCAGAACTTGCTCTTCCTGGTTCGCCGGCGATCTGACAGCTTTGCCTTAAAGGGATATCGCTGACTGCAATCAATGGAATCAATGGACCAGCGCCAACTTGCTGTCCTGCCCAGCTGGCAACTAACTAATCTCGCCACAAAACAGGCTCAGTTTTTAAAGCCTAAACTAAGTTTTAACAGCGTGGTAAGTCTTAATGACTGCCAAACAAACTCTCTGGCACTAAAAATTAACTTTTAAAATCATTGCTCCTGATTTTAATAAGTTTTTGGACATTTAAAAAAAAGTTTTAAGAATTTTTTTTAAAATTAACTTTTTAAAAAACTTTTTCTTTCTGCCTCTTTTTTCTGAGTCTTTTGATCTTACCCTCTCTTTATTTCGCTTTCTCTGTCATTTTATAATACCTTATCGGGCTCACCAGGTTTTTAGTTTGCGTGATTTGTGAATGAACTGCACTTCCCGGTTCTCACAGCGTGGCTTGCTTCAAGCTGATTGGTTGAGGGGCTTTAGCGATCCACTCACATGGCCCAGGAAAGGACACTGATGTTATTTGAACTCACAGTTCAAGGAAGTTGCCGCCAAAAAGAACATGGTAACTTAGTGGGTGAATTTAAATCTAATGAGTGACGACCGCTGCATGTTGGCCGCTTGGAGCAATTTACAGGCCCATGTTTCTCCAGTCTTAAACTGCATCGTGCATATGTTGCAGAGGTACCGATTACTACAACAGAATCATTTAATTTAGTGCCACCTAGTGGAGCTTGTGCCTGTGTTATACTGTTTGTTTGGCTGTCTTCTCTTTATCCCTTTATAAGAAACCCAGGTTGTGGTCCCATTGTTGTGGGAATTAAGAGGAGTGCTGCTCTGGAACTCTTGTAATTTATTAATTTGAGGCACATGCAGTTGAGCAATAACAGCTCACCAGGTCCGTTCTTGGAAAGACAGCCTGGTTAGCTGGCAATGCAATTATTACCACTATCCTGAGAATCTTTGCCAAAACTAAATAAGTATACAAATTTAACAAAATAGCCTCATGTGTGCAACTGAGTTTAGTTTTGCTCTTGAAGGGACTGTCAGCGAACACTGGTGTTGCTCTTTAAAAATTACCAAGAACATAGGAAGTTCTTTCTGAGGAGGCAATGGAAAATGTGACAGATCGGGATTGTTTTTAGGAGGAGAGCAATAAATTATACATATAAGACAACTATAAAGGCCTGAAATTTTAATGTAGTAGCTGTGCATGTTTTTTTTAGTGTTTGTTTTTTCCTCCTCCAAATGGCTCTCATTATTCTCTGACAGAGAGGGCAGACAGATGACAGCTCCCAGGCCTGTGTGTTTCCCATGGTGTATGTTTCTGCTGGGATAGGAACATAAGAACAGGAGGAGGCCATTCAGCCCCTCAATCTTGATCCGCCATTCAATTAGATTATGGCTGATCTGTACCTCAACTCCACGTACCCGACTTTGTTCCATATTCCTTGATAACCCTTAACTAACAAAAAATCAATCAATCTCAATCTTGAAAATTTCAATTGACCCAGAATTCACAGCCTTTTGGGGGGAGTGAGTTCCAGATTTCCACTACTCTTTGTGTGAAAAAATTCTTCCTGATGTCTGAGAGTGGTCCATGGGTGGCCTCAATATGATCAAGTATTTAAGAAGGGATGGCTGTAGCTGATCATGTGACATTAATTTGATGACCTCATTGTGACTTGGTGTGATAAGATTTAAGATTTAAAAACTTTAACATAAATGTGCAAACCCAATTCGCAACACAAAGTAGCATGTTGTCTGAAATAAAAACAGAAAATGCTGGAGAAGCTCAGCAAGTCAGGCAGCATCTGTGGAGAAAGAAACAGAGTTAACGTTTCAGGTCGAAGACCTTTCGTCATGATGTCTGTAGTTGAAGGGCCATAGAATCATAGAATCATAGAAGTTACAACATGGAAACAGGCCCTTCGGCCCAACATGTCCATGTCGCCCAGTTTATACCACTAAGCTAGTCCCTCTATACCCATCTTACCCATGTAACTGTCCAAATGCTTTTTAAAAGACAAAATTGTACCCGCCTCTACTACTGCCTCTGGCAGCTCGTTCCAGACACTCACCACCCTTTGAGTGAAAAAATTGCCCCTCTGGACCCTTTTGTATCTCTCCCCTCTCACCTTAAATCTATGTCCCCTCGTTAAAGACTCCCCTACCTTTGGGAAAAGATTTTGACTATCTACCTTATCTGTGCCTCTCATTATTTTATAGACTTCTATAAGATCACCCCTTAACCTCCTACTCTCCAGGGAAAAAAGTCCCAGTCTATCTAACCTCTCCCTGTAAGTCAAACCATCAAGTCCCGGTAGCATCCTAGTAAATCTTTTCTGCACTCTTTCTAGTTTAATAATATCATTTCTATAATAGGGTGACCAGAACTGTACACAGTATTCCAAGTGTGGCCTTACTAATGTCTTGCACAACTTCAACAAGACATCCCAACTCCTGTATTCAATGTTCTGACCATTGTTCTGACCCATCTCCAATTATTTTCAGTACTTCCATTATACAACACTGTGCTACAATGTGAATTTTTGCAATTCCTTTGCATGGGATATTCTTACTTAAAATGACAAAACAAACAGTCCTGAGGGGGACCCAGTATGGGCTCTGGGCCAGCGGTCCCATCTTAAAACCCAGTGCGCAATGACCTTGCCACCTTAATTTTTCTTGGATTCCCAAGTGATCGATCATGTTAGATCATCCGGGCACAGTTCTGAACAGAGTTAACGTGCTGAGCCAAAAAGAGTGAGTGCAGAGACGAACCCATAAAACTAAAGCAGAACCCAAGGGAGTACTGGCGGTGTTCACAAAGACACAGCAGATGTGGCAGCTGGTCCCTGCGAGAGGGGATTGCATGATTGCAGGAGGATGGTGGGAAAAGAAAAAAATAGATGGGAAAAATTGCAAACCAAATTTTTTTTGATAGACTACCACTGAGCTTGCAGGATGGAAAGCCTGCATGATACTTTCCCAAATAGTAGCAGCTGCTTTTTTTTTTACCGAGCCCAGCAGTTGGTGTTAGCTTAGCCTAAAAGTATTCAGATTATAGTACATTTAGAATATTTTCAGGGTTCAGTGACAGGATATAAAATATATTTAAAATTTGTAAGATTGCCATCACAGTGCCTGCTGTAAACAATATGCCGTGCCCTCACTCTATTTCAACAATGACATGAGAAACTAAACTCTCGGAATAAAGTACAACAAACACTGTATCCAGCACTCTAAAGGGAGTTAATACTATATCAATTGAATAGATTCTGCTCAGGAAGACCATGCAGGAACCGTGGGCCACTATTTTTGTGTAACTAAAAGTTGTGTAACTTTTCACCTCTAGATTTTGTAAAACCATCTGTCCTTGAATGTCCAGTGGTGTTTCCATGACGGTACCTCTGAGCTTTTTTTTGTTGCCTCTTGCATACACACCTAATGGACATTTACAGTGTGCTGCAAGCTATACGGCACCATGGTCTGAGAGACCATTTGGCTTGTTGGAGAACTTCACATAGGAGTAGTTTGGACTAAAAGCCTTTCTATACTAGGGAGTAAATCCACCCCTCTTAGTACCACAAAGGTGGCAGTTTTGGTTCAGTGGTAGCACGTTTGCCTCTCAGAAGGTTGGGGGTTCATGCCCTATTCCAGAGACTTGAGCACATATTCTAGGCAGACACTTCAATGCAGTAATGAGAGAGTGCTGCACTGTTAGAGGTGCTATCTTTTGAATGACACATTAAACCGAGGCCCCTTATGACCTCTCAGGTTGATGTAGAAGATCCTAATGCACTATTCAAAGATGAGCAGGAGTTCTCCCAATGTAATGGCCAACATTTATGCCTCAACTAACATCACTAAAAATGTTTATGTGGCCATTTATCTCATTATTATTTGTGGGACATTGTCATGTGCAAATTGGCTGTCATGTTTCCCTAAATTACAGCAGTGACTGCTGATCAAAAGAATTTCATTGGCTGTGAAATACTTGCGACATCCTGAGGACATGGAAAGTGCTTTTGTCCTTATATAATTGACATGTTTGTTACACTGGCCTGAATCACTCCCAAATAAAGTAACAAGAATTACAATTAGTTGTATTTGTTGGAATAAATAAAGAGATGATTTGCCATTAAGTGGTAATTTTAATGCAAATTACAGAAAAAGATAATCTGGGCATAACAAACATTCAGACAGTATTTACGTTGATTTATAAATTTCAATGATGATACATCATCATTAAAAACTAATGGAATAAAAACATTAATTAAGCAAATAATTGGTGTAGTGCAGAATTCATTCTGAATAGTTTTCTGGTGTGCTTTGTTATGGCTATACATCATACTGCAAGAAGGGCCTAGAAGGTGTTAGCCATGGCTCAGTGATAGCACTCTTGCCTCTGAGTTAAAAGGTTGTAGTTTCAAGTCCCACTCCAGAAACCTGAGTACAAAATCTAGGTTTTTTTGTATTCGTTCATGAGATGTGGGCGTCGCTGGCAAGGCCAGTATTTATTGCCCATCCTTAATTGCCCTTCAGAAGGTGGTGTTGAGCTGCCTTCTTGAATCGCTGCAGTCCGTGTGGTGAAGGTTCTCTCACAGTGCTAACACTCCAGTACAGCACTGATGGGGTGCTGCACTGTTGGAGGTACCGCCTTTTGGATGAGACATTAAACCGAGGCCCTGTCTGCCCTCTCAGGTGGACGTAGAAGATCCCATGGCACTATTTCGAAGAAGAGCAGGGCAGTAGTTTCCGGTGTCCTGACTAATATTTATCCTGCAATCAACATCACTAAAACAGAGTATCTGGTCATTATCACATTGCTGTTTGTGAGCAAATTGGCAGCTGCGTTTCCTACATTACAACAGTGACTGCACTTTAAAGTACTTCATTGGCAGTAAAGCGCTTTGGGATGATGGGCGTTATATAAATGCAAGTCTTTCTTTTCAGTTTACACCAGTGGACTAAGTCAGCGCACTGAAAGTTGAATTTTTTCAAGTAGTGCTGAATGGAGTGGTGAGCAAGTAGGAAAAAATGGTTTTATCTAAATTTTTCCCTCATGACCTACAAATAAAATACATTGATTTTTTAAAAAATAAAAGAAACGTATCGAAATTCAAATCAATAAATCCTCTGAATTAAATTCTATTTCATATGAACCGAGGAGCAGGGGTTTGAAGATTCACATGATGAATGGTTCTTCAAAGTGCATGGGCACATTTATCAATGAGGTTTTTGAGGTATTGACGCATACAGTGAGGTAAAGGAGGTTGCCACTCAAGGGCACCCTCCCCAGAGAAGAATCATCTGAAATGCCTGGCAGGAAATAGCGGACAGGGTGATTGCTCTCTGCAACACCCAGAGGCTGCAATTGTGGCAGAAGATGGAAGACCTGAGGAAAAGTACCAAGGCAATGCTGTCCAACAGCTTCCTATATCAAGTATTTGCCCCAAGTGCACATAACACAAAACGCTTGCTCAGAACCTGTTACCCTTGTACTGCACACCCCTGAAAAACTTTCATGCAACTTTACAGTCCTTTGAATTCTCAGTAAGCATGGTCATTCAGCAATATGGGATTCATACAGGAATCTTAAAGGGGCTTCACATAGCAAATCCTTTCAAAAACCCTAGTTTCATGAATCATATTCAATTACTGAATGGACTGCAGGTCGAGCACATGTCTGTCGCTGTGTGTGCTCCTTGAACTTATATCTCAAGCCAAGTTCTCTGCTTGCAAGACAAGATAATGTATAATATATGGAACAGAGTCGAACTGGAGGGGGGGGGATCAGAAATTACAGACCCTTCACTCCCTTTGAGAAGGTCACCCTAGACATCTTTGCCTATGAGCACATTGAGGGAGTGGGGAAGATGAAGCCGGAGCTGGTACTATCCTGCAGTAGTTATGCTTTGTCTTCTCTCTCACACACAGCCACACATATATCACTCCCACAATAACTTACAATGCAAACTCAGTTTGAGGGTTTCGATTGTTGCCAGCATTCCTGCATATTTTCCTTTTCAGTCATTGTAGGACTGGGAAGAGCAATCCACCAGCACTGGCAGTGATACCCCAACAAGCCACACCAATATTTGCAAGCAACAGCACAACTATACACCCTGTGGGATGCAGATAGTGAACCTGAAGGGTCACCAATGGGCAAGTCACAGTGCACAGGTGAACAAGAGCAAGTTGTGGATCCAGTTGAGATGCATTAAACTGCTGACTGGATGGCCATGTGGATGCTATGAATGATCCCCATGTACTTTGTGAATTCTAGCAGTGTGGTGTAATGGACAGCTGTGTAATGCTTCTGATGGTACTCACTGGGAAAGAGAAAGAAAGTGTGGGCCTGCCAAACAAGTCATCAGTCACTTGTTTGATAGATCTGTGCAGCAAATTGGTTGACATTGCAAATAATGCCTGTGCTGGCCTCAAAAGAGCCCAGTCTAGAAAAGCTGAGGAAGGACTCTGTTGATAGCGCTGCCCCTTTGATGAACGTTAGCTGCAGTGTCTTTGTAGCAGATGGTACAACTCTGCAAAATGTCTTTCTGCTGACCCAGATTCTGTGGAGGCAGTTCCCTTGGCCATTGCCAAGTAGTGTGCCTGGATCTATAGATATGCTTGTTGGCATAATGTCAGCTACAGACGGTCTGACTCATCTGTCATCTGACCTTCCTGGCACAACTCTTCTGATTTTGTTCGTCCATTTACACAAAATCCTATGATGGTGCAATTTGAAAGTAAACCACATTTAAAAAAAACTACAAGATACATTTAAGGGTTCTCTTCCCAGCAAGTGATAGCCTTAGTGGCCTTTCATACCCACTTTAAATGGGTGGACTTAATGATGATTGAGAACTTGTCGGGAAAGAGTGAAAGTTAAGAGCTGTGTCCTAATGCCTTTTCAACATATAATGAAGCACATTCTGCATCAGAGCAAACAACACTGGTGAGAAACCAGGTACACAACTCTGTGCAGCACACAATGTGTAGCTTGGTGAGTTTGGGAAATTTGGATTTTCTCATCTATTTGCCACTGGCAGAACTGTTTCTGCCAAGTGGAATTTTTACCTTTATATTTTGGTGTGGTGTTCTGAATCCACATAATATATGTGGATGTAAATAGAAGCTTTGCATAATTATGTTGGAAATTGCATAAGTCAAGACACCCTTGACATTCACGTAATATTTAGCAGGTCTCCCAGGACAGAATAGTACCGCATTTCGCTGAACATTTATGAAACCATTGTAATTATACCCGGGAGGGTGACCAGCCATTATGGACCTAATGTACAAGATCAGTAAATAATTACGGATGAGGAAGGCCATTCGGCCCATCTTAATTCCTACCCACCTAGAGAGATCCTAATCTTCCCCAACCAGTTGTAGCTATCCATTGTTTCTTAAACAATTCCAGGGTTTTTGCCTCCACTATTTTATCTGGAAGTATATTCCACATATGGTTCACTCTTTGTGTGAAGAAGAATTTCCTGATATCAAAGCTAAAATGATCTTTTACTAGTTTGAACCCATGTACCCTAGTTCCACTCCAACTGTTTAAATTAATATTCTAGGTTAACTTTTTCAATATCATTTATAGACCCCCCCCTCAGACACTTCCTTTCTAGGCAGGAAATCCCATGTTTCTCCAGTCTGATACATCAGACCCCTGACACTGGGGATCAGCTTTATGACTCTTCTCTGCACTGCCTTCAGCACTTGAATGTCTCTCTTATTTCTTGAAGACCAGAACTGGATGCAGTCAAGGTGCGGTCTGACCAGAACACTAAAGTTTGATCATTACTTCCCCTGACTTGGATTCTATTGTTTTGGCTATGTAGTTCAACATCCTTTGGCTTTGTTGATTGCTGCTCTGCTTTGATTCGACGTGTTTAGTATTGAATCTACTAAGACTCCTAAGACTCATTCAGCCTCATCCTTAGCTATTTCAACACCATTTATGAAGCACACGTGCTGTCTATTTCTCATTACTATGCATAACAATTTTCACTTGTCTGTATTAAATTTTATCTGCCATTGTTCTACCTACTCACATTTCCAATTCACTCTGGAAAACTGAACATGCATAAAAAAGATACTGGAGTCATAAGTGAGAAGAAAAAAAACATCTTTTACTTCAACAACTAGCAAAGTATTACAGGTGAAGTATAAAAGACATATAGGGTAGAAATTGCTGTCAGTAATTTTATTGTCTGAGCACTTAATGCAACATTATTAATTTTTTATCTCCTATTTTAATGGAAGCGTTAACTTGCTTAAATAAATGAGTTAAACTCTCCCACACCATCCCACTCATCCATCACCCCTGCCCTTTCTGACCTACATTGGCTCCCAGTCCCACAACGCCTCAGATTAAAAATTCTCATTTAAATCCTTTCATAGCTTTGTCCTGCCCTATCTCAGCAATCTCCTCTAGCCCTACAACCCCCACCCCTCAAAACTCTCCATTTCTTTAACTCTGGCTTCTTTTGCATGCCCCCTCCCTTCGCTCCATCATTGGTGGCCATGCCTTCAGCCATCTGGGCCCCACACTCTGGAATTCCCTCCCGAAACCTCTCTGCCTCCCCACCTTCCTCTCCTCCTCTGACCTGTTTGACCAAGCTTTTGGTCACCCCTCCTAATATCTCCCTCTTTGTGAGGGCAACCATATTTGTCTAATTACACCTCTGCGAAGAGCCTTGGGATGTTTCTTCTATATTAAAGGCGCTATACAAATGTCAGTTGTTGATATTAGTGTCTATGGTAAGAATCCATGATATAACACAACTAAGATTTAGTTGTCTTTTCCTGTTTACAGATTTCTAAACAATTAGCTGCTGAGCTATGGAAAGTCCTATTATAGGATGCTATACAGAGCAGTCTAGATAGGGAGGCAGCATCTCAGCTAAATGACGAGTAGATGCTGCCCTGGAACCACCACTGAGAGGCCTTCAGATGACTCAAGGAAGCTCTGAACAGCTGCATCTTTGGGCAATATGGAAGGTGCTTACTGGTTTTGCATCAATGTGATGAGCAGAGTGACTAGAGAGACTATCTGCCCTAACAACTGTATTAGGCCTAATTTCATACTACTATGCAGTCTCTCCATGACAGTTTATGTGTGGATATACCCAGGCTGTACACTGGTAATAATATTGACAATAACCTACTCACAAAGGCCCATTCCCTCCACTGTAAGGCTTTTGGATATTGAGCTGGAGGGGGAGGTGTCAAATCATCTGACTTGTGTGGCAGTCCTTTAAGCTCCTCTGCTGCTGGTGTTCTTCCTATATGTTTAGAGATAGCCCTGTGAAGAATCCAGTGATATGTATTCCCACCACTCAGCAGCACAGTGTGGATTCCTATTTCCTGGATGGCAATTGTATAATGGATTTGGATGTCTCTTCCTCTCCAGTGGGTTCCTCCCATATCTCATTTCCGTCCTGTAAGATAGTCATGGCCATTTAGATGGGCAACAAGGATATTATGTACTTTATAATGGAAGCGCACCAATACAGGCACGATGCAGGCAAGCAGGTTAAATGCTGATGTGGAATATTTATGAAGCACTTTCTGCACAATAATATTTGAGACAATAAAGTGCTAAATAAAGTGCTCCCACTATGAAGCCTCACTTAATCGGAATGCGGATTGAATAATTGGTTGAATAATGATTGAGTAATTCACTGCACTCTTGGTTTTCCAATTTTAATGACTGGAAAATCCAGAGTTCTATGAATTAGACATGCTGACTTCTGTTCCTGATTCTTTCATCCACTCTTCTGTCGAGTAAAGCTTTTTGCTTTACCTCACAACACTGATCCTACCAAGTAAGGCAAACATTTTAAGCAGAGTCTTCCAGCTAATTTTATTGTACTAGGGATTACTCAACAGGAAAATTAAAGTGTTAAACACTTACTGGACTGCTGGGGTGTTTCTTCCCTCAAGAATTAACCAAGGCAGTTTTACTAGAGTTTGGCTGGAGAAAACAATTTCTTTTCCCCCTGGTGAGATTGAGCTTTCTCAATGTGTTTTGGGCCTTTGTACACTGAAGTACACTGAAGTCAACCCTCCTTAGGCCATCCTCATTGTTGAGGTGTTTTCGGTAGTCCTGTGGCATTTAATTGAACGATTTCACAATTATGGACCATGTGTAAGTTCAGCTCATTGGTGCTGAAGCACTGACTGCATACTGAAGAAAAGATATTGGGCCGGAAATTGCTCTGAGTGGCGAACAGATGTCGCCTGTCGCTGCTCTTCTGGGAGCCAACTTGCTTTAATTGAGAGCTGCAGGAAGTTCAGGGGTCGTTCCCAGGCTCTTCTGAGAGGAGGAAAGGATCTCTCTGTCCACTCGACCAATCAGCTTGAAGCAAGCCTCGCTGTCAGAACCAAGAAGTGAAACTCATTCACAAACCATGAAGACTAAGAACCAGGAAGTATCCAATAAGATTAGTAAATGTACTACAAAATCAGATAGAGGACACAAGATAAAGAGGATAAGATTAAAAGACTGAGATAAAAGAGACAGTGACAAAGATTTTTTTTTAAAACTTAATTTTTAAATTTTAAATTTTTTTTAAATGTCCAAAAACAATTAAAATCAGGAGTAATGAGATTCCACATTTTTAAAAGGTAATTTTTAGTGCCAGAGAGATTGTTTGGCAGTCATTAATATTTACCACGCTGTTAAAACTTAGTTTAGATCTAAAAAACTCAGCGGACCAGTTTTGAAATGAGATTAGTTCGTTTCCAGCTGGGCAGGAGAGCAAGTTGGTGCTGGTTCGTTGATTGCAGCCAGCGAGGTCCCTTTAACGTGAAGCTTTCAGGTCACCGGCGATCCAGGAAAAGCAAGTTCCGGATTTCCATGTTTGACTGTGCATGTGCGGTCGCCAGAACTCGCTCTTCGATTTCGCCCTTAATAACATTATTTTAAAAGCAATTTCCAGCCCATTGTATCAATTTTTTTAACTAAAATAAACAGCTTCTGTGAAATGAAGCTGCTTCTACTTCCTCCTGCACCTTTGCCTCCACATCTGATACCATTAGCAAATGCAAAGTGCCTAAAGGCGCCAGTAGATTTTAATAATGACACATAATTTCTGTTTGGGTGTCTTAATTTACCAGCAGTGGCATGTCTTGCTGCTACATTTAAGAAATTTCAGCATTCCCACCTGGGTAGTAGAAGAGGCTTTACTGCATGAAGTTCAGAATATAATCCTCTAAATACCTAATGACCAGAAATCTGCCGGTTTCAATTATCAGATGATTATATCTATAATATGAGCCTTGTGAGGAACTCTGTGAGATACTTGCACAGCCATCATTGGAATAGAAACCTGTTCCCAGCAGCCATCCTTCTCCTTCCAGCTTGTACCGCCGGTGTGTAAGAGAGCTATCAGTAGGCTTGATACAGGCTGAATGGATTTCTTCACTGGAATGGGTTACTGGTATGATGTGCAGAAATGGAATTCTGTAAAAGTTGACCTTATTTTTGCAAATTTTTGAAAATATGAAATCTCCTTAGGTAATATATTCTGCCTTGTTGCAAATGATAGCAGAACACTTATTTTTGTGCTAGCCCTACTTTTAGCATAATTACTACATTCTAATTTTTTACAGTGCTAATGTATTATCACACAATAACTAAGGGATTGAGTCAATTATTAAAGGACAAGGCTAAGCCAATTTAATTTTCCACAGTATTTTTGCATGTTAAATACATGTTATGAGTAGTATATATGTAAGGTTTAAAAACTCTCACTTTTTGACACCAGACAGGAGCATGGGCCAGAATTCAGACTGTTAACACAATAGAGCTGATTCTGTGACTCTCACTCTAATCCAGCAAAACTTCATGCAGGCAGAAGACACTCACAAAATTATCCCGGTCCTGTTTGTGAAAGTTTTATGAATCATAGAATTATTGGAATTCATCATCAATGAGGAACTATGATGCAAACATGGAAGAGCTTTAGAAGTTATAGGAAAACAGTCATTCTTAACAAAATATCACAGTTTATAAACTTTTTGTTTATTCATTCTTGGGATATGGGCGCACTGGCAAGGCCAGCATTTATTGCCCATCCCTAGTTGCCCTTGAGAAGGTGGTGGTGGGCCTTCTTCTTGAATCGCTGTAGTCTGTGTGGCGAAGGTGCTCCCACAGTGCTGTTAGGTAGGGAGTTCTAGGATTTTGACCCAGCCCAGCGACGATGAAGGAACATCGATATATGTCCAAGTCAGGATAATGTGTGGATATTAAAGAATTACTTTGGACTGTGCATCATCTGAGGAAGTGTTTTTTCATCAGACTGCAACATTTTGCTTACAGAACTCTATGGAGTGCATAATGTGGGTGATGGACATGACAAATGTATTTTATACGCTCAGTAATGTGTTGGCACACACATCATACTGGTCTACATTACATCTGGTTGATGTATTAATAGAATGAATAAAATGACTTAATGCATAATGTTAATAATTACTGAATGGATGTCTGACAACTTGGTAGCAGTCAATAATCTGGTTGGTATCGCAGGTTCACCACTGCCCTTTATAGACTTTTACAATGAGGTGCCTTAACCTTTGGTTCTCCTTCAAGGTTATTCAGCTGCTTTCTACAGGTCCCTGCATCCCTCTTGGTTTTTCAAATTTTGATCATTTTTTTTAAAGGCGGTCATAGCCCAGTTATTTCAGCATCCACTTGATGTAGGCAATGAATGAATTTAATGAATTCTTTTGGTGAAATGTGTCCTGCTCCCCGAAATATGCCTTGTGCATTGGTGCAGTCTGGCTTGCCATCCTCTTTCTGCTGCTGTCAGTGTAAACTAAGTCACATTTAAACAAAAGTCACGTGGTTAGTTTCTGGTTGTTAAGCTGGTGTATTTTCATTATTACATGTTATGTTTCATTTTGTGGCTTAACTTACCTTCTGCAGTAAATTACTTTGCGGAAAACCAGAAAAAGCCATGCTAATAGTTAGGTTATAGCTAAGGTAACTAAATGTATAACAACTGGTTACTGCCAAAACATGCTTATTGCCTCAGAAAGGACTTATATGCAAACCAACTCTTCTCTATATTTAAGACAGGAGTCCTGATCTCTTTTTGCCAAGGAAACAATTCAGAATTTAAACTAAAATCCTTGTCACTTGGGTGATCAAGCTGCTCTAACAACAACATATAAAACAACAAAACATCTGCCAGGATGGGCAAAACCCATCATCGGTTTTTACAGTCTTAATGAAATTTTTAATTTTCATAGCACAAATCAGAGGTGAAAGTACTGTTTGGTGACACAATGTTACTCATTCACCAATTTGACACTGGATTTCCCTATAAAAGTACTACCTTCATGAAAAACCACGTTGACCAACCTTTTTTCATTTGCTCCTAGTATAACACAATGACATAAATCTTATTGGAAGACATTACTGTGTCGCTTGTACGTCTCAGTGGAAATGATGCACGGTTCTCCTGGTTCTCTCCCTCACAGCCAAAAACAAATGTTTGCCAAACACTTTCTCATGAGGATAATTTTCCTTTAAAGAACTTTTGTTTTAAAATCTCAGTACAAACAACTAGTTCCAGAAAGTGCCCAGTAATGGGGCTTCGATACATCGTTTGAATTAATAGAACTATCGACCATTTTTATGTTCTTGCAAAACAGAATGTTCAATTTAGACAGTATGAAATAAATAATGACAATGGTTTAGTTATTTAAGGATTCATTATTTTAAAATTGTTGCAATTCCCTTTTTTAGACTGGAATGGCTTTAACCTATGACCCCACTGCTGCTATGCAGAATGGGTGAGTATTTCCTGAGATCTGTGCTTACTTCTTATAAATTATAGGTGTGTTAGAAGGACCTCAGATTACCACCTCCTCCCCTAAAGCAGTTCCGAATGTAATACACAGCCACACACTGACATTAAAACATTCACAATGTAGACTGCTGCTTCGACCAGTCAGAGTACTAACATTTACAAACTGTATGTAATAACATTATTGAACAAATACTGCTAACTCTTAATAAATATAAGATTCCGTTCCCGGAACAAGCATTGAGCCCAATTCCAGCAATCCTTGTCATTTTTATTATTTGTCTGATATGCACTTAACATCTCTCACTTATACAGAAATAAGCTATTTCGTTTAGTATTTTGAGGAGAATTTTATTTTTGGCACAAAGCCATCTGATCCTAATAGCCTTTACAAGTGCTTGCACACAAAAGGATGATTCTATTCAGTTAGTGGCTCCAGTTAGCGGTGTCTACAATTTCATAATTAAGTTTTAATTCACATCTACTTCTGGTACAGTATAGTACTTTCAAAATGATGTATTATTTATCTTATAACAGTCTTGGAGGAATTGCCACAACACATTTTAAGTGCTGAACTGTAGCAATGTATCCCACCCCTCAACTTGTGGTTGTCCACTATGTCAGAATGTTTTTGTATAATAACAAAAATAATACAATCATATTCTTTACATAAAATTTATATTTATATAAAAATATATGTGTACACGCTTAACGGAACTGCTTTGGGAAGGGATGGCAACAATGTGGAAAATCCATTTTAAGTCCAGTGCTTTTCTACTGTGGGTAATAAATAGGCAGCAGATTTTGGCAAGGAAAGTCTGGTGATTATACTGCTTCCAGAAACATGAAGGTGCAACTGTGCATACAACACAAGTATGTACATGAGAACATGTTCATGTATGTACATATTTCAGAGAGAACAATGGTGTCCTCTAAGGCACATATTAGCAATCAACTTGACAATTAAATAATATGCCTGAACGTTGTTAAATATGAGATGTCACGATTACCCGACCTTTGATCTACGTAGTTCCACAATGAGCCATTGTACATGTGTTCCTTACGGACCTGCCTGCTCAGAAACACAGCACAGTAGAAGTTGGAAAGGGAATGATGCCAGCTGGAAATTTTTTTCTTAAACTAATATTGTGCTTACTTCCTACAGTTTTTATTCTTCACCATACAGTATTGCAACAAATCGTATGATTGCACAAACATCTATCACACCTTTCATTGCTGCTTCTCCTGTTTCAACATATCAGGTAGGGGAGAATTTTTCATGTTCTTTATTTTATCCCATTATTTTGTTGGCCGTTAAGTACACAAGGACTATTTCCAATTGTTTTTTGCTTCTGTAAGGCTATTTGATGCATGCAAATTAGTCAAAACATTGTCTACTTGGGGCTGTCTGGAAGTAGGACCACAAGGAGAAGTTGGATATGTTGGAATTGAGGTTCAAAACATTCTATTTTCAAACTTCTTATTGTCCCACCATCCAGAGGCTTCAGTTGAATCCCTTACAGATGTTGTGAGAGACATTGCAAGTTATTTCTGACATAACTTACTCAGACCATTTTACAGTTTCCCTTGTCAGCTCCTGGATACCTCTCCTAGTTGTTGGCCTTCATTGGTGAGCTGCAGCTTCGACAACTTACCAAGCAGGTATTTTGTCACCGCTCTCCCACTCTTTTCTGGATGATAGAGATGTCCATGCACTTTTACAGTTTTCACGCCACACAATGCACCATGTTAGGATAATCCCACAGGGATGTGAAAGTCAGAGTTTCTCTTTGAGTCCTTTCTAAATTGTACATTTGTGGAAACATGTAACTGCCAGCACAACAGAAAGACCAGAAACATTTTAAAATTGGGGGCCCTTAGTACATTACTGTTAATTGCTGTTTGTGTTTGTTGGGTATTCATGTTCTAGCTCCTCTTAATTGTCATTATTATAGATCTCAGTGATCTGCTATAGTGCAGGACTTACAAACATTTTTCATGAAATCTACCCTCACACCAACCTGTAGTATGAAAGGATCATTGAAGCATTGGCTTTTAATCACCCAAACCTTTTATATATGTGGCCATGAAGTTCTGTAACTTTCTCTACTGGGCTAAATTCTATCTTTGACAGCACCGGGGCACTGCATTAATAGCGCAGCTGCCCCTCCATCGCCTGGTACTTTACTTAGTCAATGCACAATGATAAGTGGAGTGGAGGGAGAGGGAAGAGTGAAATAACTTTATTCACGTAGGACCAAACTCCATTTATATCATGAAATACAACATAGCACATTCTTATCTCTACACAAATGTGGTAATAAGTTGTTCATCATATTGATAGGTCACCCTGAATCACACCAAAATCACAAATAGACAAAACACAGTTTATTCATGGTGCCTGGATCTGTGGGAAGATCCAGGCAAAGCCTTGGCACTACATGGAGTAACACATTCCCAGGTATTTTATGACAGGTTTTATTAACATGTGAAACTGTCCAAATTGGAAACCTTGGTAGAATAAGCTCAGGTGTTTTCAGTACGGTTACTTATCTTCGTTGATCAACTTACCTTACCATTCAAGAATTGCTCTCTTAACAGGACTAGAAAGTTAATAAAATGGTGTTCAGAATTAGGTTGCAGCCAAACTGATCCTTGTTAATGACTGGACTAGGTCAATACAATGAGAAAAATGATAAGACACGAGTTTCAGACCCTAGGCCCTGCTCTCGAATGCTAAAGTCCCCATTTTAACACGGCGCGGGCAGGGTGCAAAGTTCACATAAACAGCTTACCAAACAGTCCTCAGCACTGCACAAATAGAAATTTGCCATCGCTGGGTGGTGCAACTGAGATATTAGGGTTAAAAGTTGAAGCAAACAGAGAAAAAAGGCACCAGCATTCTAAAATAGTCACCTGCAATTTCTATGGGGGGATTCCGATCTTTCAGCATAACTTAGGCAGAACTTGATTGAGAACCATGGAGAAAGGTATAAACAGCAGTTTATACCATTTCCTCAGGGTTTCCACTGATCTTCTGCAGAAGTTACAGTGAGAAATCGGAAGAACCCTGCACAAATTCACCCCCAGTATTTCTAACTGTTTAGTTTTATCATTGCACAATGAATGACACTGTTTATGTCTCTACACTGTCATTATTTAAATGGGAAATTTTCTGTTATAATAATTTGAGAACCTAATAAAACATGTAAGTTAGCATGGAAGATTAACTTAGTCTGATCATTCCATTTTGCATAATAAGGAATATTATTATAGTGATGAAAGTGGCCAAAGATTGACTACAATGTGCTGTCTTAGCCAAGCTGGGACATATAACACATGAATGGAACAAGATTTAAAACAGGAAATTGCTGAGAGTGATTTTATCCTATGAATATTTCAGGTGCTCATATCAAATCAACTGTTAAAGTAGGAGAGAGAGGAATTCCAGATGAGCACCTTAAGCATTCGTACAATAACATCGCTCACAGTAAATTCTTTAAAAAGAAAGGATATTTGGGCTTGCAATTTCAATGAAAAGTAAACTTCAATCATTTTTATTGCTTTTCTCCTGTGAATGTAACACAATTTGATATGCACGGGCTCCTGCTCAAAAAATAGCAAATAGGCTGAGATCTGGCATAAGGAGGATAGGAAATGTCTCACCTGGGAACAACAAAGGGCTCAGGATAGAGATGTTGCTATGCAAGCAGATGTAATGCAATCATTTCTGGTCACTTGTACCAGTCAAGAACAGGTCACAAAATCAAAAGATGATTACAAATGAAGAGGATCATTTGACTTATCTTAGATCCTCCATCCAAAAAGACCCTAAATTTCCCCCATTAGAGAATCCAATTGGTTCTTAAATTATTCCAGGGTTTCTGTCTCTGCATTTCTATCTGGAAGTCCATTCTATGTATTGATCATTCTTTATCAGTCCTAAATTTAGCCTTTACTAGTTTGAACCTTTGTTTCCTTGTCTTATTCTTCCAATTTAGTTTAAAGTAATTTTCCAGATTTCCCTTTTCCATACTGTTTATTGTCTTATATACATGTATAAGATAACTTCCCAGGTGTCTCCTTTTGAGGCTGAAATGACCACGTCCCTCCAATCTTTCCACACAACTCAGCCATTTGATACTAGGAATCTGCTTTCTTGCTCTTCTCTGCACTGCCTCCCACGCTCAAATATCTCCCTTGTGTCCGGGTGACCCAAACTATACTAGGTCAATGTGAACAATGTCTCTTCGAATTGAGCTGAATTCTTAAAAATTCACAACAGTTTTATCTCACTTTAAGCCATTATTTAATTTTCTGATCCTTCACAGCCTTGAAAGGTCATTTCCCTGCTCCATTGCAGCTTCACTGCTGACATGCTGAAGGTGGTAATCTGTTGGCACCCCATCATGCGTTAAAGTGTCTCAAGTATCTTCAATCAGACTAACTGTTTTCAGTTAAGTTTGAATGCGCATCTTGAACTGACCAGAATGCTGTCTTTTCAGGCTGGTGCAGTGGGCTCCGCAGTGTCAGACTGATTGGATGAATGTCTTCTCTCTCATGGTGCTTTGTGAAATAAACTTGGGCAGTCTCAATCCAGTTCCTTGGTGAGGGAGGGAGTGTAAAACTGCTCACCAATTCGCACTACTGCTCTTAAATTACTACTAAAGGGCAGTCACATTCAGACTGGAAGAGTAGTTAATATGGGACAGCTATGACCATACAGGACAGCGATGTGGTTTCCTGGTTGCTGTATTGTATGGACCTTTCCCATATGGATGCAGATATTGTTGCTACCATATAAAGAGAACACAAGTCAGATAACTAGTTTGTTAAGGTGATACTGACTCCAATTTACAAACACACTTCCAAGGCTCTACCAACTTATAGAACTCTAGTCTTTTCAGCTGTAGAAAGAGGTCCACACAATCCTCTATGCTAAACTAATGAATATTGGTGTGCTAGAGTCTTTGATGCACTCATTTCATTCTTAATTTATTTTGCTAATTAGGTTTATTTTCCACACAGGTCCAGAGTACATCATGGATGCCTCATCAACCATATGTTATGCAACCAGCAGTAAGTTGTACCAAACCCTTCCATAACTATTATTTTCTTTGAATTGCAGCAAGATGCCTTCAACTCTTGTGTAAGATGCAGATAGCCACAGAGTGCCCTTGGGAGGCTCTGCATCATGAATACATGCCGTAGATTTATATTTAGTTGTCTGTACCATAACTGTATTTTCTGCCACTCCAACCCTTCAAATTTTTGCTTTCATGCAGTCAGAGAATTATCACATACAGTTTCTGTTCACACTGGCAGGCATGAAGTTTAGCAACTTTATTGTTTAGAGATCAAGTTTATTTAATTATGGTGAATTATGCAATATTCCGGGTTTCCCGGCCACAATCATGCGCTCTCACACCCTCCCCGCTTCCCTGTAAATATAGGGGCTGTAGTCGTGAACGTGGCATTCGAGTAACTCAACAGTGTTTTTGGTAGTGCCGCCAGTTCCCAATTCTGCCCGGCAGAGTAAACTGGGCAGTTTTGGAACACAAGCAGCCACATCACAGAAATTCTTCCATTGGAGGATTTCTTCACAGCCTATGGGGTGGGACCGATCTTCGACTTGCTCCGGAAACGGACGTGAAGTGGACAAAGCAGCCGTACCTGTTCTTGCCGATGTGAGTCCTGAGGCTTTTTGAGTCGCGGGCCTCATTTAAATGCCGGCTCTGAGAGGGTGGGAAATCGGTGAGCTTCCACAATGTTGACTGGCTGACTGTTGGGAACCGGGGGGCGGGGGGGTAGAGAGATGTGATCCTAGGAGGAGCCTCAGATGGGCCGGCAATGGCCCCGACTTCTTTTTGTGAACTCACCAAAAAACAAAATTAGACATTTCCTGGTACAAACGGACACAGAACTGCACAGCGTACACTCCGCCAACTGGTGTAGGACCCTGATTCGCATTTTTGGACTGCCTCTCACCTGTTTTATGTGGCGGGCTGCTCGCACATTTCCAGGTCCGTTTGAAGTTTGCATCGGGCGGCTCTTCAGTATGAATGTCTTTACAATATTATACCGGAAGAAATATTACTGCTTCCAGTTATGTAGGAAACAGTGGAAGATATCTTTTTAAAAAGTAAGAATCATTTTCTCATTCGGGACACATTTATACCCGATTTGTGGTGCAGCTGTTTCAGGTCCTGGTGTGGTAACTTTGCTTTGTAGCTAACATTGAATCTGTTTCATTTCCATTTCTGTATCCCTTCCTCTCATTCAATTGGGGAGTCTGTAACTATCAGTGCTGCGATTGCAAAAGACGCACGTACCACTGATTTTTTTTGCAGTGTCTGCTTGATTGATTCACTAAAAGGATTGCTTGTAAAAATAATCTCTAGGTTGAAATATTGAAGTCCGTTAAATGAAGGTTGTTCATTTATTACAAAATCAAGTCAGGATAAGAAAGGCGCTAAATTGGGCCGTGTAGCGCCCATTGTTTCAGCGCTACACGGCCTCTCCAACATCCGAGATAGTGTCTTGGACGTGCACGCACGTTTCCTTCGTGACGTGCGCCAGATGCCATCTTGGTATAGGAGTTTGCGCAGGCGCAGTTAACGAACGCTGAAATCACGTAAAGTAGGGAGAAAATGGCTTCAATTAGTTTGCAACGCTGATTTAAAGTGATAGACACCATTTTGGGACTTTACGCTCAACTCAAGGCACAGTCTTAACCCCGACCATCTGAACGTGTCTTAGAGTGCCTGGAGGACCCCCCCACCAGCGCTATTTAAGGGACCATGCAGGATTTACAGGTTAGTGGCTGTATTATTGCCTCTGGCTGCCAAGACATTTGTAGCTGTTTTTGGAGGTCTCCTACACTTGAATACCAGGACACGGGGACATAGCCTAACATTTAGAGCCAGGACGTGCAGGTTTGAAGTTAGGAAATGCTTCGACACACAAAAGGTGGGAGACATTTGGAACACTCTTCTACAGACGGCAGTTGATGCTAGCTCACTTGTGAATGTTAAATCAGAGATTGATAGATTTCTGTGAACCAAGGGTATTAATGGATAGGGGGCTAAGACAGGTATGTGGAGTTAGGTCACAGGTCCACCATGATCTCATTGAATGGTGGAAGAGGCTCGAGGGGCTAAATGTCACGGTCACTTGCTGCCTCTTGATATGCGCCACCTTCTCCTGCAAGTGGGATGTGTGCCTGGGTGATGTGCCTGTCATAGTTGAATAGCTGCCAGTGTGTGTGGCCTGTGAGATGTAGGTGAGCAGCTTGAAACAGTGTTAATGTGTAAGGGTGAGAAGAAACATCTGATTGGAAGAGTTGAGTACTGATAGAAAGAGTTTATTGGTATGTGGGTGATGGGGGGTGGGGGGGAGTGTAGTGCGTGGTGCAGTTGGTAGGAGACGCCACTTGACAGTTGACCTCACTCACCTTGCCCACTCATGTCAAAGCTTTGAACTTCTTCCTGCACTGCATCCATGTTCGTGATGCTGTGCACCTGGCATTGACTTCGTCCCCTGCTGCCTCCCACTGTCTTTTGAGTATATGTCTGGAGGGCCTCTTGCCCCCCCCCCCCCATTGGATATAGGATGTCCCTCCTTCTGTCCACCTCTTGCACCCAAGGTCTCTAGTGCATCAGCAGAGAACCTTGGTGCACGCACTCTCGCAGGCCTGGTACAAACTCAGATCGGCAGATTGGTGAGGTCTGGTGTGCAGCTTGGAGTATATGGGATTTAGTAGTGCGCAAACTTTATTCAATGTTTTAACATAACTCATCAGTGTGTAAACATAGGGATGGGATCTGCATCTGTGTTTTACATGTGCGATGTCTGATCTCTGTTCAGACTCCATGCAGACAGTAGACTGTTATTTTCAGCAAGTAACAGGTACCAGCTACCTTTAAGAGATTTCAAAGAAACATCCTCCCTTTAAGAGATTGAGCTCTCTCTGGTGGTGGAAAGTGCGAATTGCATTGATTCCACGTGCAAGGCCTGGAAAGGAACGCCGATTGCAGGTAAGTGCTCCCTTGGGTCCAAACTTGCGTCGTGCTTGCCCAGGGTCTGTCGGGCGTGGGGCGTTAACACCACCCAAAACAGACCCTTATCGAATTTATCCCCCAAAGTCTTAAAATCAGAATATTAGAACTATCGGAAACAATTAAAATCACAAAAATTCTGCCTTGTCAATCTGCACTTTCTTATTAGCTGCCCTCTCCCAAACAATGCCAGCTCTGTTATTTTGGAAATAAAACCTTAAGCAGCTAGAACATGTTATCTTGCACTGGTTATAATAGCACCTCCTGTTTACTTTCTTAAATTATGATTATTAAGGCTGCTGAGAGAATGGTCCTACTAGAGGAAAACAGAAAAGATTAGGATTCCGCCATTCTTCTAGTTTAAAAGGCCAGAATTAGATGGTATTTATGGTACAGGGGTTCCATGAGTTTTTAACAATGATAATTTACATTATCAACTGGTCCCTGAAGTTAAGTCGTATTTGGTGATGGAAAGGTAATGAAAAGCAATGCTAAACTCTGTGCCCTTGTCATTTAAAAGAAACAAACAGCATATTGACAGTAATTCTTTAATTTGACCAGCTTTAAGAGAAAGAGTGCTTCTCTGATAAAGGGACAGTTTCCTGAATTTTAAAACTTAGTTGGTCAGTCTGCACAAGGTACCTTTTAACATCTTCAATTTTTGCCACTCCCCTTCTGAACACACTTTCTGGTTCCATGGGCACTGGCACCCTCCACCCAAGTAGCCATTTTTATTGTGGAAGCCAGGATAGCGGGTATTGGAAGGCTACTCAACCATGAAGGGTATAATATCCAAACCCAATCCCATCGTCATCCAGATCCACACAGTGCACTTTCCAACAGGGACACTGGATAGTGATTAGGAGCTGAAAGCCAGATTGATTTTTGTTTGCTCCCAGCTCAGGACACTGAACTAATTTTAGCACCTCTACTGCTGCTCCAGCTAAGATCCATTCTGTGTAGCCTCTTCAGAAAAGAGTTTGAATATTATTGTTATTGGCGAAGAGCTGTAAAATTGCAGAATATTGTTCACTGTCTAGCAACACTTACTTAAAATACATTGAAGTTCAACAAGGTTGAAAAATACAGAGAGCACAGTATTGATTTTAGTTCAAACAATTAAAGAGGCAGTCTCTGTGTAGAACATGCTTGTCAAACAATTTTTTTTCTAAACAGCCATAGAAGTCGTGGATCATCTTTGTCACAGTGACATCACACAAGTGACCCAGTGATGCTTTTCACTGCAATATATGTCATTACACGGTACATTTGTAAACAAACGTTCTCACAGCACCTTTTTCATGAAAAAAGGTGCTCTGAGAACATGACAAAATGACATGAATCATGTTGAAATACATCACCGTATCACAAGCATCTTCCCCGTGAAAAAATGACAAATGCTTCTTCCGTCTTTGCTTCCAACCCAAATCAAAAGAAAGGTTTACCCAAACACCTTTTCACAAAGTCAGTGCTATTTAAATATTGATTGTGCATGTTATCAAAAAGGATCTAGTGTTGCAAAGCATCATGTCTAAAAGTAACATATCTAGTGTATGGTAGCAATTTCAAATGATCTTGTGTTTAGTTGTGTTGCCCTTACAGTTAGCAGTTGATCGCACTCAGGCACTGAGCTAATATCTGACATTTCAAATACAGGCCCATCGCCAATAAAATTATCAAAGTTTTGGGGTATGTTTTCATTTTTTTGATGCATTCCTTTCATGGATTGTGTTGCCGAAGGCACAGCAAGTTCATGAACGCAGAGTTTTGCCAAAGCAGTTTTCCTGTCATTTTGTTTTATGGCTTTGGCTATGACTGCTTGAATCTTATGAGATCACCAGGAAGGAATGAGAAAAGGCCACAGTTGACATTTGAACTATTTCCACTGATGCACACCAGCAGCACTAACAGTTCTCGGACTAGCACATGAGCTCATTAAGAAGCATGATAGAAAACATCTGTTGTATTGAGCAAAACAACAAACAATGCACATTTGAAGAGTTCACTTAATGTGATCTATACATACCAGACCATGCAAAGAACTATTTCATGCTTCCGGTTCTACAAAGTTAAGAAATCCAGAGAATTTAAGATTTTCTTTTTGGTACTGAATTTAAACTAAACACTTAAAGAGGCACAGACCTCATTAAAAAGTATTTAGCAAACTTTTTTTTTTCATTTTACAAGACTGGCACAGATGTGGAAGGCCATTCAAACCATCCATCCAGATAAAGCCTCCAGTCCCTCATCACAGCATCCAACTGCTTCATATAATATTCCAGGTTTTTTGCCTCTACTACTCTACCCAGAAGTCCATTCCATGTGTTGATCACTCTTCGTTTAGAAGAAGAATGACTCGGGGCTCGATTTTACAATGGTGGCGGGTTGGCAGCGGGGGGGGGGGGAGGTGAAGGTGCGCATGGCAAACCCACATGAACCAAATTTACTGTTTTCAATGCGATCGCACGTTGATTGATGGTGATTAACGTCCTCTCCGGGTTTTGCGCCCGGCAGCTAGCCTGATTGACAGTCTGGCTGCCATCAGGAGCTGCAATGCAACGGTGGGGGGGGGGGTGGGGTGGGGTGGGTTGAGAAAGAGAGAGAGAATGAGACGTCATCCGGCACTGGAACGGAAGACGGAGAGGGGGGAGAGTAGAAGATCCGTTGCTGGACTGGAAGGGGGGTTGGAGAGGGGAAGATCGGGAGGACATCGGGGGGGGGTTGAAGAGGGGGATATCGGGGAGGGTGAAGAGGGGGACATCGGGGAGGGTGAAGAGGGGGACATCGGGGAGGGTGAAGAGAGGGACATCGGGGAGGGTGAAGAGGGGGACATCGGGTAGGGTGAAGAGGGGGACATCGGGGAGGGTGAAAAGGGGGACATCGGGGAGGGTGAAGAGGGGGACATCGGGGAGGGTGAAGAGGGGGACATCGGGGAGGGTGAAGAGGGGGACATCGGGGAGGGTGAAGAGGGGGACATCGGGGAGGGTGAAGAGGGGGACATCGGTGGGGTGAAGAGGGGGACATCGGTGGGGTGAAGAGGGGGACATCGGTGGGGTGAAGAGGGGGACATCGGGGAGGGTGAAGAGGGGGACATCGGGGAGGGTGAAAACGGGGACATCGGGGAGGGTGAAGAGGGGGACATCGGGGAGGGTGAAGAGGGGGACATCGGGGGGGGTGAAGAGGGGGACATCGGTGGGGTGAAGAGGGGGACATCAGTGGGGGTGAAGAGGGGGACATCGGGGGGACATCGGGGGGGTGAAGAGAGGGACATCGGGGGGTTGAAGAGGGGGACATCGGTGGGGGTGAAGAGGGGGACATCGGGGAGGGTGAAGAGGGGGACATCGGGGAGGGTGAAGAGGGGGACATCGGGGAGGGTGAAGAGGGGGACATCGGGGAGGGTGAAGAGGGGGACATCGGGGAGGGTGAAGAGGGGGACATCGGGGGGGGTGAAGAGGGGGACATCGGTGGGGTGAAGAGGGGGACATCGGTGGGGGTGAAGAGGGGGACATCGGGGGGGTGAAGAGAGGGACATCGGGGGGGGTGAAGAGGGGGACATCGGTGAGGGTGAAGAGGGGGAGATCGGGGGGACATCGGGGGGTGAAGAGGGGGACATTGGGGGGACCCAAGGGGTGAAGAGGGGGACATCAGACATCGGAGCAGGGTGCAAAGGTAGGTTCATTTAGTGTTTTCACTTCCGTCTATGTTTTTTTATTTAATTTATTTTGTTTCTTTTTCCCTGATCCGGCCCTTCACGTCTGGTTTCACCAGGCGTGAATCAGAAGCGGTGGGCAAGCCGCCCAGGTAAGTTTAAAAAATCATTCTAAGTACTTCATCTGTCACAGGTAAAGTGCCTTAAACACCTCAATGAGGTACATTTGGCTCTTTAACTGTCGAGCTAGCGGGACTTCCGTTTTCGTATCGCCTGCGCGCACACAGGTGGGCCCCTGGGAAACTCGAAAGTCGGCGGATTGGAGCCGGCTTCCGAATCGGAACGGGATTTCTGTGATTTATTGGAGCCCACCCGGCCCCAAAGCACCTGCAATTGCCCCCTAAAATCACCCCCTTGATGTCTGCCTTAAATTTGCCTTTTGCAAGTTTCAATCCTGTGCCCCCTTAACCTAATGTTAATGTCTGAAATACTGTTCTGGATTTACCTTTTTAACATTGTTTACTGTCTGATATTTCTCTGCAGCCCCCCCTCAGTCACCTACTGTAAACACTGAAAAACCATAAGTTTTTCTGATCCTCTAATTATTTATTCCTCTAATGCAGAGGATTAGCCTTGTGGCTCTTCTCTGCATTGCCTCTAGGACTTGAATGTCTCCCTTGTGCCTCAATTACCAGCGCTAGTTAAATTACTGAAGGTATTTGTTTGGCCACACACATTCATGGAGAACGCATATTACACAATTTTCTTGGATCACAATACTTAATCATATTAAATTTAATCTGTCTCTGTTCCACCCACTTACACATATTTGTCTAACACATTCTGCTGGTCCTTAGCTGCCTCTGCCGATTCAGCTGCCCCATCTAGTTTGGTATCATCTGCCAATTTGATCAGTTTGTATTGAAGTCCTGAATCCAAGTTATTAATGTGAATTAGAAGTAACATGGGTCCCAACATGGACCCCTGGAGCACCCCACTCCTTCCCAACTCAACATTACTCTTCTAACAAATATCCACTGCTTTCTATGCCTCAGCCAATCTATCTGTTTACAAACACTGTGTAGTAATGTAGATCTTGTCAAAACACATTAAAGTTTCACTTGAATTTGATCAGATGGCCCATGCTAATTCTGGCTCCGCTCCCTTCCCAAGTAACAACAAAATAGGTTTGCAAAACAGTTTTTCACTAAAGAGAAGGTGGCCTTCTTTGTTGACCCTGCTAGGATTTAATAATATATAAAAGAACCCAAAGCAGATTCATGCAATATGCTTTGTGTAATACAATTTATAATGCCTGTTTTGGCGACTCCTTGGGTGCAGTTTTAATAATTACACCAATAAATCAAGCAACTACTTTCCTAATTCAATTTTAAAAAGGAACTCTGCCTGTTGTCTACATTTTGATACATAGATTCAAAGACTGGCTTGGGCAGATAGCAAGTAAGTTTCAACGAATGTGAGATTCACCAGACATTTTTTCCCCTCCTCCACTCCTCAACTAAAAGAACATGATGTGGAGATGCCGGTGATGGACTGGGGTTGACAATTGTAAACAATTTTACAACACCAAGTTATAGTCCAACAATTTTATTTTTAATCCCACAAGCTTTCGGAGGCTTCCTCCTTCGTCAGGTGAACGGTGTGGAAATAACATTTTCGAATCCTTTGCATTTTAAGATCACAGAACAATGCCTGGTGATTACTGCCCGTTGCCAAGGCAATCACAGTGAGCAGACAGAAAGGTGTCACCTAAAAAGGCCACCGAATATACAAACCCCCAAAAACAAAAAAAGAGAGAGAGATCAGGAAGACAGTCAATGACCCGTTATATTAAAAACAGATAACATTTGTTCGCTGGTGGGGTTACGTGTAGTGTGACATGAACCCAAGATCCCGGTTGAGGCCGTCCTCATGGGTGCGGAACTTGGCTATCAATTTCTGCTCGACGATTTTGCGTTGTCGTGTGTCTCGAAGGCCGCCTTGGAGTATGCTTACCCGAAGGTCGGTGGCTGAATGTCCATGACTGCTGAAGTGTTCCCCGACAGGGAGAGAACCCTCCTGTTTGGCGATTGTTGCGCGGTGTCCGTTCATCCGTTGTCGCAGCGTCTGCATGGTCTCGCCAATGTACCATGCTCTGGGGCATCCTTTCCTGCAACGTATGAGGTAGACAACGTTGGCCGAGTCACAGGAGTATGAACCGTGCACCTGGTGGGTGGTGTCCTCTCGTGTGATGGTGGTATCTGTGTCGATGATCTGGCATGTCTTGCAGAGGTTACCGTGGCAGGGTTGTGTGGTGTCGTGGACGCTGTTCTCCTGAAGGCTGGGTAATTTGCTGCGAACGATGGTTTGTTTGAGGTTGGGTGGCTGTTTAAAGGCGAGTAGTGGAGGTGTGGGGATGGCCCACACTAAAAGAACAGTGAAAGAAGACAGGCTGTCATGTTCTACTGACAAGTACAGCACTTTTTCCTCCTTTATTGCCAGTTTTCTCCCCTCTCCTCCTCCTGTCTTGAAATTGTTATCTAAATGCCAGGATATGGGTGGGAGGGGCGGAATTTTACCCATCCCCCAGTTAAAAATTAAAAATTGCGTAATGCGACCCCAGCCAGTCACAAATTTACGGCAACAGGGTGTGAGCCGTGTCTGTGTCCCTCTCTCGAGAGGCAGGACAGTTTATTATAATATTTAAATCAGGCTCCCATCATCCTGCTGGCCGGCTGAGTTTCCCAGGGCTCGGGAAACCCTGTAGCGAAATAAAGACTGGAGCAGCCAGATCAAGCAGGTAAGTGCTTTTTATAGCACTGTTTGTGAGCCAGGAGGAGCAGGATTGCTCCCCCCGGCCCCTCAAGCAAACCTTCTCCTGCGGCCGGCCACTCCCCCCACCCCAGACCTACGACCCCAAGCCTTATGCCCTGTGATCTTTCCCTCCCTCCCGATTGCCAGTCCGACCACCCCTTCCCTGCACCCTGCACTTTGGGCAGCCAGCTACAAGACCAATTTGGATGGCCCTATCAAGCCAAATTGGATGAATTCTCCTAAGACATGTGTCAGTTACCTGATGGTTACATACACGGACGACACCCTGACCGATATTACACAGATCCTCTGTGGCTGCTTGAAATGAGCCTGTGGCATAAAAATTGTGTGTGGTCATCGCTTTCACAGCCACAGGCTGTCAGAGGCAAGGCCAGTTCAATCCGGGAGCAAGGCAAAAATAAAATGCTTTATAAGCTCTTATAAAGTTCATGACGCTCTCGGGTGCCTCATTGCATTATAATCAGTGCAGATTACCGATTTCAGATACCGTACATTACATTAAATGCTGTAATTACACATTTGGCCCGAGGGAGTTTTACTCGGATTCCAGCCCCTTGGTATACAAAGGCGGGAGGGCCCTAAAGTGTGGTCTTTCCCCATAGAGTCTTTGCAACGGGCGCACCCAGCTTCAGTGCATCCCTCAGCACGTGGTCCTGGACCTTGGAATATGCCAGTCTGCAACACTCGGTCGTGGACAGCTCCTTGCACTGGAAGATCAGAAAGTTTCAGGCAGACCGAAGGGCATCATTCACCAAGTTGATGGTCTTCCAGCAACAGCTGATGTTTGTCTCAGTGTGCGTCCCTGGGAACAGTCTGTAGAGCACAGAGTCCTGTGTTACGGAGCTGCTCTCTTTTGTAATTTCAGCAATATCTTCAAGCTTCAGGTTCCAAAGTGAGTAACTCCCACCATACTCAGTTGATGCTAGCAATAGGTTCACCTCTTTCAACTTATTGTTAGTTACCCTTGGTGCAATGGGAGCATAACAACAACAACAACATTCATTTATATAGCACCTTTAACGTAATAAAACGACCCAAGGCACTTCACAGGAGCGATTTTCAAACAAAATTTGACACTGAGTCACATAAGGAGATATTAGGACAGTAAAGAGGTAGGTTTTAAGGACCCTCTTAAAGGAGGAGAGAGAGAGAGGTGGAGAGGCAGAGAAGTTTAGGGAGGGAATTCCAGAGCTTAGGGCAGAGGCAGCTGAAGGCACATCATTGGATTTGGGGACTCTTATGCTCCTCATTTTAGCACATGCCAGTGAGCTTCCAGCAGCATCAGTGAGTGCCCACTTGGAATGCCCCAAATTGCAATGGAAACTACAGAACAGCCGTTACAGTGGGACACCCAGCAGAAACAGGTCTTGCCTCAGAATCCACTTTGAAAAATGCCAGTGTTCTCATTTTAAACCACAAACTTGCCAAAAGAGGGAAGTAATTTCAGGGTCGTGATGACATTGTGCCAAAAAGACACATTTCTGCCCCCTGGATTACATACAAACAGAAAAAAATTATTAATGCCTCAATTTTAATTTATGGCAATTTTGGGACGGGCTGTTGGCCGGGAATCTCCTGCGGAGAGTTCGACGTGAGGCACTGACCATTTTCACTCCGGGGCCTCAGTAGCATTTGGCTCACAAGGATTTCTCACAAAAGTTAAATAAAAATACTTACCGTGACATCTTCTGGCCACACTGCTGAGTCCCATCAGGCCTGGCTATTGGGTTTGGCCCTATGCCGTCCTCCCGATTTTCTGAGGCAGTATTGTGTGGCAATGCCAATTATATCATCGGCCCACGACTTTTGAATGTAAAGTAGGCCCCCGCCTCTCTGGGGCAGGAGACACTTCCATGCCGGTTTTGAGGTGAGTAAAAATGGCGGCAGTGCGAACCCCCCCCTACTGTAATGTTAGTGACCTGCCTGCCCCATTATGGCATGTTCGGGGTGGGTGGTCAGTCAGGAATCTCCTTGAACGTGAGGCCCTGACCATTTTGAACATGAGGCCCCGGTTAAAATCCAGGCCAAAGCCTTCCATTTTATTTAGCCTGACAATCATTTTGTAAAGTCTCACTGTATTATAATAATAATAAATTTTCATTTAAATAATACCCTATTGCATCAAAACAACTTAAAGTGCACCACATAATTACTTTTGAAGTGCAGTGCCTGGTGTTGTGTTAGCAACTGTACCAGTTATTGTGCGTCACTAAAATCCCACAAGTAATGAAATGAATGACCAGTTGATATTTTATTTGGTGGTATTGGTTGAGAGAGGAATGTTGGGCAGGACACTGGGAAAACTCCTTGCTGTACTTCAAGTAGTGCCTTGGAATCTTTAATGTCAAACCACCGGAATAGGCCAACGAGGCCTCACTTTGTCTCATGCTTGAATCACATATGCATTACTGTGGCAGAATCCATCACTGACAAGAGGCAGAGTTCACGGAACTCCAGTTATGCAAAAACGTTTCCACGGAATCATACAACTTTGTAACGAGGGAGATGAATATAAGAATAACCTGAATCCTCTCTGAGGACCTTTCTTTAAAATGTTGCCATTGTTACATAGAATAAAGATACAGTAGTTGTTACTTGGGTCACAGAATGAGGAACACATCCAATGTCACTCCCTCTGCCCTCCCGCCACCCCATTGTAGTTGACATAATTGCAACAAGAATTTGGGATTTTACACTGTACTGAAAAGTCACAGTTCTGAATCTGGCTGATCAAGTTAAAATGTGTAGCAAAATGTCAGGACTGAAATTTAATTAATTTGACATAGCTGAAGTGCTCATGCATCAGGTCAAAGCTTTTTCTTAACTTTATTTCCTGTTCATAGCACTGATTGTGGCTTCCAAGCCCAGAATGCTCTCTCTGTGTTAAACACAGATATCTGAAGCTTTAAAGTTTAGGTGTTCGATATGTCCAGTGCTCCAAAACCTGAAAATGCAGAATTATTAGCGTCCAAGCTAAATGTCAATCGGCAGTGAAAGATTTGTGGGTGATTGTAACCTTCTACCCAGAGAATGCATGTGCCAGTCTCCTGATAGTCATACTGAAGGCCATACATTGTATTGAAACACTCTTTGTGAGACCAGTAAATAAAATGGATTGTCAGTGGACATATCGGATTGGAAAATGATCCTCCTTTGTGATATATCCTGTCAATGACTTTGTATAATGGTGTGAATGGGAGTATCCATAGTAATTGAATGCCATTGAAACATTGCCCTGAAGCAGTTTATTTGTAGACGTAAAGTTCTTCCCGTTAAAACTCTCTCCATCTTCACTTGGAGACTTTGGGCTCCAGGAAAAAAGACTGTAACAAAAATAAATACCACCGCAGGGTTCCTGATAGAATAAGCTTTGTTGCTCAAGATGAGATGATCAGTTGTACTCCCCTTACTTTCAGGCACTTCATGTTTAAAGTGTCTCTTGAAATTGTCTCATTCTGAATGAGCTGCTGTTGGATCAGTTGAGTTATTCAGGGCATTTATATGCAAACCAAAGTTATATTGTGCTATTTTGTCAGACATATAAACAATAAGTATTCAACTGATCTCATGATAACATCTACATTGTGGAGTGATTGATCAAAGTATAATGGTGACATGGGGGTCGATTTCAAACCCCCCCCTCCCCCCGCCACCTGCCAGGCGGGAACAATGCGTAGGAGCGGTTAAAATGGGCTGAGTCCACTTACCGACCCGGAATCACACCGTTCCTGCCTGGTGCCATTTCATCTTCGACAACTTTCAAGTCAGACAAGGCTCCCGCTATAGGCAGGCAGGGTGTAGAGATATGGAGGGGCGAGGCCATGGAGGGATTTGAAAACAAGGATGAGAGTTTTAATATCGAGGCGTTGCCAGACCAGGAGCCAATGTAAGTCAGCAAGTACAGGGGTGATGGGTGAACGGGACTTGGTGCAAGTAGGATACGGGCAGCAGAGATTTGGATGAGCTCAAGTATACTAAAGATATAAAATGCTGAAAGACACTCGGGATTGATTTTGGTATGGCGTGCAGATCGACGAGCAGTGGGTGAGGTGTCTGCTGTGCCTGCCTGATGACTTTGGCAGGAGGCCCAATCGATTTTAGTGGTCAGCCCTCATTTAAGTAAAACAGGTGAGTTGCCAGCACTAATGGTGCTGTTTATGGACAGCTTGGTCATTTGGGAGGACGGAAACCTGGTGGGGCAGACGTTCGCCATAAACCTGCAGCAGAGCTTAAAGGGGAGGGGTGGAAGCATCGGGGGTTAAACAGAGCATCAAAATTTCGGTGGCCGAAAAATTTTATGAGCACACATAGCAGTAAAGAGATAAATTTATGGAAACCTTTAAAGGTATGGGAGGAGGCTCTTGTGGAGCATAAACGCTGGCATAGACCAGTTGGGCCGAATGGTCTGGGGTAGAAATTGCTCGGAGCGGTGAACCAGCAGTGCTCGCCACTCCATAGATTTATACTAACCCACTACTTACTGCGGTCTTTACTGGGTGCAATTCCTTGAATAGGAAGCGGGGAAGAGCCCAGTGTTAGACCTTAGCTTCACTTAAACTGTGGGAGAAGAGAGAGGAGTGAGCTCTCCCCTCGACCAATCAGATTGCAGCATTTTTGACAAGCTGCGACACTGTTTCTGCAGGCTTGGAATGTGAAATCCCGGAAGTTAAAATCATTGTAAAAACAGTTGTAGACTGCGTAAAAAGAGAGGGTAAGAAATAATCGAATTAAATAAAAGAGACAGAAGGGAAAAGTTAAAAAAAAGTTTAATTTTAAAAATTAATTTTTTTAATGACCAAGAACTATTAAAATAAAGAGTATTATGAGACTCCACATTTTTAAAAGTTAATTTTTAGATGTTTGGCAGTCATTAAGACTTAGCGTGCTGTTAAAACTTAGTTTAGACCTGGTATGTTTAATATGACCTGTTTTGTGGCCATATTAGTTACTTGTCAGCTGGGCAGATGAGCAAGTTGGCCCTGGTTCAATGATTTCACTGATTGCAGCGTGCGATGTCCCTTTAATTAGGAGCAAGTTCTGGATTTCCATGTTTCACTGCGCATGTGCGAATGCCGGAACTTGCTCCATGATTTTGTCACTAACAATGAAGAGTGCTGTTGAGCTCAGCGTTATTTTCAGAGCAATTTCTGCCCATATGTGTGTAACTCAAAACACTCAAGAGGCTGAAGAAAATGAGAGCTAGACCGCCTGAAGCCTCCCCACCATTACTGCCACTGGTTTGTGGAGTGGTTGAGCATATATATATCTATGTAACTATATTTATGAGGCACCTGCCTGTTTTTGGCGGTAGTGCTGGTCGCCTAAATTGAGGTCCCCCTGAAAAACAGAACGGGAGGACCTCCAGTGGTAAGTCAGCACCACTGAATTAAAAAATCACTAACAGTTAGTTCAGTAATAGAAAATCAATGTTTATATTCTCACAGAGGCATTGGACATGATGATATTAATAACAAAAATATGTTTCAGTATCAATTTAGAATTGTTGTGAGAGTTGTGCTGCTTACACTGTTTGGCTTGCCATAACTCCACCCCGAACTTGATGAGATTGTATTTGTAAGTACGGGAATTAATGCATATCAATAGCACTTTGCAAATTTTTCTTTTGAATTATCCCCTTTAATAAAAGAACAATCACACAAATGATAGAACATGGGTTCAAGCTTATGCTTCCCTACATGGCTAGTTGTTGGAGGAGAGGCACTAAGTGAAAAGCTAGCTGCTTCCCTAAAGGCACCAGTGGTAATTTTAAAGTGCATATCACTTTGGAGTTGCTCTTCTGTGCCAGTTACAGAGTTGTATATAGGCAGAGGCATGGGAGCAGTTTGGCTGCCAGTGAGATGTACTGTGAAATTACACCTCCAAAAACCATTAAACACATAATTACAGCATTATAAGAATTGCAATGGACTCTATCTTCACTGCCACATTGATTTGGCCCTTTGCAAATAAGACATTATTGCAAGATGGCACAGTCCCTTTAACAGGCTGGTGGCCTTTTGAAAGAGGATAGAAAAGTGAAAGCAGTTGCTATTATCAGCACAGTTCAAAAAGTTCATGCATATTGTTCAGTGACTTGTTACCTGCTTTGACAATCAAATCTTCTTTCTTTCTTTCTATTTGCTCCCTCTTTTCCCTATCACTTTTTTCCTCAATAAATTTATTTGTACATTTAAAAAAGAAAGACTTGCATTTGTAAAGCGCCTATCAGGACCTCAGGACATCCCAAAGCACTTCACAATCAATGAAGTACTTTTTGAAGTGCAGTCACTGTTGTAATGTAGGAAATGCAGCAGCCAATTTGTGCTCAGCAAGCTCCCACAAACAACAATGTGATAATGACCAGATAATCTTTTTTAATGGTGTTGGTTGAGGGATAAATGTTGACCAGGACTTAAGCACCTTGGGACGTTTTACTACGTTAAAGATATTATATAAAAGCAAGCTGTAGTTGTTGTTGAGATGCTACATTTGCTTCTTAGTGTGTGCTTGTTAATAGCAGAGTACCATTACATACAACAATAGCTTGCATTTATATAGCACGTTTGACATAGAAAATTTTCCAAGGTGCTTCACAGAGGTAGAAAGGAACAGATGCTGAGATTTTGTAGGAAAGCCAGGGGAGATAGCCAAAAACTCGGTTGGATAGATGGGATTTGAGCAGACTTTGGATGGTAGAAAGAGAGATAGCGAGGTGGAGAGGTTTAGGGAGGGGATTCCAGAGAATAGGACTGAGATAGCCGAAGGCAATGTCACCAATGGAGGAGCGGGGGGAGGTGGGATGCAGAGAAGGCTAGAGTCTGAAGACTGGAGAAGGTTGCAAATTTGAGGTGGAGTAGGGTGATACCATAGACCAATTTATAGACAAGAATGGGGATTTTTAATCTGGTGTATAGGGAACCAGTGTACGCCAGTAAGGGAAATAGGTGAACAGGTTTTAGTGTGATGCAGGACATAGACAGAGTTTTAGGTGATTTGAGTTTATGGAGGGTGGAGGTCAGGAAGCCTACCAAGATGGTTTTGGAGAAATCCAGTTTTGAGTGACAATGGCATATTGGTATTGGTAACAGTGTGGATGAGTTGGAGTGAAGGTGGCAATGTTGCAAAGGTGGAAGCAAGTATGGATAGGATATGGGCTACGAAACTCAATCCTGGGTTATACTGCATGGCAAGCTTGTGCACAATTTAGTTCAGCCTGAGAGAACAGTCAAGGAGAGGGATTGAGTCAGTGGCAAGGGAGCTGAATTTTTATAGGCAATTGTGTAGATGGCCTCAACCTTCGAGATGAAGAACTAAGCGCCTCATACTTGGTGTTAGAGGTAAGGATGGAGGGGGAAGGGAAAGAGGAGGTCAGATGGTTTGTCGCAGAGAAAAGGAGTCTTGGGGGAATTGAAGTGAATGTTGAGGTTAGGCAGACAGATGTTCATTGAGCATCAGTGACACATGTTGAGCTGTTTGCTGTGTTGTAAAGAAAGTCAACTTGTAACTATTTTTGTAACCATTGCTATTTCGTCTGTGCACAATGCGGGGGATGTCTTGTCTTTTTCATATTTATCCGCTTGCTTCATTGTGACCAGTAAACGTAATCCCCAGTGGCAAACTTTCCCATCAACTTATGGGGGGAGGGTAATCTCTTGATAGATAATGTTCTCCATTTGAGACATTTTTGCTGGGAAATCTGGTAACAATGAAGTAATCAGACAAGCAGGAGGAAGGAAGCATTAGAGCATGCAGGTCAGAAGAATGGGCAAAGATTTCTGTCTGTCATGAAGCTATAGGAATTTGTTATGTTTAAGAGTTCCCCACTCTGAGCATGTAACTTAACTATATGACAGGCTCTTAAGTGCATGCTTGTCATTATTGTGCTGATCATATAACAGGCAATCCTTGTTTACTCAAGTTTGCATGGGTACATGCAGCAATGTGTTGAGTTTAAATCTTACATAAATAAATGTTGAGCAAATAATAACAGCAAGTGTTTACACTCTAGTGGTGAATATTCAGTGCAGAATCATAAGGAGGAACAGCAAGAAGTAGAATCAGTTTGGGTGGAACTAAGAAACAGGAAGGGGCAGAAAATATTGGTGGGAGTTGTTTATAGGCCACCAAACAGTAGTGGTAATGTAGGGCACGGTATAAAGCAGGAAATTAGAAGTGCATGTAACAAGGGTAATACAGTAATCATGGCGGACTTTAATCTACATATAGATTGGGCAAACCAAATTAGCACTAATACTGTGGAGGACGAATTCCTGGAATGTATATGAGATGGATTTCTAGATCAGCATGTTGAGGAACCAACTAAGGAACAGGCTATTTTAGATCTAGTATTGTGCAGTGAGAAAGGGTTAATTAATAATCTTATTGTAAAGGAGCCTTAGGGAAGAGTGACCATAATATGATAGAATTCTTCATTAAGTTGAAAGTGATGTAGTTCAATCCAAAACTAGGGTCTTAAATCTAAACAAAGGAAACTACCAAGGTATGAGGCGCAAGTTGGCTGCGGTTGATTGGGGAACTACATTAAAGGGTATGATGGTAGACAGGCAATAGCTAACATTTAAAGAATTAATACATAATTTGCAACAAATATATATTCCTTTAAGGCACAAAAACCCAACAGGAAAAGTGGTCCAACCGTGGCTAACAAGACAAATTAAAGATAGTATTAAATCAAAGGAAGAGGCATATAAAGTTGCCAGAAAAAGCAGTAAGCCTGAGGATTGAAGGCATTTTAGAATTCAGCAAAGGAGGACCAAGAAATTGATAAAGAAAGGGAAAATAGAATATGAGAGTATATTAGCGAGAAACATAAAAACGGACTGTAAAAGCTTCTGTAGGTATGTAAAAAGGAAAAGACTGGCGAAGGCAAATGTGGGTCCCTGACAGACAGAGACGGGCGAATTTATACTGGAGAATAAGGAAATGGCAGAGAAATTAAACAAATACTTTGTGTCTGTCTTCACGGGAGAAATAGTACTAGAGAAATTAATGAGACTGAAAGTCGATAAATCTCAAGGCCCTGATGATCACATCCCAGGGTTTTAAAGAGGTGGCTGTACAGATAGTGGATGCATCTTCCAAAATTCTATAGATTCTGGAATGGTTCCTGCAGATTGGAGGGTGGCAAATGTAACCCCACTATTTGAGGAGGGAGAGAGAAAACAGGGAACTATAGACCTGTTAGCCTGACATCACAATAAGGAAAATGCTAGAATCTATTATAAAGGATGTGATAACAGGACACTTAGAAAATAATAATAGGATTTGGCAGAGTCAAAATGGATTTATGAAAGGGAAATCATGTTTGACAAACCTATTGGAGTTCTTTGAGGATGTAACTAGTAGAATAGATAAGGGGGTACCAGTAGATGTGGTGTATTTGGATTTTCAGAAGGCTTTCGATAAGGTCTCACACAGGAGGTTGTTGAACAAAGTTAGAGCACATGGATTTGGGGGTAATATACTGGCATGGATTGAGAATTGGTTCACAGTCAGAAAACAGAGAGTAGGAATAAACGGGTCTTTTTCAGGCTGGCAGACTGTGACTAGTGGGGTACCGCAGGGATCAGTGCTTGGGCCCCGGTTATTCACAATATATATCAATGATTTGGATGAGGGGACCAAATGTAATATTTCCAAGTTTGCTGATGACACAAAACTAGGTGGGAATATGAGTTGTGAGGAGGATGCAAAGAGGCTTCCAGGGGATATAGACATGCTAAGTGAGTGGGCAAGAACATGGCAGATGGAATATAATGTGGAAAAATGTGAAGTTATCCACTTTGGTAGGAAAAACAGAAACGCAGAGTATTTTTTAAATGGTGATAGATTGGGAAATGTTGATGTTCAAAGGGACCTGGGTGTCCTTGTACATGAATCACTGAAAGCTAACATGCAGGTGCAGCAAGCAATTAGGATGGCAAATGGTATGTTGGCCTTTATTACAAGAGGATTTGAGTGCAGGAGTAAAGATGTCTTACTGCAATTATGTAGGGCCTTGGAGAGACCGCACCCGGAGTATTGTGTACAATTTTGGTCTCCTACCTAAGAAAGGATATACTTGCCATAGGAGGAGCGCAACGAAGGTTCACCAGACTGATTCCTGGGATGGCGGGATTGTCGTATGAGGAGAGATTGAGTAGACTAGGCTTGTATTTTCCAGAGTTTAGAAGAATGAGAGGTGATCTCATTGAAATATACAAAATTCTTACAGGGCTCGACAGGGTAGATGCAGGGAGGATGTTTCCCCTGGCTGAGGAGTCTAGAACCAGGAGTCACAGTCTCTGAATAAAGGGTAGGCCATTTAGGACTGAGATGAGGAGAAATGTCTTCACTTAGAGGGTGGTGAATCTTTGGCATTCTCCACCTCAGAGGGCTGTGGAGGCTCAGTCATTGAGTACATTCAAAACAGAGATCGATAGATTTCTAGATATTAGAGGCACCAAGGGATATGGGGATAGTGCAGGAAAATGGCGTTGAGGTAGACGATCAGCCATGATCTGATTGAATGGCGGAACAGGCTCGAGGGGCCAGATGGCCTACTCCTCCTCCTATTTCTTATGTTCTTATGTTCTAAGTTATTTTTTGAGGGGATGGGAGGAGAATCAGTACTTATGGTTCTGATATCCTTTAACTTTTGGAGACTTTACTAGCCACAGCTAGTCATACTGGGGACCAAATTAAGGTTTTTACTCGTGATTCCTATATTCGATAATGCATTTCACAATGAAATAAACATCCATCTAATAATATGTGCAATGTCGCATGACTGCTTTCTGGCAGAATAAGGGCAGCAACACTTCTAGTTGATTTGTTCTAGGATGTATTCTCTGTCAATATATGAATGATTGGTACACATAGGAAACATAGGAATATAGGAACAGGAGTAGGCCATTCAGCCCCTCGAGCCTGTTCCCCCATTCAGTTAGATCATGGCTGATCTGTATCTTAACTCCGTTTACCTGCCTTGGTTCCGTAACCCTTAATACCCTTGCCTAAACAAAAATCGATCAATCTCAGTTTTCAAATTTTCAATTGACCTAGCCTCAACACCTTTCTGAGGGAGAGAGATCCAGACTTCCATACCCTTTGTGTGAAGAAATGCTTCCTGACATCATCCCTCAACAGCCTAGCTCTAATTTTAGGGTTATGCTTCCTTGATCTGGACACCCCCACCAGAGAAAATAGTTTTTTTCTCTATCTACCCTATCAATTCATTTAATCATCTTAAACCACCCTCAATTAGATCACCCCTTAATCGTCTCTACTCAAGGGAATACAAGCCTAATCTATGCAACCTGTCCTCATAATTTTACCCTTTTTGCCCAGTTTTCTCACAGTGTGATCTGTCAATTTCCCATGCTCTTCCTTTCATGGAAAATAGCATAGATGTAACCATACTGATGCTCTAGGCAAAAGAAGCTATATGGCTCTGTCTTTCTGTTCACAGGCAGCTTGGGTTCATTCACCCATTCCGTGTCTCAGAGAAAAGAGCCAGTACCTTACGACTGTGAGGTCGGCAGGGTTTGGCACGCCCAGTCACAATGAGCTCCAAATCAGATCGACACTGAGAACTGTGGTCAAACAATATTTCTCTTATTGTTCCATTTACCCAGATTACCTGGCTATCAACATTGAATGGAATCAGTCTTTGCTGATAACTTAAGATGCTTGTCAGTGACTAGCCATTTCAACTTGCTGACTTGCTGGGGTTTTCCTTTTGTTTCAAAGCTACAGAAACTTGCATAAGTAAGCTGTTTTGATGCCAGCATGTCTCACCTTGGATAGCTAATTAACCCTTCAAATTATCATGGCAATTAGCCTGGCTTCATCACTGCTGATTTAATGTTAAGACAAGAGATTACTTTAACATTACATAGATGTGATACTTTATAATATCCAGGCAGTACAGGTAAAGACCACAATGTTACAAGAGCCATTTTAAGCTATAAAAGTTGGCAACTTATTACTTTATTCTCTGGAGTTTGGAACACTGAGAGGTGATCTCATTGAAACGTATAAAATTCTTAGAGGGTTTGACAGGGTAGATGCTGAAGGGCTGTTTCCCCTGGCTGGAGAGTCTAGAACTAGAGGACATATTCTTAAGATAAGGGGTCGGCCATTTAGGACTGAGATGAGGAAAAATTTCTTCACTTAGAGGGTTGTGAATCTTTGGAAATCTCTACCTCTGAGGGCTGTGGATGCTCAGTCATTGAGTATATTCAAGGCTGAGATCGATAGATTTTTGGACTCTAAGGGAATCAAGGGATTTGGGGATCGGGCGAGAAAGGGGAGTTGAGGTAGAAGATCAGCCATAATCTTATTGAATGGTGGAGCAGGCTTGATGGGTTGTATGGCCTACTCCTGTTCCTAATTCTTATGCTCTTAAGTTCTTAGGTACAATATTCAAGGGCCAGTTTTGCCACATAAAGGAAATTTAGGATGTAGGATTTTTCATGACCTCAGGACATCCCAAATCGCTTTACAGCCAATTAAGTATTTTGGAGTGTAGTCACTGTTGGTGGATGTAAAATATCCCATGTAACTATTTCGAAGAAGAGCAGGGGAGTTTTCCCCGGTGTCCTGGCCAATATTTATCCGAGATGACCAACATCACTAAAACTGATTATCTGACCATTATCACATTGCTGTTTGTGGGACCTTGTGGTACACAAATTGGCTGCCGCGTTTCCTACATTACAACGGTGACTGCACTTCAAAAGTATTTCATTGGTTGTATAGTGCTTTGGGACATCTTGAGGTCATGAAAGGTGCAATATAAATGCAAGTCTTTTTTTCTTTTTATTATTCTGCTCATTAAAAAAATGAGGCGTAAGCATTAATAAAATTGCTTTCTTTTTAATCATCTTCTGGCAATTATTCACCAGAAAATTGAGTTAAATTTCCAGTACACAGGGGATGAGGGAGGTGAGTTACTCTGATAATTAATGTCTGATTCATTTTACAACCATGGCTGATAGATTGAAGAACATTGAAATACTGGTATCAGTCCTGGGGCCAGTATAATTTTGGGCTGTTCACGAGTCATATTACTAGTATTCAGTATAAAACACTGACTGTTACTCGCAATGGTGGCTGATAGTTCTTCGGTTATTTTATTTTAAACTGTGCCAGTAGCCTGTTCACAGACAGAAGGGGTCACATCTGGCTGATTTAATAAATATTATGAAGCAGCTGGAGTACCACCTTGTTCTGTGATGAGTGGTTTATAGAAGTAGGAAGAATTGTCACTTTGTGCGCAAGTTTTCCTGAGAGAACACAAATACTTTAAACTTGTACCAGATGGTTGAACTGCGTTTTAATGCTCCAAATGTGGTGTCGCAGTGAACTGGGATGTGGTTTGGTGCTTATGGTTCTCCGCGTGGCAGAGTTCCCATCCAGCAGTGCAATCTGGCAGAGCTGGTGTATGGCGGCTGAGTATTTACCCTGACAGAGAAGAAAAATCAGTGGATACCCTACCTCCTGCAGTCCTTAAGTGGAATACTTTTGGCTGCCATTCATAGCGAAACTATAAATGTGTTCTTTATATGCACATTTACAGTTTCATTATAAAGAGCAGATGCCAGAGATCTTCCCCCTGGTGACCAAATTAAGAACAGCATATTTCGGGGCCTGGGAGCAGGTGACAGCTGCTCTGCCACATTCCGATAATTCAGAGATTCCTATATTTTATGGCAAAACGCTGTATTCTACATGAATGTAAAATGGCTGCCTTGAATTTTTCAGAGTCTAAAATGCCACGTTGGCCTGCCAGCACCATCTAAGTGACCTCATGGGATGACTAATTGTTTATTAACAAAATTCCATGGTTTTCTTGGTGTGTTTCCATTTTAAGACATATAAGAAAACGATCCAGTGAAACAATCAAGGGCTTGCAATAAAATTACAGGGAATACTGGGTGGGACGGAGGAAAAGTGATGATTCCTTGCCTAGTCTCTCAGTCAGAGAATGGGTGCGGTACAAAGTAAACCAAAGGGGTTGGGGAAAACATACCTCTCCCAAAAATGTGTATCTACGCAAATGCATCAGGTTAGGGAGTAAGAAAGGACTCTTTCTAGTTGTGTATGTGTTTCATTTCTCCTTGAGCTTAGACATTGACTTGAACCCAGTCATTATTAATAACATTCCGTGCAAGTCAGGAGTGGGATCTGTTTTGTTTGCTTTGTAAGAAAATGCAAGCATATTGTCCAGAACAGTAAACATTACAACATCGCAGTAAACTGAATGTTAATAATTAAGGACCACCAACAAACATTGTTTAAAAACACCAAGAATATTTTATTTTGCTGCTAAGCTCCTTCAGTCCCCCAAATCTCAGGCCAACCTTGAACAGTTCAGTGGAGGGCTATCTGAGACGATCAAGTGTATTGCTAGAAAACATTAGATGTCTGAGTCACGCTGTAACAGTGAACTCTCGATGCACCATTTATAATTGGCACAACAGATGCAATGTGAGCCTATTTACCTTAAGAGGATAAGGTCTCTTCCATCAGACATTCCTGTGGCCCTATTCTCGCATGAGGTGGAGGGAGGGGGCAGAGGCAATGTATTACACTCTGGATTCCACTTAGCCTTCTGGCTCTAACAGTGAATAAGAAAAGTGATCTCTTCTGCCTCCCCCCGCCCACCCCCCCCCCCCCCCGAAGTTCATTAGCCAGATATTTAAATCTTCGTATCTTCCATAATGGGAAGTGTTAAATGATTCACCCCAGTGGTAGCCCTCCAATACCTGCACCAAAACAGCCTTTAGATATTTTTCATCCATATCTTATAAAACTGGGATACGGAACAGAATCAGAATATGAGTAAACACTTAGCAATGTTAACTGGATTCAGTGGAACACTGTAACATATTTTGGGGTATACGGGTCACAAGTGTGGATATGTAAAATCGACACTATAGTATGTTACTGCTATAATGCACTGGAGGAGTTTATATCTATAATATCTACAAATCTATAAATACCAGAGGCTCAATTTTAAACTTAAATTGTGGGTGCTTTGGTGGGGGGGGGGCTGTGAAAATTGCAAAAAAGCAGAGCGGGTTCGGAAGCCGGCTCCAACCCGCAGACTTCTGAGTTTCCCACAGACGCACCTGTGTGCACGCGGGCTTCCCGAATCCCAAAGTCCTGTCGGATAATAGTTAAAGAACCAAATGTAGGTACTTAAGGCACTTTACTTGTGACATAGTAGGTAGTTAGAACAATTTTTAACTTACCTGGGCGGCTTTCCCATGGCTTCTGATTCATGCCTGGTGAAATCAGATGTGAAGGGCCGGATCAGGCAAAAAGAAACGAAATAAATGAAATAAAAAACCATTGCACAAAGTTAAAACACAAAATCAACCTACCTTTCCAGCCTGCTCCGATGTCTCCCTCTCCAATGTCCCTCTCAGCCCCCGATGTCTCCCTTTACGATCTCCCCCTCTTCCCCCCCCACCCCCACCCCCCGCCACCGATCTTCTGTTCCAGCGCTGGATGACATCTCGTTCTCTCTCTTTCTCTCCCCCCCGCCCCCCCAGCTTGCTGCTGGGCGCGAAATCCAAAAGAACTTTAATCACCATCAATTACATTGCGATCGCGTCGGAAGCGGTAAGTTTTTTTTATTCGGGTTTGCCACGCACACCTTCACCCCCCCGCTGCCAATTCAAAATTGAGTCCCAAGTGTCTCTGGAGTTTATTTAGGTGAGCTAGACCAGCTTAGTTTACAACTGAGAAAAGGTGGTTCTATCACACAACTGGTAGTTTACCTTCTGAGTCGAACATAACTTGATGCCTTTCTCTGCACTGCTGACATTTTCGGTTTATCCAATCTGCATTAAATTGGTGGAAGGAATCCAACTTGGTTGTTCTTTCTCCTGATCGTTTCTCTTTCTGCAATATGCAGACACTGTGTCCGACAAGCCCTAGTAATGGCCCTACTGCAGAGTTCTGAAGCACGTAATCATAACTTACTTAGTGAGGTACAGTGATAAATCCTACTTAATTACTGACTATTAGTTACTTAATTTGTGGATTATTTGTAACTATCACATTTATTCACAGGACGATCATAATCCATTCTGTATGTGACAGGATAGCTTTTTTGTGAAATAAATCCCTTGCCACCACCAGCTTATAATATTTTGCATGAAGGAAATAATTTTCAGTGTTGAATATCACATTGAATTTTATCTTAAGAAAGCTTATCAAATTTAAGATTACAGTAATTTTAATATCATTTTAATCAATAAGGATGGGCAATAAATGCTGGCCTTGCCAGCGACGGCCACATCCCATGAACGAATAAAAAAAAAACATAAAAAATTAAACTTGTAATATACAACCATAATTGCTTTACTGATAACATTTTTGCATTGTAATATGATGGATATTGGGGTGATGTCGTATCGTCCCTGTGTACTGCTTATACTGCATCCCTTCAACACGTATAGAGCAATTCAATGCAGAATGTGTGCATTATACCCAACTTAATGTATACATTTAACTGCCTTACTGGGAGAATCATTGCTTCTGGCAAACCTGACAGAGATATCTGGTAACAGTCCCTGACTTAATGGAAGGTCATTTTCAACTTCACCACTTGGGTGGTGACCTGGCAAAGTGGATCGCCCGTTCATTGGAGAATCTGCCCGATTTTGGTTATATTGATTTCAGTGGAACAAAAACAGGGCAGGTTCTGCAATGGGCGGCACTCCATGCCACCTGGTTACCACCCAGGTGGTGAAGTTGAAAATTACCTCCCATATGTACTGCGAATTCTCTAATGACTGAAGCTGACCCAAAACTGTATGCAATGTGCACGAGAGTGTTGTGTTAATAATTTAATCTGGTGTTTGAAGAAATGTAGGCAGATTACTGAAATGCATTGAAATTATAAACTGTATAAAGCAAGTGTAACTTTGATGTCAGAAATTGGCAGGGTTGTTTATTATTGTTTCATTCGTCCAGTGAGTCATACAGATAAGGAAGGTCCCAGATTCATTCCTTATGCCGTGTTATTAGCTGAGCTCAGCTTAGGCAGCTGTAGCATCACTACACTTGGTCTCAGTGCACCTGGGCCCGGGAGGAGAAAATTGGCCAGGATTACTGCTCCTGATTGCTAATTAATTATCACAAGAGCCTTTGTACTAAAACGTTCATCGTGCTATAACATTATCACCAGCTTCTCATGTTTACCTCACATTTAATAATTTGCATTAAATGGTTTAAGGTTCTGTATATAATGGGCTCAATTTTAAGTTGGAAGTGCAGGTGCCTTGGGGGCGGGGGGTGCTATGAAAATCGGGGAATTGAGGAGCGGGCAACGAACCCGGCTCCAACACGCCGACTTCCGGGTCTCACAAAGACACATCTGGGTGTGCATGCAGTTCCCTAACCCGAAAATCCCGTCAGCAATTAAAGCCGGCGGGACCATATTTAAAGAAGCAAATGTATCTCATTGAGTTACTTAAGGTACTTTATTTCTTACATGTTAGGTAGTTGAAACAATTTTCAATTTACCTGGGTGGCTGTCCCATGGCTTCTGATTCATGTCTGGTGAATCCAGGCGTGAAGGGCCGGATCAGGCAAAAATAAAGTAAATAAATGAAATAAAATAACATTTCACAACGTAAGAAAATAAATAACCCTACCTTTGAAACAATGTCATCTGCATCCCCCTGCTCCGATGTCTCCCCCCCGCCCCCCCCCCCCGATGTCTCCCTCTCTGATGTCTCTCCGAGGTCTCTCCCCCCACCCCCCTGCTCCGACGTCCAATGTCCCCCCCACCCCCTCTCTCTCTTGCAGCGCCGGATGACGTCTCTCTCTCTCTCTTTCTTCGCGCCCCCCCCCCCCCGTCCCGGTGTTGCAGCTCCTGTCGGCAGCCAGCCTGTCAATCAGGCTGGCTGCTGGGCACAAAACCCAGAAACACGATAAATGAGCATCAATTACCTCACAATCGCTTGAGGAAAGGTAAGTTTTTATTTTTCGGGTCTGCTGCAATTGACAGCCATTGACGCCCCCCCCCGCTGCCATCCCACCACTCTTTTAAAATTGAGCCCAATGTGTCTGCAGTACTGCTGGAGTGCAGTATGGCCACAAGGTGAGGCTCAGAGCCTGTTGGTATTTACCAGAAACACATGGACAAGCAATGTGCAGACTTTACTGGCTCATCTCAGGAGTGTAAGTTAAAATGACTCCCAGCTCTAACGTCCCTCACCTCACTCAGCACAAAGCTTGCAAAAGAAAAAGCAAAGATAATGTTGGTGTTGTACAGAGCCTCACACGACCTGATGTTAAAGATGAAAGCAATGAAAACGGCACAGTAAATGGCTTTCGGGGGGCGGGGTGTGGGGGGGGGTTGTTGAAAACCATTCCAAGTGGATCTCAGGCTCCTGTGATTGAATCACATGACTAAAACAACGTATTACACGATTCATACTATGCTGATATTAGGTTGTATTTCATAGCATGCTACAGTGAAATAATATATTGTCAGTAATTGTCAGCTACTCTTTAGAAGCCAATACTGTAATTCTGAATGCAGTTAACATAATCCATGGAAAATATGATATTTGATTGTAATTAAGATTAAACTCTTTACTTGAATGTTTTCTGTATTTACCAAACACCTTTTGGACATTCAATTTATAGCAAAGGTTTTTTTAAAAGAAGAAAATGTATTCGGCATTGTATTGTTTCTGGTTCCATTCATTTTATGTTTTTTTGTATAGTGAGGCCCCTCATTAATGTACTTTTATTCCTTCTCTTGCCCTATTTAATAGTAATCCCACACCATGCATGATTCATGGCTGAGAGGTTGCACAGGCAACTTGACTCCAGCAATGTTCGATTTAGACTGAATGGTTGCAGGTGCCCAAGAGGATCTGAGTTGACTCCTGCACTTATTTTCAGTTTCCCTCTGGAAAGGCACTTTGCTTCTGCCTTCTTCTAGCCACAATTGTACAGCACAGAGATTAGGAACTACAGACTTCAACCAGCATCATACCACTCTGTGATGCAATATGTTGGCATCCCATACCAGACTTAAGAAAATAGAAGACTGTGAAAAAGACTTTATTGTACATAATTTAGAGTATTTTTGTGATGTTATACTACTTGTTCACCAATTAGGTACATTCTAGAAGCTGTGTGATTTGAGTGCTGAATGTAGGGGTTGGGTCCGATGATTTTCTTGATCACTTTCATTTAGGATTTTGTTCCCCACCCTTTATTGGATCTGCTTGTTTTATGCATCTTTCTGATTGAGAGAAAAGGCTAGAGAACTGCTCCAGGGCCCTCACTAGCACTACTATATAGTGCCTGTTGGGAGTTGTATATTAATGGCCTAAAATAACTGTCCCCCAAATGTACACTTCCCTCATGAGGAAGTGTCTGGCCTGCATTAAGCAAATCCTCAGATCTGGCCATCATCTGGAACTCAATGTGTGGGGGTACATGCAAAAATATGCTCTTTCTCCATGTTTGCACAGTGCGCTGGTGCCAACCCCAGTACAATATAGACCACATCTGATAACGAAAACCTACTGTTGCGTACTTCGAGGGATCCCCTTTGTTGGCAGTGTAAGTATTTTCAGCAATGCATCAGTAAGTGTTGAACATGCTAATGTGACATCAGAACATTTCCCCACATCAGCGTGTATGCATCATGATGCTACTTTGCATCATGAAATAATACTGCTGCTGTGCTGAGCCAGCTCAGTGCACTTACAAGGCCAACGAGGGAGTTTGAAGTACCGGTAGGAGGTCCAGGAAGAAATGTTGCTGTCGGCTGAATGGAGGTTGTTAAAATTATATTTATTATTGTCATAAACTAAGCAAAGCCCTGTTTCAGGAATTGATGGCACTGCATTGATGTAAAAAAATCTCAGTCTGGAAATTATTGTGATCTGGTTGAGACCCAAACAATATTAGCAGATGAACACTTAACACGTCTGGTATTTTAATGCAAGTCATTCTAAATGTCTTCGCTAAAATATTTCTAGGTTCCAGTGAGTGTAATCAGGTATAATAAATTTAAGTCCTCTAAAGCTTTCAGTCATAGCAATAACTACTGCTACAATTACTTTATTGTCAGCTCATTCTGACTTTCAGTTTCGCTGATTGAACTCACGCTGCAAATGGAATTGAGTGGACAAAGTAATTGTAGCAGTAGTTAACAATCTGACTGCAACAAAAAACGTCAGAGGACTGTACTTGCAAGTCTTGAGCACAGTCAGCAAGTCTCTTTTCTCTAGAAAAAGAAGGCTGAGGGGTGACCTGCTGGAGATCTTTAAGATTATGATAATATTCACTATATTTATTAATGACTTAGGTAACTCAATAGAGCGCCATATATCCAAGTTTGCCGATGACACAAAGATTGGCGGCATAATAAGTAATGTAGATGGGAGCGTAAAATTTCAAAGAGACATTGATACTTTAAGTGAGTGGGCAAAACTGTGGCAAATGGATTTCAACGCAGGTAAGTGTGAGGTCATCCATTTTGGCCCATTTTTTAAATGGTGAAAAGTTAGGAACAGTGGAGGTCCAAAGAGATTTAGGAGTCCATGTACACAGATCACTAAAATGTAATGGTCAGGTACAAAAAATAATCAAAAAGGCTAATGGAATGTTGGCCTTTATAACTAGCAGGCTAGAATATAAAGGGGGGGGGGAGTTTTGCTACAGCTGTACAAAGCCCTGGTTAGTTCACATCTGGAGTACTGTGTACAGTTCTGGGCACCGCAATTTAGAAAGGATATATTGGACTTGGCAGGAGCGCAGCGCAGATTCACCAGAATGTTACCAGGGCTCCAAGGGTTAAATTATGAGGTGAGATTATATAAACTAGGCTTGTATTCCCTGGAATATAGAAGGTTAAGGCGTGATTTGATTGAGGTTTTTAGGATTTTGAAAGGAATTGATAGGGTGGATAGAGAGAAACTTTTTCCGCTGGTGGGGGAGTCTGGGACAAGGGGACATAACCTTAAAATCCGAGCCAGGCCATTCAGGAGAGAAGTTAGGAAACACTTCATCATGCAAAGGGTGGTAGAAGTGTGGAACTCTCTCCCACAAAAAGCAGCAGTTGCTGGCTCAATCAATCATTTTAAATCTGAGGTTGATAGATTTTTGCTAGCCAAGAGTATTATGGGATATGGAGCCAAGGCAGGTGGATGAAGTTAGGATACAGATCAGCCATGATCTAATTGAATGGTGGAACATGCTCTAGGGGCTGAATAACCTACTCCTGTTCCTATGTTCCTATGGTAGACATAGAGATGTTTCCACTTGTGGGAGAGACCTAAACTAGGGGCCATAAATATAACAAAAGCAAAATAATGTGGATGCTGGAAATCTGAAATAAAAACAGAAAATGCTGGAAATATTCAACAAGTGAGGCAGCATCTGTGGAGAAAGAAACAGAGTTAACGTTTCAGGTCGATGACCCTTCGTCAGAACATCATTCTTCCAGTTGATGCATTTCATGCATTTAAGGGGAAGCTAGATAAACACATGAGGGAGAAAGGAATAGAAGGATATGCTGATCGGGTTAGATGAAGTAGGGTTGGAGGAGGCTCGTGCATAGCATAAACACCGGCCTGGACCAGTTGGGCCGAATGGCAGATTCCGTGCTGTACATTCTATGCAATTCGAAGTCTCCTGCTGCTTAGCTTTGGCTCAGTGGCAGCACTCCCACCTCTGAATCAGAAGATCATAGGTCCAAGCCCCACTCCAGGACTTGAGTGCATAATCTAATCTGACATTTCAGTGCCGTAGTGAGGGAGTGCTGCACTGTCTGAGGTGCCCTCTTTTGGATGAGACAGTAAATCGAGGCCCTGCCTGCCTGTTCAGATGGAAGTAAAAGTTCCCATGGCAGTATTTGAAGAGCAGAGTTCTCCTGGTGTCCTAACCAACATTTATCCCTCAATCAACATTGCCAAAACAGATTAACTGGTCATTTCTATCACTGCTGTTTGTGGGACCTTGTTGTATGCAAATGAGGGTTTGACTACAAAACAATAATGACTATACTTCAAAAATAATTTATTGTTGTGAAGTGCATTGGGACACCCAGAGAACCTGAAAGGAACTATACAAATGCAAATTCGTTCTTCTCCATTTGCAGCTGCTTAAAGTGCCTTTGAACTGCTTGCTGATCACCTGATTACTGCACTTTTGATAATGAGCTCTCATCAGCACTTTAAACAGCTGAACAGCACATAAGGTGAAAGAGACAACAATTTTTAATGTAGTTTACATTAGGGTAATTGTAAACAATTTTACAACACCAAGTTATAGTCCAGCAATTTTATTTTAAATTCACAAGCTTTCGGAGGCTACCTCCTTCCTCAGGTGAACGATGTGGAAATGAAATCCTCGGAATGAAGTCGCATTTATAATTCACAGAACAATGCTTGGTGAGTACAGACAGTTTTTTTAACTGCCCGTTGCCAAGGCAATCAGTGTGCAGACAGACAGGTGTTACCTGCCAGGTCTCACAGAATATACAAATCACCAAAAAAAACAACAAACAAAAAAAAACAGAGATAGAGAGGTAGAAACATAGAAAAGACAGCAACTGACCCGTTATATTAAAAACAGATAACATTTGTTCGCTGGTGGGGTAACGTGTAGCGTGACATGAACCCAAGATCCCGGTTGAGGCCGTCCTCATGGGTGCGGAACTTTAGGGTAGGTCATGTCTAACAAATCTACTTGCATTTTTTGAGGCGGTCACTAGCATGGAGAGTAGGGGAAGGTTTATGGATATTGTCTACATGGATTTCCAGAAGGTATTTGATAAGTTTCTACACAAGAGATTATGAACAAAAGTTAGAGCACACAGAATTAGAGGTAATTGGGCTTGTCAATAAAATTGAAGCCCAGGGGATAAACGGGGCAGTGGCAACATGGATACGAAATTGGCTAAGTGACAGGAAACAGAGAGTAGTGGTGAATGGATGTTTTTTGGACTGGAGGGAGGTGTGCAGTGGTGTTCCCCAGGGGTCAGTGCTGGCACCACTGCTTTTCTTGATATATATTAATGACTTGGACTTGGGTGTACAGGACACAATTTCAAAATTTGCAGATGACACAAAATTTGGAAGTGTAGTGCACAGTGAGGAGGATAGTAATAGAATTCAAGAGGATATAGACAGGCTGGTGGAATGGCCGGACTCGTGGCAGATGAAATTTAATGCTGAGAAGTATGAGGTGATACATTTTGGTAGGAAGAACAAGGAGAGGCAGTGTAACTCTAAAGGGGGTCAGGAACAGAGAGACCTGGGGGTATATGTACACAGGTCATTGAAGGTGGCAGGGCAGGTTGAGAGAACGGTTAAGAAAGCATACGGTGTCCTGGGCTTTATAAATAGAGGCTTTTTGGAGCGAGACTGCATCCCAGCTCCAACCTGCCCACTTCTGGGTTTAACTCAGGCAGGTTTGTCTGCGTGTGGACAACAGACACCAGGAAGTCCCACCCCCACTTATAGCTGGCGGGCCGATTTTTAAAGGGGCAATGTACCCCATTGAAATACTTGAGGTACTTAATTCTGCGTGAAATAAAAACAGAAAATGCTGGAAAAGTTCAGCAAATGAGGCAGCATCTGTGGAGAAAGAAACAGAGTTAACGTTTCAGATCGAAGATTTCAGATCGAAGATTTCGACCTGAAATGTTAACTCTGTTTCTTTATCCACGGATGCTGCCTCACTTGCTGAGCTTTTCCAGCATTTTCTATTTTTATTTCAGATTTCCAGCATTCGCAGTATTTTGCTTTTAGTTCTTTGTGTATTGGAAAACTTAAATGAATTTTACCTTTCCTGTTCGGATTTCCCATCGCTTCCGATTCACATCAGGTGAAAGTCAGGGAAGGGCTGGATCCATGAGGTGAGTGCCTTTATTGCACTGCTTGTGGATTCAGGAGGACCAGGAGTGTTTCATCCAGGCCCAACAAGCTCACCTGGCCGCCAGGACCTCAACGAACGTACAACCCGTCCCTCCCACCCATGGTAGACGCCCCCCCCCCCCAGATGGTGGCCCCCCACCTACCTCCAACTCTTCACCCAACCTCTGAACTCGTCACCCAACCTCTGATCTCTTCCCCCAATCTCTAACCTCTTCGTGCGACCTCCGATCTCCTCCCGACATCAGACCCCCCCCCGATCTCCAAGTCCCGGCATCAGATCCCCGATCTTCACCTCCTGGGCCCCCCGCTCTCCGCCCTATCCCATGATCCCTCCCTCCGATTCCTGGCTGCGGCCTGCTACCAGGGGGCCTTCCTGCCCGATGGCCAGCCAGCCTGTCAATCAGGCTGGCTGCTGGGCATGAAGCCTGGAAGTAAAATTTGTTGACCTCATTAAGGTGGCGATCACAGATTGCGACCCGCCAACTTACCTTCCAGGTTTTGCAGCCGAAAATCTCCGCCCGCTCCCCCAGCTCTCTTCCCGGCTCGAGGTCAAAATCATGCCCCTGGTATTCTCCAGGGATCTGTACTGGGGCCTCAGCTTTTCAACATATATATTAATAACTTGGATGAAGGAATGAAGCTGTATATCCAAGTTTGCAGATGACACTAAGTTAGTAGGCACAGTAAATTGTATAGATGGTAGCAGGAAGTTACAATGGGACAGACAGACTAAATGAATGGTCAAAACTATGGCAGATGGAGTTCAATGTGGGGAAAGGTGAGGTCATCCACTTTGGCTCCAAGAAAGACAAATCAGAATATTTTTTTAATGATGAAAGACTAGGAGCTGTGGACAATAAAAGGTGTCCATCTGCACAAATCACTAAAGGCTTGTGCACAGGTACAAAAAGAAATCAAAAGGCTCATGGAATGTTGGCCTTTATCTCAAGGGAGTTGAAATACAAAAGTGAGGAAGTGATGCTTCAGTTGTGCAAAGCATTGGTCAGACGCCATCTGGAGTACTGCATTCTGCCTTGGGCACCAAACCTTAGGAAAGATATAATGGCCTTGGAGGGGATGCAGTGTAGATTCACCAGAGTTCAAGCCCTAGTCTCAGCAAGTGTTCACTTGGTCCACCTTCAGAGTGTTTGAAGAAATACATTTGTGAAAGATATCTAGTTTAGGTCACAAGAGGATACTATTATTACACCCCAAGGCCATGCTATTGTACAAGTAGATATAGGGCAGTGTGAGTCAACTTCCATAAAAGTAAGGTGCTTAAACCACTTAAGGGAGTGATTGATGACCCTGAACAATAGAAGATATCTATGACAGACCCTAATTTGTAATAATGCAGTTGAACCGAGTGACCTATACATCTTAGGGCTGCTGCCTAGATATACCCCTCACTTCCATTGAAATGATGGCTAGTTTCTTTGGAGAAGGTCTTGCTGCATTTTCAACAAGCTAATAATATTAATTATTTCTATCACCCAAGCTGATGAGGATGTTGATTGCAGCCCTACCATTGTCTGGAGAGATGGTTACAAGGTTAGGCCTTTCGTGTAACAGTTGTTACTGTTGAGACAACTACCTTCCTTTCAGGATGCCTCTTATTAGGTCAGCCATTACAGATAATGGCCCCGATATTTACGGGGAAACGTGGAGGGAGCGGAGGACGCCCATCAGCGGCCCGGAAACCTGGAAATACGTGAAAGGTGGAGGTCCTGACGAATGTAATGGCCGGATCTCACTAGAATTTTTTTACTCAATTTCCTGCCCGGCAGCTGGCCAGATTGAGAGGGTGGCTGTCTGTCTGGTGGGAAAGCCTGCTGTACAAGGCCGCTGCCAGGGACCGGAGAAGAGGGAGGGAGTAAGAGATCGCGGGGCGGGGTGGGGGGGGGGGGGTGGGTGGAGTGGGGTGGGGCGGACATCACAGGGGTGTTTCAGATTTGCTTGGGAGGCTAGTGGGAAGCACTCCTGCTACTCTTGGCCCACAAGCAGTGCTGGAAAAGCACTTACCTGCTGGATCGGCAGTTCTCGCCTCCCTTCAGCTGTCGGGTTCCCCAAGCGCCGGGAAACCCGGCCCTCAGCCCTTAAATCCAAATGGCTGCCAAATTCTGAGGCACAGAGCCTCATTAACATATTATAATTACCAACCCGTCTCTCGATAGCAGGTTACTTGCGCGATCCCCAACTCGCCCTGGTTAAACCAGAAGTAGGCACGTTCACATCAGGTTGGGGATGAGTTTTCCATTTTTAAGAAATTAACCTCCCCCCACCCCTCTCCCATCCGTCCTGGGGTTTAAAATTCCCCCAGTGACTTTTGTTTGCTTCCTGAGTTAGGCATTTTAAAAGCCTCCGGCATTTCACCACACAGTTTTGACTTGATGTAGTTAATTTATTAGTGGCTCCCCTCTGGAAAGTCAGTGAAGCTATTGCCCCTGATTCAACAAGATAGCCCTAACCAGTATCTTATATTCACTGTCCATTTTATCCCCAAAACAAAGGAGGCTCTTTCAGAGTGCAGCTATTAAAATATATTGGCCTAGTTAAGTATTCATATCAAAATAATACACTACTTTCAAAACATGAAGCAGGACAGAGCTTCTAGTTTTTCACGCAGACATCCCCATTCGGTCATCAAGATATATGGACACATGCATACAATCCCATCAGAACAACAAAGAATCTGAATACAGATCCCTGTCCTCTGCCCCCGCTCCTTCTTTCCACCTCCCTGCCTAAAACAACCAGGAAAGTAAAATTAAAAGATGCACTTAAAAATAAAATACTTCCCAATTGTTGATGACAGCTCACCAGACTTAAAGGCACAATCCTTTGGCATGAATTCTGAAATTACACTGCATCCATACAGCTAGCAAATTGTTCACCTGCAGGAAATTTAGGTGCCCTGATTTTCATTTTGGATTCATTGCTCAACATGAGTTCACACCCCTCCCTTCCCTGATTTGCAAACCCATCAAACACTCTGTTTTCAAAATAGTTTTTATTTATTTTGATAGAATATAATATAATTGCAGTAACAATCTATATGAAATAACTATTTAATAATGAAATGATCCAAATCACTGAAGTATTTCTCTATATTTGGATATTAATTATTCATGGCAACACCCTGTGGTGAGAGTTGTCATTTCATTGTGGCACAGTTCAGATAACATATCTTCCTCACAAATTGATCTTGAAGGCCTTGAAACATAATGTAATAGAAATAATGAACTTGAAAGAATAGAACACTGATGATATTTACAGGATTCATTTACACTCTGATACTAATCCTGGTGAGTATTATTTATCCAAGTTGAAAAGCTCATTCAATCCTGCCCAGGCATTAAGTCCCTTCAAGAAGGATTCTATTTCTATTCATTAAAAAAATAATCTCCTAGTTATTAGTCAATACAAGTCTCATAAAAAATAATTTTTTCTTAAGACTATTAATTAATTTATAACTCTCCTGCTACATAAACTACAAATTATGGTCTCGTACAATGAGAATGGACAAAAGGAGACTAATTCAGGAGATGCATATAGCACATGTGATGCTAGAGATGAATGCAGTGTAATTGATTGGCGAGAAATATAGTGAGAGTGACTCTGGTGTTAAATGTAGTGAGAGTGACTCCGGAGTTAAATGTAATGAGAGTGATTCCGGAGTTAAATGTAGTGCGAGTGATTCTGGAGTTAAATGTATTGAGAGTGACTCTGGTGTTAAATGTAGTGAGAGTGACTCTGGTGTTAAATGCATTGAGAGTGACCCTGATTTTAAATGTAGTGAGAGTGACTCCAGTGTTAAATATAGTGAGAGTGATTCCGGAGTTAAATGTAATGACAGTGATTCCGGAGTTAAATGTAGTGTGAGTGATTCCGGAGTTAAACGTAGTGAGAGTGATTCCGGAGTTAAATGTAGTGAGAGTGACTCTGGTGATAAATGTAGTGAGAGTGACTCTGGTGTTAAATGTAGTGCGAGTGATTCCGGAGTTAAATGTAATGACAGTGATTCCGGAGTTAAATGTAGTGCGAGTGATTCCGGAGTTAAATGTAGTGCGAGTGACTCTGGTGTTAAATGTAGTGCGAGTGATTCTGGAGTTAAATGTAGTGTGAGTGATTCCGGAGTTAAATGTAGTGTGAGTGATTCCAGAGTTAAATGTAGTGTGAGTGACTCTGAAGTTAAGGCCCTGAATTTCCTGGATTGCACTTAACGCAGAAATTGCACCTAAATCAGTTTCTGCGCCAATCTTGCCGACGGGAACATATGTTGCAGTTTCCCACGGAGCTCATTTGCATATGCCAGAACTTAAAAGGCAACGCGAAACAAGTATAAATGCAATGCCACCATAGGGGTAATAGCGAGTGGGCTGCTGTCTTCTGCCAATGCACCTCATTCGCAGAGCCTCTTGTCTCTGCTGCTCCTTCCATCCTACATTATTATTATGCAATACAGGGGATGCCTATTGGGAAGGCCATACCAGCTGCTTAGTCCTTCTGAACGCATGGGAAGAGTGGAGGGGGTGGGGGGCGGGGGTCTAGATCGTCCAAAAATTCAGGGTGCAGTCAAACTAACAGCACTTTGGTTAAATACAGTGCGGGTTTCAGTAAATTATGTAAATGAGCGGCAGATGGTTTCGATGGACATATCTCAGCAGCGGCGCAAATGACCAAGGAAATTTGCGCGTAGTGATGTTTCAGTGTAAAATCTCAGAAAATAATTTGGGCAATACCACTCTCACCATAGTTACGCCAAAACTTCGCAGGAAATTCTGGACTGTATTGAGTGCAACTAGGGAGAAATATAAGACCCCCATTTTAACCTAGTTGGTTCAGATCCAACGCCCATTTTACACCCTGGCTGATTTTCCCTGTCGATTGAAGTCAATGAAGAATTATGACTTTGATCCCCTTTGAAATGTGTTTTTTGTAAGTAGAATGCTATAATAATAAATATCAAAAATATACTTTTACTAATACTGCATGCACAGTTTTTATTTATGTGCTAGTTGATCCCAATGCCATTGTTCATGGACAAAATGAAAAGAGGTGAAGTTATAAATTAAATTGAGAGAGAAATTAATTATTAATTTTATAGATTGAATTCTAAAATGTACTGAATCTGTGGATTTTGTTAAATGTAGTAATTAGCTATAGTTAGAAAATTCATATTGAAATTGAGTAAGTCAAATTTAGTAAATCATTTATGAAAAGTGATTGGAACCTCAGTTACCTGCCCTCCCGTTAACAATATTCTCGATTACCTATGGATATTTTCATGAGAGGCCTGTGGGAGTCGGGGCCACGAGCATTTATTTAAACAAAGAAAATGCACCTCCATATTGTTCTCTGCAGTATCAAATTGTCTTGTCAGTGCTCCACTCTGTTATTTGGAGAGGACAGTAATTGAAGGAGGTGACTCCAGGGGTTGGGGGGATCGAAAGGGTATTAAATCGCATGGGAGGAAGAGGTGAGGGCAACAGAATGTACACATGATTTATTTCTTTCTGTAATACATACATGAAAATGTTCTGATCTCCAAGCAGCTGTCAGAAAATTTGCAGTACTTTTTTTGCTATTCATATTTAATGCGCTATTCATTCGCCTCCTTTTGTTACTGGAAGCTGAAAAATCAGTCACAGTGCATCTTTCTAAATTAATTTCAGATGACTTTGTCAGTTTGCCTTTTTTCTCAAATGACTGATTATAACTAAACAACCGATGTAACATTTATTTAATCCCTACATGCTGGCATAGCTTCAGTAATTTTGGGTTTCCTGATCATTCACCCATTTCCATTATCCTCAGAGGGGCTGGGCGGGTCCCATTACTGTGTTGGACAATTGAGGTTCCACCAATGGATAGTTGCCATGAATATATTATAAAGGTGAATAGGTAGATGGAAAAATAGATGGATACAATAATAAATGAATAGATGGATACATCAATAGAAAATTCAGATGTATGTCGTCCTTGGGCAAAGCTATTTAAGTATACAAAGCTTCCCATAGAACCCATTGAGTACTGAAAGATCTTTTCAGCTCACAAAATACAAACGTATTTGCTATCATAAAACATCTGCAGAAATTATCTGTGAACTTCTTAGGCCATGTATAGTAAAGTGGAGTTTGAGTGATACGCAGGGCCACAGTGGATTTTTGAAGTAACATTTCCAAAGTAGAATCAGCTTTGAGTTTTCATGATGGTGCTAAAAAGTCATTGCAGTTCTTAAAGAGTTACTTTTGTGCTGTACTGACCATGCTAGTGACGCCTATCTAACCACTGCAATTATCTAGAGACAAGGTTATGCCAAAAAGCCTGCTGGAAATTTTCTGGAATAATTTTGTTTATTTTACTCTTCACCCCTTCCAATGTTTTAGGAAAACCTAAATCCAAAACATACTTACATATAATCAGTAGGGGTATTTGTGAGTGTCTCATTGTTACCCTTTATCAGTGTTCAAACACATAACTGCAACAGGAAATATGTGCTATTAGGAACAATAGGTTAAAGAACGATTTTCAGATTAAGGTCACAGCCAAGATGAGGATTGTTAATGAATGGAATGAGTAATTGCACTGAAAAATTATTGCAGATATCTTTCAGAGCCCAACTCCAGAAGAGGTGGCAATTAGAAAAGGTGCCAACCAATAATGGCCAGCTGAGACAAAATTGGACTATTTTGATGCACTCACAAACAAATCTCCATTTCCATGAAAAAAAAGAAATGAAGTGAAATAAGGTTCAGGGTGTCTGTATGTGGACAGTATTCGTGATAATGATTCAAACAGAAAGTGCAGACAGTCTGCACATCTGTGCTCATCCTGTTGCCAACAAGAATCTTTATTTCAATGTAAATCTTCAAAAGACAAGACAGACCTCCCTTGTCCTGGTGAGCAGTCCAGATTAATCGTTACTGCCAGCAGTCAGCCTCCCTCAGTCGTCCACTGAGAACACCAATTGATAAACCACACATGCAGACACAGGCAGGCATATGCTTTCTGGCAGGTATCATGGTGACAATTTCCACAGGGAATTTACATACAGTTTCCATCTTCTTGCCCCACACATGCACATGTGTATACACACACACACACACACACACACACACACAGAATTACTGCAGGGGAGAACATACCTCTACCTTTTAAAAGAATAATTTCCATCACTGGCCTTCTGGTCCAGTTGCATCTAAAATTGCAAAAATGTACCCACTGCTTCTTTCTTACTCGGAGTACTTTATTGCATTTAACAGAGTGCCTAATCCTCTCCCCCTGCCCTAATGTAGCCCAATTCTCCCTGGTACTTCACAGGCATTTATGGACAGAAAACACTTTAAGAATAGTACCCTTGCCATATAGTTATAGTCCTTGGAAGAATTTTAAAGGGAGCTGAAGAATGAGGTCATCTTCAAGAGATCAAAAATTAAGGCCATGGAGAATAACTCTCATTGGCTCAATTTTGTTTTCCCGTTAACAATACAACAAAAGTACTATGTGGAATGAATTCAGTACAGATGTGTGGAATGAAGAGATGTTCTGTTTACAACCCAGAGATACTTCTGCATTAAAGGGGAAGAAAAATATGTTGGAATAGTTTGCCAATCTCAGAGAATTTGATGTTGATGGTCAAGACTTTTCAATCTGATACAATGACCAAAATCATAGAATCATAGAAGTTACAACATGGAAACAGGCCCTTCGGCCCAACATGTCCATGTCGCCCAGTTTATACCACTAAGCTAGTCCCAATTGCCTGCACTTGGCCCATATCCCTCGATACCCATCTTCCCCATGTAACTGTCCAAATGCTTTTTAAAAGACAAAATTGTACCCGCCTCTACTACTGCCTCTGGCAGCTCGTTCCAGACACTCACCACCCTTTGAGTGAAAAAATTGCCCCTCTGGATCCTTTTGTATCTCTCCCCTCTCACCTTAAATCTGTGCCCCCTCGTTATAGACTCCCCTACCTTTGGGAAAAGATTTTGACTATCGACCTTATCTATGCCCCTCATTATTTTATAGACTTCTATAAGATCACCCCTTAACCTCCTACTCTCCAGGGAATAAAGTCCCAGTCTGTCTAACCTCTCCCTGTAAGTCAAACCATCAAGTCCCGGTAGCATCCTAGTAAATCTTTTCTGCACTCTTTCTAGTTTAATAATATCCTTTCTATAATAGGGTGACCAGAACTGTACACAGTACTCCAAGTGTGGCCTCACCAATGCCCTGTACAACTTCAACAAGACATCCCAACTCCTGTATTCAATGTTCTGACCAATGAAACCAAGCATGCTGAATGCCTTCTTCACCACCCTATCCACCTGTGACTCCACTTTCAAGGAGCTATGAATCTGTACTCCTAGATCTCTTTGTTCTATAACTCTCCCCAACGCCCTACCATTAACGGAGTAGGTCCTGGCCCGATTCGATCTACCAAAATGCATCACCTCACATTTATCTAAATTAAACTCCATCTGCCATTCATCGGCCCACTGGCCCAATTTATCAAGATCCCGTTGCAATCCTAGATAACCTTCTTCACTGTCCACAATGCCACCAATCTTGGTGTCATCTGCAAACTTACTAACCATGCCTCCTAAATTCTCATCCAAATCATTAATATAAATAACAAATAACAGCGGACCCAGCACCGATCCCTGAGGCACACCGCTGGACACAGGCATCCAGTTTGAAAAACAACCCTCGACAACCACCCTCTGTCTTCTGTCGTCAAGCCAATTTTGTATCCAATTGGCTACCTCACCTTGGATCCCATGAGATTTAACCTTATGTAACAACCTACCATGCGGTACCTTGTCAAATGCTTTGCTGAAGTCCATGTAGACCACGTCTACTGCACAGCCCTCATCTATCTTCTTGGTTACCCCTTCAAAAAACTCAATCAAATTCGTGAGACATGATTTTCCTCTCACAAAACCATGCTGACTGTTCCTAATTAGTCCCTGCCTCTCCAAATGCCTGTAGATTCTGTCCCTCAGAATACCCTCTAACAACTTACCCACTACAGATGTCAGGCTCACTGGTCTGTAGTTCCCAGGCTTTTCCCTGCCGCCCTTCTTAAACAAAGGCACAACATTTGCTACCCTCCAATCTTCAGGCACCTCACCTGTAGCGGTGGATGATTCAAATATCTCTGCTAGGGGACCCGCAATTTCCTCCCTAACCTCCCATAACGTCCTGGGATACATTTCATCAGGTCCCGGAGATTTATCTACCTTGATGCGCGTTAAGACTTCCAGCACCTCCCTCTCTGTAATATGTACACTCCTCAAGACATCACTATTTATTTCCCCAAGTTCCCTAACATCCATGCCTTTCTCAACCGTAAATACCGATGTGAAATATTCATTCAGGATCTCACCCATCTCTTGTGGTTCCGCACATAGATGACCTTGTTGATCCTTAAGAGGCCCTACTCTCTCCCTAGTTACCCTTTTGCCCTTTATGTATTTGTAGAAGCTCTTTGGATTCACCTTTGCCTGATCTGCCAAAGCAATCTCATATCCCCTTTTTGCCCTCCTGATTTCTCTCTTAACTCTACTCCGGCAATCTCTATACTCTTCAAGGGATCCACTTGATCCCAGCTGCCTATGCATGTCATATGCCTCCTTCTTATTTTTGACTAGTGCCTCAATCTCCCGAGTCATCCAAGGTTCCCTACTTCTACCAGCCTTGCCCTTCACTTTATAAGGAATGTGCTTACACTGAACCCTGGTTAACACACTTTTGAAAGCCTCCCACTTACCAGACGTCCCTTTGCCTGCCAACAGACTCTCCCAATCAACTTCTGAAAGTTCCTGTCTAATACCATCAAAATTGGCCTTTCCCCAATTTAGAATTTTAACTTTTGGGCCAGACCTATCCTTCTCCATAGCTATCTTAAAACTAATGGAATTATGATCACTGGTCCCAAAGTGATCCCTCACTAACACTTCTGTCACCTGCCCTTCCTTATTTCCCAAGAGGAGGTCAAGTTTTGCCCCCTCTCGAGTCGGGCCATCCACATACTGAATGAGAAATTCCTCCTGAATACACTCAACAAATTTCTCTCCATCCAAGCCCCTAATGCTATGGCTGTCCCAGTCAATGTTGGGAAAGTTAAAGTCCCCTACTATTACCACCCTATTTTTCTTGCAGCTGTCTGTAATCTCCTTACATATTTGCTCCTCAATTTCCCGTTGACTATTTGGGGGTCTGTAGTACAATCCTATCAAAGTGATCTCTCCCTTCTTATTTTTCAGTTCTACCCATATGGACTCAGTGGGCGAACCCTCGGATATATCCCCTCTCACTACTGCCGTGATGTTCTCCCTAATCAAGAACGCAACTCCCCCTCCTCTCTTACCTCCTGCTCTATCTTTCCTATAGCATCTGTACCCTGGAACATTGAGCTGCCAGTCCTGCCCCTCCCTTAGCCATGTTTCAGTAATAGCTATAACATCCCAGTCCCATGTACCCATCCATGCCCTGAGTTCATCTGCCTTGCCCATCAGACTTCTTGCATTGAAATAAATGCAGTTTAATCTAGTCTTCCCTTGGTCTTTGCCCTGCTTTCTCAGACCATCTGTCCGGTCATGTTCTGTACACTCTCCCTTACTGCCTTTTGTTTCTGTCACCACTTTATTTCCCACTGACTTCCTGCATCGGTTCCCATCCCCCTGCCACATTAGTTTAAACCCTCCCCAACAGCACTGGCAAACACTCCCCCTAGGACATTGGTTCCAGTCCTGCCCAGATGCAGACCGTCCAATTTGTACTGGTCCCACCTCCCCCAGAACCGGTTCCAATGGCCCAGGAATTTGAATCCCTCCCTCTTGCACCATCTCTCAAGCCACGTATTCATCTTAGCTATCCTGTCATTCCTACTCTGACTAGCCCGTGGCACTGGTAGCAATCCTGAGATTACTACCTTTGAGGTCCTACTCTTTAGTTTAACTCCTAACTCCCTAAATTCAGCTTGTAGGACCTCATCCTGTTTTTTACCTATATCGTTGGTGCCTATATGCACCACGACAACTGGCTGTTCACCCTCCCCCTCCAGAATGTCCTGCAGCCGCTCCGAGACATCCTTGACCCTTGCACCAGGGAGGCAACATACCATCCTGGAGTCTCGGTTGCGTCCGCAGAAACGCCTGTCTATTCCCCTTACAATCGAGTCCCCTATCACTATAGCTCTGCCACTCTTTTTCCTGCCCTCCTGTGCAGCAGAGCCAGCCACGGTGCCATGAACCTGGCCACTGCCACCTTCCCCTGGTGAGCCATCTCCGCCAACAGTATCCAAAACGGTATACCTGTTTTGGAGGGAGATGACCGCAGGGGACCCCTGCACTGCCTTCCTACTCTTCCTCTGTCTGTTGGTCACCCATTCACTATCTCCCTCAGTAATTTTTATCTGCGGTGTGACCAACTCACTGAACGTGCTATCCACGACTTTCTCAGCATCGCGGATGCTCCAAAGTGAGTCCATCCGCAGCTCCAGAGCCGTCAAGCGGTCAAACAATAGCTGCAGCTGGACACACTTCCCGCAGGTGAAGGAATCAGGGATACAGGAAGGAGCCCTGAATTCCCACATCCCACAAGAGGAACATGACACGGCGCTGGGATCTCCTGCCATGACTTAACCCTTAAATTAGCTTAAGAACAACTACAATGTCAAGAGAAAAAAAAAGGAAAGAAAAACTACTTACCACTCCCTTTAAGGAGTTTACTCCTTTAAATTGTTCTCAATTTAGAGAATGTTAACTACACTAGGGACCTTGATTCACTAAAAAATAAACGCTACTTCCTATAAGACCTGCAGACCTTCCCTTTCCTTTTACTTCAGTTATTGCAGATAAGGAGAAATACTCACCTGAACCTACTCACCAATCAGGTGCCTCCCCTGTGTCGCGTCCCGATCTGATTCCTGACGTCACTTCGAACTCGGTCGCAGCTCCGCTCGGCTCCTCTCAGCTGTTCTCAGCGCTCTGAAATCCCGCCTTTTATCGGACGCTCCCTCCGCTCGGCTCGGCTCCTCTCAGCTGTTCTCAGCGCTCTGAAATCCCGCCTTTTATCGGACGCTCCCTCCGCTCGGCTCGGCTCCTCTCAGCTGTTCTCAGCGCTCTGAAATCCCGCCTTTCATCGGACGCTCCCTCCGCTCGGCTCGGCTCCTCTCAGCTGTTCTCAGCGCTCTGAAATCCCGCCTTTTATCGGACGCTCCCTCCGCTCGGCTCGGCTCCTCTCAGCTGTTCTCAGCGCTCTGAAATCCCGCCTTTTATCGGACGCTCCCTCCGCTCGGACGCTCCGCTCCTATTAGAATACTGAGGCGTTCTTACAGCTTCTGAAAGAAATCTTGGCGCAAAAGTGTACAGTTCTGTTATGGGGAAGGGGATAAAATCTAAAGCCTGTATATTACAATGCTGCTGACGAGAGTAAACCTGACTTCAGTATCAGTGCTATAACGTAAATGATGCTGAGCTCCTTTCACTGGAGATGTTGAATCTACATCAAAAGGTGGTGTTCCATTAGGGTTGCCAACTCTGGTTGGACGTATTCCTGGACGTTTGATCACGTGAAATTTGACAGCAGTTTGCAAATGTTTTTGTATTTGGTTTATAAAGGATGGGTCCCCTGTAGTTGAGTGTTTTTGCTTACTATTTTTAGAAAAAATATGCAGTAGTTAAAGGATACCCATTTTGTGCAAAAGTAGACTTACATGTATTCTGTATTTTTTTGTAAACATCTTATTTATTGCAAAGGCAAGATTTGTATGGCACATCCACAAGATTTTTAGGCTCGTTCTTTTGGAAAACTTAGACGTTGCATCAGTCCAAGTCATTTTCCTAAATTTAGAAGATATGAGTTATGTACTAGATTTTATAGGTTTATTTAGCAAAAAAGAACATAATTTGTCCAGTTTTATTTTCTATGCACTTTGATTAATTTTTGTACACGATGATATTTGTACAGTTATTGAAATACGAAGCTGTCATGTCAACTGAATTTTATTTCAAATGAAGCTTGTTTAAGTGGAAGTTGAAGATTCCTAGTTTTATCAAGTGCTTTAAATGGAAAATAAAATAGAGTAGTGCAGCCAAGTGGTTATGCATGTGCTTTTTGTATTCTATTTGTACAAAACATCTTTGTTAAAAATATAGTTTGAAATTAATTCTGTTTTCAAAATTTGTTTAAACAGTCCTTCATTTGTGGCTTAACATATATTGTGAATCCATCTCACCTCTTGTTCGGTTTTGGACTTGATACAAACTTGACAACCCCACTCGTGCCACTGAAGCTGTTTCCACAGTGTTGAGCACTGCAGCCTTTTGTGAACTTTCCTTCATCAGACCAGGGGCAGGAAGGGTTTGGCAGCAAAACTTGAAGTGGTTGTATGTGAAATTCCACAGGCGTAAATCATAAATTCTACTTCCACAACTTCTCCCGGGTTGCCAGCAGCAGCACTCAGGAGTTCAGTCGTTGATTCCGAGAGTCTTCCAGATAATCCGGGAGGGTTGGCAACCCTATGTTCCACTAGTCCTCCAGAGACAGCAGTGATGCCAGCCCCAAACATAGATGGCTTCTGCTATTTTCTAGTTGTAAACATGACTCAAACAACTGTACATGTAGTATTTTTTACGTTGCTGTGAATGGTGTAGAATCCATCAGACAATGCCATTGGAGCAGATTCCACAACACCATCAGTCCCAGCACAGAACTGTGATTCTGTAATATAAATGCGGCATGATGGAGCATCTATTAGTCTATTAGTGGTCCACAACTGTTTTGCATTACAGAAATGTTAACAAGCTCCTCTAAATGGATAAATATCAAAATGTTTGCTCAACGTGAGAGCTAGTATCTTTCGTAAATCACTTCTTTTGATACGTTTTGAGGAAATTTTCCTTTGGCCAATTTACTTAGAAAGTACTATTAGCTTTCCGGATTTTAGCTCCAAAAGATGTTGGTTGATGGTGTTGCCAGACATCTCTTTAAAATAAATAATGAGGAAAAACAATTTAATCCAAATGCTACAAAAAAAATTAAACACATATAAACCATAACCATATCATTTATGCATAGAATATAAATAGCATAATATATATGCCCCAAATAAAATTGACAGATAATATTTCTGATCCTCTCTTCTTTTGCTGGTTCTTAATTGCAATTGAGATCAAAAGGTTTGTGTATTATTACGTCTGGGCAGATTGTATTACGTCTTTCATATAGCTCAATATTGCTTTCTCTGCTTCTGACAGAACTCATATGTACTTGTCACATAGAATTTCTGCTAGATTGCTAGAAAACTGTAATGAATGTAATTGATTTATAGCACAAATATTAGAAAATGATACCTTGCTACAGATTGGAAAGGGAAATTAATCTGATCTGAATGTTTTAAGAATCGGCTGCTATCAACTGAGATGATGTGTAAACACAAGAATTTACTCTTTTTGCAAAGACAAAAAAAGCATAGCTAGCATTTGAACGTTATTATTTATAAATGTTCTGAATGTGGGGTTGCGGTGAGGATCACTTTGAGGCCTAACAGTGCAGTTCGATTTTTCTTTCCACTGCACAACAGTAGGAGTTTAGGGTGGAGTTGGCCTGTCAAGTGTTTCATTAACATGATCCCTCATCAATTCTATTCATGCAATCCAAGTTATGCCAGAGGGTCCTATTTTAACTGAGACATAAATCCTGAAAGTAAGGAGCATTTAGGTGTCAGCCTTGGCTTAATGGGAGCACTCTTGCCTCTGAGTTAGAAGGTTGTGGGTTCAAGTCCTACTCCAGAGATTTGAGCACATAAGCTAGGCTGACTATCCAGTGCAACACTGAGGAAGTGCTGCACTGTCGAAGGTGCCGTCTTTCGGATGAGACATTAAACCAAGGTCCTGCCTGACCTCTCAGGTGGATGTTAAAGATCCCGCAGTACTATTTGAAGAAGAGCAGGGGTGTTCTCTCTGGTGTCTTAGCCAATATTTATCCCTCAACCAACATCAATAAAACAGATTATCTGGTCATTTATCTCATTGCAGTTTGTGGGACCTTGCTGTGTGCGCAAGGCTCAATCGTGAGGCCATGGAAGGCGCTATATGAATACAAGTCTTCCTTTCTTTTATAAGTACAATAGGAGATATCCTGCAATGATTACAATAAAGCAGTGGTGGCATTATAAAGCAAGAGGGTGAATCTTATAACCATCAACTATAACTTGATATTAGATTACAGACTTGAAATAGCTCCCCAGCATCATACCTACATCTATAGATATATACACATGTACATATAAACCCAAAACTATGTTGCTTTGGGTCAGTTTTTCTGCTGGCGGATGCAGCCAGCCCGGTTGCTTAATCTTAGGGGTGTGACTGCCTCCTGGAGCAAAAGGTCCAGGTAGCTTTCTCCCTCGCTGTCTCGCAATGTCCGCAGCTCGGACTCCAGCTCCTCAACTCGGAGCCGAAGTTCCTCGAGCCGCAGACACTTACCGCAGATGTAGTCGCCCTGGAGAAAAATGTCCACAAGCTCCCACATATTGCAGCAGCAACACATCTCCAGTTCTCCCATTATTTTATTTATTTAATTAATTAATTTAGTGTTAATCAAATTATTTACCTCGTTTAATTTATTAGATTAAGTAAATTAAGTTTGGTTTTTAAAATTTAGTTATATGCTGTATGTTAACTTAAAACTCAGCCCACAGTCACTAACAATCACTTACCTATTTCCAAGTTTGCTGATGAGACAAACAAGGTGGGATCGTGAGTTGTGAGGAGGATGCAAAGAGGCTTCAAGGCGATTTAGACAAGTTGAGTGAGTGGGCAAATACATGGCAGGTGCAGTATAACGTGGATAAATGTGAAGTTATCCACTTCGGAAGGAAAAACAGAAAGGCAGAGTATTATTTAAATGGTGATAGATTGGGGGAATGTTGATGTACAAAGGGTCCTGGGTGTCCTTGTACATCACTCACTGAAAGCAAACATGCAGGTGCAGCAAGCAGTTAAAAAGGCAAATGGTACGTTGGCCTTCATTGCAAGAGGATTTGAGAACAGGAGCAAGGATGTCTTACTGCAGTTATACAGGGCCTTGGTGAGACCACACCTGGAGTATTGTGTGCAGTTTTGGTCTCCTTACCTAAGAGAGGATGTACTTGCCATAGAGGGAGTGCAGCAAAGGTTCACCAGACTGATTCCTGGGATGGCAGGACTGTCGTATGAGGAGAGATTGGGTCAACTCGGCCTGTATTCACTTGAGTTTAGAAGAATGAGAGGGGATCTCATTGAAACATATAAAATTCTGACAGGGCTAGACAGACTGGATGCAGGGAGGATGTTTCACCTGCCTGGGGTGTCCAGAACGAGGGGTCAGAGTCTCAGGATATGGGGTAGGACATTTAGGACTGAGATGAGGAGAAATTCCTTCACTCAGAGGGAGGTGATCCTATGGAATTCTCTACCACAGAAGGCTGTGGAGGCCAAGTAACTGAATATATTTAAGAAGGAGCTGGATAGATTTCTAGACACAAAAGGCATCAAGGGGTATGGGGAGAGAGTGGGAATATTGTATTGAGATAGAGGATCAGCCATGATCATATTGAGTGGCGGAGCAGGCTCGAGGGGCCGAATGGCCTATTCCTGCTCCTATTTTCTATGTTTCCATGTTTCTATGCCAGCTATCCCTGTACATGTCCTTGTCTTTGATCTGTAATTTTCACATGAGATTATAACATCATTACTGCAGGCTTTATCAAGAGTTGATTGGCAGCAAATTGATTCTCAGAATCTGTAGTATTTAAGAAATGTCCAATTGCATTTATAAAAACGTAAACATTTAGATTGCATTCAGCTTTGATGCAAAATTTTAAGCTATGCTTTTAACATGAATTGCTACATTTCTTTCAGGGTGCTGTGATAACGCCCACAATGGACCACACCATGTCCATGCAGCCAGCCAGTATGATGGGACCTTTGACCCAGCAGATGAATCACCTGTCACTGGGCACAGCAGGAACAGTGAGTGCTGGAGATATCAAGCAGTTTCAATATGAAATACTTCATCTCATAATGTGATATCAACATTTTAACTGCAGGAATATCATCAAACATAGTATTCTACAGAAAGCAATTAAGTCATGGGGCAAAAGCTATGAATTGTATTTTGCTCTGGGTGTTAATGGTAACAAAAATGGTGAGCAAAAGTGCCAAGAAGCTTTCTTCTGTTATTATGGCCAGTCCCCATTTTTCTCACAGCCTGATATGTGAATAACAAGAGGAGCAAAACAAAACCCTGTGTATTAAGAACATATGAATGACTATAAAAGGCCCTGTCAAAGGTCGATGTGAAATGTACGCAGTTATGCACAGAGGGAGTATAGAAACAAAGTGTTTGTCCTGATCTCCCATCCAGAATGGAGAGTTTGGTGTAGAAAAGAAAGATAAGAACAGCCAGCAGTCGTTGTTGAAAAACAATCATTGGCAGATCATCTCTGTACTCAACCCAACCCCCGATTCCCAATATCAACCCTCTCACCTGATCCAACTACAAATGTCAATCTTCTTCACTCCAGAAGAGAATCCTCTGCATCCAATCTGACTCTCAATGTCAGCTCATGTTCAAATGAATGAATTTAGAGCTGAAAAGTCTACCACACTTGATATGGAGAGACTTACATGAATGATATGTCAACATATTTTAGATATGAATGAAATAAATTAAATTCTCATATAGTCCAGTGAATGAACTTGGAGCTCACAAGTCAGCCACAAGTTTATTCACTGGGGTAAACCCTATGCACATACATTATCAATAGCTACAAATTGTCTATCCAAAGAGGAGCTGGAAAGGGTGAAATCATAATTCCCAAAATATAGAAATTACTTTTTTAAAAATTAAAGAAAGTAGGTGAGCACATTGCGGATGCCCTAACTATAATCTTTCAAAGTTCTCTAAATTCAGTAACTGTCCCTCTAGATTGGAAAATTGCACATGTCACTCCACTTTTTAAGAAAAGAGAGAGAGGGAAACCGGGGAATTATAGACCAGTAAGACTAACATCTGTTGTGGGGAAAATGCTGGAGTCTATAATTAAGGATAGGGTGACTGAACACCTCGAGAATTTTCAGTTAATCAGAGAGAGCCAGCATGGATTTGTGAAAGGTAGGTCATGCCTGACAAACCTGATTGAATTTTTTGAAGAGGTGACTAAAGTAGTGGACAGGGGAATGTCAATGGATGTTATTTATATGGACTTCCAGAAGGCATTTGATAAGGTCCCACATGAGAGACTGTTAGCTAAGATAGAAGCCCATGGAATCGAGGGAAAAGTACGGACTTGGTTAGGAAGTTGGCTGAGCGAAAGGCGACAGAGAGTAGGGATAATGGGAAGGTACTCACATTGGCAGGATGTGACTAGTGGAGTCCCGCAGGGATCTGTCTTGGGGCCTCAATTATTCACAATATTTATTAACGACTTAGATGAAGGCGTAGAAAGTCTCATATCTAAGTTTGCCGATGACACAGAGATTGCTGGCATTGTCAGCAGTGTAGATGAAAACATAAAATTACAAAGCGATATTGATAGATTAGGTGAATGGGCAAAACTGTGGCAAATGAAATTCACTGTAGACAAATGTGAGGTCATCCACTTTGGATCAAAAAAGGATAGAACAGGGTACTTTTTAAATGGTAAAAAGTTAAAAACAGTGGATGTCCAAAGGGACTTAGGGGTTCAGGTACATCGATCATTGAAGTGTCATGAACAGGTGCAGAAAATAATTAAGAAGGCTAATGGAATGCTGGCCTTTATATCTAGAGGACTAGAATACAAGGGGGCAGAAGTTATGCTGCAGCTATACAAAACCCTGGTTCGACCGCATCTGGAGTACTGTGAGCAGTTCTGGGCACCGCACCTTCGGAAGGACATATTGGCCTTGGAGGGAGTGCAGCGTAGGCTTACTAGAATGATACCCGGATGGTCTAATCCTAATCTAGTTTATCTCGGTTCACCATTTTCTTCTTGTATAGACTGTATCCATATCGACTTCACCACGTCATTGCATTGCCACTCTCCAAAATGAAAATTTTTGTATGATTGTTCAGTATGTTAACATGTGATAAATTGGTGGAAAAAGTACTAGGTAGTGGGTATAGTATAGTAATTTGGTGTGCCTAGTTTGAATAGACATCGTAATACATTTTTTTAACCTGAGGAACCAAGACCTATAGTACAGGACACCACCAAGATTGAAAAGATTAAAGAAGAAATTAGAGCCTAGGCCATTAGGAGTGAAATCAGCAACCACTTTTCACACAAAGGGTAGTGAAAATTTAAAACTCTTTCCTCCAAAAGGCTGTGGATGCTGGATCAACTGAAATTTTCAAGACTGAGATCGGTAGATTTTTATTGGGTAAGGGTATCAAGGGATATGGATCACAAACGGGTAAATGGAGTTGAGGTACAGATCAGCCACGATCGGATTGAATGGTAGAACAGGCTCGAGGGGCTGAATGATCTTCTCCTGTTCCTATATCCCTATGTTTCTAGAAGGTAAGGTAAATCAGGAAGTAGTCATTATGCAATGCTTTGGGAAATCCCTGAGTAACAGGAAGAGTCAGACCATGAGCCATCAACTGCAGCACAGATAAAGTGATCTGAACATTACCTAGCTAGTTTTATACATTGCTTTGCTGGGAGGTCATATGATGATAATGCAAAGCCATTAGAAGCAAATAGCATATGCAGAAAAAATAGCATTGGTTGGGTAGACGGGGCTCTTGACTTATTTTTCTGCTGCAATTCCAAAGAGTGTACCATGGTCCCTAGACAGCAGTGTGCATATCGCTTTGCAAGTCCTGCCCTTCACTTCCAAAACTTTAGAAAGTTAGTACAGTAGTGCAATAGTTACAAGGATAAGTGGGATCACATTTCTTAAATGATAGGGTGAACGTGAACAAATTTCTAAGGAGAAAGAATGGTGGATTGGAAGTAAGAGAAATTGAAGAGGTAAGTTTGAATATGCACATGTAGAAAAAATGGGAAGAATGCCACAAGGACCAAGGGATTTATTAGAGTCCAGAGAGTAAAGAACCAAATAGATACGATGGGGATAAAACTTGATAAAGCTCCTTTTTAACTGCGGTGGGGGGGTTGAAAACTTACGGTAGCGGATTGGCTGCCTGTTATACACCCTGCTCGATTGATGAAGTCAACGAGAGGGAAAGTCGGATGGGGTGTATAATGGGTGGCCAATCCATTACCGCCAGTTTTCTGATCCTACTAAAGTTGAAAATTACCCTGATCGTAGAGTCATAGAATGGTTACAGCACAGAAGGAGGCCATTGGGCCCATCGAGCCTGTGCCAGTTCTTTGTAAGAGCTCTGCATATACTATTTGTTCCTGATGGCTTTGCGTTATCATCATATGACCTCCCAGCAAAGCAAAGTGTAAAATAATGTATAAAAGTTTATGCTCAAATGCTGATGTCTGCCTTAATAGTCAGATGGAATGAAGAAATGAAAAGAGATTCTTTACAATACTTTGGAGAATAGAGTTAGAGAAGCAAGGTGAGCCAAAAGATGAGCTTTCTCTTTAGCAGAGCTAGCTACTACCATTAGAATAGAAGATAGATGGAGAGGAGGACTCACAGAAGTTCTAAGAGACTACTTTGGCAAATGACCAGAAAGTACAGCTGCTGGAGAAACAGGAAGACAGCTGTCAGCACCTCTTTTCAATAAAGTTGCATCTCAAAACTCGAACAGTAATTTTACAGGGGTTAGAGCACAGATGAAGTTGGTTCAGAATGTTTCAGTCCGATGAAGACACTGGGAGGATTTTAACTGGACACATGTTTTGGGTGGGCAGGGGACGAGGCAAGTGTCAAACCTGCCTGTGTCATGAGTTGGACGCCCAGTCCCATTTACATCCCACCAACCAGCTGCCTCTTTTCGCCGGTTTCGGGCGTGCAGCTGGCTGGTGGGATGCAAATGAGGCTTCGGGGATAGGTCGAAATCCCAGGGCCTGGAGGCTGCTCACTGACACCAGGGTAAGTCAGCGGGCATCGGGGCCATTTCAGGGGTGGGAAGGGGGAGCCTGAACAGAAAAGGCCCAGACTTTCTTTGTGGGACCCAGAGGAGCACTTAAGAGGATCTATTAACTTCCCTGCCAGGTTTTCCTAAGCGAGGCACCTGCAGCAGGCACCCTGCTCAGTAGGCCCTTTGAAATGCCATTGGGTTTCCTAATGACATCATAGGACCCCGATTTGTATGAATAAATATGGCTTCTGCCAGAGTCAGGCCTAATAAAAAGGCCCAGTTAAGATGGGGGTGGGTGGGAAACGATCGGGAATGGAGCAGGAAGTCTTAGCACATCTATTTTAACTACGCGGTGGGTAATAATTTTCCCCCAGCTGTGACGGGCAGAATTTTTACAACAGGTAGCAAAATGGCAGAATGACACATAGAATTGAACTGTGCAGCAGCTACCTTTGCATGATTTGAATAGATATAGGGCAGATTTTCCTGATCTCTTCCCCCCCCCCCCACCGCCCCCGAAATTGCGCTGAACCTGTCCAGGCTCAGGAGTTCCACGATTCCTGTGTCAGGCATTTAGCTGGGGTTCCCCTGGTAAAGGGGTAAAGGACATCCCGCCCTCCCAGCAGGGCCTAGCACCACCAGAAGTGAGACCGCACCGGCAGTATTGTGTGCAATTTAGGTCTCCTACCTAAGAAAGGATATACTTGCCACAGAGGGAGTGCAACGAAGGTTCATCAGACTGATTCCTGGGATGGTGGGATTGTCGTATGAGGAGAGATTGAGTAGATTAGGTCTGCATTCTATTGAGTTTAGAAGAATGGGAGGTGATCTCAGTGAAACATGCAAAATTCTTACAGGGCTCGGCAGGGTAGATGCAAGGAGGATGTTTCCCCTGGCTGGGGAATCTAGAACCAGGGGTCACAGTCTCAGAATCAAGGGTAGGCCATTTAGGACTGAGATGAGGAGAAATTTCTTCACTCAGAGGGTGGTGAATCTTTGGAATTCTCTACCCCCGAGGGCTGTGGAGGCTCAGTCATTGAGTATATTCAAAACAGACTTCGATAGATTTCTAGATATTAAAGGCATCAAGGGATATAGCGATGGTGCAGGAAAATGGCTTTGAGGTAGAAGATCAGCCATGATCTTGTTGAATGGCGGAGCAGGCTCAAGGGGCCGGATGACCTACTCCTGCTCGTATTTCTTGTGTTCTTATATAGAAGGAGCAGTAATATCAGGACTCCAGCTGCATGTCAGGTCTCAAGATTGCGACTTTCTTGCTGCCGATGGAGATCTAAAGCAGAAGGTTATGTTTAGACCTGGATATCCTGGGGGTGTTAAAACACCAATAAAGGCCGACCTTTCAGTCTTCAGCCTGTTCACGGGACCCCCGACCTGTTGTCCAGGGTTCGGGTGTAGGTCACATTGGCATGTTCTCTGGATATCCCTGCGCTGGGTGTCCACCAAGGGTTTGCACCAGAAAATGAGGTGGAGGGCCAGGAAGACCCCTTCCTGCCTTATTTGAATGGCTTCAAAGGGAGTGATTTTAAACCCCAAGAATAGGTGGGTTGGGGGTGGATGGGAGTTGAAAATAGTTGCTTTTTGGGTTGCGACCGCAACCCGGGTTTATTTCCGGGTTTAACGCCGGCGTGTAAAAGTACAGGCTTCCCACTGGGAATGCAAAGTCCGAAAATTTAGCAGTTGCGACCTAAAAAAACAACTATTTTCAACTCCCACCCACCCCCAACCCACCCATTCTTGAGGTTTAAATTCACCCCCAAAGTGTCCACACCTACTCTCGACAAGCTCCAGCCCTCCTTATGAAAGCCTTAGAAATCGTGGAGCAACATAAAAGGGGCAGAGTCCCGACGAACCCAGCTTTGTTTCATGTAAATTTTTGTCACTATGGTGTTGCTAATGTTAATAACAAGATCTTGCATTTATATAGCACCTTTAACGTCGTGAAACATCCCAAGGCGCTTCACAAGAGCATAATCAGACATAAAATGATGCAGCTTCAAAGAAGGAGCCATTAGGACAGGTGACCAAAAGCTTGGTCAAAGACGTAGGTTTTAAGGAGGGGCTTAAAGGAGGGAAGGGAAGTGGAGAGGTTTAGAGAGGGAATTCCAGAGCTTGGGCCTAGGGAGGTGAAGATACAGCCGCCAATGGTGGGGTGAAGAAAGGGCGGGATAGACAAGAGTTGGAGGAACGCAAAGCTTTTGGAGGGTTGTAGGGCTGGAGGAGGTTACAGATATAGGGAGGGGCGAGGCCATGGAGGGATTTGATCACGTGGATGAGAATTTTAAAATGGAGGCGTTCTGGGACCAGGAGCCAATGTAGGTCAGCGAGCACAGAGGTGATGGGTGAATGAGACGAGTTAGGACAAGAGCAGCAGAGTTTTAGATGAACTTAAGTTTATGGAAGGTGGAAGATGGGAGACCGGCCAGGAGAGCATTGGAATAATTGAGTCTGGAGGTAGCAAGAGCAGCAAACTTTTCTTCTTTTTAACACACAGTTAAGAAATGTATATGAATAATAACTACCTCATACAAAAGTTTTTTTTTGGTGGGGGAGAGTGTTTCAGCAGCAGTGGGCTGACGCATGGGTGGAGACGGGCGATATTACAGAGGTGGAAGTAGGCGATCTTGGTGATGGAGAGGACATTGGGTCTGAAGCTCAGATCTGGGTCAAATAGGACACTGAGATTGCGAACAGTCTGATTCAGCCTGAATGTCAGACTATTGGAAATAGAGAGATTTTTGAGAAAAAAGTGACGTGAATTCTAAACCCATTGCAATGAATAGAACTGATTAGTTATTTTACAGTGAGATTTGGAGAACGAGATTACTTCAATCAAACACTTGACCTGGCACCGAAATTACAGATACAGATGTATTAAATTAGTTTTCTTTTAATTATTGGTGCTGATTTTCAGTTAGATTTATAGTCTTTGGAGGCCATCAGCTATTGAATGTTCTTACTGTGGTGGTTGAATTGGTACTTTTTTAAAAATCCAATCGTACTAATTGGTATGTGGATTAACTTACTTCAACAACCATTATGTGATGGTGGACATACTATCCTTTTGCAGCAGTTTCACTCAATAGAATCTCAGCAAAAGCTGAGTCAATTAACTCCTTTAATAGGAGCTGGATAAATATCTGGTTGGAAACATGATTAGGTAAAGATTGAGATGATCAAATATTTCTTGTTTCTTTCTAAAATTCTTATGAACGTTTGTGGTTCTAAACTAACAGACAGTTTAGCTCAAGCTTGCTTTTATATGTGTTGCAAATAAATGCACTTTTCTGTGGAAGAGTAATGCATCAAACCACACACACATTTTATTAGCTTCAGGGTGTTAGAAGTGTGATTCTTCCTTCAGTCGGATAGAAAACATATTGATAATCAGAGCACTGTTTGTTTTGATTGTAGATGCATTCCTAGCCAGACAGCATGTTTAGATACTCAATCTTGCTGCATATTTCCAGTGGAGGTACAGGTTCAATTGCACTGTGGAGACTGGGAGTATGCTGCAAGTAGTGCATTATTGGTTATTTTGTTTGGTGTGTCAAGCAGTACTGTGGGTGTGATTATGTGTGATGCATATTTGTCAAACGAGCAACCAGCAGAATTTTGAAGAATCCTTACAGGCACTGAGGTGAATTCGGGTTTCCACAAACAGCTGTAGGTGGGACCACAGTACCAAATATATCTCTGCAGAGCATGCCAGTGATTAGTACAGTTGGAAGGAGTGGTATTCCATGACATTCATTGATCAGCACTACTACATCTATTGATTGGTCAGGTAAAGTCCATAGTTCTTGGTTCATCAGTGCTTACCAACTCCATTGCAAATTATAGAGATGGTGCTGGCACATTAAACAAGGTCCTAGTGTGGTCAAAATTCATCTGTTTGGAGACCTTGTTTACCCAACACATTTAGTGAGTTATAAAGCTATTCCCTGAGAATGAATGGGGGGGAGGGGGAAATTTCCTTGGGGCTTCTCCTGCTACCCCCCCCCCCAGTTCGGCACAACCTTTTTCACCTATGCAACAGGGGTTTCCGCCAAAGTTACGGCAGTGGAGCGGGAAAAGCTCAATTCACCTCCAGTGTTTCAGTTTGGAATAGTCAGCTTTAAATCCCTGGCTGCCCAATGAAGAAGAGTTTGTTGAAAACATATATGGTTGGCTGAAAGGATGCTGTATGCATCTAATGAAGTAAGATAACTGTTGCATTGAATTCGGGCATTGTCACCCAATGAAGCGGTTTGTTGGGGGTGAAATTGTGCCATGTCACCTTCAGTTTAACATCTAAAGCTGGCACAGTGCCCCACAGTGTCTTAACATCACGACTCCCAGTCAAACCACCCTATATCTATTTACCAGAATAAGTCCAATCCCTTTCGCTGGTAGACTCCTGTCATTAAGTAGACTTAACATTACTTCTCCACACACACTGAATAATTTGGTTTCTTTCAAAGTTTGGAAACTACTGTGCATGTGCAGATAGATATGTCAACTGTTTTTCTCTCCCTACTGGAACTGGTGCATTGACAAGAGCATCTTCTTTTGAACAGGAACTTCATGTTTTGATAATACTGACATTATGTGAACAACACAGCTGGCCCACCTAGTATGCAAATTGATTTTTTATCCATTGTTTTCCCTCTCGCCTGTAAGGATGAGATTCTATTTGGTTTAACCACCAATAATAATAATTAGAAATGCAGTGCATATCCTGTACAGATCTGGCAGTAATGCACATTGCGCTTCCTCAACGCTGTTAATCAACACAAGTAATAGCCTTTTACCTTTTCTCATCAGTGAAATGGAAGATGCCCCAATCCATTACACACCCCAATCCATTAGAGACTCTGCATTCTAGTGATAGCTCACTGGAGGTGAATAGGCAGTCAGCCAAAAGACATCCCAGCAGTTTGCATTATGGGACTGTGAATGAATATGTCACTCAACAGGATGACAACTGCTCAATGCTTTGACACAATGAAGTTAATTATTCCAGATTCAAACTTTCTCATGATATCAGTGAAATTCATTTCCAAACAGTACTGTTCAGTGGTAGAGCTGAATTAAGTTGGAGACGGTGACACTGCAATATACCAGCTGTTCCTCTGAGGCCAAACCATGTTATAAAATGTGCAACAACTGGGAAGTCTTAGATTTGCATGAAATGTTTTTCTTACAATGGTCATTTTTGGGGTATACAAATAAAGGAAAGATTTGATAGGAATACTTTCTATAGTTCTACAATTGCACAAAAAAAGGTTCAAATGAAAAAATACAGGCCTAGAATTTCTGTGGGGGTTCACCTGTGGGAGATCAGTGGAACCCCCGGAGAGGTGGAGCCAGTGTAGAAAATAAGGGCATTTGCACTGTTTCTCTGTGGATTCCACGAATCTCCTATTGAAGTTACAGCAAGAGATCAGGAGAATTCCATGCAAATTCAGGGCCATACGTTCTAGGTGTATTTATATTAGCCACAGGATATAATTGGGTCAAGTACAGCCCCGTTGTAGACAGTACTGGCCATGATCTCTCTGCTCCAAGTCCAACAATGACCATGTTCACAGTGCAAGACACCCATGGCCATGTTCACTCTGTTCCTTAGACCACGTCCACTCTGCTCCTTAGATCGTGTTCATACTGCTGGTAGACCGTGTTCACACTGCTCCTCGACTGTGTTCACTCTGCTCATTGACCGTGTTCACACTGCTGGTAGACCGTGTTCATACTGCTCCTCGACCATGTTCACTCTGCTCCTCGACCGTGTTCACTCTGCTCATAGACCGTGTTCACTCTGCTCATAGACCGTGTTCACACTGCTCCTCGACTGTGTTCACTCTGCTCCTCGACCGTGTTCACTCTGCTCATAGACCGTGTTCACACTGCTCCTCGACTGTGTTCACTCTGCTCCTCGACCGTGTTCACACTGCTCATAGACCGTGTTCACTCTGCTCATAGACCGTGTTCACACTGCTCCTCGACTGTGTTCACTCTGCTCCTCGACCGTGTTCACTCTGCTCATAGACCGTGTTCACTCTGCTCCTTAGACCGTGTTCACACTGCTCCTCGACTGTTTTTACTCTGCTCATTGACCGTGTTCACTCTGCTCATAGACCGTGTTCACACTGCTCATAGACCGTGTTCACTCTGCTCATAGACCGTGTTCACTCTGCTCCTCGACTGTGTTCACTCTGCTCATTGACCGTGTTCACTCTGCTCATAGACCGTGTTCACACTGCTCCTCGACTGTGTTCACTCTGCTCATTGACCGTGTTCACTCTGCTCATAGACCGTGTTCACACTGCTCCTCGACTGTGTTCACTCTGCTCATTGACCGTGTTCACTCTGCTCATAGACCGTGTTCACACTGCTCCTCGACTGTGTTCACTCTGCTCATTGACCGTGTTCACACTGCTCCTCGACTGTGTTCACTCTGCTCATTGACCGTGTTCACACTGCTCCTCGACTGTGTTCACTCTGCTCATTGACCGTGTTCACACTGCTCCTCGACTGTGTTCACTCTGCTCATTGACCGTGTTCACTCTGCTCATAGACCGTGTTCACACTGCTCCTCGACTGTGTTCACTCTGCTCATTGACCGTGTTCACTCTGCTCATAGACCGTGTTCATACTGCTCCTCGACTGTGTTCACTCTGCTCATTGACCGTGTTCACACTGCTCCTCGACTGTGTTCACTCTGCTCATTGACCGTGTTCACTCTGCTCATAGACCGTGTTCACACTGCTCCTCGACTGTGTTCACTCTGCTCATTGACCGTGTTCACTCTGCTCATAGACCGTGTTCACACTGCTCCTCGACCGTGCTCACTCTGCTCATAGACCGTGTTCACACTGCTCCTCGACTGTGTTCACTCTGCTCATTGACCGTGTTCACACTGCTCCTCGACTGTGTTCACTCTGCTCATTGACCGTGTTCACTCTGCTCATAGACCGTGTTCACACTGCTCCTCGACTGTGTTCACACTGCTCCTCGACCGTGTTCACACTGCTCATAGACCGTGTTCACACTGCTCCTCGACTGTGTTCACACTGCTCCTCGACTGTGTTCACACTGCTCATGGACCGTGTTCACTCTGCTCCTCGACCGTGTTCACTCTGCTCCTTAGATCGTGTTCACTCTGCTCGTAGACCGTGTTCACTCTGCTCCCAGACCGTGTTCACTCTGCTCCCAGACCGTGTTCACTCTGCTCCCAGACCGTGTTCACTCTGCTCATAGACCGTGTTCACACTGCTCCTCGACCGTGTTCACTCTGCTCATAGACCGTGTTCACTCTGCTCCTCGACTGTGTTCACTCTTCTCATTGACCGTGTTCACACTGCTCCTCGACTGTGTTCACTCTGCTCATTGACCGTGTTCACTCTGCTCATAGACCGTGTTCACACTGCTCCTCGACTGTGTTCACACTGCTCCTCGACCGTGTTCACACTGCTCATAGACCGTGTTCACACTGCTCCTCGACTGTGTTCACACTGCTCCTCGACTGTGTTCACACTGCTCATGGACCGTGTTCACTCTGCTCCTCGACCGTGTTCACTCTGCTCCTTAGATCGTGTTCACTCTGCTCGTAGACCGTGTTCACTCTGCTCCCAGACCGTGTTCACTCTTCTCCCAGACCGTGTTCACTCTGCTCCCAGACCGTGTTCACTCTGCTCATAGACCGTGTTCACACTGCTCCTCGACCGTGCTCACTCTGCTCATAGACCGTGTTCACTCTGCTCATAGACCGTGTTCACACTGCTCCCAGACCGTGTTCACTCTGCTCCCATACCGTGTTCACTCTGCTCATAGACCGTGTTCACACTGCTCCTCGACCGTGCTCACTCTGCTCATAGACCGTGTTCACTCTGCTCATAGACCGTGTTCACACTGCTCCCAGACCGTGTTCACTCTGCTCATAGACCATGTTCACTCTGCTCATAGACCGTGTTCACTCTGCTCCCCGACCGTGTTCACTCTGCTCATAGACTGTGTTTACACTGCTCATAGACCGTGTTCACTCTGCTCATAGACCGTGTTCACTCTGCTCCCCGACCGTGTTCACTCTGCTCATAGACCGTGTTCACTCTGCTCCCAGACCGTGTTCACTCTGCTCCTCGACCGTGTTCACTCTGCTCCTCGACCGTGTTCACACTGCTCGTAGACCGTGTTTACACTGCTCATAGACCGTGTTCACACTGCTCCCAGACCGTGTTCACTCTGCTCATAGACCGTGTTCACTCTGCTCCCCGACCGTGTTCACTCTGCTCATAGACTGTGTTTACTCTGCTCATAGACCGTGTTCACACTGCTCCTCGACCGTGTTCACTCTGCTCATAGACTGTGTTTACACTGCTCGTAGACCGTGTTCACACTGCTCCTCGACTGTGTTCACTCTGCTCATAGACCGTGTTCACTCTGCTCCCAGACCGTGTTCACTCTGCTCCTCGACCGTGTTCACACTGCTCCTCGACCGTGTTCACTCTGCTCCTCGACCGTGTTCACTCTGCTCATAGACCGTGTTCACACTGCTCATAGACTGTGTTCACTCTGCTCCCAGACCGTGTTCACACTGCTCATAGACCGTGTTCACTCTGCTCCCAGACCGTGTTCACTCTGCTCCCAGACCGTGTTCACTCTGCTCCTTAGATCGTGTTCACACTGCTCGTAGACCGTGTTCACTCTGCTCCCAGACCGTGTTCACTCTGCTCCCAGACCGTGTTCACTCTGCTCCTCGACCGTGTTCACTCTGCTCGTAGACCGTGTTCACACTGCTCCTCGACTGTGTTCACACTGCTCATAGACCGTGTTCACTCTGCTCATAGACCGTGTTCACACTGCTCCCAGACCGTGTTCACATTGCTCATAGACCGTGTTCACTCTGCTCCCAGACGGTGTTCACACTGCTCCTCGACCGTGCTCACACTGCTCATAGACCGTGTTCACTCTGCTCATAGACCATGTTCACTCTGCTCCCAGACGGTGTTCACACTGCTCCTCGACCGTGCTCACACTGCTCATAGACCGTGTTCACTCTGCTCATAGACCGTGTTCACTCTGCTCCCAGACCGTGTTCACTCTGCTCCCAGACGGTGTTCACTCTGCTCCTCGACCGTGCTCACTCTGCTCGTAGACCGTGTTCACTCTGCTCGTAGACTGTGTTCACTCTGCTCCCAGACCATGCTCACTCTGCTCATAGACCGTGTTCACACTGCGTCTAGACCATGTTCACACTGCTCCTCGACTGTGTTCACTCTGCTCCTCGACCGTGTTCACACTGCTCCTCGACCGTGTTCACACTGCTCCTCGACCGTGTTCACACTGCTCCTCAACCGTGTTCACACTGCTCATAGACCGTGTTCACTCTGCTCCTAGACCGTGTTCACACTGCTCCGAGACCTTGTTCACACTGCTCCTCGACCGTGTTCACTCTGCTCCTCAACCGTGTTCACACTGCTCGTAGACCGTGTTCACTCTGCTCCTAGACCGTGTTCACTCTGCTCCTAGACTGTGTTCACTCTGCTCCTAGACTGTGTTCACTCTGCTCCCAGACCGTGCTCACTCTGCTCCCAGACCATGTTCACTCTGCTCCCAGACCGTGCTCACTCTGCTCCCAGACCGTGTTCACTCTGCTCGTAGACCGTGTTCACACTGCTCGTAGACCGTGTTCACTCTGCTCGTAGACCGTGTTCACTCTGCTCCCAGACCGTGTTCACTCTGCTCCTCGACCATGTTCACTCTGCTCGTAGACCGTGTTCACTCTGCTCCTCGACCGTGTTCACTCTGCTCGTAGACTATGTTCACACTGCTCGTAGACCATGTTCACACTGCTCGTAGACCGCGTTCACTCTGCTCGTAGAGCGTGTTCACTCTGCTCCCAGACCGTGTTCACTCTGCTCCCAGACCGTGTTCACTCTGCTCCCAGACCGTGTTCACTCTGCTCGTAGACCGTGTTCACACTGCTCGTAGACCGTGTTCACACTGTTCCTCGACCGTGTTCACACTGCTCGTTGACCGTGTTCACTCTGCTCCCAGACCGTGTTCACACTGCTCCTTAGACCGTGTTCACACTGCTCCTCGACCGTGTTCACTCTGCTCGTAGACCGTGTTCACTCTGCTCCCAGACCGTGTTCACTCTGCTCCCAGACCGTGTTCACTCTGCTCCCAGACCGTGTTCACACTGCTCGTAGACCGTGTTCACACTGCTCGTAGACCGTGTTCACACTGTTCCTCGACCGTGTTCACACTGCTCCCAGACCGTGTTCACTCTGCTCCCAGACCGTGTTCACTCTGCTCCCAGACCGTGTTCACACTGCTCGTAGACCGTGTTCACACTGCTCGTAGACCGTGTTCACACTGTTCCTCGACCGTGTTCACACTGCTCGTAGACTGTGTTCACACTGCTCCTTAGACCCTGTTCACACTGCTCCTCGACCGTGTTCACTCTGCTCGTAGACTGTGTTCACTCTGTTCGTAGACCGTGTTCACTCTGTTCGTAGACCCTGTTCACTCTGCTCCCAGACCGTGTTCACACTGCTCGTAGACCGTGTTCACACTGCTCGTAGACCATGTTCACACTGCTCGTAGACCATGTTCACTCTGCTCCTAGACCGTGTTCACACTGCTCGTAGACCGTGTTCACACTGTTCCTCGACCGTGTTCACACTGCTCGTAGACCGTGTTCACACTGCTCGTAGACTGTGTTCACACTGCTCCTTAGACCGTGTTCACACTGCTCCTCGACCGTGTTCACTCTGCTCGTAGACCGTGTTCACTCTGCTCGTAGACCGTGTTCACTCTGTTCGTAGACCGTGTTCACTCTGTTCGTAGACCCTGTTCACTCTGTTCGTAGACCATGCTCAAGCTGATCCTCGACCATGTTCACACTACTCGTAGACCATGTTCACACTGCTCCTCAGTTCACATTCACACTTCTCCTCAGTTCACGTTCACACTGCTCGTAGACTGTGTTCAAACTGTTCCTTAGACCGTGTTCACACTGTGCCTCGACTGTGTTCACACTGCTCGTAGACTGTGTTCAAACTGTTCCTTAGACCGTGTTCACACTGTGCCTAGACTGCGTTCACACTGCTCGTAGACTGTGTTCAAACTGTTCCTTAGACCGTGTTCACACTGTGCCTAGACCGTGTTCACACTGCTCGTAGACTGTGTTCAAACTGTTCCTTAGACTGTGTTCAAACTGTTCCTTAGACCGTGTTCACACTGTGCCTAGACCGTGTTCACACTGCTCGTAGACTGTGTTCAAACTGTTCCTTAGACTGTGTTCAAACTGTTCCTTAGACCGTGTTCACACTGTGCCTAGACCGTGTTCACACTGCTCGTAGACTGTGTTCAAACTGTTCCTTAGACCGTGTTCACACTGTGCCTAGACTGTCTTCACACTGCTCCTCTAGGAACTGAATTTTCTGCTGACGGTCACTCAGAAATTACTCGATTGCGCATACTGCCCTCAAACAGTGGATAGAATCAGTGCATCATTTTACACTGAGTCATATGAACCAGGTTGACCCTCGTCTAGGAATTTGGGGAGGGGGCGCAGGGAATTGTCCCTGCGCTTGAATGGGAACCCTGAGACACACCCGATATTGGGCCCCGGGCCTCGTTTCCACCGAGCCCACGAGCTGCGGACAGTAACAATCAGTTTGCCAATGAAGTGAGATTGAAGATCGGGCTGCTGCTAGTGTCACAGTGGCGCTCAGGTAAAAGAGGAAGGGGGCAATCGAGAAGTGGGACGATTGGGTCGGGAAGGGGGTCGATCGGGTCGGGAAGGGGGCTGATCGGGTTGGGAAGGGGGACAAGGGGGCGACCGGTCAGGAAGGGAGGTGACAGGGTTCCCGAGGTAGGGCTGCCGATTGGGATGGTGGGAGGGGGGGCGCGATGGCATGCAGTGGTTCGCGTTCTTTGAATATGGGGTCAAGAAGAGCACTCCTGCTCCTCCCGGCTCCACGCTCAGGTAAGTGTATTTTAAACTCTTGCCTTAGAGCTTGTGACTTCATATAAACCTAGTTTTCCTAAGTGTAGCCAGCACCGGCTGCCTCAGAGCAAGCTAATCTTGCAGGGGGTGGGGCCTGAAACAGGCGTTAGGTCTCTTATTTGCATATGCAAAGGTATAATGCTTGTTTCAGGTGTGAGCACTGCTTGCCAATTTTTTGGCCTTCACCAATATGGTGGGCAGCGCACTTCTGACTTGTAATGAGTGTACGCTTCCTGCCCGCCATACTGGAGGCTTCGGAAGCTAAACAGACAAAGTTCTAGCCCTCCATGTTTGATCCCTGATGTGTACTGACTTACCTGATCTCAGTGGGGCCAGCAATAGGACCACGACTGTTGGTCTCAGCATCCTTGACCTAAGATGGGGAAAATTCAACCTGGATTCCCATTCCAGATTGATATTCAGTGACCCCTGCTGGAAATGTGTGTGGGTAAATGTAAAGCATGGACGGGCTGCAATGACTAATATAGTTGAGCAGCTTGGTGACACTCACTTCCAAACGAGCACATGAAGAATGACCGCTTCAGTGGAGAGCTGGGGGCCAGCACCATGTGTGGAAGCAGACCCCAGAGTGAGCTGCTGCTTTTAGGAGAGAACAGGTGAGAGGAGAAAACCAAAGGATAAATCAGAAATTAATAATAAAAGGCCAAGCAAGCAGGAAAAGGGAGCCTTTGGCTCATTTTGTGCATGAAGTTTGCAGCTGCATAATCTGGGAACTGTAGTTGTTTATATAAGCCACAACTCCCATGAGGGTCAGATGAAAGTTGAACTACAAGTCCCCTGGTACTTTGCAGCTCTATGATGAAATAAAGTAATTTAGAATCCAGAGCCTGTCAATATTTAACTGGTTTCATTTGACCTGACATTATGTGTAAACTTTCTGAACAAACATGGACACTATTGGCCTCCATTTCACACATTGTGGTGTAGACCTTAAAAGGGGTTAGCCTTTTATGCAAGTTAATTATGGGCACTTGGCAAACACAAGGCCCCTGTTTAAATTTAGATTCTCACTTTCTACTTTGGGAGCAGGGATTTGAAATGTGTGAAGCGTTTGAAGACTTAGGCAGCGTGCCAGCAGAATCCACCGCAAAGGGAGGATGTGTACAACACTATTGTGAGCATTGGGTTTTACTGTGCACAGTCTGTGCAGTGTTCATGGCATTATTAAATGAATCAAATTATATCTTTACAGGGTCAGGCTGCCCTGTCTTTGCCAGCTACTCACAATCCATCTCCTGGATGGTCATATTGTTGAGATGGTGTTTTCCCCGTCAACAGCTACGACTAAAAGAATGAAAGGATTTTTATCTTTTCTTGATTGTTTATCACAACAGGGTGTGCTTTGATGAAGGCTTAAAGGGAAAGGTGGAGTGCGTACTTTTTTTGTATCATGCTCCTGCCATCTAGTTAAGTTTAAAAAAAAATCTTATATAGGGGAAATTAAATGTTAGATGTTATTGTTGGAGCTCTGAGGAGACCCACTATTTTGAGTTTCCAACTTGCCACATAGCAGCTCAGTTGCCATTAGCCACCAGCCTCGTCAGTAAGTAGCTCCCTTGGGTCCAGCCCAGCTTTGCACCAGGGAGGTAAGACCTCGGAGGGTAATCCAGCGAGGCTCCACTCCCAGCACCGAACATCAATACATAGGAGTGCAGATTGGGCTGTAACACTAAAGCCAATTCTTCGACCTGCGCTCCCCTTCCAACAAGGCTCTGCATTGGGAGCGGAACCTTGGTGAATTTTCCCTGGGATCTCACATGCAATTCCTACACAGAGTTTCCAGCCGCTTCTCCACAGGCAAGAAAGGAAAATCAGCAGGCAGTTTGGCTGCCTGACCTAGTCGTGGTCAACTGCAAAGGAGCTTTGGCAAAGAAACCAGTAAGCAGGTGTCCTCGCTGCTTTCTCAATTGGGAAATAGTGTGTAGTGTAGAGGGTATACGTAAAAGGCACAAAATAATCTGCCGAAGGGGGGGAAAGTATGAAATATAAATACTTTGTGATTAATGAGCGCTAAGTACTGCAAGTTTGGTTGGCATGGCAGATCAAGCATGAGATGATGCAACTTTGAAATAGTCTATACGTAGCTCAGATTAACAGATTAATCAGCCAGTCAGCAATGATATTGCACTGACACGGAAGCAATTAGACTAATGAGGAAGATTGCTTCCGAACATGCTTAAAATCATTGACATTGCAGGTTTCATTTTAGCTGTTCTTTACAAATATAAATTACATGCAAAGAGTGTGATGACAGATTGAGTGCCAACAAAGAGTAATTACAACAAATTTATGCTTATTAAAATATTGAAAAATCTTTAATGGGCAAGGGTAGAATTCAGCTTCATTCCTGTGATATGTATTATTGTGTTTTTGTTTAATATAATCTGTACATAAAATTCTTGCTTGGATCATCACAGTAGTTTTAATAGTTGCGACATATCTAAAAATGGTAGGGTGTCTTTTGTGTGTCTATTTTCTCTCACTGTCTTCACAGAGAGAAAATACTGCCATGAACTAACTACCTCTGTTACCTAACAACTTACCAGTAAGAGTCCCTGCTCACAAAATTACATACTGCCACAATAAAAATTGAAATAAAAAGCCCTGACCGGAACAATATGTGACCCCACGGTGAACACAGAAGCACAATACTGTGCGTGGTCCTTACGTGTACCATCGGGCCTTAGTCCAAAATTTCCATCTCAGTCAATTATCTGTAACTATATTTTGAGACGGTAACATGACTCCATATTCTGTAAGTGCCCATGTTCTGCACATATCCATATTCAATGATACAGTTGTTTTAAAAGCCCAGAAAGGAATGACAAGGTAGGGAACAAATCAGTGCCACGGACAAGTTTACTTATTTGAGTGCTGTTGGGTTTTATGATGTGGAGTGGCATTGTGGGATAATATGACTCCAAAGGCTTATCCCATCATCTGTGGTTTTATGGGGTGCTACCAAGTATACTCATTCTGTCATTGTTCTCTTGGTTTTGATCAAAGAATGATCCATGTGCATCTTTGGTAAATGTGCTATAACCTCCTTAACATATGGTGGAAGGCAAGAGAATGATGAAATGGGATGGGGGAAGATTTCTTCTGCGCACTATGTAGAGCAAATCATCAAAGAATGCGTTTATAATTTCACTGCACAGTGCATCCAGAGGAAATCTTCTCCCAAGGTAAATAGAAAGCTTAAAACTTAATTTTTAGAGGAAGTTGTGATAGATTAAGTAGGAAAAAATAAAAATTAAAGTATCAAAAATAAAAGTAGGACAGATAAAGCGAGAAAATACAAGCGATGGTGAACAGAATTAAAATGTTTCCTTTTTATTTTACTTGAAGTTGTGTTTTAGATGTAGTTTCACAGGATTAATATCACAGTAAAATAAAGTGACTCCTGATATTACAGTAGCTTGATTGCTTGAGTAGCGTTTCAGCACCACAGTATGAGCTGAAAATGAACAAATTTAATTGGCCCAAGAAGACAGGAATTTCCTGGCAAACTAAGAGTTAATTTCTTCTGATTCAGCTGGTCTGTGGGGTGGCATTGTGGGATAATATGACTCCAAAGGCTTATCCCATCATCTGTCAAATGACATACACAAACATACTTAGACATGCGACACTCAGGATACCACTGTGGTAGATGCTCCAAAGACAGAATTTCTATTTGATGTTTAGAGATTCACCTAGCTTTTCAGGAAACTCTAAATTTATTTAGGTAAAATTTGCAGAACAAACAAAAACTGCTGTGCACAAATTATACGGTTGTCTTGCATTTAATATCCTATTTTCTAATTAGTCTTTTATTTTATGATTTACTATTGTCTTCTTGCATTGTATTGAGCTTTAGGAACATAGGAACAGGAGTAGGCCATTCAGCCCCTCGAGCCTGTTCCGCCATTCAATGAGATCATGACTGATCTGTACCCTAAATCCATTTACCCACCTTGGCTCCAATTCCTTAATACCCGTGGCAAGCAAAAATCTATTGATCATAGATTTAAAATTATTAATTGAGCTAGCATCTACTGTTTTTTGTGGGAGAGAGTTCCACACTTAGAACATAAGAAATAGGAGCAGGAGTAGGCCAATCGGCCCCTCGAGCCTGCTCCGCCAGTCAATAAGATCATGGCTGATCTGATCCTAACCTCAAATCTAAATTCATGTCCAATTTCCTGCCCGCTCCCCGTAACCCCTAATTCCCTTTACTTCTACCACCCTTTGCGTGAAGAAGTGTTTCCTAACTTCTCTCCTGAAAGGCCTGGTCTGATTTTAAGGTTATATCCCCTTGTCCTAGACACCCCCACTTTACAAATGTGCTTTATCATTCTTTGGTCCAAGCAGAAAAATCTTAAGTAATCCTCTTGTATTTTTACAGTACATGACTGCTGCAGCACCTATGCAAGGGACCTACATTCCCCAGTACACTCCTGTGCCTCCAGCAGCTGTCCCTGTTGAAGTAAGTATATGGACCCTCCTCTCCTGGGTGATGCATGCCTCAATTGTGCAGTTTTATTTATTACAAACTGTTATTAATCTTAGTACAATCCTAAATATAGGCACCAAATCTAGCCCAGACTGATGGGATGAAAGTTTTGTCTGTCTTTTAGCTCAAAGGATCCTATGTGAAATGAGTTTGAGCAGTTTTAACCGAGTTCCTAGTGGTGTGGACCAATTAACTGCCAATTCACTTAGAAAGGTCACGGGATGATTGATGTGCGAAATGGAAATTGTGACTCGGGTGCAGTAGGAAGTGCTCTTCTCAATTGATGATCAAGCACATTGTTGGGGTAGGGTAGAGAGGGCTTTATTCTGTGACTAATCTTGTGATTGCTAACCTGGGATTGCTTAATGCTGACACTCTTCACCTGAAAATGGAAAGTCTCCAATCCCCAGTACAGATAACCCTGACTTGGATGAAAACCAAAATAGAGCACAGAGGTTTATTTTCCTTCATGAGCATCCATCCTTCCATTTTTTAAAATAACTTTTCTTTCCCTCCTTGAGGTTTACTTTGATTTATATAGTGTACCCTAGGCTGACTGGGTGGGCCTCTCTCTTTCTCTCCCCTGCTCTCGCCCTCCCTCCCTCTATCTCTGTCTTTATTTGGCTGCTAGAAGGCTACAAGAGTAACCCATATGATTTGTTGTCTGATTTTCTCTCTCTCCCTATGAACAGACACTAAACTCTACCCAGCTCTTTCCTTGATCATCAACAACTCATGTGAAGAATGACATGTAAAATCCTATCCTATAACATAGGATAAACCAATGTACTATATTACTAGCTATCACAAGTATATTTTTAATAAAACTATATGTTTGGAATTCCTTAACTTTAAAAAAAAATCACGATTGGAAGATTATAGAAGCTCACCATGAGAATGAACAGACTCTGTTAGGATTGAAAGTTTTCGAAGGTGATTAAACTGAGTCAAGACTGATGGCTACACCTATTCACTTCAAGGTCTAGGCTTTATCTCTCCTTCTCCAAATCAAACTGCTACTTGTCCATGAATTTCCCCTTTGCCCTCTTGGCACCAATGCTATCCAAAGCAATGGTTTGGCTAATGAGGGCTTTGATGCTATGATTTGTCTAACCAGGCATCCCACTTCCAAATCCCTTGCACAATTCTGGCCTCATCTAACCAAATCACAGTAGTTTGGTTTGTTTTTCCAACCCTGATCAACATAATTTGAACAGTGATACTTGCATTTGTATTTTTCTGTAAATGTTGTGCTCATTAGACCTGGTAATGGAAAAGTTGCTTGCATCAATCATTTCAAAATGTGGTTTAACACATTCAGATTCCTTATTCTGTGTTACTAAATGTGCCTGAACCTTAAAGTCAGATGAGTACTTCTTGTGAATATTCCAACTTCCAACATGAGCCATCCTTGTTGCCTTCGTACGATTGCCAGCTTAATGCCAATTTGTAGACAGTTTGTGGTGTAGGCCTGTTCTTACTAGAAGTTGGGTTAAGAATGCCTTAACTCATTACATTTAAGACCTTTACAGCCAACAGTGGAGAAACTGTCATCTTATTACCCCAGGCTGTATTTCAGCCCAGGTTCCAGAGATAAAAGGTCATTTTTTAAAAATTAAAAATAGGAGCAGGAGTAGGCCAATCGGCCCGTCGAGCCTGCTCCGCCATTCAATAAGATCATGGCTGATCTGATCCTAACTTCAAATCTAAATTCATGTCCAATTTCCTGCCCGCTCCCCGTAACCCCTAATTCCCTTTACTTCTAGGAAACTGTCGATTTCTGTTTTAAATTTATTTAATGATGTAGCTTCCACAGCTTCCTGGGGCAGCAAATTCCACAGACCTACTACCCTCTGAGTGAAGAAGTTTCTCCTCATCTCAGTTTTGAAAGTGCAGCCCCTTATTCTAAGATTATGCCCCCTAGTTCCAGTTTCACCCATCCTTGGGAACATCCTTACCGCATCCACCCGATCAAGCCCCTTCACAATCTTATATGTTTCAATAAGATCGCCTCTCATTCTTCTGAACTCCAATGAGTAGAGTCTCAATCTACTCAACTTCTCCTCATATGTCCGCCCCCTCATCCCCGGGATTAACCGAGTGAACCTTCTTTGTACTGCCTCGAGAGCAAGTATGTCTTTTCTTAAGTATGGACACCAAAACTGTATGCAGTATTCCAGGTGCGGTCTCACCAATACCTCCCTGTTTTTATATTCTATCCCCCTAGCAATAAAAGCCAACATTCCGTTGGCCTTCTTGATCACCTGCTGCACCTGCATACTAACTTTTTGATTTTCTTGCACTAGGACCCCCAGATCCCTTTGTACTGCAGTACTTTCCAGTTTCTCGCCATTGAGATAATAACTTGCTCTCTGATTTTTCCTGCCAAAGTGCATAACCTCACATTTTCCAATATTGTATTGCATCTGCCAAATCTCCGCCCACTCACCCAGTCTGTCTATATCCCCCTGTAGGTTTTTTATGTCCTCCTCACTCTCCACTTTCCCTCCCATCTTTGTATCATCTGCAAACTTTGAAACGTTACACTCGGTCCCCTCCTCCAAATCGTTAATATAGATTGTAAAGAGTTGGGGACCCAGCACCGACCCCTGCGGAACACCACTGGCTACTGGTTGCCAGTCCGAGAATGAACCATTTATCCCAACTCTCTGCTTCCTGTTAGATAACCAATCCTCCACGCATGCCAGAATATTACCCCCAATCCAGTGATTCTTTATCTTGAGCAATAATCTTTTATGTGGCACCTTGTCGAATGCCTTCTGGAAGTCTAAATACACTACGTCCACTGGTTCCCCTTTATCCACCCTGTACGTTATGTCCTCAAAGAACTCAAGCAAATTTGTCAGACATGACTTCCCCTTCGTAAAGCCATGCTGACTTTGTCCTATTAAATTATGTTTATCCAAATGTTCCGCTACTGTCTTCTTAATAATAGACTCCAAAATTTCCAGCCTTCTGCCTACTACCCTTTTTAAATAAGGGTGTTACATTGGCAGTTTTCCAATCTGCCGGGACCTTTGCCGAGTCCAGAGAATTTTGGAAAATTATTACCAAAGCATCCACAATCCCTACTGCCACTCCCCTCAAGACCCTCGGATGTAAGCCATCAGGTCCAGGGGATTTATCCGCCTTGAGTCCCATTAATTTACTGAGTACCAATTCCTTAGTGATTTTAATCGTATTTAGCTCCTCCCCCCCTCGAGCCCCCTGTTTGTCTAGTGTTGGGATATTCTTAGTGACCTCTACCGTAAAGACTGAAACAAAATATTTGTTCAGCATTTTTGCCATCTCTGTGTTTCCCACCATTAATTTCCCGGTCTCATCCTCTAAGGGACCTACGTTTGCCTTAGCCACCCTTTTTCTTTTTATATAACTGTAGAAACTCTTGCTATCTGTTTTTATATTTTGTGCTAATTTATTTTCATAATCTATCTTCCCTTTCTTAATCAATCCTTTCGTTACTTTTTGCTGTCTTTTGAAGACTTCCCAATCTTCTATCCTCCCACTAAGTTTGGCTACCTTATATGTCCTTGTTTTTAGTCGGATACTATCCTTAATTTCTTTACTTAGCCACGGATGGCTGTCATTTCTTTTACACCCTTTTTTCCTCAGTGGAATATATTTTTATTGTTCTAGCCCAGTATGCTATCCAGGTTTTTTTTGGAACAGTCATACTCTGAACTTAGTTTTTTGATCTTATGTTTTTGAGCTTGTGTTTAACAAAATGAAATAACTCTAGAAACATACCGAAACCTTCCCCATACAAATACGACTGCTGAATATGCTGTTCATTGCCGACTTGAATGAGAAAATGTGATTATGACTGGTTAAAAGTAACTCTGTACAATATATTAATGCGACATTACTAATGATATTATACTCAATTTTGGTCATATCCCCACAAAGAACATTGATGCATTAGAAAGGGTACAAAGGATGGTAACTGATTCCTGGACTTACATCATTCTGTAGCAAATTCTCGGGCAAATTGATCAAAGATAAGCTAATAGTTTTAAGAGTAAGGAACTAAAGGTAACAAATGATGGATGCTGCCTACAACACAAATCCACTAGACAGATTGGCGGTAGTCTTGACTTTGTGCGATAGTGTAAAATGGCTGATAGCGAATCGACAGACCATTTTGCATTTCTCTCCATTGACTTCAAGGAAATAAAAATCGGGAGAGATGCAAAACGGTCTGCCAACTCGCTATCACCCATGTTGCACAAGTCAAAATTACCCCCATTGAGTTCTAAGGAGGAGAGAATGCTGTTTCTCATTTTGCAGATACTGATGTTCTTACACTGTAACAGGCTGTTGTGGACTGTATCATCATAACGGAGGTGAGTAGAGGTCTCATACGATTTTGCTTCCTTCCTAACTTCAGGGTGTTGTTGCTGATACCTCCCCACAGACGGTAGCGCCTTCATCACAGGAAGCCAGTGGCCAACAACAACAGATACCAGTGGAAACAACCAATGAACATGCGCCTACCTATTCTTACCAACAAGCTAAGTAAGTGTTCTTTTTAGTGGATACATAGATGGTGAAAGCGGCAATGGAGAATGGGTACTCCAAGGTTTAAGGACTGAATGAGTGTTTGCAACTAGTGATTGTTACTGAATCCCGATGGACCATTTCCTGAGTAATCTACAGCGACACAATCAATCCACACCTGTCACAATAAGCTGAATAGTCATCAACTGATGATTATTGCAAAGAATTTCATCAACTGGGTACACCTTAAGAGATTCCCTGACAGTACTTAATCTTATTACCCAGAGGCAGAGACATATTAAATATAACATTTATTTTCCAGTTAGTATTTATTTTCATAGCCCACTTACAGCCTAGTCCATATGAAAATCTGGGGTGTTAGATATTAATTGTGTATACATGCTCATCCAGATATATTTGGCCGCAGATGACAATTTTTATTTATACTATGATTGTTTCTAGTATATAATCAGGTTGCAAGCTCTATTCCAGGCATTGAGCACAAGCCAGACATTCAGCACCACTAAATTGAAGCCCCTTGTCCAGCCAGCAGGGGCCAGTAACTATTGACTATGAACAAAACCACTCCTCCAAACACTCATGGAGACTTCGGGGTAGAAATTTGTCTCGGCGGTAGTACAAAGCGGGTGGAATCGCATCGGCCGCCCGTTATACGCCCCGCCCGATATTCAGCTCCAATCAATGCAACCGATGAAATACTGTCCACTTTGCGTAACCGCCCGAGATAAATTTCTACCCCTTTAACTCTTTGAATACTGGATGCCCTTCACTGCTTTCAATCTACACACATAATATTTCCAAATCTGACTTCCTGATTATTTTTAATGTAAGAAAGAATGAAAGAAATGTAACAATACACCATTCAAATCTAGATTCAGCTTCTGAATTGTGAAGGTTGCAGAATGTAAGATTAAGGCGGTGAATTTTCGGGGGGGGTATCTCCCACTGATTTGCTGAAACTTCAGTGCAAGAGCAAAGGATTTCTACAGTTCTTGTGCCAAAGTTACAGTGGACGAGTGGGAGAACCCCCAAGGAAATTCATCCCCCTATGTCATATGTCATTAGTTTTAATGTTCTTTTACTGGAGGTGAAGCTGCTCTGTAGAGTTACACAACACTTCCATCTAACTAAGATGCTGTGTCAGGATGTACATCCACTAGAAAGCTATATATCTTCCTCCTTGCTTGATTTCCAGGGGTTGGGCAAATGTAGGTCCACCATTTGATCACGTGTCCAACACCACAGTGAGACTCTGGGAAAAAAGAGATGTTTTAAAAAGCAGTTACCTTTCTTGCAATGGCAACAGCCACACAGAGGGCAGCTAATCAGCAAATAACTGTCATGAAAACTAGAAATGGACATCAGGATAGAAAAAATGACAGCACATAGCCAACACAATCACTTTTTAAATAGACAGGCAGATAGGACTGAAAGGGGGAGAAATTGATCTTTGTTGATAATGCAAAACGGGCAATAGCGAATCGGCAGCCCGTTTTATGCTCCACCTGAAGTTCTTTTCCATTGAAGTGAATGGAAAAATCGCCCCCAAAGTGTCTTTTTTTTTCATTCATGGGATGTGGGCGTCGCTGGCAAGGCCAGCATTTATTGCCCATCCCTAATTGCCCTTGAGAAGGTGGTGGTGAGCCGCCTTCTTGAACCGCTGCATTCTGTGTGGTGAAGGTTCTCCCACAGTGCTGTTAGGAAGGGAGTTCCAGGATTTTGACCCAGCGACGATGAAGGAACGGTGATACATTTCCAAGTCGGGATGGTGTGTGACTTGGAGGGGAACGTGCAGGTGGTGTTGTTCCCATGTGTCTACTGCCCTTGTCCTTCTAGGTGGTAGAGGTCGTGGGTTTGGGAGGTGCTGTCAAAGAAGCCTTGGCGCGTTGCTGCAGTTCATCCTGTGGATGGTGCACACTGCAGCCACAGTGCGCCGGTGGTGAAGGGTGTGAATGTTTAGGGTGGTGGATGGGGTGTGAATCAGGCAGACTGCTTTGTCCTGGATGGATGAATGCAGAATACCCCCAGAGTCAAATCACTGCCTTGTTTCACACCTGAAGAATGGGTGGTTGAGATACTGAAAGGCTGCTGACTCCTGTGGAACTCTTCCCAGCATCAGTCAGTTTGCTCAGGAAAAGGGGAAAAGATCGAGCAGAAAAATCATCAATTTTTTTTTAAGTTGTGCATATTTTATTTTATAATCTCAGCCCAAAATGATTTTATCTGTGTCTATTGACACCACTATGTCAGCCAATGAGTTGGAGGTGAGGCAGGACTTAGGCAAAACTCACAGCAAACAGTGTATTTAACAGCAAACAAAGTCTAGTTACTCAGCAGAGTCTGTTTAAACAGTGCACTATAGGAAACAGTCTACAGAGTTTATTTACAAAGAGCTTCTATGAACTACAGCAAACAGAACTCATGACTGAAACTGCAACAACTTCTCCCGATAAACACAGGGTGATGCTCCAGCAAAATGCAGTGAGTGGAGGATAGTTACATACAAATTATGTGCGTAAAGTCAATCCCAGTCATTTACAGCAGTGCGGTCTCCAGGTCTGATTGATGGAGGAATTACCCAATCATCTCCATTCTGGCCAGGAATAATGGTGTCTCTATATGCCGCCGATTAATATAGGGTTTAGTTAATAGGGTTCTATTCCTTCCTGTAACCATGTGTGGTATCTGACATTTTTCTTAATTTTTAATTCCCACAGACAGTAAACAGGACTGAAAACAGGAATCATGAGCTGAAAATTGCCTTGAACCAGGAAACTTCAGTGAATATGAAGGTGGCTTCCAGTTTGCACAGGCGTCGAATGAATGCTTTTTATTTCCTACCTTACCTGACAAAAAAAAAGTGTTTTTATGTGCTGTGCAAATGGTTCAGTGATGTAGTCTGACAGTTTAATTTTGCTATAAAAGCTTATTTTTAAAAGAGAAAGAAAATCCCATAAAGGGGAATTGTTTTGACTTTTCATTCAGATGAACAGGTAAAATATAAATGATTTGTATGTTCAGATAGACTTAGAACTGTAAGACTGACAAGTTTGGAAGAAGAAGGAAGCTGCAGTGTTTTAGGAAAGTTTAATGGTCTTCCTCTGATATTAAGCTACTCTTTTTTTCATGTCTTTTATTAATTTGTAGGTTTTTCAGAAACGTTTAGCTAAAGATTTATCTTGACTCTTAATTGCCTTAATTTTGAAGACGTCAGGCTCTCAAAGCCAGTTGTCAACATTGCGTTAGAAATTCTAGATTGAAATTATGTGCTTGGACCAAGTGGTTGGTGCAAGAATTTGATAAAAGCTTAACTTTATAGGGAGGTAAAATGCTAATAAGCTGTACAGGTTAAAACAAAAAAAAAACAAAAAAAAATGTTGCTTGTCTTCTTTTGCAGAAGAACATGGTTTTATTGATAAAGAACAAGGACGACTGACAAAATCTAAAAAAAAATGCTGAGACTTTTAATGAATTTTGTCTTAAAGCAGTGGAAACTGACAATTTGCAGAAGGCTGAAGCGTTTTGCGATTTGAAAAAAAAATGACTGCATTGTAGAAAATGCAGTTTATCGCTTAAGGCAGATTGTTTTATTTACAAAGCATAATTGCTAGCAGCAGAATTAGTGCTTTATATTTGCAATCTTTTTTATTAGCTTAAAATTTTTTTAGTCTGCTTTGCTTGTCACCTTGCAGATGCAAGCTAAAGAGTAAAAGGTGCGAACTAGATAGATAGGAGCTTATGGTTAAAAAGAAATCAAAGCAAAAGCAATAGATTGAAGAAATTGTGGACAATTTCTGTAGTCTTTAATTTTCATAGTTGTGGATCAAATGCAGCCTAAGGATGGCCTATTTTATACCAAAGATGAAGTGACACCCTAAAGCAGTCAAGAAGCTAGAGATTTTTTCTGTTGTTTTTTAAATCTTTATTTGACCTACATGGCCGGACCAGTTCTTACTTTACTTTCTTTAAACTTTTCTTCCACTGGTTACTCTCTATAACTCATACACAGTAAGAATGTTTATCTAAAAATATTGGTGGTGCACTGGTATTGGGTGGGGGGTGGGGGGACTCCATGTACATCTAAAGAAGGATTAATTCTGTAAAATACCGATTTTTTTTCTGTCCTGACTTTGGCCTTAACACGTGTTTGTAAATGTGCATTATGTGTTACCTTTGCAAAGTGTATTACTTTTTCAGTCTTCCTTCATACTTTATGCATCTGGATAGCCCATTTATCTACCTCAGTCTATGCCATCTCCCAGTGCGCTGAGCAGCTGTTATCCAGCATTTTGCAAAGCTTCAGTTCTTTTTTCCCCCATTTTATTTTGTGCCCAGCATTTCTTGTGTGCAGATTGCCTCAACAGGACATTGATGAGATGTACAGGTACACGTCAGGTCATTAGCAGCCTAGAAATAGTTGCTGCATGCCCAGGCACTTTGTTAATTAATCCTACTGGCAACGGTTGCAGGTAGGACAGCCACTTCCCCAGTGACATGCCACTTTTATACTCAACTAAAATCAAAATCTGATATTAAAGTGTTCAATTATGCTTTTTTTGTAAGTCACAAGAATGAATTATGCTGGAGCTATATTGATAGTATGAGTACTGTCAAATCTCAGCAGATCATAGACTCCATTTTTTGGGTCTGGACAAGAAATGACACCATTTTAATGGTGGAAACAGTGTTCTCTGTGTCTTTGATATTTGTCTGCGTGGTATCACGTGATACCCAACACAAATATGCTGTGCAAAATATGGAGTTGTGTTTCCCATTCTAAAAGGTTAATATTGCTACTGCAACATGCCGCTGCTGTCATTTAGTAATACAATCGGCATTTCATTCATTTCATGGCTGTGCTCCCAATGGGATTTCATGGTAAAGGGAACAATATTGGGTAAAGGGTGGTTCTGATTATTAACGTTCTGGATGGGACAAATTATATAAAAATGACTCTTTCCCTTCTGATTTAGAGAAATGAAAGATATTGCTGACAATCAAGGATTACAAGGAGGGGGAGAAAATCAGGAGGGAAAGGGTTGAAGTGCTGGAGTATGTGATTGATGTACTGGAACTAGGGTTTAGGACATATCAGCCAATGAACAAAAACAAAAAGTGTCCTGTAGTGACCAACAAGCAATTCACCTCCTCTCTAAAGACACAATTAATGTGTCAGCTCTCACCAGAAGTCTGGAACACTGTTAATGACACAGTAACTTTTTGCGTCAGCCTATCCAAGATGGATTTCAATCATATTTCTAATTCAATCTATGTCATGTACATCTTAATGCATAGTTCAGTCTTTTCAGAATGCCCAGAGAGTAATTTCTTCGAAAAGTCATATGAAAAAGTCTGTCATTATTTTTTACAGCATGTTTAATAGTGTCCAAATTATTTTCTTTGTAGAATTCCAGTCCTGCTCTTTAAGTCTAATTCAATTAATATTTTTCAAAATTCTTATAAGATAGATGAAATATTTGGAAAGTAAATATTGTGTAGTTATTGTTTTAATAATTCCCAAATATCTAACCAGCAGAAATGAGACTAAGGAGGCAAATTTGGACCTTGTTTCACCCATTTCTGGGGCATCATGCCCAGGGCAACAATGGCCAATTTTGCGGGGCTATGTCCAATTGGCCATATTGGCTTGGGTAATATTCAGGCATCCCTGACGGCCACACTAAACTGCCAATTTTAGCTATGAGGAGCCTAATGCCTATTTAATGACTCCTCCAAAATTGGTCAGAAACTGAGTTGGGCATTAGCCGGCATACTTCTCTCAGTTTTTCCATCTGCAGCCTAACTAGTGGTCGTGAAAGGGACCACTGGAGGTCACCAAGAAATGTAAGTTTTTTTCTTTATAATTTATCTTAATGTGGATCCAGGAGGAGCAGGATTGGCGCTGCCAGCCCGCGCTCACCCCCCTCCCATTCATCTCTCCGCCCCCCCCCCCCCCCCCCCCCGACCCCGGACCTACCTGAGAGTCGCTGCTGGCTCAAATTGGTCCTGAGCAACCGAGCAAACCGGTGAGCTGCCTCAGTAGGCCCAACAGGCGCCTGCAGCTCACCGGAATTATTTAGATGAGGTCCAATCAATCTCGGATGAGCCTTGGGCCTCTGGCTTCTGGCACGCGCTGCAAGTGCACTGACTATTTTGGGCCCAAAAACAGGCCTAAATGAATTTCTCCCCCTTTATCTTTAAAGAAGGTAATGTTTAATATCTGAAGGATCTGTAATTTTGTTTTCATTGAAAACACATGTGCATTGTGTATAATTCTTACAGATATAGAAGGACATATCATACTTTCAGGACAGGAATTGGATTTTTAATTCTCCTATTTTCTGATATACCAACCATAATGACTGAGCTTTGTGGACCCACACATTGCATCACTGAAATATACAGGACTAAATTACATACCTGTTCAGAACAGCATCTTTTGCAATTCTCGCGAATTCCCAAACAAATGTGGTTTTGCAGATGAGAGTAGAAGTTGAACCTTTGAGAGTTGGTCCTTTCTTTTCTGTGATTATCCAATGGTGTTTCTTACCATTATTAATCAAACTGATATGGATGTAATTGTAGCCCAATGAGATGGAATGAGTGCAATATACAACTTATCTCATTTTACAATTCCCCCAATTGAGTTGCTCTGTGGATCACAATAACATACCATTTCCTTCTGGAGATTCGGATTCATACTCAGCTCAAGGAAATGAGTTAAAGTTCATCTCTCATGGACAGTGAGTCCCTGGCAATCTATGTTCCAATCATTTTAACCAAAGGTCTATGGTAGATGTGACTCCACAGAGTTAAATTGTCCCAAAGTGTGCATTTCGGGGTTGAGGGATCACTTTTTGGACGTTGAAGTTAAGATACATAATTGATGCATCACTTCTGTTCAACTGACAATACCTGTGAATCAAGGTCATTGCTTGAGGGGTAGTCCCAAGGGTGGCCTATTTAGACAGGTCTGTACTGTATATATTAATACAGTATTAGCGATTCCCTTTTTTTTTAAACATTGGCTTTTGGTGAACCAGAGTGGTACTTTAGTTTGAATTTCCAAATATGGACGTGTGATATATCATAGTGCTGCTAACCAATCATGAAATTTTATTTTAAAGTGTGTGCGTATATGTGTGTATGTGAGAGAGACACTATTGCCTTTCTGAGGCACTTCAAAGCACTTATCCCCAAATTTGTATCTAATTAGTATAGAGATATTTGTATTGTTATTGCTATCCTTGTTTTTCATCAATGTAAAGAGAATACAAATCACAAAGAGGAATGCTAATAAGAAATTGTATTGCTTCAAACAATTTGCACACAAGACATGCACATCAAATTAGCTTTAAAATTTTTTGTTTGCTCTGGCAGTTCCTATTCAGTGTTATCATGGGGTCATTTTCTGCTAACAAACCTCCAGTTACAGTGTCAATGTTACATCCACAGTAAGCTATAAATAGCAAAATATTAACACTTCTGTAGGGAAACTCCCATCCAAGTTGCCTTTTAGTTAATAACCAAAGTGCCCAGTGATGGTTAGTTTTCAAACCCCACAGAGAACAATATTTGACTGATACAAATATGGCCTCAGGTTTGGGCTTGTCTTTTGGCTCAAAGAACCTTAAGCCAGACTTCTGTGATTCTGCCCAGGCTCAGGGTTTAGTCCTTTCAAACGTTTCAATAATTGACTTGGCATGTTTGACTGAGCTGAGTGACTCTCAAGAAGGCTCACGTTTCTTTAACAAAAGATGTGGTAAAAAACCGGAATGTGAAAAATTCACTGTTCCCATTGTGGGTGTAATATCAACACTGAGTGTCATGCTGTGGCATTAGATGACTGGAGAAGGTCCCAGTTTGAAATCCTTCAGGAAGGTACATTGACATACCAGTTGATAACCTAGCTACATTATTAATACGTGCAGATATTGAGATTGCTCTGTGTATCAATTCAGATCTATGCTGCTTTGTTCAGACACAAGGTTTTCATCATTTATAACCTCACAGGATAAATGTTTTTCTGTCTTTTCAAATTCTGTCAGACAGAGGTCAGTCCAAAACACATATTTAACCTTCTAAGTTCAATTATTTTTTTTAAAAGGTGATGACATTTCCACATAACGGTTTCAACAAAGTCTGTTGCATATTCTCAATCTAAATTCTAAGCGACATATCTTTGTTTCAAATGTAGCAGATTTATGGCATTATTTGACTCAACTACAAAGAATCAGTGGATCATTGTTGTTTAGCTACTCATTGTCAAATATTGTGGGAATTTCTTAATTATCTTTATCAATCATAGAGAAGCTAATGCAATATATATATATATTCTTCAAAAAAATCTTGACAGTGATGAAACTACAAATATTATCCGAAATTGAATTATGAATAAATCAAAAATAGTTTGATAGGCAAAATAAAATGTCTGTGAGGACCACCTGTTCCATATCGGATCCAGCGATGGTCCCACAATCTATAGACATGGAGCCAAACAAACAAAACATAAAAATTACTGGTAATAAAACTTCCATTGCCCAACTAGTGTGTTTTAATGTTGCTCCTCATCATGTGGGAAAAACTAGAGAAGTTGGAGGGTTAAATACCATTTCCTTCTGTCTGATACTGATTTTTTTTTTCATTTGTTACAAACCTACACAGGGAAACTCTGTAACCTGGTCCTAGACCAGGATTGTTTCACCAGTCATTAAATTATGAAACTTTTTTTTAATTTATGAAGACCTTTTTTTGTACAGTTCTTTTCATTTAAAAAAACTCATAGAGATGTCTATAAGATCAAGAAAGTTAATTTTTTAAATTTGTGTTTCAGTTGTGCCACAGACACGCTAGGCATCACTTTGTCTGGCAGTTCTTTCATTATCTGTTTGCTCCTGGAAATTTATGTAGATCAGTGGATGTTAGGTTTAAAATTCTGTTTCCTTTGAAGAAGCTTTCAATAAAAAAGAAATCTTAAAAAAAAATCCTGTTTGTGTGTGCACTTTTGTGTCGTACTTTGGGATGTTGAATACTGAATCCTTGCACTAGTTAATATTTAATTTTGTGGTGTCAAGCATCAGGATCCTGGCTGGCTGGATCCTGATGGTAACACCACAATGGTGGCAGGCTGCCTCTATGGCCCAGTCAGTAGGAGGCAGCTTGTCCGTCTTTAGTCTGTTACTGCACGCCATTACTGCTGGCAGTCTCTGTGTTATCTTTGTGGTTTAAACAGAGTGGTCTTTTTGATCATAAATCAGGTAGTAGTGGTAGGTACATTCCAAGCTGAAGTATGAATCTTGCTGATTTTCCACCTGATCATTGATATAAAAAAAAGAGAAGAAATCTGGACCATGGTGCTTGTGTGTTTATTTTTATTTTGCAATTTTTAAAATTAAAGTGGATTACAGATACAATCCCAGTTGTTGTAATATTTGCAACAGTCAATCTCCGGGTGTCATAACTGTGATGGATGTCCCGTCATCTAGTATTAGTCTGATAGATCTGGCTGAATAAATTGCTATTTATTGACACAAAAGCACTGGGATTTGTGCTTGTTGTAGCCCTTATTTCCTTTGTTTGGTTTCCCTCATTGTCATTTCCTCTCAGCAGTTCGCACAAGATTTTGTATATAGGGTGATAAATATCAGTGCCATACTTAGGAAACTGCTCAACTGCTTCATTAAGATCTCAAATGGGAAATAATTTGATCAAGTTGTCATCCTTAAATATGTTTGCAAATAAAAATAAGTAAGTAAATTTGAAGAGAGAGTTTCTGCCACTTAAAACGATAATTTGTTTATGTACGTGAGCATTTAAGGCTTCGATGATGTGTGCAGGCACAGAAAAAGGTTTTCCCAGAGTGTAGAGCACCACAAATCACTGATAGGTATTTTCTATGTATTATGGAAAACAAACCTCAATTCACATAAAATGGTGATTATCAGGCAGGACAGTATGAGATCATAATCTCATGAGTGAGACTCCCACCAAGTGTGGGAGAATTAGTGGGCCTGTTTAAACTGTTAGTTGGAGGTTACCTGGAAGTGACATCCACAAGCCACTGCCCTTATTTATGTCATTGGCACAGACTTTCATGATGTCACATAGAGGGGCGTTCCACACATAGGGGCCGATTTTCGGATGGCCGAGCAGGTGCGTTGGGTGGGGGGGGGTTCCCTGAAATGGCAGAATCCCGGAGCGGGTTCGGAGCCCGGCTCCAACCCACTGACTTCCGGGTTCCCCAGTGATGCGTTTGGGTGCGCACGCAGCTCCCGAATGCGGGACTTCCACCGGCAATTAAAGCTGGCGGGATGCTGCTTTAGATAGTTCGGTAGATAGTTGAGGTACTTGACAGACCCCATTGAGTGGAGATTTTGGCAGGGATGCAATTTTGAAGGATCCTCAGCGTGTTTCCCGTGCTGTGGGAAACACTCCCTGTTGGAGCAGACGTGTTTCAGCCAGCAGCCAGTGGGAGATGCAAAGGATTATTTGACAGTTGGGGGGAATACCTCATTTTTTGCAGCGGGGCACTCTGTCACTTCAGACAAAGTTTTGGCTGCAACATCTTTGTCTTTCCACTCAAAATTCTTAACTTATACCCTAAACTCTGCTGTGCAAACACATTTACCTGCTTTACGGACCCCCTCAAACTCACACCGTCAGGATGGGGGGCGCCATAGCTACATTCATCACTTCATCCGATGACAAGCAACATCACCAGCCTCACCAGGCATGTCGTCCACCTCCGCCACGTGGAGCTCCACAACACAGTGCTGCACCACAGGCACCTGCACAACAGCATGGAGGGCAACAACAGAGAGAACGACATCGCAGGAGACACTACCCTCGCCACAGGGTCGACAGACCGAGGCTCAGCTTCCTGGAGTTCTCTGAGGAGAGTGCATATGGAGGCTCAGAGTCAGTCGCCAGGGAGTCACGGACATCTGCAGCCTCCTTCATGCTGAGCTGCTCCCGGCTGGCCTGAGCAGCATCTTACCTGTCGCTGTCAAAGTCACCACTGCCCTCAACTTCTTTGCCTCCGGATCGTTCCAGGGTGCCACCGGGGTCTCTCAGTCATCTGCACACAAGTGCATAAGGCAGGTCATTGACGGCTTGTCAACTCCCCCATGAATGACCTCAGCCAGACGGGGAGGGCAGTGGGATTCCACGCTGTGGCTGGCTTTCCACGGGTGCAGGGTGTAATCGATTGCACCCATAAAACAATATGAGCACCTCCACACGAGCCAGGACTGTTCATCAACAGGAAGGGCTATCATTCCATCAACACTCAGCTCGTCTGTGACCACCGCAAGAGATTCCTTCACGTGTGCACCAGATACCCTGGCAGCTGCCACGATTCCTTCATCCTCTGGGAGTCCAACATCCCGCCCCTCTTCAATGCACCGAACACCCACAAGGGCTGGCTCCTCGGGGACAAGGGATACCCCCTGCACACATGCCTCATGACACCTCAAAGGAACCCCACCACTGAGCAACAGCGTCAATGTAACGACAACCACATCGCTACCAGGTCTACAATTGAGCACGCTATAGGGCTGCTCAAGATGCACTTCAGGTGCCTTGATCATTCTCGGGGAGCGCTTCAATACGCACCAGACAGAGTGGGATGCATTATAGTCGTCTGTTGTGCCCTGCACAACAAGGCACAACAGGGAGGGGTGCTGCTGGAGGAGGCCCCATCCATATCTGCCACCCATATTGAGGAGGAGGAGGAGAAGGCGGAGGAGGAGGAGGAGAACGAGGAAGCAGAAGAGGAGGAGCAACCTATGGGCAGAACAGCAGTTCACCTGGCTGCTCGTGAGGCCAGAGAGTCACTGATATGTGAACGGTTCTCCTAACATCAGACAATGTGAAGAGTCCAGTCCTCACCACCAGGACAGAGCAGCGGCCACACCAGCTCCCATCACCACCCCCCACCCCCCGCCCCACTCCCTGCACAAAATAATCGTGCAACTACACATACACCCACTGTAGAGTGACCCAATGGGTGGAATCAAATGTGAGTGTTCACGGTGAACCTCACGAAAGGGACTTATTACACAAGTCAGTCAAGAATGGCCAAGACGTGGCAGTAGTGGTGACAATAATAATATTTAATGTGCCATTAACAAAAATCAAATATAAATAAAAAACATGACAAATCATCAAACACCCTTGTGCATCCCCTTTGTGCTCACAAAATCTTTGCCGTACGCTTACGAGTACTCCTACGTGGTGCTTCCCCTGTGGCTGCAGCAGAGGTAGTGGCAGGTTGCTCTTGTTCATGCCCTGACCGATTAGATGCTTTGGGCCTATGCCCTCTGGGTTTTGGTGCCCATGAGTGCCCCTCCAAAGACTGCTCCACCTGCAACTGTGCAGGAGCAGACTCGACCACCTGGAGAGGAGGCAGCATTGTGGGTACTGGTTGAGAGTGGGGCAAAGGGTGAGATGTGGGGGCGCTTTGAGTGGTGTTCCCACTTCCATGTCCCCTTTTGCCATGTTCCCTCCCCTGGGCCAGGCCCACATCACTCCTACCACCCTGCTGGATGACAGTTTGGAGGACATGTGTGAAGCCTTGTAAGGCCAGTGCTAGTGTATCTGCCTGCCTGTTTAAGGCGGCTGAATGTTGCTTACCCTGAGTCCGAAGGGCCATTGTCAGGGCCTCAATGGACTCATTGGTGAGCCGTGCTTGAAGCTCCATGGAGACTAGCCTTCCCTCCATCGCAGACATTCCCGCACTTACCCGCGACACTATCTCAGAGATGACCTCATATCCCTGTGACGGTATCTCAGAGACCCCCTCCTGTACCTGTGCCACCATTCCACTCATGCAGGAGTTGGACTCCTCCATCCTCTGCGCGATTGTGGAGAGTGCACATGGCACCTGTTTCAGCACCTCACAAATGTGCTGCTGCCCCTCAATCATTCTCCTTTTCAATGATGGCCCCCAGGGTTCAGCATCTGTGTCCAGCTGAACAGAGCCTGGAGAAGAGTGCTCCCACCAACGCGGACTCTCCACAGCTGCCCCTGCCACCAGTGTCTGCCCGTGCTCACGTGTGTGGTGACTCACCATATGCGACCCCAACTAAGTGAGGACGGGGACCCACCGAGTGTGTGTATCTGCGCTGGTGGATGCCTCACTCAGATGTAATGATGCCCCCTCAGAGGTCAGAAGGTCCTATGAGAAATCACCCTCCGCTGTCACGGCGGTCGCTGAAGGCCCTGTAAGAGAACAGAAGGCAATATTAAGCATGATGACAGATGTTGAGGTGCTGAAGATGACAAGGCATGTTAACATCATTTGCTATTGTGAGTGCTGAATGTTAAAGTCCTGTCACCAGCCGTTTGTTGGATGCCAGTCTCGGCGTCCCCGACAGACAGGCACTCGAGGGTGTGGCTCAGCTCCAGAGCCTCCTGCTCCGCATCTGTGAGGACGACCAGATGTTGTGGCCCCCCTCCGGTCTTCGCTCTCTCCCGTGCATTCTGGGCTCTCTTTTCCTGTAAGGGTAGAAAGTAGAGAGGTGTGAGTGAGGGATGGTGACGTGGCCAACCGCTGAATGCATTGGTTTGGGTGAGACTAACCGTGAAGGAAATGCATCAGAGGATGAGTATGAGATAGAGCCATGACATTGTATGAGGATTGGGTTGAGTGGTAGTGGTGGGATGAGTACCGGTGAGGTGAGTAAGTGTAGGTAAGTTGAGGATGAGGTTTGAGTGGGTGTGAGGAGTGATGTGATAGAGTAGTGTTGGCAGTGCAGAAGGAGTTGTGGGGTGGGGGCGGTGATGTGGCAGACGGTGTGTAGGAGAATGAGTAAGTGTACTCACTTTGGCTGACTTACTTAGGTCATTGAAGCGCTTCCTGCACTGTATCCAGGTGCAGGAGACGTTGCTGCTGGTGACCCCCTCTGTCACCTCGAGCCACGCCTTCTTGGTGGCAGAGGCAGGCCACTTCCTCCCGTCCACCGGGTAGAAAATATCCCTCCTCCTCCTCACCCCATCCACTAGGACCTGGAGTGAGGCATCAGTAAATCTGGGAGCAGCCATTCCCCTGGTCTGCTCCATTGTATAATTTTGGTTGTTTGCTGCAGGGGCAGCATTGGAGGACTGCCCCTTTAAATAGGGCTCCTCCAGCTGACAGCCTATGATGCGGGTGCGCAGTCCGCCCGCTGTGCAGGTTGATGACAGGAAACCTGGAAGCCACGGTAAGTGGCTTCAATTTACCCGTGATCGCGTGGGGAATGGACGGATTTTACTGTGCGGGAAAATGTTAGCTTGAAGGCTACTTCCAGTTTACATACAACTTAAAACCGGATGTCAAGATGTGACTGAGATAGTTGAGACACAGCAGTAAAACTACAAGTATTTCTTCCTTTATAACAACTAGGAGCTCTTGACAACTCAGTTTGATACAGTTCCTCTTTAAGTGCTATTGTTGATGACATCATCAAGGAACTGGCCTGACGGAGTAACTGAACCAACTGTGTGAGGGAGCTCAATTAATATACACATATTTAAAATGACCCGATCACTTGAGTGCCCAGGACTAAGGACCATAAGATTGAGTTTCTGGGTGTCAGAAGTTTTGGTCACTATAACTATAGACACAAAGAATAATGCTATAGTTACTGTTGGATGGTAAAGTTGCTGGTTTCCACCTAAAAGGTTTATTAACTGAAGGTGGACAAAGTTAAAATGGATCACATTATAATTTCTGAGTATTTAAAAAGGCCTGTGGGATAGAATTGGCAGGCATTGTGCCTGTTTTGCACCCGAAAACGCTGGCCAATTTAACAGCGGGATGACCCGCACTCAATTTGTATGTGTGTCAGGCCAAGTTGCCAAGTTGGTCAGACCCATTTTTCAGGTATTCCTGCTTGTCCCATAAAACAGGCACTAGGCCCCTTGTATATGTAAATAAGGGACCTAATGGCTGTTTTAGGTCCCTTTGCCAAAATTGATTGGCAATGAGTGGAGCAGGAGCCAGGCCTGCTTCTCACGAGATTCTTCAGCAGCCCTTGCGGTCACCAATGAAAAGTAAGTTTATTTTGTTTTTAAAAATTCAGATTTAGTTGCTGTGGAGCCAGGAAGATCAGGAGTGCTCCCATGACTCACCATCACTCCCTCCCCAACCCCCCTCCACATTGCCACTCCGCCCTCCCCCACCCCGCTCCTGGGACTTACCCCTGCTGGCGAGGCAAGTGGCCTACATTCACCTTTAGAAAAGGAGCAAGCTGCTTGTGGATGCGCGACAGGTGCCAGCAGCTCACCCGTATAATTTGTACCCCACTCGAAGTCCAGCTCAGAGCTGCTGGTAACAAACCAAACACGTTATGAAGCCCAAAAAGAGCACAGAAAAGTGAAATTTTCTCCTGAAGTGGCTTTTGAAATCTTGTCTAATGAGGAGATCTGGGCAAACTGACACAGAGGGACTGAAAATCTTCGGACCACCCAGCACAATCCTGCTGCAATTCCAGCGGGAATGCAGTGGAAGGGCCGGAAAATAGGGGCTTGACAATTCAAGCAGAGGAGGAGTTTACAACATGACCCAGCTAAAGTGTGCAGAATGATTGTGATCTGCTACATGCTGGACAATCCCAGCACCAAGAAGGAGATACACTTTGAAACCAACAACAAATTCAACAATAGCTAATGAGAAAGTCCAACCGCCAGCACCATCACAATATAAGTCAGAATTGGCAAGGGAGGTTAGGGACAATCTGATTAACAATTTTTTCCCACTGCCAAGCAACAAGCATTATGGAATGTGCCAGGCAATGACCATCTCCAACAAGAGAGAGCCATATAAATACTGTGGCTACAAGAGCAGGTCAGAGGCTGGGTATTCTGCGGCGAGTGACTCACCTCCTGACTCCCCAAAGTCTTTCCACCATCTACAAGGCACAAGTCAGGAGTGTGATGGAATACTCTCCAATTGCCTGGATGAGTGCAGCTCCAACAACACTCAAGAAGCTCGACACCATCCAGGACAAAGCAGCCCGTTTGATTGGTGCCCCATCCACCACCCTAAACATTCACTCCCTCCACCACCAGCGCACTGTGGCTGCAGTGTGTACCATCCACAGGATGCACTGCAGCAACTCGCCACGGCTTCTTCGACAGCACCTCTCAAACCCATGACCTCTACCACCTAGAAGGACAAGGGCAGCAGGCACATGGGAACAACACCACCTGCACGTTCCCCTCCAAGTCACACACCATCCCGAGTTGGAAATATATCGCCGTTCCTTCAGCGTCGCTGGGTCAAAATCCTGGAACTCCCTTCCTAACAGCACTGTGGGAGAACCTTCACCACACGGACTGCAGCAGTTCAAGAAGGCGGCTCACCACCACTTTCTCAAGGGCAATTAGGGATGGGCAATAAATGCAGGCCTCGCCAGCGATGCCCACATCCCATGAACGAATAAAAAAATATTCTACAGATTATGGAACAGTTCCTGCAGATTGGAGGGTGGCAAATGTAACCCCACTATTTAAAAAAGGAGGGAGAGTGAAAACAGGAAACTACAGACCAGTTAGCCGAACATCAGTCGTAGAGTCTATTATAAAGTATGTGATAACAGGACACTTAGAAAATATCAACAGGATTAGACAAAGTCAACATGGATTTATGAAAGGGAAATCATGTTTGACAAACCTACTGGAGTTTTTTGTGGATGTAACTGTTGGAATAGATAAGGGAGAACCAGTGGATGTGGTTCATTTGGATTTTCAGAAGGCCTTTGATAAAGTCCCACATAAGAGGTTAGTGTGCAAAATTAAAGCACATGGGATTGGGGGTAATATACTGGCATGGATTGAAAATTGGTTAACGGACAGGAAACAGAGAGTAGAAATAAATAGGTCTTTTTCAGGGTGGCAGGCAGTGACTAGTGGGGTACCGCAGGGATTAGTGCTTGGGCCCCAGCTATTCACAATATATATCAATGATTTGGATGAGGGAACCAAATGTAATATTTCCAAGTTTGCTGGTGACACAAAACTAGGTGGGATTGTGAGTTGCGAGAAGGATGCAAAGAGGTGATTTAGATAAGTTGAGTGAGTGGGCAAATACATGGCAGATGCAGAATAATGTGGATAAATGTGAAGTTATCCACTTCGGAAGGAAAAACAGAAAGGCAGAGTATTATTTAAATGGTGATAGATTGGGAAATGTTGATGTACAAAGGGACCTGGGTGTCCTTGTACACCAGTCACTGAAAGCAAACATGCAGGTGCAGCAAGCAGTTAGGAAGGCAAATGGTCTGTTGGCCTTCATTGCAAGATGATTTGATAACAGGAGCAAGGATGTCTTACTGCAGTTGTACAGGGCCTTGGTGAGATTACACCTGGAGTATTGTGTGCAGTTTTGGTCTCCTTACCTGAGAAAGGATATACTTGCCATAGAGGGAGTGCAGCAAAGGTTCACCAGACTGATTCCTGGGATGGCAGGACTGTCGTATGAGGAGAGATTGGGTCGATTCGGCCTGTATTCACTCGAGTTTAGAAGAATGAGAGGGGATCTCCTTGAAACATATAAAATTCTGACAGGGCTAGACAGACTGGATGCAGGGAGGATGTTTCCCCTGGCTGGGGAGTCCAGAACGATGGGTCAGAGTCTCAGGATACGGGGTAGGACATTTAGGACTGAGAGGAGGAGAAATTTCTTCACTCAGAGGGTGATGAACCTGTGGAATTCTCTACCACAGAAGGCTGTGGAGGCCAAGTCATTGAATATATTTAAGAAGGAGCTAGATAGATTTCTAGACACAAAGGCATTAAGGGGTATGGGGAGAGAGCGGGAATATGGTATTGAGATAGAGGATCAGCCATGATCATATTGAATGGCGGAGCAGGCTCGTAGGGCCGAATGGCCTCCTCCTGCTCCTATTTTCTATGTTTCTATGTTTCTATTCTATACATTGTATGGCAGATAGCTCCCTATAAGCACCTAAATAGGAAACACACACAAACTCTTTTTCTTTGTATTGTTATTATGGGCAATCTAGCTCCCTCATTCTGTCAGACTTAGTACAGAAAGTAAAGGATTTAAGAGTTGGCCTCAAAACTTAATAAGAATTTGAAATTTAAATAGGAGGTCCTGATGGTGACACTTGTGACATCTGTAATCTATATTCCAATCCAAATAAATATCCATGGCTTGGCAGATAGTTTACATCATGCCTCCTCTAGTAGGACCTAAATAAAACCTATTCAAAGCTGGAGTACTGGAGCATTTGGAGCTCAGATTTACCAATTTTATGTTGTCAGTTGGATTTATGCAAGTACTGGCTTCCACACCAGCCAGCAATTGCTGGTGTATACAGGCTATGTGTGTCATCAAGTAAAAGGAGGCTACCAGTCAACAATACTTCACACTCCTAAATATATAACACTCCTCATGCAAAAGAATTTCACTGAACACTTTACAAAAAGAAAGATACACACTAAACACAAAAAGGAGAAATGGAGGGAGGGGGAAAACCAAATGCAGTTACAGAGAGGACTTTTTAAGTGGCTTTTGAAGTCAAGGATGTCAAGGAGCATACAGGGTAAGATAAGGCAGAAAAGGAAAGCTTATGTCAGACACCTAGAACTCAATACTACAGAAAGCCTAGAGGAGTATAAAAAGTGCAGGGGTGAAATTACAAAGGAAATTAGGAAAGCAAAGAGAGGGCATGAAAAAATATTGGCAAGTAAAATCAAGGAAAACCCAAAAATGTTTTATAAATACATTAAGAGCAAGAGGATAACTAAGAAAAGAGTAGGGCCTATTAGAGACTAAAAATGTAACCTATGTGTGGAGGCGGAAGATATTGGTGTGGTTCTTAATGAATACTTTGCGTCTGTCTTCACAAAAGAGGGGGACGATGCAGAGATTGTAGTTAAGGAGGAGGAGTGTGAAATATTGAATGGGATAAACTTAGTGAGAGAGGAAATATTAAGGGGATTAGCATCTTTGAAAGTAGATAAATCACCAGGGCCGGATGAAATGTATCCCAGGCTGTTAAAAGAAGCAAGGGAGGAAATAATGGAGGCTCTGAGCATCATTTTCCAAACTTCACTGAATACAGGTGTGATGCCAGAGGATTGGAGGACTGCTAACATTGTACCATTGTTTAAAAAGGGAGCAAGGGATAGACCGAGTAATTACAGGCCAATCAGTCTAACCTCGTTGGTGGGCAAATTATTGGAATCAATTCTGAGGGACAGAATAAACCGTTACTTAGAAAGACATGGAGTAATCAAGGACAGTCAGCACGATTTGTTAAAGGAAGGTTGTGTCTGACTAACTTGATTGAATTTTTTGAGGAGGTAACAAGGAGGGTCAATGAAGGTCGCGTATTTGATGTAATCTGCATGGATTTTCGCAAGGCTTTTGACAAGGCCCCACATGGCAGACTGGTCAGAAAAGTAAAAGTCCATAGGATCCAAGGGAGAGTGGCAAGTTCGATCCAAAATTGGCTCAGTGGCAGGAAGCAAAGGGTAATGGTCAACAGGTGTTTTTGTGACTGGAAGACTGTTTCCAGTGGGGTTCTGCAGGGCTCGGTACTAGGTTGCTTGCTTTTTGTGATATATATTAATGATTTGGACCAAAATGTAGGGGGCATGATTAGGAATTTTGTAGATGAAACAAAAATTCCTAATCATGCCTCCTACAACGGGATGCAACGGGATACAATGATGCAACGGGATCTTGATAAATTGGGCCAGTGGGCCGATGAATGGCAGATGGAGTTTAATTTAGATAAATGTGAGGTGATGCATTTTGGTAGATCGAATCGGGCCAGGACCTACTCTGTTAATGGTAGGGCATTGGGGAGAGTTATAGAACAAAGAGATCTAGGAGTACAGGTTCACAGCTCCTTGAAAGTGGAGTCACAGGTGGATAGGGTGGTGAAGAAGGCATTCAGCATGCTTGGTTTCATTGTTCAGAACATTGAATACAGGAGTTGGGATGTCTTGTTGAAGTTGTACAAGACATTAGTAAGGCCACACTTGGAATACTGTGTACAGTTCTGGTCACCCTATTATAGAAAGGATATTATTAAACTAGAAAGAGTGCAGAAAAGATTTACTAGGATGCTACCGGGACTTGATGGTTTGACTTATCGGGAGAGGTTGGATAGACTGAGACTTTTTTCCCTGGAGAGTAGGAGGTTTAGGGGTGATCTTATAGAAGTCTATAAAATAATGAGGGGCATAGATAAGGTAGATAGTCAAAATCTTTTCCCAAAGGTAGGGGAGTCTATAACGAGGGGACATAGATTTAAGGTGAGAGGGGAGAGATACAAAAGTGTCCAGAGGGGCAGTTTTTTCACTCAAAGGGTGGTGAGTGTCTGGAACGAGCTGCCAGAGGCAGTAGTAGAGGCGGGTACAATTTTGTCTTTTAAAAAGCATTTGGACAGTTACATGGGTAAGATGGGTATAGAGGGATATGGGCCAAGTGCAGGCAATTGGGACTAGCTTAGTGGTATAAACTGGGCGACATGGACATGTTGGGCCGAAGGGCCTGTTTCCATGTTGTAAACTTCTATGATTCTATGATTCTATGAAATTGGTCTTGTGGTTGATAGTGAGGAGGAAAGCTGTAGTCTGCTGGAAGATATCAATGGACTGGTCAGGTGGGCAGAAAAGTGGCAAATGGAATTCAATCCGGAGAAGTGTGAGGTAATGCATTTGGGGAGGGCAAACAAGGCAAGGGAGTACAGAATAAATGGGATGATACTGTAAGGTGTAGAGGAAGTGAAGGACCTTGGCTGCATTGTCCACAAATCCTAGAAGTTAGCAGGACAGGTAGATAAGGTGGTTAAGAAGGCATATGGAATACTTACCTTTAATAGCCGAGGCATGGGATATAAGAGCAGGGAGGTTATGCTGGAACTGTATAAAGCACTGGTTAGGCCACAGCTTGAGTACTGCGTACAGTTCTGGTCACCACATTACAGGAAGGATGTAATTGAGTTAGAGAGGGTACAGAGGAGATTTACGAGGATGTTGCCAGGACTGGAGAATTTTAGCCATGAGGAAAGATTGGATAGGCTGGGGTTGTTCTCTTTGGAGCACAGGAGACTGAGGGCTGATTTATTGAGGTGTACAAAATAATGAGGGGCCTAGATAGAGTGGATAGGAAGGACCTATTTCCCTTAGCAGAGAGGCCAATAACCAGGGTGCATAGATTTAAAGTGATTGGTAGAAGGATTAGAGGGGAGCTGAGAAAATTTTTTTTCACCCAGAGGGTGGTCGGGGTTTGGAACTCACTGCCTGAAAGGGTGGTAGAGGCAGAAACCCTCATCACATTTAAAAAGTACTTGGATGTATACCTGAAGTGCGGTAACCTACAAGGCTACGGACCAAGTGCTAGAATGTGGGATTCGGCTAGGTTGCTCATTTTCGCAGACATGATGGGCCGAATGGCCTCCTTCTGTGCCATAAATTTTCTATGATTCTTTGACTCTATTTTGATGGTAGGGAGAGAGGAAAGAAGTCAAGGAGATTTAGCGAGAGGTGTGATGTAGTGACTGAAGGTTTGTCCTCTGATGGTGAAGCAGATGAGATGAGCAACAAGCAGTGATCTGAAGTCATGGGAGTGGAAAGTGTGGTGTGGGAAATATGGCTAGAGAAGATCATGTAGATGGAATTGAATGAAACCATGAAGACATTTTAAAATAAGAACAAGTTTCCTTAAATCTATTTGCTCAGCACAGAGAGAACCAGTAGAGCTTGGCAAGAATTTTATGTGGGAGATGAATTGAGCCATGGAGTTCTAGACTATCTTGAGTTTGTGATGGATGGAGGTATAGAGGCCAGTGAAGTCAGCACTTTGGAAATCAGAAATCAATCCTTGAGATAAATTAGGGTTTAGTTGGAGAAGAAGTCGGGACTTTAACAATCAAGGTTCCAGAAAAAGATGGAAGAATGTGTTCTTAGCAGTGGTCTGGATGGAAGGTGAAATGCTCATCTCAGGGTTGAACAGAATGTTAAGGTCAAAGGCCACCAAATTTAGCCTGAGAGTGCAGCTGGGAGTGCTGATGAAATTAGAACCAGAGGCACGTATGTGCTGCCAAGAGCTAAAATGGGATGGCTCCGGTATTATTGACAGTGTCAATGGCTCAGAGGTTAAGCTATTGGCTCTTGAGTTCATGGTTTCAAGCCCAAATTCAGGATTTTAACATGCAATTTAGGTTGACAGTTCAATGCAGTACTGAGAGGGTGCTGCATCAGAAGTGCTGTCTTTTGGATAAGATGTTGAACTAAGGCCCTGCCTGCCTGTATAGGTGGATGTTAAAGATCCCACAGCATGATGTGAAGAAGAGCAGGAAGTCCTGGCCAATATTTACCTCTCAGCCAACATCACTAAAACAGTTTAACTGGTCATTTATCTCAGTCACTGTTTGTGGGACTTTGCTGAGCATAAATTGGCTGCCACATCCATCTACATAACAACATGACTGCACTTCAATGGCTGTGAAACATTTTAAAATATCCTGAGGATGTGAAAAGTGCTATATAAATGCAAATAATTTCTTCTTTCTTTATATTAAACTGAGGGAAATTTTGACCCATTCAGGACTTGATGTTGGACAAGCAACTGAATTGTTCAGAATTAAAGACAATGGTGGTGGAGCTTTTGAGTTGGTTATATTATTGAAAAAAATGTTTTTTATTGAATTAGATGAGATTCAGTTCAGTGTGGGATCAGGTTGTAAAAGAAGGATCGGTCTACAATGGGCACAGCTTTCCTTTAAGTTTCTCCTGTATCTGAGAAAAAGTAAATTCTGAATATTTTGTTTTAGTAATAGAAAATTATCTAGTCTAAATAGAAATATAATCATTTAGCCACAGGTTATAAAGCAGCCAGATTGCAGGATCCAGTAGTCAACAGCCACGAGGGAGGATAATTAAGGTTTTACTAACAAGTAAACCCCCGAGTAACATGGGCTGCATGAGTTAGGAGCCCAAACCTTCTTCTCAGCTTCCTTCTGCGCTGAGTTGATTGTGACAGAAATTAAGCTCTGTTGTGTTGTAAAGGGTACACTAGCCTAATAGTTATGATGCTGGACTAGTAACCCAGAGGTCTATGAATTCAAATCCCATAATGGCAAGTCATAGATTGAATTCAAATAATCTGCTAAATTGTGGACTGGTATGCAGAGTGACCATAAAAGCTGCTGGAAATTTGTAAAAACCCTAATGGATCACTAATATCCTTTGGGGAGGGACCTGCTACCCCTGTCTGGGTACCTACATGTGGCTACAGTCCTACATTACATGGTTGACTGTAAATGTCCCATTTTGAAGTATTTTTCTATTTAGCCTGGGAAGAATTTCGGATTAATTTATGTTAAGATTGTTGCTGTTAAGTTAAATTCAGCACCCAAAGGGTTAACTCACTCACCACAACACGCAATTTATCTGTGAATGCAGAATAGATCCAGTGGGTGTGACTAGACAAAGTGACTAACTGGGTTATGTTTCTTGCATTCCAGATCAGTTTGAGACAATAGGGTTTGTTACCCATTTCAGAGAGGAACTAGATGTAATGTTAGAATGGTTTCCTTTTATTAAGCTCAGCAGAAATCTTAGCTGACTGCACAATATATTGCCATGAGTCTCACATCAGGTCGGGGGAAAAGGGGCAGTGCTGGTTTTGATTGGCAGTGTAATGAGCCAATCGTCAACACATAGAGGTAAGGAAGGGGTTAGAGGTCAAAACTCAGGCTTCCTTTCTAACTGAAAAAGAAACAGTCTGCTCAAGTTTGATTCTGAACTGGCCTGAGGTTAGTGTTAGCTAGTTTTAGGGATTGCTCGCCTGCAAAGTAAATTTAGCCTATTAACAGTAGAGTAGTGTACTTTGTTATTTGCCATGTTATGAAGAGCTATAAATTGAATTTCACTTAAAACTGTGTTATGTCCAATCATGTAAATTATGTAAAATAAAACAGTTTCTTGGTTTACAAGTGGGCTTATCTCACTAGAGTGCTTATTGAACAAACCTTCCAGATGGTGGGAGAAATGCTGATGAAGAATATGTGAGATTTAATATACACAACATGCATTTATATAGCACCTTTAACGTAGTAAAATGTTCCAAATTCACAACGAGGGGTCCTTTTGTTATGACCCCAGATCACTATTATATGACTAGATATTGGCCAGTAAAGGTAATGGAGCTGAAGTTGGTTCACAATCCTTGTGTAAGTGCCGACTGGGAAACTCCACCGCTGACCCTGCCAGACTCTTCAGGTTCAGGTTCTCTGATCTGCATTTTTATAGCAGGTGTCTCCACCACTAACATTGCACCTCCGATATCTTCAAAAAGGAAGGGAGGAAAAAGAAGGAAAAATCGGGCGGCGTATAAAATGGGCGGCCGATGCAACCCCATCAATTTCCCACCGGGCGGGTTAGGTTAAAACTAACCCCATGAGACAATAACACCATTTAAAAGGAAATTGGATAAGTATTTGAAAATGAAGAATATAGAGGAATATGACAAAAGTGAGATTAGATTAGATAGCTCTGGTTGAAGAGCTAGAACCAGCATGATGTGCTGAATGGTCTCCTTCTGTGCTATCATTTCTATGATTCTATAATTTCAAAATGCTTTGTTCCTTTGGTCCAAAACCAGTTTAAGCTATCAAAGAAAGTTAAGTACTGTATTGCTATTTCATCTGCTGATTTATTTCTGCTTCTGTATAATATCATGCCCTATAATAAATTGCTTTAGTAGTTTTAGCCTGAGTTATATATTTTGTTAGTGGGTGAACACTTAATGTACTTGTAATACATTCTTCTGTCCATTGTTTTAGCAAAGGCATTAACCATTGAATATAAACAGGTTAATACCGGCATTAAATTAGGAGACTGAGGAATGTCATGCAAATGTGTTCATTAATATACATGTCCACTAATATCAGCAATGATAATTTCAAGGCTTCATTTACTTAAGCAGTCCTCTGCCTGCTTGTTTGAGTGTATCTATTTGGATGGTCTTGGAGTTTGCTCTAGATAAGTTAGATGCTGCCTTCTGCTCAAGCAGATTGATTCACAAACAAATTAAAACTTTTTTTCAATGCAAAATGCAAGTTTAAAGAAAAAAACAAGTGGCTCACTTCTTTGATGTATTTGGTTGTGATGCAGGCACTCAATAACATTTGGGCTAATGCACAGACAGTATGAAAGTAATGGGATGCAAGCCTATAATGTATACTAGTCGCACATATCACCATGTTTCTGTGTGTTACCTCTGAATCTGAATTATGGCAAATAAATCTGTAAATAATCCAGGAGGAAGGAAACATGGACAGTTCTCCAGAGCCTACAGATAAGGAAGCTGTCAGTGGACAAATGACTTAAAAATAGCCTTTTGCACAACCATTAGAAGGTAACAAAAACTACTATGGCTATAAAAGGTGTAAAAATAAATATCTCAGCTGCAGGGGATCATCCTCGTGTAATACATCTACAGAAAGAAAGAAAGAAAGAACTTGCATTTATATAGCGTTTTTCATGACCTCAGGACTTCCCAAAGTGCTTTACAGCCAATGAAGTACTTTTGAAGTGTAGTCACTGTTGTAATATAGGGAAGTGTACAGACAGTGTCTCAGATACAAACAAGGTTCATTAGCAACCAACATTTTTGTGGATTGCTAGTCAGATTATTACATTCATCGCAAGCAACTCCGTATGATTACCAGTGTCCTCAAGCTGTACGACTTTCAGTGGAGATGGGAATTCTAACACTCACTTTCAGTGCTGTGACATTTCCGAGAACCCCAATCCTTAGAGACAGCGGGGAAATTGCTGCATTCACTCAAACATTGGGTACATAGCAAATTATATCACACTAATGTCTAGGGGTGATTCTCATCACAAATCAGAGAGGGGGCAGGTGAGCAAGAGGCATTATGATTTAGAAATGTTCTATTTTTCATTTGTACTTCCAGCAATTTTCAACATTGTATCAGTTAGTCTTTCCCTCCTCTGAGACTTAAGAGAAAAGTTCAGAATAAAAATAGTGCTGAAAGGACTAGAATTGGAAACACTGTTGTGACATAGCTTGAACTATTGCCCAGTTTTTCAGGACTTAGTTGCCTTGTGAGTACAAACCCGTCACAACTTCAAGCAGCACTGGAAATGTGTCTTACAGGTTGGTACTAAATAGTAAAAATCTAGAAATAGCCAGTCAAAAATTAACTTTTACTTCCTCAACAAAAATAAACTGTTCAATAAACTAGAGCTACTTTTGATTAGAATTCTTATTGTATGATTGTTTTAAGAAAGAATATTTTCTGACCCACCTGAACCACAAATCAAAACTATAACATCTCCACACAACTTACTATTTATAACTATTCTAGATTTGCTAAATGCTTCAGTCAGTTATATTTTATCGAACATAGTCACATTTCTGCTGTCATCTACTGTCACTGAATTTATGTAAAATAGCTTGAATGCTGCCATCTTAGAACAACAAAATAAAATATCATCCTGTGGCCATAAGCCAATTTTAGTGGTAGCTGTGCAGTAATTACCTGAAGTTTCTGCCCAACTGTTAGAATGTCATTTTTCCATTTTCACATTGTAATTTACCACCAGCAGTGAGTGAAGACTTCCAATCAAATGTAAAGTGTAATAATGCAAATTGAACAGCATGACAACCACAAATGAGCCTCTTGCCCTTTGTTAATGAGCATGACTTATCGCTGGCAGAAAGTGAAGCAAAATGGCTTACCAAGTCTTACTAAGGAATATTACACAGAGCAGGAAGCTTCATATTTTATTGAATTAATCCATTAAAAATAAAGAAGTAAGAAGCAAAATAAGTAATTTACTTACAGATACTAGCTATTGACATCCATGCACTAAAAATGCTCTAAGTTTTATTTTCAATTTTAAAAACCCAGGAGGGCAGAGAGGTCTGAAAAAAACAGCTTAAGGAAAGAACTTGCATTTATATAGCACTTTTCATGACTTCAGGATGTCCCAAAGTGCTTCACAGCCAATGAAGTACTTTTGAAGTGTAGTCACTGTTGTAATATAGGAAACACAGCAACCAGTTTTCACACAGCAAAATCCCTCAAATTGTAATGGGATAATTGACCAGATTATCTGTTTTAGTGATATTGATTGAGGGATAAATGTAGGCCAGGAGATCGGGAGAACACACTTGCTCTTCTTTGACTAGTGCCATGGGATCTTTTGCATCTATCTGAGAAGATTGATGGGCCCTTCGGTCTAACATCTCATCTAAAAGATGGCACCTCTGACAGTGCAGCAATTCCACAGTGTTGAAGTGACAACCTAGATTATGTACTCAAGTCTCTGGAGTGGGACTTAAGTCCCTGACCTTTTGACTTAGAGGCGAGAGTGCTATCACTGAGCCAAGGCTGTCCTTTAATGACCTTAAGATTGGTGGCAAGGGCGAAGGTAGCTCACAATATATGTCTGCAATGTAAAGACAAGTGTGGAGATATGCCACTGAGAAATACTTACTGCTGTTGAAGGAAAGTGACAAACTTTTTCCATCTGATGAACAAAGAGGGGAGCACATCCAAAAAACCTCAGATTGTGGTAAGGTATATTTTAACATTAGGACTGATTTTAACTCTCAACAGTGGCAGTAAATGGGCATTAGCAGATCAACCTCCCATTATACACACTGCCCAAATTTCCTCTCGATTGACTTCAATGGAAAGGAAAATCAGGCGGGTTGTATATCAGGCAACCAATCCACTATCTCCCATGTTCCGCCACTGCTGAAAGTTAAAATCAGTCGTAATGTATCATGGCATTCCCTGTATAAAATATCAATGTGTGTAATGTTTGCTAATATGATGTGGATATCAAAACCATGTTACAGAACATATAAAACATAACGATAAAGTTCATGTCCGCTTTTATATCCATTCACAAAGTTTTGTAAGTAGATGTATAGTTCAGTGTCTTGCGCAGCAGTTTAAAAATAAACCTCTCCTCAAAACAGTACAAAGTCCAGTTGCTTATTTATAAATCATACCAAGTTATCCACATCCTAATCTGTGGCTCACTCCTTTTGCTCAAGGAGAAGGATGAAGAGAAAGAAATGATAATTTATCAGGAAGTCTTATTCAACATCCATGGACTATAACACAAACCACAGAGGGCAAAGCTTGGAGAAAGACACCAATCTTTCAGAGTCCTGCACAGGACCAACCCACAAAAGAATTAAGTTTTCTTCTCTTGCACCTAGATAGCATGAATGTATGCACCCAGCATAAAGGTTAGGAATGGTCTCCATTTCTTAGCTCACATCTTGAGGCAGAAGGAGACAGAAAGTACCTTGATAGCTGAGGTCACAGAAAAAACTTACGATGTGTGCCAACTGACTTGATACTGACATTACACCTTTACATCATAGTAAGCATGTTGGTGCAGAATTGTTAGCTATGTTATGGTGCACTCACATTACAAGTTTAGCTTTGGTGCAAAGTGGCTTCAGTTTCAACCGATGCTAAACATATGAGGGCCAATTTTACGGTAGCTGTCTGTTGGTTTACTTATCGCTTGAGTAGGGTCCTGAGATGGGCAGCTGGACTACCTGCCTATTTCAGATGGGAAGACAACTATGCAAATATGCAAATCAGGGTCCTATGACGTACATTGGGCCCCGATTGCAGTTTTGAGGTACAAATGGGTGGAGCGTGCGTTGCATACTCATAGGTGTTGAGGGGCCAGCAGTCCTTTAAGGGACCACTAGAGGCCACTCAGAAAATGGCCCAGCAAATGTTTACTTTTTTTAATTGCCAGTTGGAACTTCTTGAAATCTCCTGACTGCCAGGCTGACAGATTGTTGGCGCAGCCTTGAGTGTCTCGAGCAATGATACGCCTGTCCTCTCAAAGGCTAATCCAATGAAGCAGTTAAACTTGTAGCATAGCCCTTGCCCATCACCCCCCCCCCCCCCCCCCACCTCCACGCCGTTCCCTGTGGCCCTCAACAGACTTCCTGCTCTGTGTGTTTCTGAGCCTGAATTCTAAACCTGTTAGCCTTGGGCCATGAGCATGATAGAGAGAGAGAGGAAATACAAAAGTTAAAAAAAATAAATAGCATGTAAAGTTGCTTTATGCTAAGTCTGTCAGCATGGCCCTTGATCAAATTATTGCTTAGGATGGGGGCCTTCAACAAAAGGTTAGAGTGTACTCCTGTGCAGGATCTTTGTGATAGCGAGCCTTTAAATAGTGTTTGGAGATTTTTCTACAAAGATATTCAGTAGTAAAGATAATTGCTGACCTTTTCTTATAGTAAAATTGGTAACTAAAAAGTCATAATTCATTACTTCAGTGTCTGGGACATTTTATTGAATGTCAGATAGCCGATTAATTTCAAAATAAAATTTAAAAATAAACTTTGTGGAATCAGTGCTGAGAGATAGCTTTGTATTCCACATTTTCATCTTCTGCAGTGAGCTGACAGATTTGCTGCACCATTATCCTATGGGGTTTTACTTCCATCCTCCATGTAAAATGTGGCTTACCTTGTGCCTGCAAACTATAGGCAATTGACTAGTGTGCAATTTCCATTTATGTTAGATTTGGTTCAGGGGCCAATTTCCTTCCACTTTGTGACCCAGAGACATTCAGTTCAAAATGTGATGGAGACCTGTGATGCTGGGGCTGCAACCCTTTGCATTGCCCTGGGAGCACCGGATTTCTTCCAGAGTGCTTTCCCTGAAAGGACATGGAGCAAGAGGGATCTGGGGGTATATGTGCACAAATCGTTGAAGATGGCAGGGCAGGTTGAGAAAGCGGTTAAAAAGCATATGGGGTCCTGGGCTTTATAAATAGAGGCATAGAGTACAAAAGCGAGTAAGTCATGATGAACCTTTATAAAACACTGGTTTGGCCACAACTGGAGTATTGTGTCCAGTTCTGGGCACCGCACTTTAAGAAGGATGTGAACGCCTTAGAAAGGGTGCAGAGCAGATTTACTAGAATGATTCCAGGGATGAGGGACTTTAGTTACGTGGATAGACTGGAGAAGTTGGGATTGTTCTCCTTGGAACAGAGAAGGTTGAGAGGAGATTTGATAGAGGTATTCAAAGTCATGAAGGGTCTAGACAGAGTAGATAGAGAGAAACTGTTCCCATTGGCGGAAGAGTCAAGAACCAAAGGGCATAGATTTAAGGTGATTGGCAAAAGAACCAAAGGTGATATGAGGAAAAACTTTTTTACATAGCAAGTGGTTAGGATCTGGAATGCACTGCCCGAGGGAGTGGTGGAGGTAGATTCAATCATGGCCTTCAAAAGGGAACTGGATAAGTACTTGAAATGAAAAAATGTGCAGGGCTACGGGGGTTGGGCAGGGCAGTGGGACTAGTTGGATTGCTCGTGCATAGAGCCGGCATGGACTCAATGGGCCAAATGGCCTCCTTCCGTGCTGTAGCCTTTCTATGGTTCTATGATAAGCGCAAGCATCCTAACCCTTACAAGTAAGGCAGGAGGGTCATAAAGCTGCCTCCCTGAGGAAGGAAAAACATAAAGGTGCTTCATGTCTCCTTTTGCATCCAGTGCCAGACGGACATTCATTAGGAAGGATGCTGAGAAGAAATAAAATATAGGAGGATCTGAAAGGAGCAGACAGCAAGGCCATGGAATTCCATAAAGGTAAATGCCACCTTATTATCAGGGCCATCGGGGACACACTCAGGGTTGGAGGCCTCTGGCTGCTGTGTTTAATTTTTTTAGTTCTCATCCTTGTTTTCAAATCCCTCCATGGCCTCACCCCTCCCTATCTCTGTAACCTCCTCCAGCCGTACAACTCTCCGAGATCTCTGCACTCCTCCAATTCTGGCCTCTTGCGCATCCCCGATTTTTATCGCTCCACCATTGGCGGCCATGCCTTCAGCTGCCTAGGGCCTAAGATCTAGAATTCCCTCCTTAAACCTCCCTGCATCTCTACCTCTTTCTCTTCCTTTAAGATGCTGCTTCAAACCCACCTCCGCCTGTCCTAATAACTCTTTATGTGGCTCGATGTCAAGTTTTGTTTGCTAATCGCTCCTGTGAAGTGCCTTGGGATGTTTTACTCTGTCAAAAGTGCTATATAAATGCAAGTTGTTGTTGATGCTGTTGTTGTGTTTGGATAGAAGCCAGACAGCCCCTTGGTCAGTGGCTGTTACTGCTGCAGCAATCCTCTCAGAGTAGCAGTGCTGGATGGATTTCCATTGCCATTTCCAGGTGCAAGGCACTGCCAGGGGCTGGGCCTGCACCTGTGTTAAGTTGGTCAAAGGCTAATCACCTGAACTGCCCACATTGTCAAGTTCATATCAGGTCAGGCGGAGCACACTTCAGGTGTACTCTGCCTCATTTTTGACCAGGTTGGGGGGTGAGCGAGGAAGTTGGGCCCCATAGGCTTTTAAGTAAACAATGTATAATTTAATAAATATGATTCAGTGTTTAAAAGTGCTAAAGTTTCTTGTAATTACATTATGGTTAATGGCAATAAATCTTAATAGTTCTATGAATCACAGCAATTTCATACATAGCAGGATATAAATGGTGGTTTAGTGACAGCATCTGTGCAACAGAGGAGGAAGAGATTAAACTCAACTTCAACTGTTGCTTATAATACACGTTTAGTATATGGGAAAGTTGTGTCAATTTGTACAATGAAGTAGGTAGATCCACTACTTAATAATTGGTTCAATTGATGCTTTAATTATTGTATTATAATTCATTACCACTCTTATTAATGGCAGCAAGTGCAAAGCTGCAGTAACTATACCAACAGTAGGATTAATGACAAAGTAACTGCACAGTTATAACAACTGGGTGGGAATGGGGGCAGGAATCGTATTATTCCAAGACACAATAATTCCATTTCAGAATCTTCCTTATCCCTAGTATTCTGATGTTTCTGAAATCTAACCCTTAACTATTTTAAATAGAGAGGGCATTGATTTGCTAGGAACTGGGAAGGTTTGTTGTGGTTTTGCTGAGCTCTACGAAGAAATTAACTGCAGGATGCCAAGAGGCCATTATCATCAACAATCTTGTCAGCAGCGCCATGCTGCTGATGGGAGATGCCAGAATGGGTCACAGTTTGAAGGCAGCCTTTTCATAAGAAATGAAAGGAAACCATCCTGAAAAGACTATAGTAGCAATTTCAAAGCCTGCACGCTGACAAACTAAAAGGGGAAAAAACGGCTTAGAAGATTCTCTGAAATAGTCATTACAGAACAATTGAGAAGGATCACCACAGAGTCCCAAGGATGTATAATGAAGTGATCTAATGAACTGCTGTTAAAAGCCACTTACTGTTTCTTATGATCCTCCCCTCAAATGATTCAAGAAAACTATACTTATTGTACATTCGGTATGAACAGCTTATGGCTCCTGCAGTTTTGCCTGTTGAACCAGATTCTACTAAAATTTACCTCTAGTAATGACAGCATATCTTCCACAGAATATGTATTTGGAATCCCTACTAAAAGTGTTATGGTGCTGAAGGGTTTTTAGTGTAGTTTCCCTATTAGGGAGGTAGCCACAAGCAATGCTTGTTATATCAAAGGATGTGCTTTTTCAAAGACAGCTACATCGAGGTGTTAATGTGTCAGGAAAATGCATCTGAACGTTTCCATAAAACATATCTACTGAACACCAGCAGTGAAGCTTGTGCTATGGCACACAGTGACTGCTTGATGTGTATTTGCATATGTATGATTTATTTAAATAAGGAAGCCCGTGACAATATTGGAGAAGTAAGTGTCTGGCACGTGCTGCAAATATGTGACTAGTTGAAAAGGGAAAATTATAGCCCGATGTTTCTGGCTTTCTTATTGACAGAGAAACCACAAAAGCTACTACAGTCTGCTCCTGATAATTCAAAGTTGTTGGGTTTTTTTGCACAAAATAAATTGAATTATCCAAAAATTAGAATTAAGCAATATAAATTACAGTCGTAAAAAAAATGAATTATTATATAATTTGAATTCAGGAACAATGAATTAAGAGGCGTATACTGTATAATCATCCACACTTCCAGATATAGCATTATAAAGAAGCCTCTGTACATTTTTGTGAAAGTAATATTTGTACAAAGTTAGGCCAAATATATTTACAAGTGTCGGGTGGAAAGAACCAATCAACTTTCTGTTTTGGGGTTACCATGGAAAAATCATTGAAACGGTCAGCTAAGTGCATAACTGCAATGAACAAAGTTTAGGTTTGCAATACCAAGTGGACAGGATGTAAATTGAAAGAGGTAAAGTTAGTTTATTAAGCACTGGTTTTATAGTTGATCTGCATAAGTTATTCATACCGATGAAAGATGCAAAAACCTGTGGATAAGTTTATAAATTCAGAAACTAGAAGTAAATAGGTACTTGAAGCATAACCATCACAAAAGGTAATTGATATTTGGAATAAGTTACTAGAGAATGTCATTGACCCTGTGACTATATGTTGCTATAATCAGAGAACGAAGAGAAGAGCATTCAGTTTTTCTGAAAGAACAATCAGAGGGAGCTGGCCAACATTCATGTAATTGAGTTCAGCAATCAGCAAGTCAGGAATGAAATGTGCAGAAAGTCAGGAAGAGTAAAGAAGTAATGATGAATTTGCACAAAGCATTGTTAGGCCACAGTTAGAGTAACATTACTAACAAACAGATTATCTGGTCATTTATCTCATTGCTGTTGTAGAACCTTGTTCTGTGCAAAGTGGGTGCCGCGTTTCCCTACATTACAACAGTAACTACATTTCAAAAGTAATAAATTGGCTGTAAAGCGCCTTGAGACATCCTGGAGTCATGAAAGGCGCTCAAAAATGCAAGTTCTTGCTTTCTTTTTCTTGTGTGTAGTTTTGGGTAGCACATTATGGAAAAGACATTAAAGCCATATAAAGTGTACGACATAGATTCACCAGGATGATGCCAGGGGTGGGAAAGGAGAGACTTTAGATACTGGGACTATTTCCGCTAGAGGACAGAAGGCTTAGAGGAGAGTAAATAAAGATTTTTTAAATCATGAAGAATTTTGATAGAGTGAACGGGGAAAGACTATTTCCTCTGGTTGGGGAGTCAATGATGAGAGATCATCAATTTAAAATTAGTACCAAAAAAATGAAGAGCGAGGTTAGGAGAAATTTCTTTACACAGAGGGTTGTAGGAGCAAAGAATGTTTTGTCACAACGATTGAGACAGAGGCCATTGCATCTTTTAAGGGAATATTGGAGAAATATTTGAAGCCTAGGAAGATATAGGAGAATAGAGAGAGAGCAGGGTAGAATCATAGAATCACGGAAAGGTTACAGCATGGAAGGAGGCCATTCAGCCCATTGAGTCCACGCCGGCTCGATGCAAGAGCAATCCAGCTAATCCCACTCCCCTGCCCTTTCCAATTTTTTTCCTTTCAAGTACTTATCCAGTTCCCTTTTGAAGGCCATGGTTGAATCTGCCTCCACCACCCGGGGGAAAGTTGCTGCTGCCGGCATCACCCGATGCCCGGTGTCAACTCTCCGGATTCACCGCGCTGCGATGGTTGGGGGAGGCCCAGGCTTCAGCCCATAATCCAGGCCCACACTTCAGTGCAGGATTGAGGGAGTGCTGCACTATCAGAGGGGCAGAATTGAGGGAGAGCTGCACTGTCGGAGGGTCTGAACTGAGGGAGTGCTGCACTGTCAGAGGGGCAGTACTGAGGGAGTGCTGCACTGTCAGAGGGGCAGTACTGAGGGAGTGCTGCACTATCAGAGGGGCAGTATTGAGGGAGAGCTGCACTATCGGAGGGTCTGAACTGAGGGAGTGCTGCACTGTCAGAGGGTCAGTACTGAGGGAGTGCTGCACTGTCAGAGGGTCAGTACTGAGGGAGTGCTGCACTGTCAGAGGGGCAGTACTGAGGGAGCGCTGCACTGTCAGAGGGGCAGTACTGAGGGAGTGCTGTACTGTCAGAGGGGCAGTACTGAGGGAGCGCTGCACTGTCAGAGGGGCAGTACTGAGGGAGCGCTGCACTGTCAGAGGGGCAGTACTGAGGGAGTGCTGCAATGTCGGAGGAGTAGTACTGAGGGAGTGCTGCACTGTCGGAGGAGTAGTACTGAGGGAGTGCTGCACTGTCAGAAGAGCAGTACTGAGGGAGTGCTGCACTGTCGGAGGGGCAGTACTGAGGGAGTGCTGCACTGTCGGAGGGGCAGTACTGAGGGAGTGCTGCACTGTCAGAGGGTCAGTACTGAGGGAGTGCTGCACTGTCAGAGGGGCAGTACTGAGGGAGCGCTGCACTGTCAGAGGGGCAGTACTGAGGGAGTGCTGTACTGTCAGAGGGGCAGTACTGAGGGAGCGCTGCACTGTCAGAGGGGCAGTACTGAGGGAGCGCTGCACTGTCAGAGGGGCAGTACTGAGGGAGTGCTGCAATGTCGGAGGAGTAGTACTGAGGGAGTGCTGCACTGTCGGAGGGGCAGTACTGAGGGAGTGCTGCACTGTCGGAGGGGCAGTACTGAGGGAGTGCTGCACTGTCGGAGGGGCAGTACTGAGGGAGTGCTGCAATGTCGGAGGAGTAGTACTGAGGGAGTGCTGCACTGTCGGAGGGGCAGTCCTGAGAGAGTGCTGCATTGTCAGAGGGCCAGTACTGAGGGAGCGCTGCACTGTTGGAGGGTCTGTACTGAGGGAGTGCTGCACTGTTGGAGGGTCTGTACTGAGGGAGTGCTGCACTGTCAGAGGGGCAGTACTGAGGGAGTGCTGCAATGTCGGAGGAGTAGTACTGAGGGAGTGCTGCACTGTCGGAGGGGCAGTACTGAGGGAGTGCTGCACTGTCGGAGGGGCAGTACTGAGGGAGTGCTGCATTGTCAGAGGGTCAGTACTGAGGGAGTGGTGCACTGTCGGAGGGTCAGCACTGAGGGAGTGGTGCACTGTCGGAGGGTCAGTACTGAGGGAGTGGTGAACTGTCGGAGGGTCAGTACTGAGGGAGTGGTGCACTGTCGGAGGGTCAGTACTGAGGGAGTCGTGCACTGTCGGAGGGTCAGTACTGAGGGAGTGGTGCACTGTCGGAGTGTCAGTACTGAGGGAGTGGTGCACTGTCGGAGGGTCAGTACTCAGGGAGTGGTGCACTGTCGGAGGGTCAGTACTGAGGGAGTGGTGCACTGTCGGAGGGTCAGTACTGAGGGAGTGGTGCACTGTCGGAGGGTCAGTACTCAGGGAGTGGTGCAATGTCGGAGGAGTAGTACTGAGGGAGTGCTGCACTGTCGGAGGGGCAGTACTGAGGGAGTGCTGCACTGTCGGAGGGGCAGTACTGAGGGAGTGCTGCATTGTCAGAGGGCCAGTACTGAGGGAGCGCTGCACTGTTGGAGGGGCTGCACTGAGGGAGTGGTGCACTGTCAGAGGGTCAGTACTGAGGGAGTGGTGAACTGTCGGAGGGTCAGTACTGAGGGAGTGGTGAACTGTCGGAGGGTCAGTACTGAGGGAGTGGTGCACTGTCGGAGGGTCAGCACTGAGGGAGTGGTGCACTGTCGGAGGGTCAGTACTGAGGGAGTGGTGAACTGTCGGAGGGTCAGTACTGAGGGAGTGGTGCACTGTCGGAGGGTCAGTACTGAGGGAGTGGTGCACTGTCGGAGGGTCAGTACTGAGGGAGTGGTGCACTGTCGGAGTGTCAGTACTGAGGGAGTGGTGCACTGTCGGAGGGTCAGTACTCAGGGAGTGGTGCACTGTCGGAGGGTCAGTACTGAGGGAGTGGTGCACTGTCGGAGGGTCAGTACTCAGGGAGTGGTGAACTGTCGGAGGGTCAGTACTGAGGGAGTGGTGAACTGTCGGAGTGTCAGTACTGAGGGAGTGGTGCACTGTCGGAGTGTCAGTACTGAGGGAGTGGTGCACTGTCAGAGGGTCAGTACTCAGGGAGTGGTGAACTGTCGGAGGGTCAGTACTGAGGGAGTGGTGCACTGTCGGAGGGTCAGTACTGAGGGAGTGGTGCACTGTCGGAGTGTCAGTACTGAGGGAGTGGTGCACTGTCGGAGGGTCAGTACTGAGGGAGTGGTGCACTGTCGGAGGGTCAGTACTCAGGGAGTGGTGAACTGTCGGAGGGTCAGTACTGAGGGAGTGGTGAACTGTCGGAGTGTCAGTACTGAGGGAGTGGTGCACTGTCGGAGTGTCAGTACTGAGGGAGTGGTGCACTGTCGGAGGGTCAGTACTCAGGGAGTGGTGAACTGTCGGAGGGTCAGTACTGAGGGAGTGGTGCACTGTCGGAGGGTCAGTACTGAGGGAGTGGTGAACTGTCGGAGGGTCAGTACTGAGGGAGTGGTGAACTGTCGGAGGGTCAGTACTGAGGGAGTGGTGAACTGTCGGAGGGTCAGTACTCAGGGAGTGGTGCACTGTCGGAGGGTCAGTACGCAGGGAGTGGTGAACTGTTGGCGGTGCCCGTCTTTTGGATGAGACGTTACACCGAGACCCCGTCAGCTGGTTCAACAACAACTTGCATTTATGTAGCATCTTTAACATAGGAAAACATCCCAAGGCGCTTTACGGGAGCATAAATCAGACAAAATTTGACACTGAGCCACAGAAGGAGCTATTGGGACAGGTGACCAAAAGCTTGGTCAAAGAGGTAGGTTTTAAGGAGTGTGTTAAAGGACAAAAGAGAGGTGGAGAGGTTTAGGGAGGGAATTCCAGAGCTTAGGGTCTGGGCAGCTGAAGGCACGGCCGCTAATGGTGGGACAAAGAAAATCAAGAGGCCAGAATTGGAGGAGCGCAGAGATCTCGGAGTGTTGTAGGGCTGGAGGAGGTCACAGAGATAGGGAGGGAACGAGGCCAGGGAGCGATTTGAACACAAGGATAGTGGGAGTAGTTTTGCATTGTTCTAGCAAGAGCTATCATAGACACAATGGGCCAAATGACCTCATTGTGTGCTGTAAACCTCTATGACTCTAAGGCATGACAATTATTTTTTAAATTTAAAAAAAATCATTCTTGCCAGCATTTATTGCCCATCCCTAGTTGAACTGCTGCAGTCCATGTGGTGAAGGTTCTCCCACAGTGCTGTTAGGTAAGGAGTTCCAGGATTTTGACCCAGCGACGATAAAGGAATGAGGATATATTTCCAAGTCAGGATGGTGTGTGACTTGAAGGGGAACTTGGAGGTTGTGGGGTTCATGTGGACCTGCTATTTGAGTTCCAATATAGAGTTGGATCATTAATGCTGGGTCAAAGATTTTATGTTAAGTTACATCTGTCCATCACCAAGAGTGGCTCGGTAGCACCACTACTGACCAAGCTGGCCGAGTCCTGAAGGACATAGCTGCCAGACTGGGCCTGCGGCAGGTGGTGAGCGAATCAACACGAGGGAAAAACCTACTTGACCTCGTCCCCACCAATCTACCTGTCACAGATGCATCTGTCCATGACAGTATTGGTAGGAGTGACCACCGCACAGTCCTCGTGGAGACGAAGTCCCGTCTTCACATTGAGGACGCCATCCAGTGTGTTGTGTGGCACTACCACTGTGCTAAAAGGGATAGATTCAGAACAGATCTAGCAGCTCAAAACTGGACATCCATGAGGCGCTGTGGGCCATCAGCAGCAGCAGATTTGTATCCCAGCAAAATCTGTAACCTCATGGCCCGGCATATTCCTCACTCTACCATTACCAACAAGCCAGGGGATCAACCCTGGTTCAATGAGGAGTGTAGAAGAGCATGCCAGGAGCAGCACCAGGCATACCTAAAAATGAGGTGCCAACCTGGTGAAGCTACAACTCAGGACTACATGCATGCTAAACAGCGGAAGCAACATGCTATAGACAGAGCTAAGCGATTCCACAACCAACGGATCAGATCAAAGCTCTGCAGTCCTGCCACATCCAGTCGTGAATGGTGGTGGACAATTAAACAACTAACGGGAGGAGGAGGCTCTGTAAACATCCCCATCCTCAATGATGGCAGAGTCCAGCACGTGAGTGCAAAAGACAAGCATCTTCAGTCAGAAGTGCCGAGTAGATCATCCATCTCGGCCTCCTCCCGATATCCCCACCATCACAGAAGCCAGTCTTCATCCAATTCGATTCACTCCACGTGATATCAAGAAACGGCAGAGTGCACTGGATAGATCAAAGGCTGTGGGCCCCGACAACATCCCAGCTGTAGTGCTGAAGACTTGTGCTCCAGAACTATCCGCGCCTCTATCCAAGTTGTTCCAGTACAGCTACAACACTGGCATCTACCCGACAACGTGGAAAATTGCACAGGTATGTCCTGTCCACAAAAAGCAGGACAAATCCAATCTGGCCAATTACCGTCCCATCAGTCTACTCTCATTCATCAGCAAAGTGATGGAAGGTGTCGTCGACAGTGCTATCAAGCGGCACTTACTCACCAATAACCTGCTCACCGATGCTCAATTTGGGTTCCGCCAGGACCACTCTGCTCCAGACCTCATTACAGCCTTGGTCCAAACATGGACAAAAGAGCTGAATACCAGAGGTGAGGTGAGAGTGACTGCACTTGACATCAAGGCAGCATTTGATCGAGTGTGGCACCAAGGAGCCCTAGTAAAATTGAAGTCAATGGGAATCAGGGGGAAAACTCTCCAGTGGCTGGAGTCATACCTAGCACAAAGGAAGATGGTAGTAGTTTTGGAGGCCAAACATCTCAGCCCCAGGACATTGCTGCAGGAGATCCTCAAGGCAATGTCCCAGGCCCAACCATCTTCAGCTGCTTCATCAATGACCTTCCCTCCATCATAAGGTCAGAGATGGGGATGTTTGCTGATGATTGCACAGTGTTCAGTTCCATTCGCAACCCCTCTGATAATGAAGCAGTCTGAGCCCGCATGCAGCAAGACCTGGACAACATCCAGGCTTGGGCTGATAAGTGGCAAGTAACATTCGCGCCTGACAAGTGCCAGGCAATGACCATCTCCAACAAGAGAGTGTCTAACCATCTCCCCTTGACATTCAACGGCATTACCATCGCCGAATCCCCCACCATCAACATCCTGGGGGTCACCATTGACCAGAAACTTAACTGGACCAGCCATATAAATACTGTGGCTACAAGAGCAGGTCAGAGGCTGGGTATTCTGTGGCGAGTGACTAACCTCCTGACTCCCGAGAGCCTTTCCACCATCTACAAGGCACAAGTCAGGAGTGTGATGGAATACTCTCCACTTGCCTGGATGAGTGCAGCTCCCACAACACTCAAGAAGCTTGACACCATCCAGGACAAAGCAATCCACCTGATTTGCACCCCACCCACCAACCTAAACATTCACTCCCTTCACCACCGGCGCACCATGGCTGCAGTGTGTACCATCCACAGGATGCACTGCAGCAACTTGTCAAGGCTTCTTTGAAAGTACCTCCCAAACCCGCGACCTCTACCACCTAGAGGGACAAGAGCAGCAGGTACATGGGAACAACACCGCCTGCCCGTTCCCCTCCAAGTCACACACCATCCCGACTTGGAAATATATCGCCGTTCCTTCACCGTCGCTGGGTCAAAATCCTGGAACTCCCTTCCTAACAGCACTGTGGGAGAACCTTCACCACACGGACTGCAGCGGTTCAAGAAGGCGGCTCACCACCACCTTCTCAAGGGCAATTAGGGATGGGCAATAAATGCTGGCCTCGCCAGCGACGCCCACATCCCATGAACGAATAAAAAACAACAATCTAAACAAATCTGTGCTGACTGCCTGTCTTCCACTGACTGCTTGTCATACCTGATGTTAAAAGCAAAAGTATAAAAAGGGATGTTTAAGGTGTGAGGGTAAATAGAGATTCGCCCATTAGAAAAAGTATAAAAAGGGATGTTTAAGGTGTGAGGGTAAATAGAGATTCGCCCATTAGAAAAAGTATAAAAAGGGATGTGTAAGGTGTGAGGGTAAATAGAGATTCGCCCATTAGAAAAAGTATAAAAAGGGATGTTTAAGGTGTGAGGGTAAATAGAGATTCGCCCATTAGAAAAAGTATAAAAAGGGTTGTTTAAGGTGTGAGGGTAAATAGAGATTCGCCCATTAGAAAAAGTATAAAAAGGGATGTGTAAGGTGTGAGGGTAAATAGAGATTCGCCCATTAGAAAAAGTATAAAAAGGGATGTTTAAGGTGTGAGGGTAAATAGAGATTCGCCCATTAGAAAAAGTATAAAAAGGGTTGTTTAAGGTGTGAGGGTAAATAGAGATTCGCCCATTAGAAAAAGAAATCGTGGCAGAAAAAGTGTCAGTGTTCTCAGCGTCAATCTTTTTCTTCTCCTTTTCATTGCAGGGTGCACTGGGAAATGGGCCGAATCTTCTTAACGGGAACATTTAATATAAAGGGAATTATCTATATATATATAGATATATAGATATATGTGTATAAACTCGGACCTGGGGCCATTAAGAGTCGACCACATAGAGTAGGACTGGAGTCACATTTAGGCCAGACTCAGTTGGAGCCCCATCCCTGAAGGATATCAGTGAAGTAGTTGGGTTTTTACAACACAGTAGCTTTTGTGGTCATGTTTTCGGGTACTACAAGTTACCAGATTTATTGAATACAGATTCTCAATTTGCCATCATTTGAACCCATGACATCTGGCCTGCTCGTCCTGTACCACTGCCACAAGGCTACTGTATCCTGCAAATGTTGGTGCGTGCACTGAAAACACGCCCCTACAATGTGCAGAAATCCTAACTCTTGTGGATCACTACCATACTGCTGCGACATTGCCATATCCCACTCCAATCATAGTATCATAGTAGGTACAACACAGGAGGAGGCCATCTGCCCCATCGTTCCTGTGCCAACTCTTTGAAAGAGCTATCCAATTAGTCCCATTCCCCTGCTCTTTCCCCATAACCGTGTAATTCTTTTCCCTTCAAGTATTTATCTAATTCCCTTTTGAAAGTTAGTATTGAATCTATTTCCAAATGTTTCCTCATGTCGCCTCTGGTTCTTTTGCCAATCACCTTAAATCTGTGTCCTCTGGTTACTGACCCTTCTGCCACTGGAAACAGTTTCTCCTTATTTACTCTGATCAAAACCCTTCATGATTTTGAATACCTCTATCACATCTCCCCTTAACCTTCTCTGTTCTAAGGAGAACAACCCCAGCTACTCTTTGCTTTTTGTGGTATACATTAACGATTTGGACTTAAACGTAGGGGGCATGATTAAGAAATTTGCGGATGACACAAAGATAGGCCTTGTGGTTGATAGCGAGGAGGAAAGCTGTAGACTGCAGAAAGATATCAATGGACTGGTCAGATGGGCAGAAAAGTGGCAAATGGAATTCAATCTGGAGAAATGTGAGGTAATGTATTTGGGGAGAGCAAACATGGCAAGGAAATACACAATAAATGGGAGGATACTGAGAGGTGGAGAGGAAGTGAGGGACCTTGGAGTTCATGTCCACAGATCCCTGAAAGTAGCAGGACAGGTAGATAAGGTGGTTAAGAAGGCATATGGAATGCTTTCCTTTATTAGCCAAGGCATAGAATATAAAAGCAGGGAGGTTATGCTGGAACTGTATAAAACACTAGTTAGGCCACAGCTTGAGTACTGCGCACAGTTCTGGTCACCACATTACAGGAAGGATGTAATTTCACTTGAGAGGATGCAGAGGAGATTCACCAGGATGTTGCCAGGACTGGAGAATTTTAGCTATGATGACAGATTGGATAGGTCGGGTTTGTTTTCCTTGGAACAGAGGAGGCTGAGGGGTGATTTGATTGAGGTGTACAAAATTATGAGGGGCCTAGATAGAGTGGATAGGAAGGACCTATTTCCCTTAGCGGAGGGATCAATAACCAGGGGGCATAGATTTAAAGTGATTGGTAGAAGGATTAGAGTGGAAATGAGGAAATTTTTTTTCACCCAGAGGGTGGTGGGGGTCTGGAACTCACTGCCTGAGAGGGTGGTAGAGGCAGAAACCCTCAACTCATTTAAAAAATACCTGGATGTGCACTTGAAGAGCCGTGACCTGCAGGGCTACGGACCAAATGCGGGAAAGTGGGATTAGGCTGAGTGGCTCATTTCTCAGCCGGCATGGACGCGATGGGCCAAATGGCCTCCTTCTGTGCCGTAAATTTTCTATGATTCTATGATTCTCTAGTCTCTCCACATAACTGAAGTCCCTCATCCCTGGTACCATTCCAGTAAATCTCTTCTGCATCCTCTCTAAGGCCTTCACATCCTTCCTAAAGTGTGGTGCCCAGAATTGAACACAATACTCCAGCTGAGACCTAACTAGTGTTTTATAAAGGTTCAACATAACTTCCTTGCTTTTGTACTCTATGCCCAGGATCTTGTATGCTATTTAAACAGCCTTCTCAACTTGTCCTGCCACCTTCAAAGATTTGTGCATGTGCAGCCCTGGGTCTCTCTGTTCCTGCACCCCCTTTAAAATTGTACAATTTAGATTATTTTGCCTCTTCTCATTCTTCCTATCAAAATGTATCACTTCACACTTCTCAGTGTTAAATTTAATCTGCCCATTTCACCAGTCTGTCTGTGTCCTCCTGAAGTCTGTTACTATCCTCCACATTGTTTACTACATTTCCGAGTTTCATGCCATCTGCAAACTTTGAAATTATACCCTGTATACCCAAGTCCAGGTCATTAATATATATCAAAAAGTCATCTGTGTGGCTTCTCTAAATAAATGTAGTGACAAACTCTGAGCAATTTTATGTTGTACACTCAAATATGCAACATTGAGAATGCTGAAGCACCTCTATAATGGCAGAAATTTCCCTCTGATCAGTCTGCACTGGATTCATATACAGGACCCAAAGGTAAAGGGACAATATTTAAACCCAGTGTGGCACCCACCCCCTGTTTAAGCATAATCTTCAGTCTTTGCAGAATTTCAGCTAAATTGCATGGCCCTTAGTATCTGGGTTCTCATGGGCTTCCCCTTTCCAGGTAAAGGCAATCAGAGGATTGCAGACTCCCATATTTAATCACACTCCACCAGTGGTAATATAATGTGACATGCCCTCATTCCAGCTCAAGCGAATGGGATGGTAGGAAAACAAATTGTGTATCACACGTACTTGAAAACAAAAAATTTGCAGGACTACGGGGAATGTGCCCGGGGGTGGGGGGGTGAGACTAATTGGATAGCTCGTCCAAAGAGCTGGCATTGGAAGGATGGGCCGAATTGTTAACATTGGATCGCCATGTGGTGAAGGATAGAATACTCGAGCCTGGTCTTTAGTTGCTTCCAAACTTTAATTCACAGAGATTCCCCTTACACACACACACACCACTCCCTAGATAAGCTCTTCTATAAAAAGGATACAAGAGAGTCCCCAACTGATACCCATCACCTGAATACAATTAACACTAATGGCCTCCTTCTCTGCTGTATGATTCTATGTAATTTCTGCTGGGTGCAAAAATCTCGTTAACTACATGTTTGCATCTAGCAGAAATGGATGTGCAATTCAGTATTCAAAAGAAAAAAATGGAAATCCAACAGATATTGTTGTATTTAGTATGTGGCATTTGCAATAACATTTATATGTTCTGGCTATTCCACGTTATATATTACATATCTCAATTGCTGGTGTTTTGAAGGGAAAACAGCCACTGGTACAGTGCTAGATTAAACATTGCTCACTGCTGGGTGGGTAGGACTTTTCTTTTTACTTAACTAAGTTAACATCTCATTTATCCAAAACTGTTACTTAAAAATTAACCAAATAAAATGAGTCCTAAGAAGGAATAAAATATACCCTTGGCAAAGGTGAAGTGTTAGCCGGGAGAGGGACTGTGGCAAAAAAGATGTAAAAGTGATTGGGGATAGAGGGATAATCTCATCAATATGGCTTACAAACTGATTGTTTTTCAACTCATCAAAGCAGGCGAGTAACTGAACTGTCAAGTTGGAATTGTCCTGCCTTATATTGGTGGAAGCATCCTCTTCCCATTGACCTATGCCTTTCACCCCCTGCCCAATCACCCCCTGCCCAATCACCCCCTGCCCAATCGCCCCCTGCCCAATCGCCCCCTGCCCATTCGCCCCCTGCCCAATCGCCCCCTGCCCAATCGCCCCCTGCCCTTTCACTCTCTGCCCTTTCACCCTCTGCCCATTCACCCTCTGCCCATTCACCCTCTGCCCATTCACCCTCTGCCCATTCACACTCTGCCCATTCATCCCTGCCCCTCTTACAAGCTGATGAACAGCATAGGAGGAGTGGAGAAACTTGCAATTTACTGTATGAGAAAAACTGGAATGGAGTTTGGAAAATAAAAACGATAAAGAGCAATGAAGACAATTTGAGAGGAGAATTAAAATTTCTTCATAATGAAAAGTGAAATAACCACTGAAAGGTTCCTCTAATCCACTGCATATATAAAAGCTTATTATCTTCCCCTTTTTGATGTTAATTATATCCCAGTTGCTGGCTTTTTCCACTTAAATGAATTTATAGCCACTGGTGCTGTCTTACAGCAATATTTCATATATCAAATTACTTAACAAAATAAAGAAAGAAATTGCAGCGATAATGCCTGCCAGAAAGGAAGAACACACATCTCTTAGAAATTCTCTGTGAAAAGAATGCAGATTTTGTATTTTATATCCAGAAGGCATGGGAGAAAATCACTTGTATGTTTAAAATATTGAAAGGAATTGACGGCATAAATAGGGTATAATTTTTTTTCCAGAACAAAGGAATATAATTTTAAAATGCAAACTAAGTTAGTTCAAAGTGAATCCAGGATAAAAAAAACCTCTTCACACATGGAGCATGAGAAGGTAGAATACATTGTTGTCTTTACTGCCTGGGAGAAAGCATCAGAGCACAGAGAGGAAGATCCACCAAGGAGGATCCCACACTCGTAATGGAGCCTGCCTGATTTTCTTTCCATTAATTTAAATGATAGGAAAATCGGATGAGGTCTGTCAGTGGCGTGCCATCTTCCTCACCTGATGCTTTATCCCCAGGCAGTGGAGATGAACATCTGCCCTACTGTCCCACATGCCATAGACCCACAATCAATTAAGATAACATAAGATAAGGTGCAGTTTTACCCCTGCCCACCTGACAGAAACCGTGTGGGCAGGGAAGGGTTAAGATGACAGCCAGCAGTACCTACTGCGTTCCCAACCGCACCCCGTGATTTTAATTCAGTTTTTTGGGAGCGTGGAGGTCGCCCACCGCAAGCAGACTCATGAATAGTGAAATGTTGGGATAAAATGATATAATTCAGACCCCAATGCAAATTTTACAAAATCTGGTGGGAAGCAGAATCGGGCCAGAAGAGGCCCAGGTAAGTTTGAATTTTCTGAATTTTTGTGAGGTTGCTTTTGGGCCAGGAGGAGCAGGAGTGCCCCCCACCCCCCGGCCCAACAAGGAAACCTTGAGCCTCCTCGGCCCCAGGCTTTCCCCCTCCCTTTCCCGGACACTACCTCCGCAGTTACCATGGGACCCTGGCGGCAGCCTGTAACACAATTTCCCGCCAGCCTCTACGTCATGCCTGCCGGCTTCAGGCGGGAGTCAGTGAGGTAATATTAAAACAAGTTGAAATCAACTGGGCTTCACGCTCCAAGGGGCCGATCAGATCTCTGCCCATTTCGGCCCCCACACCCGCGATACCCGCCCCAGGTTAAAATCAAGACTATAGTGCAGTTTGAGGCAGGAGAAGACCTTCGGCCCATCTAGCCCACCTATCCACAGTATTCCCTTGGTGCAGTTCTAATAACCCTGAATCTCATTTGATGACAAGAACCTATCTTGTTCCTTCTTGAAACCCATTAAGGTTTCTTGTTCTACCACCCGTGTTGGTATTTAAAAGGGAAATAGATACTTAGGAAGTAAGGGAACTAATGGGAAATGGAGAAAGGACAGAGAAAAGGGATTTAAAAAAAAGCCGCTTGCTCAATAAAATGATGGAATAGACTTGATGGTTTGAATGGGTTACTCCTATGTTATCCATAAAATGCCTATGTGTTTTTTTTTATTCGTTCATGGGATGTGGACGCGCTGGCGAGGCCAGCATTTATTGCCCATCCCTAATTGCCCTTGAGAAGGTGGTGGTGAGCTGCCTTCTTGAACCGCTGCAGTCCGTGTGGTGACGGTTCTCCCATGCAAGTATCCGCGCCTTACTTGAGAATGGGGAAACATGTAAAGGTGTAATTTATACACCAACTTTTACAGTAAGTGTTGAAAAATGATGTTGCAGATTTCACTAAATATCTTGCAGATTCCCACTGATTTATTCCTAAGAAATTACCCAATAGAAGACTGTGAAGTAAGGGGGGAACATATTCAAAGCTTGATGAAATCTTTGTGACTGCATCGTCCTGCAGGATTGTGTGGAAAAGAAAGGTCTTAACAAACAAGTTGAGTGCAAGTATACATGGTTCTTGCATAGAGCACTTCACATCCTTCCTCCCCATTGTTCAAAACAATGCCAGTAGGTGGCAGTAAGTGTCTGAAATCACATTAAACACTTTGACTTACATTTATCACCCAATCTCCCCACAGTAGAGAAGGTATTAGAAATAGCTACTAATATAATGCTCATGATTTATAGAAACTTTACAGTGTTTGTTGGAGAAACCTATCTCCATTTTGAGAGATTATTCTCTTAGTTTCTTCCTGCACTTTAGAAATATTTGACAGGACATTTTCGGAGAAGAGAAGAACGAAACCTCCAACAAATGCGACAAACATGGTGGATTTTGCTCTCCCTGTTTTTACATCAGATGACTGTTAAAAATATCAGTAAAAAAAATTTTAGAACCATTGGTGCTCAGTATCACTGTTAATGTTTTTAAAAGCTATGGGCCCGATATTACCAGGGAGGCAGGATGGCAGGCGGGGGGGGGGGGGGGGGCAGCGACTGGGCACTTTGGTAACCCACCCAGTGAAATCGTTCCTTTCCCCACGCGATCGCGGGTAGATTAAAGACTGCGCACCCGCATCACAGGCTGTCAGCTGGAGGAGCCCTATTTAAAGGGGCAGTCCTCCAATGCTGCTCCTGCAGCAACCAACCAAAAGTACAGCATGGAGCAGACCAGGGGAAAGGCTGCTCCCAGATTTAACGATACCTCACTCCAGGTCCTACTGGATGGGGTGAGGAGGAGGAGGGAGATTTTCTACCCGGCGGACGGGAGGAAGTGGCCTGTCTCTGCCACCAAGAAGGCCTGGCTCGAAGTGACAGAGGAGGTCACCAGCAGCAGCAACGTCTCCCGCACATGGATCCAGTGCAGGAAGCGCTTCAGTGACCTAAATAGGTCAACCAAAGTGAGTACACTTACTCATTCCCCTACACTCCGTCTTCCACATCACCGCCCTCACCCTACAACTCCTTCTGCACTGTTAACACTACTCTGTCACATCACTCCTCAAACCCACTCAAACCTCATCCTCAACTTACCTGCACTTACTCACCTCCCCAGTACTCATCCCACCACTACCACTCAACCCAATCCTCATACAATGTCATAGCTCTGTCTCATACTCACCCTCTGATCCATCTCTTTCACGGTCAGCCTCACCCAAACCAATGCATTCAGCAGTTAGCCACATCACCATCCATCACTCACGCCTCTCTACTTTCTCCCCTTATAGGAGAAGAGAGCCCAGAATGCACGGGAAAGGCGAAGACCATAGGGGGGCCGCAACATCTGGTCATCCTCACAGACGTGGAGCAGGAGGCTCTTGAACTAAGCTGCACCCTCAAGTGCCTGTCCGTCGGGGACGCTGAGACTGCCATCCGACAAACGGCTGGTGACAGAACTTTAACATTCAGCACTCACAATAGCAAATGATGTTAACATGCCTTGCCATCTTCAGTACCTCAACATCTGTCATCGTGCTTAATATTGCCTTCTGTTCTCTTACAGGGCCTTCAGCGATTGCCGTGACGGCGGAGGGCGATTCCTCAGAGGATCTGCCAGCCTCTGAGGGGGCACAGTGATATCTGAGCAAGCCATCCACCAGCGTAGATACACACACCTCTGTGGGTCCCCATCCTCACTTAATTGGGGTCGCACATGGTGAGTCACCACACACATGTGAGCATGAGCAGACACTGTGGCAGGGGCAGCTGTGGAGAGTCCGCGTCGGTGGGAGCACTCTTCTCCAGGCTCTGCTCAGCTGGACACAGATGCTGAACCCTGGGGGCCATCCTTTAAAAGGAGAATGATCGAGGGGCAACAGCACATTTGCGAGGTGCTGGAACAGGTGCCACGCGCACTCTCCACAATCGCGCAGAGGATGGAGGAGTCCAACTCCTGCATGAGTGGAATGGTGGCACAGGTACAGGAGGAAATCTCTGAGATACTGTCACAGGGACTGGAGGGAATCTCTGGGATAGTGTCGCAGGTAAGTGCAGGAATGTCTGCGATGGAGGGAAGGCTAGTCTCCATGGAGCTTCAAGCACGGCTCACCAATGAGTCCATTGAGGCCCTAACAACGGCCCTTCGGACTCAGGGTGAGCAACAGTCAGTCGCCTTAAACAGGCAGGCAGATACACTAGCACTGGCCTTACAAGGCTTCACACATGTCCTCCATACTGTCATCCAGCAGGGTGGTAGGAGTGATGTGGGCCTGGTCCAGGAGAGGGATGATGGCAAAAGGGGACATGGAAGTGGGGACGCCACTCAAAGCACTCCCACGTCTCAACCACTACCCGCAATGCTGCCCCCTCTCCAGGTGGTCGAGTCTGCCCCTGCACAGGTGCAAGTGGAACAGTCTTTAGAGGGGCCCTCATGGGCTCCAAAACCCAGAGGGCATAGGCACAAAGCATCTAATTGGTCAGGGCATGAACAAGAGCAACCTGCCACTACCTCTGCTGCAGCCACAGGGGAGGCACAACGTAGGAGTACTTGTAAGCGTAAGGCAAAGGTTTTGTGAGCACAAAGGGGATGCACAAGGGTGTTTGATGTTTTGTCATGTTTTTTATTTATGTTTGATTTTTGTTAATGGCACATTAAATATTATTATTGTCACCACTACTGCCACGTCTTGGCCATTCTTGACTGGCTTGTGTAATAAATCCCTTTCATGAGGTTCACCATGAACACCCACACTTGAAGCCACCCACTGGGTCACCCTACAGTGGTGTATGTGTAGTTGCACGACTATTTTGTGCAGATGCCTGTGGCGGAGGTGGACAGCGTGCCTGGCGAGGCTGGTGATGTTGCTCGTCCTCGGATGAAGTGATGAATGCAGCCATGACGCCCCCCATCCTGACAGTGTGAGTTTGAGGGGGTCCGCAAAGTAGATAAATGTGTTTGCACAGCAGAGTTTAGGGTATAAATTAATAATTTTGAGTGGAAAGACAAAGGTGTTGCAGCCAAAACTTTGTCTGAAGTGACAGAGTGCCCTGCTGCAATAAATGAGGTATTCCCCCCAACTGTCAAATAATCCTTTGTATCTCCCACTGGCTGCTGGCTGAAACACGGCTGCTCCAACAGGGAGTGTTTCCCACAGCACGGGAAACACGCTGAGGATCCTTCAAAATTGCACCCCAGCCAAAATCTCCTGTCAATGAGGTCTGTCAACTACCTCAACTATCTAAATAATTATCGAAATTATCAACCCGCCACCTTTAATTGCCAGTGGAAGTCCCGCATGCGGGAGCTGCGCGCGCATCCGAATGCATCATCGGGGAACCCGGAAGTCAGTGGATTGGAGCCGGACTCCAAACCCGCTCCGGGATTCCGCCATTTTCGGCGCCCCCGCCCCCAACGCACCCGCTTGGCCATCCAAAAATCAGCCCCATAGTTTCCATAGTTAATCTTTAAAATAGGTAACAAAGTACTAGTGAAGGCATAGTGTTAGCTGGGTGCTGAGTGAAGTACTGCAGGGGTCATTGCTTCGACCACTGTTTCTAAACTGCAAAAATGACTTCAATTACAAAATCCACTGTAAGCTTTTCAAATTTGCACTGAATGCTAAAATGGGAAAAGTAGTAGCAACAAAAGATGCATTTAATGATTTGCAGAAGGGTTTACATTAATTACAAATTGGGTTGACAAGTGGCAAAGGAAACTTAATAAAGAACTTTCATTTTTATAGCATCTTTCACATCCTCGGGATGTCCCAAAGGGCTTCACAGCTAACAAAGTGCTTTTGATGGGTAGTCACTGTCGTTTTAAAGGCAAACATGGCAGCCAATTTTCACCTAAAGTCCCACAAACAGCAATGAGATAAATGACCAGTTAATTGGTTTTGGTGGTGTTGAGGGAATTAATGTTGGGCAGGACATGGGAAGAACAGCCTATTCTTCTTCAAGTAGTGTCATGGGATCTTTTATGAGCAGTCAGCGTCCAATTCGCAATCGCAATATGCATTTCCAGCGGGCAAGGTTCCTCGCAGGTTAATTGTCCCTGTGGTGCAAATCATAGAATATATGATTAATGTAGTATATACCAGGTGCTCTGCACACATATCCAAGCTCCTCAAGACTTTGAGTACCTTTCTCCCTATTCATTCAACAGTCTCACCTCATATTCAGTTGAAGGTTTTTCCTGGGAGGGTCAAATACCTGTTCCAATCCTTGCTCCCCCTCTCCCAAAAAAATTGCAAGTTTTGCCTTTAAACATAACAGCAGTGCAGATTAAAACAGGAGCCGTGAATTTCCTCGGAGCCGATCATAGAATCATAGAATGGTTACAGCACAGAAGGAGGCCGTTCGGCCCATTGAGCCCGTGCTGGCTCTTTGTAAGAGCAATCCAGTTAGTCCCATTCCTCCGCTCTTTTACTTCCACCACCCTTTCAGGCAGCGCATTCCAGATCATAACTACTTGCTGCGTAAAAAAGTTTTTCCTCATGTCGCCTTTGGTTCTTTTGTCAATCACCTTAAATCTGTGTCCTCTGGTTCTTGACCCTTCCACCAATGGGAACAGTTTCTCTTTATTTACTTTATCTAAACCCTTCATGATTTTGAACACTTCTATCAAATCTCCTCTCAACCTTCCCTGCTCTAAGGAGAACAACCCCAGCTTCTCCAGTCTATCCACGTAACTGAGGTCCCTCATCCCTGGAACCATTCTAGTGAATCTTTTCTGCACCCTCTCTAAGGCCTTCACATCCTTCCTAAAGTGCAGTGTCCAGAATTGGACACAATACTCCAGTTGTGGCTGAACCAATGTTTCATAAAGGTTCAACATAACCTCCTTGCTTTTGTACTCTATGCCTCTATTTATATAGCCCAGTATCCCATATGCTTTTTTAACCACATTCTCAACCTGCCCTGCCACCTTCACAGATTTGTGCATATATACCCCACAGGTCTCTCTGTTCCTGCACCCCCTTTAGAATTGTACCATTTAGTTTATATTGCCTCGCCTCATTGCCAAAATATATCACTTCGCACTTTTACATTAAATTTCATCTGCCTTGTGTCCGCCCATTTCACCAGCCTGTCTGTGTCCTCTTGAAGTCTATTACTATCCTCCTCACTGTTTACTACCCTTCCAAGTTTTGTGTCATCTGCAAATTTTGAAATTGTGCCCTGTTCATCCAAGTTCAAGTCATTAATATATATCAAAAAAAGCAGTGGTCCAAGTACCAACTCCTGGGGAACACCACTGTATACCTCCCTCCAGTCTAAAAAACAACCATTTACCACTACTCCTTGGTTCCTGTCACTTAGCAAATTTCGTATCCATGCTGCCACTGCCCCTTTTATTCCACGGGCTTCAATTTTTCTGACAAGCCTATTATGTGGCACTTTATCAAACACTTTTTGAAAGTCCGTATACACATCAAACGCATTGCCCTCATCAACCCTCTCTGTTACCTTATCAAAAAGCTCAGTCAAGTTAGTTAAACACGATTTGCCTTTAACAAATCTGTGCTGGTCCTGCCGCAACTTCAGCGGATATGTGGCGGAAATTCCTGGAAATGTGGCAGTGGCATAAATTCCCGGGCAAGGTGATCTAGCTTATGGAAATTTCTGCATGCAGTACATTCTCTTTGTTATCATGACATGTATAATGTATTTTATAATTACCACCTAACTTCACCTCCATATGCAATATTCTTTATCGCAATATTCCCGCTTTACTTTAGTGGTTCACTTCAAGTTGTGAAATTTCTTCCAGACCTCCCTCCAACTCCTCGAAGCAGGTTCACTTGATCTGTGACACATTACATACAGTTTGCCTACGCAGCACACTTATGGGTCGCCCTGATGAACTAAAGAGATTGTTCTGTTTTTGTATCATGCTTTTAACAGGGACCTTTGTGGCCTGATCAGTGCTACGGACCTTCCAAATTTTCCACTGAGCCATTTCTCAAAATTTGTGCACATTCCCTAGCTGAATAAACAAACTTTTCCTAAGTTATACTGTTTCAAAGACTCATAAGGCACTTGAAAAGCATTAAAGGATCAATATCCTCTTATAAGTACATAGTGATTGGATCATTTTCTATTGCTCCCACTAGTGAAATTGTGTTGGCATGAATTCATCCTCAGCAAAATTATGTGCTTCCACCATTTTAATTGAAAGTCATTAAAATCCATCGAAAAGAGGCATTACATAGCATTATAGAATCATAGAAACATACAGCACAGAAGGAAGCCATTCGGCCCATCATGCCTGTACCGGCTCTTTGAAAGAGCTGTCCAAATTAATCCCACATCCCAGCTTTTTCCCCATAACCCTGTGAATTAGTCCTCTTCAAGTACATTTGCCTTTTGAAAGTTCCTATGGAATCTGCTTTCACCACCCTTTCAGGTCGTGCGTTCCAGATCTTAACAGCCCTCGGTGCGAAAAAATTTCTCCTCATTTCCCCTCTAGTTCTTTTGTCAATTATTTTAAATCTATGACCTCTGGTTACTGACGCACTTGCCAGAGGAAACAGTTTCTCCCTATTTGCTCTATCAAAACCCCTCATAATTTTGAATAACTCTAACAGGTCGTCCCTTAACCTTCTCTGCTCTAAGGAGAGCAATCCCAGCTTCTCCAGTCTCTCCACATAACTGAAGTCCCTCATCCCTGGTATCATCTTGGTAAACCTCCTGTGCACCCTTTCCAAGGCTTTGACATCCTTCCTAAAGTGTGGTGCCCAGAATTGTACACAATATTCCAGCTGAGGCCTAACCAGTGAATTATAAAGGTTTAGCAAAACTTCCTTGTTTTTGTATTCAATGCCTTAATTTTCAAAGTCAAGTATCCCATAAGCTTTCTTAACCGCCTTATCAACTTGCCCTGCCACCTTCAAAGATTTGTGAATATGCACCTCCAGGTCCCTCTGCTCTTGCACCCCTCTCAAAATAGTACCATTTACATTATACTGCCTCTCCATGTTGTTCCTCTCAAAATGCATCACTTTACACTTATCTATATTAAATTGCATCTGTCATGTGTCTGCCCATTTCACGAGTCCTCCTGAAGTCTGTTACTATCCTCCTCATTATTTACGACGTTGCCAAGTTTTGTATGATCTGCAAACTTTGAAATTGTACTCACTATACCCAACTCCAGGTCATTTATATAAAACAAAATAATCAATGGTCCTACTACCGATCCCTGGGGGACTCCACTGCATACTTCTTTCCAGTCAGAAAAACATATGTTCACCACTGCTCTCTGCCTCCTATCCCTTAGCCAATTATATACCCAAGTTACCACTGTCCCTTTCTTTTTTAAAAAAAAGAGTAAATATCGCCCTAAGTATCCAGGTTCGTACATGAAGAATAGTTCCTTAGGCAAGGTTGCCAGTGCCAACAGAACCATATCTGGCATGAGTCACCAACTTCAAAAGAATAGGCATTTAAGGAGAAAACTGAAAAACCAAAATGATATACCAGTAGTGAGAAACTCTGGGTAAGCATAACTGGTAGCACTAACCTATTGAGTTACTTATTCCTTTAATTATATAATTGTGAGAAAATGGATTTACACACCAATTCAGTCCCAATCTCCTCTGCACTCTTTGTCACTATTAGCAAATCTTCCATCTCTTCTGATGAAAGTTCATCGGCCTGAAACGTTAACCTTACGTTTCTCTCTCCACCGATGCTGCTTGTCCTGTTGAATGTTTCCAGCATTTTCTATCTTTGATGTAAATGCAATCTATATGCGATAGATTGTGAAAAAGTGTTTTTGAACAAAACATGGAACTAACCACATGGGAGGACTTTAACTCTTTTTACTTCACTTCTGAGTCCCATAGGTGGATTTTAATGTTTATAAATATAAGGTAATGTATATTGGAACAAAAAATATGTAATATACACAGTGAGGGGGTCCTTTTTAGGAAAAGTAATTGTGGACACACTTGGAATTGAACTGCTGCTAACCTCTGGCTTTTTCAAGAGTGTACCTACCCAACACTTAGTCACTGAGAACACATATGCTCTAGGATTGCTATTTTGCAGCTGGCCAGCGGACATGATAAGATCCTAATTTTCAATGGGCCGATTTAGCCCAACTCCATCAGAAATGCTTCCCCTTAAAGGGGAGAGACACCATTAGAATTTCAGGGATGGATGGCCCAGCCAAAGAGTTTTTTAAACAAAGCAAACTAACAGAAAGTAACGAGATCAAATCCAAATGGTGGAATCAGGGAAAAAAATAAAACATTCTGTGTGATGCTCACCAATCATAAAAGATATCCTGTGAGTCAAAATACTCAATATGTTGGTACTCAAGGGTCACACAGGCTCAAAAACAAGCTGTCAGAGGAATTCTGTCCAGCAATCTTAAACATCCTAGACCAATAAAACTTATAAAGCAAGACTTATTGGGATTGAAATTCCTTAGGTGTGCTTTACCATTGTAAATGCAACAGAGTGGGAATCCCAATACTTCCATGGCATCTGCTCATGACCCTGTTGAACTATCGGGGATCAGCTGCTATAACCGTCACGATCAAACCTCCAGGAATGCTTCCAACCAGAGATGACGACCTTACTTCTACCTTTTTCAGCGTATTTTCCTCAAATATCTTTGATTTGTTCTGATCTAAGGTAATAACACTGGTGCTCTAAGCAGATATTGGAACTTTAAGCTGGGCTTTATTTTTAGTGCTTGTGAGGAGCTGGGAATTATCTTCCTGTGTAGAAAAGACAGGACAATGGACAATTTCTCATCCTTAGTCAATGTTTTCAACTCTAGCTGGATGATGAAGGGAGTAAGGTGGATTTAGATAAGTGACTACCTAGGGTGTCAAAGATGTATTGATTATTATTTAAGAATAATGGTAAACAAATCGTTTTATATTCAGCTCTGTTAATTAGTATTTAGCTTTAAATGGCATTGGCAGGCTTTACCACACATTATGCAGCACTCAAATCAAGTGATTTCTAAAGATGGCAACTTCTCAAAGTTTGCCAAGAATGAGATTTTTACAGAATGTGCAAATTTCTGTTGACAGTAGAACATAGCACAGTATCCTGGTCTGCACACAGAATGCAAACTTGTAAAATTACTTTCGTGTTTTTTCTGCCTTCTACTTGGTTATTTTCTACTTTTATCATCACCCCAATTGTAATGTACAAATCCTTTCTTCCCAAATCTTTCAATTTTCTTCCATCTTCAAAAACATTTTGACCATGTTGCAGCTAAAAATATTTCCAATTAATCAAAATAGATAATGCACTACAATCTGATTTTATTATTATTAATAAAATAGATCATTACATCTATGTCTGTCTATCTGGGGGAGAAATTAGTCCCCATCGCAACCATTTTTTAGGCAAAAGATTAGAGTTGGAGGACCAATTTCTGGGCGCAATCTCTCACGCTCGATCTCCCTGGAAATGCGTGGCTTCCAAATTGATGACTTCTAAATGTCCCGAACGCCCACCTGAAACAAGCATCAGGCTTCTTGAATGTGCTAATCAGAGGCCTAATGCCTGTTTTAGAGCCCCATTACTAAATTCGGCATAAAATGGGTGGAGCATGCTCCACTCCGTTTTTCTGGGTCTTCAAACGCGTAACCAGTGGTCTTTAAAGAGACCTCTGGAGGCCACCAAGAAAAGGTAAGTAAATATTTACATTAATATAGACCCAGGAGGAGCAGGAATGCTTCTCCTGGCTCCTCAGCAATACTGTGGATCAACCATCCTGTTGATCTATAGGGACACAGATCCAGAGCCCAGTGGATGGTGTTGGAGGGAAGGCCAGAGACTGCTGTTTCTCACGTCTCTGGCCTTCCCTCTCAGAGCACCACACCTGTGGCCTGTATGAGGTGACACAAGGCTGCCCAGGAACAAGCTACAGAGATGCAGCCAGCAACTGCCCTCTTCCAGGAGCATGCTATCAAGAGAGGAGGGCCACCTCAGTCCTATGACCCTTTTGTACCATAGGAGCAGCTAACCACCTCTCGCGATACTAGTCTTCAGGTCGCACGTAGGAGAAGCACTAAAATAGGATAAAGAAAGGTACATATGTTATCAGGAAAGGATAATTTGGCTTCTGTTTATTTTAGCATTTGTTATGTTAAAGGAGAATGCGCACTTATGTTGTGCTTTGTTTTTCATGGAGATTAGAGTCATACAGGAAAGGGAGCATTTATTTCATGCTGATTTATTCAATCGTATGATTAAGACTTGTATGGTCGTGTAGATCCAAAGAGATCTGATATGATGCAATCTTCTAGATTTGGTACTGGTTTGAAGATTTTGTAATTTATTTGAAGATGGGAGAGAAGCAGTTAAGGCAGTGGTGATAAATGTAAACTATTAAAAGGACGTGAACACCTCATTGAGCTGTTTGTGAGTACCATCTGTTGCACTCTGCACCTTGGGGAGGCAACAACCTCATAACACTGGTTGGCCCATCTCACTGCTGCCTCGCTGTGATGCCAAACTGGATGAATTTGCCAGCTCTTCGAAAAAGTGTGTCAGTTAACTGACAAATATATGCCCGGATGGCACCCTTGGCTGATATTGTACATATCCCCCATAGCTGCCCCAAATGACCCAATGGCTTAAAGGTTGAGCGCAGTCGTGACCTTCATTGCCACAGACAAAGCTGTGTGGGCAGATGACGGTGGCCACAGGTTTTAGCTGGCACTGTTTTCCTATCGTCATTTCATGAGGCACGTTCTTTCAACACAAAATTCCTCACTAAAGTCTTCATAGGACCTGTGTTCTCTGTATATTCTTTGGGGGCAGTAATGTCTTGAGGGTGCATGCTCACTCTTCTTTCCTGTAAAATGATACATAAAAGTAAAATGACATAGGTGGGATAATATACTATACATTAATCAAAAATGCTACATACAAACTGGGTTTGCTGTTTTAATATAAGAGTCCATAGTTCACAGGATAATTATGGACAAGGAAGACTATTCATCCCATTTTAGTTCATCTATCCAGAAAGGCCTTAACATCCCCAGATTGCAGGATCCAGTTGTTTCTTCAATGATTCCAGTTTTTTTCCCTCCACTACTCAATCCTGAAGTCTATTCCATGTACTGATCACTATTTGTGTAAAGATAAACTTCCTGATATCAGTCCTAAATTTGCCTTTTATTAATTTGAACCTGCATTCCCCTTGTTCTACTCTGACACTTTGAGTTTAAAGTAATTTTCCATATCTACATTCTCCATACCCTTAACTATCTTATATACCTCAACAAGATCACCTCTCTGATGCCTCTTTTCAAGGCTGAAAAGCCCAAGTTTCCTCATAACTCAAATTGTGACACTGGTGATCAACCTCTTGGCTCTTCTCTGCGTTGCTTCCAGTGCTTGAATGTTTCCCTTATATCTCGGTGATTAAACTGGACCCAGTACTCAAGGTTTGGTCTGACGATCGCAACTACCTCTGATTTGTATTCTATTGTTTTGGCTGTGTAGTTCAGCATCCTATTGGCTTTGTTGAGTGCTGCTTTGCATTGGATAGACATGTTCCTGGATTTCAGGAAGGCATATGACACTGTCCCACATAATAGATTACTACATAAGGTTCAAGCCTATGGGATAGATGGGAATGTATTAAAATGGTTTGGCAAATGGTTGGTTGGTAGACAACAATGAGTAGCAGTGCATGGGCAGGTATCTGGTTGTCAGCCAGTTACCAGTAAAGTGCCACAAGGTTTAGTGATGTGGCTGCTGTGTTCAGAATTTAAAAAAATATATAAATGATTTAGAGGAAGGAATTGTATCCGAAGTGTCCAAATTTATGTCCAAATGTGCACAAATTCAAAAGGATCTTTACAAGCTCAATCAGTGGGCGGAGAGATAGCAGATGCATTTAATACAGGGAAATATAGGATTAGGAGATTTGGCAGAGAGAAGGTTAATGTGGATTATGTGCTAAATGGGAATTTACTTGAGGTATTGGAGCAGGAGAGAAGTCGACAGGTCACTAAAACCATCAACATAATGCTCCCAGACTGTTTAAAAAGCAAACAGAATGTTGGGATGCACAGGAAGGGATTTAACTTATAAATCCAGAGAGGTTATTTTAAAATTGTATTTGGCCCTGGTGAGACAGTATCTTTTTTTTTATTTGTTCATGGGATGTGGGCATCACTGGCAAGGCCAGCATTTATTGCCCATCCCTAATTGCCCTTGAGAAGGTGATGGTGACAACTGAGTGGCTTGGTAAGCCATTTCAGAGGGCGATTAAAAATCGACCACATTGCTGTGAGTCTGGAGTCACAAATAGGCCAGACCGGGTAAGAACGACAGGTTTCCTTCCCTAAAGGACATTAGTGAACCAGATGGGTTTTTACAACAATCCGGTAGTTTCATGACCACCATTACTGATACTAGTTTTTCTGGCATATTATGTGCAGTTTTGGTCTTCCTATTTCAAAAAGATATTCAATTTTTGGATGGGATACAGAGAAGGGCTACATTGTTCATCCCAGAACTTGAAAACATTGCCAATCTGGGTCTCTTGTCTCTTGAAAAGAGAAGACTGAGAGGGAACTCGATAGAACTGGACAAATCTGATCCAAGTAAATATTTCTGCAGTGTACAGAATTTAAGCACAAGAGGTCGCATTTATGACTTAAGGACAACAAAAGAAAATAGGAAATACAGGAGGAACTTTTTTTTACTAAAAGGGTGATAAGTATGTGGAACAGATTATCGACACAGGTGGTGGAACAAGAAACCTTAATGGGTTTTAAAAAGGAACAAGACAGGTTCTTGTCAACAAATGGGATTCAGGGTTATTAGAAATGCACCAAGGTAAATATTCTGGATTGGTGGGCTAGATTAGTTTTGTCACGAATAGAAATTGCTGACTAGCCACAGGTGTGGCTATGGCAACATCATTTTAGCAACATGCACTAATTTTAGTAGAAAATGACTTACACACAATACCGGTTAAATGTATTGGGTAAATGTACTTTGCATGTATATTTACTTAACATGCATCCACCACTATTCAGTGCAAAACTTTCTCTTTCATCAAAGTCTGGAATTCTGGCATGAGTTTATCAGACACAGCACATCTTAGTGCAGCTTTTAAGTTTTTACTCAGCAGTTGTGAATGATACCGTAACTTCATCAGAGTGATTGCTGAGTATGTTGACTCGCACAAGACATGTTAGACCTGCCCCTGCCCTCCACCCAGAAGGCAGTTGGATGCTCGTGCCCTTGCCATGACGTGCCATGTTGGAGATGCTCATTATTAGTTGGGCTTGCTTTCTTCTGCTGGCCTGGAGTGGTTATTTCAATTGGTCAAGCTGACCATGATGACAGCTCTGCTCTCCGTACAATGTTGCTGGTGTTACCATGGTCCTGCAGTTTGGCTTTTTCACCCGTGCTCCACACCATTTTAGGAAATAACCACACAACACACAATGATCAAAAACACTTGCACAATCTGCTTTTCATCTTAACCATTTTACTAACAAGTGCACAAAAAGGTTAAAGTACATAAGTATATGCCGTGTATAAATGAGTATTGAGATCACGGGGTCAAGTTTCCACTCCTTTACGCCAGTAATATCTACGCAATCTGGGCGGAATCGGCCAAACCAGCGCAGAAGATCAGGGAATTTTAAACTTAAGTGAGTTACGCCCAAAACCACTTATGTTCATGCTTTCCGTGATCTTTTACACTGGTTTAGGATTCAATTCTCCCGAAGCAGGCCCCGCCCACAAAACCGACCAGGCCCCCTGGTCGAAATTGCGGGATTCCACTGATTGCACTGGTTCAGGAAGGCTCTTCAAATTGCTCTCATTTTCTTAGGCACACAGTCACTAGTAGGAACATATTAAAAGCTTTTTCATATCAAAAAATATTTAATTTACTAACTGACTAGTGTACACCAATGAAACTATTAAATGGTTGTACAGTCTTTTTAAGTCATTTTCAGTGATTTTAAATCAGATTACTCACGGTGCAGGACTGGACACTCTTATTGAAAATGCTTATTTTTGGTGATAAAGCCACCTTCAGCTGGATTAATAAAACTGCGCCAGGTTACCACTCTTAAATACATCAAGAAATCGTTTTTAATGGAAAGAAAAAAAACAATTACATTATTATGCTGCCCGATTGCGCTGGTTCATGGAAGATTTTACGTTTGTGATTATGCAAATTAATTTTAGATGAAACTTAACAACTTAACTGGAACCTAACAAGCGCAATTTAAAGTGCATTTTGGGCACAATTTCCCAATTGCGCCGGAAGCAGAAACTCTAGGCCCACGTGCCCAATGACTGTGTTTATTACTCATTTTTTATTTACTAATCACAAATGCAATTAACCACATCTGGATTTCCAATTGTCCACATGTGGCTAGCGACTAACGTATTAGGCAACACTGGGCAAGATAGACCAAAGGTTTTATTCCTGCCTGAAACTGTTACTATGTTCAGTATTGAATTGACTAAAGCTCCGAGGTCTCTTTCAACTTCATCCTGAGCTATTTCAACACCATTCATGGAATACACGTGTCATCTATTTTTCCTTCCTCTTTGTAGCACTTTACACTTGTCAACATTCATTTTCATCAGCCGTTGTTCTGCCCACTTACTTATTTTTCCAAATCATTCTGCAGTTTATGAGCCTCCTGGTTTGGTATCATCTGTAAATTTAACCAATTTACATTGAGGTTCTGAATCCAAGTCACTTGTGTAAATTAGAAACAGTAGTGGTCCCGGCACCAATGCCTGGGAGACTCCACTCGATTCTTCCTGCCACTCTAACATAATATTTTTTAACAAATACCTATTGTTTTCTACTTTTTAGCCAATTTCTTTTCTGTTCCCAAGATTTGCCATGACTTGTTTTTTATTCGTTCATGGGATGTGGGCGTAGTTGGCGAGGCCAGCATTTATTGCCCATCCCTAATTGCCCTTCAGAAGGTGGTGGTGAGCTGCCGCCTTGAACCGCTGCAGTCCGTGTGGTGAAGGTTCTCCCACAGTGCTGTTAGGAAGGGAGTTCCAGGATTTTGACCCAGTGACGATGAAGGAACGGCGATATATTTCCAAGTCAGGATGGTGTGTGACTTGGAGGGGAACGTGCAGGTGGTGTTGTTCCCATGTGCCCGCTGCCCTTGTCCTTCTAGGTGGTAGAGGTTGCGGGTTTGGGAGGTGCTGTCGAAGAAGCCTTGGCGAGTTGCTGCAGTGCATCCTGTGGATGGTACACACTGCAGCCACTGTGCGCCGGTGGTGAAGGGAGTGAATGTTTCGGGTGCTGGATGGGGTGCCAATCAAGCGGGCTGCTTTGCCCTGGATGGTGTCGAGCTTCTTGAGTGTTGTTGGAGCTACACTCATTCAAGCAAGTGGAGAATATTCCATCACACTCCTGACTTGTGCATTGTAATGGTGGAAAGGCTTTGGGGAGTCTGGAGGTGAGTCGCTCGCCACAGAATACCCAGCCTCTGACCTGTTCTTGTAGCCACGGTATTTATGTGGCTGGTCCAGTTAAGTTTCTGGTCAATGGTGACCCCCAGGATGTTGATGGTGGGGGATTCAGCGATGGTAATGCCATTGAATGTCAAGAGGAGGTGGTTAGATTCTCTCTTGTTGGAGATGGTCATTGACCCTATTAATGGTCATTAACTAATAGCCTTTCATGTGGAACATGGTTGAATGCCTTTTGGAAGTCTAGATACCAATACATCATCGGACTTCCACAATCCACTTCCTCAAAGAAGTCAAGGAGATTAGTCAGCCAGGACTTTCCCCTTCTGAATGTTATTTACTAAGTTGTTATTGTGCTGGTAATTTTCAAATTTACTCCTGATAATCAATTCAATTAGATGCTAGTCTATTTTGTTGCCCTTTTTGAATGTGGGTACCAGATTAGCCTGTTTAGAATCTATTGGTACCTTCCCCATGTCCACTGACTCCCTCATAATGATTGTTAATGCCTCATAAATTTCTTCCCGAGTCTCCCTTATTCCTCTGGGATAAATACCACCTATCCATGGCGATTTATTTGTTTAGTGCCCTTTTAGTCTGTCTGGAACTTCCATGATGTGGAGATGCCGGTGATGGACTGGGGTGGACAAATGTAAGGAATCTTACAACACCAGGTTATAGTCCAACAAATTTATTTTAAAATCACAAGCTTTCGGAGATTATCTCCTTCGTCAGATGAATGAATGAAAAGGTTCTCAAATCGCATATCTTATATTATGTTGGGACAGCATCACACCAATCAAAAGGTGTCGTTGTTATTCAAACAGGCCAGTCACGGAGAACAGCACGTCCCAGTACACTAGATATACATTGTGTCTATTACACAGGCAGGCAGAAAGAAACTCAAAATGGCAGAGAGAGAGAGAGAGAGAGAATTTTAAAAAACATATAAATTTTTTCCCCCTTTTTGCTGGTGGGGTTACGTGTAGCGTGACATGAACCCAAGATCCCGGTTGAGGCCGTCCTCATGGGTGCGGAACTTGGCTATCAACTTCTGCTCGACGATTTTGCGTTGTCGTGTGTCTCGAAGGCCGCCTTGGAGAACGCTTACCTGAAGATCGGTGGCTGAATGTCCTTGACTGCTAAAGTGTTCCCCGACTGGGAGGGAACCCTCCTGTTTCGCGATTGTTGCGCGGTGTCCGTTCATCCGTTGTCGCAGCGTCTGCATGGTCTCGCCATTGTACCATGCTCCGGGGCATCCTTTCCTGCAACGTATGAGGTAAACAACGTTGGCCGAGTCACAGGAGTATGAACCATGTACCTGGTGGGTGGTGTCCTCTCGTGTGATGGTGGTATCCGTGTCGATGATCTGGCATGTCTTGCAGAGGTTGCCGTGGCAGGGTTGTGTGGTGTCGTGGACGCTGTTCTCCTGAAAACTGGGTAACTTGCTGCGAACGATGGTCTGTTTGAGGTTGGGTGGCTGTTTAAAGGCGAGCAGTGGAGGCGTGGGGATGGCCTTAGCGAGGTGTTCATCGTCATCGATGACATGTTGAAGGCTGCGGAGAACATGGTGTAGTTTCTCCGCTCCAGGGAAGTACTGGACGATGAAGGGTACTCTGTTGGTTGCGTCCCGTGTTTGTCTTCTGAGGAGGTCTATGCGATTCTTCGCTGTGGCCCGTTGGAACTGTCGATCGACAAGTCGAGCGTCATATCCCGTTCTTACGAGGGCGTCTTTCAGCGTCTGTAGGTGTCCATCGCGTTCCTCCTCGTCTGAGCGTGTCATATATATCAAAGCTTACAAGTTTTTTGGAAGACAAAACCCCCAATTTTACCAGAAGAGCAAACCTGGAGCTGGGGGTGGGGGCAGAGTCAGAGGGGCCGAGAGTATTCCTATCCCGTCACTACTCCAATCCAAAAGGAGAATTCTGCCCAGTGTGTCTACCTTTGCATACATAATTCTTATTATTGAGGCAGGAAATTATTTTACAAATGTAAATGGTAAGCTGCTGCACCCTCTGCGACATAGCATGTAAACCATGTAGATACCCTTTTCCCCTTTTTTTCCCGACTCACATTGCATAAGAGGTGTAGAGCACACATCTAGTGGGGCACACTAATAGTTTGCACAGAAAGTTGTGCTCTGGACTAATACTGTCAGCAGAAACAGCATGCATGCTTTGCAATGCTTTTCCATAAGGAGGGATGTGGACCAATCACAAGGGTGTTATCTATACTCTCATCTTGGGAAGTCTGCCACATAGAAAAAAGTTCTACGCCCTCTCCAGCTGTTGCTTCCTTTCCACAGGAGAAGTTACAAAGGAGTTTCCCTTGGCAAACATAGCACCTGTCATTTGCTTTATGCATCTAAGGACAGCGCAGTGATTGATTTGGCAGTTCTCCCTTACAAGTGGCCTGGATGGATCCTGTAGCACAGAAGTTTATTGCAGAGTGATCATTACAGCTACCAGTTCTTGCAGTTGTCTGCGGATTAATCTGGAGCAGGTGGCATAGCTTTGTCACAATTCCTCTAGCGAGACAGAAGCAATGAAAAGAGGTATCCTCAAAAGTGCCCAGGTATGATAGATAAATACGGTCCAAGGAGTACTGACAGGTCTGTCATTAGGTGTCGCTGCGATTGCATGTGATGATTCCCTCATAAAATTTTGCTCCTCATCTAAATCATGCACTAACAATGAGTAGACTTAGAGACTCCCATTCTCAGCATTTTGTAAGCTACAAGTTACAAAGCAACAGAAATAAAAAAGAAAATTATTTGGTTGCTAAACAATGAGTTTTGTAAAAATGGCAGAAGGGATCAGTAAAAAAAAATGATAACTACAAAATCCACCAGTACTGAAATGTTAAGTCACACAAAGAATGATATTCAAGCCCAATTATGTAATCTGCAGCCTAGTTTTAAGAGGACAGCTAAAAAGATTAAGACCATGGACCAATAATGTACCCATTTTATATCAGAGTGATAAATTCTGGAGGCAGAACTTGGACAAATGTCATTAAATTTGGCATAAGACCTAATTTAGAAATTACTCTATGGAAATGAAGCCAATACTTACTAGTACTGCAGCCTGCTCTTGCCCACCAGAAGTGCTGTTCACAAAATCCAGTCTGCTGCGAATCAGATGTAAAACTTTTGCTATACTATCTGTAGATGTATGCATGAGCTTTTTCTAACTTACAGAGCGTTATTAATATTAATGCTCTAGTAGGACCATAATATACAGGTACCATTTCAAAAAATTATAAATTATTATCCTAATGTTCACATATTATATTCATAGGATCAGGAAGGTGACATGGCCTCCTTTGAGATTTGGAGTCTTCGCATGCACCAATCCTTTGATAAAGCAAGGCGTATGCACCTCTGTCTGCAGATATGGCTGTGAGAATACCTGGTGGGGGGAGGGGTGCTAAACACCTCTGGTGCAGCCTGCACCTGGCACAATTTTGTTGGTCCTCTTCTTCATCCTCCAAAAAACAAAAGTACAGGACGATTCCAGTGGAAAAACCCATTGTGCCGTGATTGTTGTCATCAGCAAAAATGGATGTGTCACAACAATAAACACAATGGGACTATTCTACAATCCCCAAACTCCCAGCAATGAGCTGTGCTTGCAAGAAGTGTGGGTTGGCGGTTTGAGGCTACAATATTGGAACCCTAATTCTAATCTGCACTATTTGTGGGTGCACTTTCCTCACTGGGATCAGAAGGTTGCAGACTCTAACTGTCTCCAGACTGCCATGTTTGCATGCACACAATATGAAAAATATTTCACACAGCAATATTGTTTCTTCATGTTTCTCAATATTGGAACTGACTGTATATCTTTTACACTCTAGTAGGACCATAATATACGGGTACTATTTCAAAAAATTATAACATGGCTTAGATTATCCTAAATGTACATAAAGGATATTATTTATAATAACGCTTTCCTTGTTGTCCACCATCAATAGACGGTAATCAGCAAGATAGTACAGCAAATGGCAGACAGTCACAGAGAAGTTGAGGGTTGAGTTGTGGTGATGGGAGAGAAGAAAGTAAGATGTGTGTGCTTACACCATCTGCAGCACATGAGTCTGAAAAGATTATGGGATGAGGGAGAAGTGGGAAGCAAGAAGGAGGATTAGGTGTGCAGCGACCCTCATCATCGATCCCTCCAGCACCGCCAGTGGCCATGGCCTCAGCAATGGCCCTTCCAATGATAGCCCTTCCAAAGATGACCAGCACTGTCGCTTCCATGGGAGTTAGGATGTGTAGGTGTGCTTGTCCTTCCCCAGTTCTTTCTTGCTGCCTACTGATGTGCACCACCTTCTCCTGCAAGAAAGCGGAACGTGTGTCAGTGAGTGTCCTGCAAGATGTTTGGGTGATGTGGCTGTTATGGTTGAATAGCTGCCCGTGTGTGTGAACTGTGAGTTGTGGCTTGTGTGGCTTGCAATGATGGTAATGTGTGAGGGTGAGATGAAGCATCTGATTGGAATGGTTGAGTACTGATTGAAAGAGATTGCTGGTAGGTGGGTGATGGGGGGTGTAGTGAATTGAGCAGTGGATGAGGCTAGTGGTGCAGTTGGTACAATATGCCACTTGAAACTTGAACTCACTCAATTTGACAACTCGCGTTAAATTATTGAACTTCATCTTGCACTACATCCATCTTCTTGGCCCCATGCTCCTGGCATTTACCTCATCCACTACTTCCTCCCACTGCTTCTTGAGCATATGTGTGCACGGCCTCTTGACCCCCTGCAGATATAGGATGCCCTCCTTCTCTCCACCTCTTGCACCAAGGCCTCCATCAGAGAATCTTGGTGCACACTCTCTTGCAGCCATTCTTCAAAGTATTAGAACACTGAATCACTTCTCAAACGACTCCCACCACTCTTTGCAGCCACAGTGCACCTCCCCTTTAAGAGGTACAGGCTGCCTTTAAGAAGGGCAAGCCACTCCCGATATCAGGGCCCCCTGTTGATGCATGCAGCCAATCAATAGTGCAGGTAGCGCTGGCTGCACGCAGAAATCGTTTAAAACAGCAGGCAGCATGAATGTTACGGGTTAATCGCGTACCGTGATTCCAGCGCCCGATTTCGGGAGTTATCCAATTTAACCCCCTTTGTTTCCTTATCATCAGCTCTGACCTGGTCATAAAGGCGACAGGCCTGAATATCTCTTAAGTGTGTAGCAACTGCAGGGTGGCCCACTTAATTGGATCAACCGTCCCATTCCCTCCTAATCAATGAGCTAATTGGTATTTTCGAACAGTTTTGTCAATCTGTTGTTGATACCGAAAAGTTTGTAAGCTATGTCCTCCATAGTTAAACATGTTGATCAATGCAGCAGAGAAGTTTCCTGAGAAAATCTTCGTTAGAATTTATGTCAATCACACCAATAAATTGCAGAAAACAAGGAAAAAAGTTTTTGTAAATTTAGCTCCATATTTTCCTCCTAAGTCTCAGTTTTGCGTGTTCAATTTGCGACAACAATGTTTTCTGTAAAATAAAATTATTACTTTGTTTACTTTAAATCGTCATCCTCGCCCTCTAAAGATGCATGTCATGTTGGAAACCGAATCCCTATTCGCTATCTTTAAATGGAGATCCCAATATATCAAAATCTGTACAAAACGTTCGGGATTTTATAAACTTTAGTTGCTGACGATTGAGTAAATGCAAGTTTGCATTGTGAGGCTGCTGCAGTAGTACTGTGAAGACTTAGTGCCTGCTTGCCCTCTCTACAATTGGTATTGCTGCATCTTTTTTCTGCTTTATCCATTAAAGCTTCTCGGACTACATCAACGGTTCTGTCTGGAGCTTTTCATTAATTGACGGCAGGCTTTAATGAAAGAGAACAAGATTGATTTAACTTCTGTTTGTCTAAAAAAAAGTATTAGTGAAAGCAATACCATGCTGTGGAATGGCTCTCTCCTTAATTGCATTGCCATTAATTCTAGAATAAAATAGGGAGGTTTTAATAAATCAGATTTACGTGATGGAACAGATCAATAACCTCATGCTGTGTTACAGTGCGGATCCATCCCTGGGAGACTGATCAGCGTTCATCGGGCGGTAAGAACTCTCTACATTTCTTGATCTTTACTCACTGTTTCGTTGCAAATCCCAGTTTAAGGATTTACAGGCACAACTGACTTAATTTTATAGAAACTTAACAAAAAACCCTGCGTGATACAAGCAGAGGGATGTGTCCCTCGGATACGTGAATATTCAGGGTTTATTTGTTATTTCACTAGTTAAACCCAGTGTTCAACTTTCCTCAGCTGAGTTGGGCTGAAATACAATTCAGGTCCATTTGGTACAGGTTGGGTTGTGGGGTATACAGAGCGGGAATATACATAGAATTAACGGAGAATATATATAAACAAACGAATTAGCTTTCATTTAAAGAGATGTTATATTGTTGAATATATAGTTCTAGCAATAGGCCGATATACAGATTGTTGAAAATTGGATGTATAGAAGCATATTTAAATAGAGATATGCTGATAGATAAATGGTAGAAACTGTAGCTTGGAAAAAGATACATATTAATAACTAACTTTGATACATTTATTTTAAATAGGCAGAGCAGTATAACAAACACATACCGGCATTTTAAACAGAGTAATGTAACAAGCATATATTTATAACCGCTGCGTGTGCAGAAGGTAGATTTTTAGAGAGCGGAGTGTTATCTTCCTTAGACTTTTGATGGGTGTTATTCAAAACGTGAGTGTTTTAATTTTCGTTGAAGATTTAATCTGTCATTTTAATCTGTCACTACTTGTTCGACTTGCTCGAGAGAGAGAACCAAGCAATGGCCTTGCCCTGTTAGTCTCAAGAAGCTCATACGAACCGGACATCAGCCTGACTTCAGACCAGAGGCAGGGTCCCAGATGAAAGATTTTGTTGTTGTTGCTAGATCGGCTGTATTTGGTTTAAAGCAACCCATGTGATTTGTATGTGAGGTGCATTAGTGGGAATGGCTGATTCCAATCGCAGTGAGCGAGATGCAACGTGATCTGCCGAAGGTGCTGAGACACTTTGCCCTGACCGCCTCCTCGGTACCGCTGACCGCTCTCAGGTATGTGGCAGCTTCTCGAGGGGCTCCAGTCGACTTGGGCATTTTAACATCGCATTCCTTTCTTTGGCTGCAAGAAAATAGGAATTCAAAAAAGCTCACGTGTTACAGTAAAAATAGATAACAAATATATGAGAAACGCATTGGGTATTGTACCGATCACCTGGAAAGCGGAATAATTCCGTATTAATTGAAACCTGTCTCGGCTAGAGGCATCAGGGATTCGATTGCATTGACTTTGAGTTTATGGTTCGAGCAATGGGAGCACGACAAAGAGCGACTTTAGGTTTGACCTTACAGAATTAAATGATCTAAAAAGGTAAGTCAGAAAGTTACGTTCCACTAAACAATTGGCTTAGGTTTTTTGTTAAACTTCTCAGTAGTTAGATAATTCTAATTTAAATCACACTTTTCATTTTACGTTTGTGTCTCACCAACCCCCTCAGCGCCCCTATACTCAATTCGCTCCATCCTTGTAACTTCGCAAATGTTATATAATATTACAATTCCAGAAATTGTCCGAAGTGATTAGAAATGTCTAATTCTGAACAAGTGCAGAATGATTCTGAAAGGGATTAGACTGCTCCAGCGACACACAAATGTTTCCTATTTTGATCAATTTCAGAACCAACAAAGAAAAGGGTATTAGGGCTGTGCATCTCTTCAGACTGGACACAAAAAACTAGGGGTTGATTTTCCGCTAGATTGCGCTGGTTTTATCAATGCAATCCACCCGAACCAGCGCAAAAGATCGCGGAAAATTAAGTGTAAATTAAGTCCAGCCTAAATCGAGTTTCCACACTCTTCAACGCTGGTTCAAAAATCATTGCACCGGAAGCAAGCCCCGCCCACAAAACTGGCCATGCCCCCAGATTGAAATAAGGAGGATGGCGAGTTTCTGTCAATTGTGCCTGTTTGAGGAGGGTCTTCAAATTAAGCTCATTTTCTTAGGCTCAAAGGCACTAGTGGACATATTTTAAATGTTTTTATATATAAAGAATATTTAATGTACTAAGAAAATGACGAGTGTACACCAATGAAAGTGGTAAATAGTTCAGTATAGCTTTTTGAAGACATTTTCAGTGATTTAAAATCAGGTTAGAGGTGGAGGTCTAGACACTCCCATTAAAAATGCTTATTTTTGGTGATAAACCCATTTTCAGCTGTATTAATGAAACTACACCAGGTTACCTATCTCAAATACATCAATGAATACTTTTTAATGCAAAGAAAAAGAAATGATTACATTCTATTACGCTGCCTGATTGCACTGGTTCATGGAAGATTTCATGTTTGTGATTATGCAAATTAATTTTAGCGGAAACTTGAACTGTAACCTAACCAGTGCAATTTCAAGTACAATTTGCACCCAATTTGCCGATTGCACCCAAAGTGGAAACTCTACCCCTTATGTTTTATTATTGAGCCCTAACTAGCAGGAGCTGTGGTTTTGGGGAGTCGAGATTAGCAAGGGTGGTAGTTTTTTCCCTCTAGGGTAAAGATTAGCTGTGGAATAGTCTTTATTGGGGTTAGGATTAATAAAAGTGGTATCTTTATTGGGGTTAACATTAATAGGGGCGGTATCTTTATTGGGGTTAACATTAATAGGGGCAGTATCTTTGTTGGGGTTAACATTAATAGGGGCAGTATCTTTATTGGGGTTAACATTAATAAAGGCAGTATCTTTATTGGGGTTAGCATTAATGGGGCAGTATCTTTATTGGGGTTAGGATTAATAGGGGAAGTATCTTTATTGGGGTTAGCATTAATAGGGACAGTATCTTTATTGGGGTTAGGATTAATAGGGGCAGTATCTATTGGGGTTAGGATTAATAGGGGCAGTATCTATTGGGGTTAGGATTAAGAGGGGCAGTATCTTTATTGGGGTTAGCATTAATGGGGCGGTATCTTTATTGGGGTTAGCAATAATGGGGCAGTATCTTTATTAGGGTTAGCATTAATGGGCAGTATCTTTATTGGGGTTAGGATTAATAGGGGCAGTATCTTTATTGGGGTTAGCATTAATAGGGGCTGTATCTTTATTGGGGTTAGGATTAAGAGGGGCAGTATCTTTATTGGGGTTAGCATCAATAGGGGCAGTATCTTTATTGGGGTTAGGATTAATAGGGTAGAATCTTTATTGGGTTTAGGATTAAGAGGGGCAGTATCTTTATTGGGGTTAGGATTAAGAGGAGTGGTGTATTTATTATGGTTACAGGGGCGAGAATAATCAGAAATGACAGTCTTGTAATGTTACAATTAGCTTTTACATAGAATATACAGCACAGAAACGGGCCATTCCGCCCAATAAGTCCATGCCGGTGTTTACGCCCCACACGCGCTTTCTCCCATCTTCTTCATCTAACCCTATTAACATATCCTTTTTAACCAACCACATCACTATTTTAACAATGTCCAAATTTCCAGGCTGCATGAAGATCACACAAACAGCAATAAGAACTCAAATGTGTAAATTAGACCCGTGTTTGGTCTGAGTTACTTTCCTTGCATGTGACTGGTGGTTTTTAAAAATAAAATTGCTTCTTGTTTCAAATTCGCGATTTCCCTTCTAAACATGAGATTATTCACATTTAATTTAAAGGAATTGACAATATGCAAAATTAAACCTTGTTAGTAGACGACCATGATATAATTTTATACAAGCATGTTAAAATAATTCATCGAAACCTTAAGATGATGAGCGGGGGGTGATATTATTGGAAGGCACAAACTGAAAATAAAACTAGTGCCGTTTGTAGTTTCAAAGGTGCCTTCCGAGTTTGATATAAGCAATGTCCTAAGTGGTGAAGCCGGCCCACGAATGCACTGTGCTTGTTTGTGTGTGTGTGTGTGTGTTTAAATTTTCATACTGCTTGATCGTTCGGTATATTGATCACGTTCTAGCAGTAATGTGCGATGTCTAATGTCCGCGATGGGGCTTGTGTTGTAAAAGCAGCTGATGTACTTTCTGGTTAAATATAGCCGGTGTGCGGTAAAGAGAAGATTTAATGGGAAATGCTTGGCATTCTTCTCCAAAAGGCAACAGCGACGCCAGCGTCAAGTTTGAATTGTAGCCGAGCCGGGATGTTCCCGATCGCCTTAGGACTTTTCCTCCAGCTCTTTTTCTGCCATGTGTTGGCTGAATCCGCCTTCTTGGACAACGCTTTCCCATTACAAGCAGGTATAACAGATTAAGGGATAGAATCCCCCTTTTTCTCCCCTTTCCCCCTTGCCGCAGCTCAGTATAAAATGCATGTGATCGACAGTGTGTGTAACCGAGTGAAACCGACATTGCGGATTCGGTTGCAGATTGTTCTTATTAATGCGGGGAAATCGTATCCCACCGGATTAACGACCTGACCTGGATCAGGATGTTAAAAGATTTTCTTGGTCCAGTGTTAGATTTCTAATGTTGTAAACTGGCCGCATGTCTTCACGTTCATTCTATTTCGGTCGGTTCACCAGGAGAGAGAACAGGGTCCAGACGTAAATCTTGTTTCTAAAAATACAACGGGTCTCTTCCTTATTGCCATAGGACTCCAATCGGATGTGAGAGGGTAAACATCAGTTGGTTCCGTACATATCACATATTCATTCAGCTCTCCTGAAATAACTTGTTCAGCCAGCAAGAATTTATGGGAAACTATTTCTAATTGTTTGGGGATGTTGCCTTGGGAACACCAAAGTCAGACAGTAATGAGCATGTTTAGTTCGAGTTACTGAGCACAGCAACCTAGAAAGTTATCTGCCAAAGGATCCACTTAGTTAGAACACCATTTAGGAAGCAAGTGTTGTGCAACAGATGTTCTGCACAATACTTATAATACTTATCCCCTTTAACGCTTCAGAGTGTGGAGTCTATTTTATTTTAAAGCTAGAATTTGCTGTAAGAGATTATTAAGCATTTATCCCATGCAGGGTTTTGTGGTGTCTTTTGTTTAACACCAGGTATCACTCCATGTAAAGTTTAATCCAGAAAATAATATTAAAACGTATCAAAGGCGTTGTTCTTGGCCAGTCGCTACTTCCGAAGAACGTGCACCGAACACAAATGGAGATATAAGGAGAGAAGTTTACATCAAAGAATACAAACACAACAACTTTAATACTGCAGTAATATATGTGATTTTTTTAGCATGTGTACAGAGTGATAATAAATTAGAATTACCAGTAATGTACAATTTACTTTCAATGTCGTGCGCTGTATTATTCATTTAAGCCATGTACCCAGTGTCTGCAATAACTCTTGAGCTCACTGACAATGATTATTTATTACAGCGGCTAAGAAAAAAATACTGCAGTGAAAATAAGTGCTTTAGAATTTCAGTGTCAGAGAAGTCATATACCATATAAAAGTGAGTTCTAAAATATTGCCATAATTCCAGATTATTGGTTGCAGCTATACAATGGGGCTGTTATAATGCACATCCGCTTTGGTGCCAGGAGATTTTCACACTGCGTGGTGCAAGATGAGCAGTATAACTGCAGTATTACAGTGCCAAGGGACCATCTAGAGGAAGTAGTATTGCACAACTGCATCTTTACACTAGCTGTAGTATGACTATAACCTATGCCTAGCTAGTCTTTTGAAACTCTTCAGGTAACCAGCTGAAGAACCTTTATTAAATTTGAGGCTCTGTTGATTAAAGAGAGCTGAGGATACTCCTTGATTAAGCCAGTGAATTGCAGAGTAATAAGGCTCCGATTTTGATCACTGGACTGCACTTGAGTTGGTTAATCTTAGCCAGAGCAGTGGTGCAACAACTGGCTTCAATCCTGGGAGGAAAAAAACAACCAGGATTCCTGCTCCTGGTCACAATCTCCTGACTCCCTGCTGGAAGTTTGTGTATGTGGAATACCAGATAGGACCAGATCAGGTTCACCACTGGTGAATAGCCCACTGAGGGCTTGAGAGGGTAGATGCTGAGATGCTGTTTCCCCTGCCTGGAGAGTCTAGAACTGGGGGTCATAGTCTCAAGATAAGAGGTCAGCCATTTAGGACTGAGCTAAGGAAAAATTTCTTCACTCAGAAGTTTGTGAATCTCTGGAATTCTCTACTCCAGAGCTCAGTCGCTGAGTATATTCATGATTGAGAGCGATGGACTTTTGGACACTAAGGGAATCAAGGGCTATTGGAATAGGGCGGGAAAGTGGAGTTGAGGTAGAAGATTAGCCATGATCTTATTGAATGGCGGAGCAGGCTTGAGGGGCCATTTGGCCTACTCCTGTTCCCATTTCTTGCGTAGACACTGTCTAGGTTCACAAATAAAGAATGGTCACTTGGGGAAGTGCTGGAGGTCGCCTGGTACTTATGGAACCACACCCCAGCCAGGAGGTAGGGTCTTGAGGGAAGGAGGAGAGAAGGGAAATGAGGGGTGGGGAGGGAAACACAGGTGATATTCAGACGTTTTACTAGAGATCAAGAATCGGAGCTGTATGCATACATTTAAATGCACATAAACAGAAAGTTCTGCTTGGCCTGAATAGAGAGTGGTGCCAATGAGGCAGTAGAACTCCGTACTGTCTGCTCACACTACTTTAAACACTACTGTATCTACAGTATAACCCTACAGCTTAGCAGTCCAAAAAATTGTGCACAAAGGTACAACTTATTAGTCAAATTGTTCCTCTCTGTCACAGCAAAAACATGTTTTTGTTGCATTTTGTGATGCAACTACATTTTTCGCCAACACAAACAATCACTTTTTCTGTCTCTTTCCACGTCGATCATCATTTAAATTCATTAGAAATGACACCTGGCGCTGGTTGCCTTGGCATAGAGTGGAGGGGAACTGAAAGGCGGACAGTGAGTTAGCTTCCCCAGGACTAATTTAAACCATTGTATCCCACTGCAAGTAACATTAGCACCAATAAATGGAGTACTTAACTGTGCCTTTGTTATAATGATGTGGAGATGCCGGTGATGGACTGGGCTTGACAAATGTAAAGAATCTTACAACACCAGGTTATAGTCCAACAGTTTTATTTGAAAATCACAAGCTTTCAGAGGCTTTCTCCTTCGTCAGGTGAAGTGTGGGATTCCTTGAAGGTTACCGCATTTATAGTCAGAGAACAATGCCTGGTGATTACAGATAATCTTTCCAACTGCCCGTTGTCAAGGCAATCAAAGTGTTCAGACAGAGAGACATTACATACAGGACCACCGAATACACAAACGGCCAGAACAAAAGACAGAGAGAGAGAGAGAGAGAAACATCCAAAAGGAAGAGAAAGAGAGAGAATGACCCGTCGTATTAAAAACAGATAACTTTTTTTCGCTGATGGGGTTACGTGTAGCGTGACATGAACCCAAGATCACGGTTGAGGCCATCCTCATGGGTGCGGAACTTGGCCATCAATTTCTGCTCGACGATTTTGCATTGTCGTGTGTCTCGAAGGCCGCCTTGGAGAACGCTTACCCGAAGATCGGTGGCTGAATGTCCTTGACTGCTGAAGTGTTCCCCAACTGCGAGCCACTGATCTTCGGGTAAGCGTTCTCCAAGGCGGCCTTCAAGACACACGACAACGCAAAATCGTCGAGCAGAAATTGATAGCCAAGTTCCACACCCATGAGGATGGCCTCAACCGGGATCTTGGGTTCATGTCACGCTACACGTAACCCCACCAGCGAAAAAAAGTTATCTGTTTTTAATACAACGGGTCATTCTCTCTCTCTTCCTTTCGGATGTTTCTCTCTCTCTCTCTGTCTTTTGTTCTGACCGTTTGTATATTCGGTGGTCCTGTATATAATGTCTTTCTGTCTGAACGCTTTGATTGCCTTGACAACGGGCAGTTGGAAAGATTATCTGTAATCACCAGGCATTGTTCTCTGACTATAAATGCGGTAACCTTCAAGGAATCCCTCACTTCACCTGACGAAGGAGAAAGCCTCTGAAAGCTTGTGATTTTCAAATAAAACTGTTGGACTATAACCTGGTGTTGTAAGATTCCTTACCTTTGCTATAAAGCTGCTGGATCTTGCCTCCTAATTGTTCCACGTTAAATTGTATACCGCTCTTTAGGGCGTTCACTATATAGTGCATCTCATTTTTATGTGCAAAGTGTTTGTCTTCCATGGATCATGTCGTAACGAGGACAGAATGCATTATAGATAACAACAGGTACCTGGCAGGGATTCAGGTTTATGCTCAGTATCAGGGTTCAGCATATGTTCCATAACTGGTCTAAGATAAGCTTTTATGGTTTGTGATGTCACTGGGGGCTCTAGCTTGAGAAGAATGTATTTCTTCCAATGGTCACAATTTCATTGATTTTGTCCTGTTTGTAGTGCCAATACAGGTCTTGGCCTTTACACAGTGTTATGGTATCAGAGAATCCTTGTGTTCCCGAAGCTATATGTTTAACCAACCACTGCACAGCCTCATTGCAAAAGGGTGTTTAGTCTGTGCCATTTTAGAATATACCCAAGGGCTGAAGAACCATAGTAATAGAGTTCTGTGGTAATTAATGTTCCGCATTGATTTATCTATTTGGTACCACTGAGTGAGACTGGGACTATATAATTTGTCATTGCTATTCACGTGGTTTATCACTTGTTTTAGTGGAATTAATAAATCATTTTGCAGCAGCTCCTACAATAAATGAAGCACTGAAAATAAACCCAAAATGTTGTGTTTTGGGCCAGAATTTGCTGGATCAGGCATCTTGCGACATGCCCAGTTAGTTAGATTTTTTCTTGCACACTTCAACTCAAAAATCTCTTGCCCTGGAAGTTCGAGCTGATAATGGTGCAGCGAAAGCAACAGGGCATCTGGGACCTTGGTGAACAACAGGACCAATAGTATATCTCCTTAACCAATGAGATTAAGAATTGAGAAATAAACAGAGAAAGGACTGAGAAGGAAGGTGAATTAGAGTGGGTGAATTTAATGTTTAATCAGGTACAGGAAGAGAAATAAAGAGAGGGAAAGAAAGATTGGATTAAAAGAGAGAGAAAAAAGAGACAAAGAAAAAGTAAGATTTTTTAAAATTTAAATTTGACATTTTTAAAATCTCCAACAACAATTCACTACCTGAAGGAATAAGATTCCACACTTTTAATTGTTCATTTTCTGGGCCAGAGAGGTTGATTGGCAGTCATTAACAATTAGCATTTTGTTAAAAGGGTACTTAGGCTATTAATTACTAGACTTAACTTTCTGTGGTGCGTTTAATAGGTAATTAATGTGCAAATACAGCAACTTCATGAAACTCATGGGGAGGGTAAGGACGAGATGCTGGATTTGCGATGCTAACGGCAGGGCAATGCAAATTGTCCAGCAACTTATGGTGATTCACAATTCATGGGGTATCTCTTCCTCATCACAAGTTGCTGGCCAATTTGCTCATTAATAACAGCGTGAGTTATTCACATGTCATTATTTTTCAGCAAATTCCGGCCCAGTGTATTTAAAGTCAGGGCATAATAAGAGTTCACCAGAGTCCTGAAATAAGTTGCACATTTACAATTTGTTCATACCCAGCCTGACCTGGCATGGTCTGTGATTTTATCTTTTGCAGCCCACCCTGTACTATGTAAAATTGGTCTTGGCCTTAATGGAGAAAGATACACTTGGTCTAAAAGCCAGCATGATGGTATCTCTTACCCATGCTCCTCCTGTAACCTTGCTGCTCTCTGGACAGTATAGCAGAGTCAGGTTACATTGAGGACCAAATGATAAATGGAATCAAAAGCAGCAGTAATGAACACAGCCAATTTACTTACAACACGATGCATGCCCTTCTAATTATTCTGCAGTGCTCATAATAAACAGTTACATCCAAATCCAACAACTATGCCCTACCTACATGCACTCAGAATACCAATATACTCCTGTGATCAGATTGTAGTCTTAAAGCGTTGTGACCTTGTTTCATGTAATATGTGCTGATTAGTAGTGGAGTGAGGAATTTTTAAAATGGTGAGCAAACTTGTGTAAGAATCCCGTATACTTGATCCTTGCAGTGCGTTCCCTTAAATATGTCGGTTTATGGCTCTCTGAACTCAGGTTTTGCCTGCACAAGAGCACAATCAAGGAAAAAGGAGCAGCGACAGACAGACAGAGGTGAGAGCTTGCTCTATACCCTCAGCTTCCCTCAACTACTGTGGTGTTTAGATTTGAGTTTTTATTAAAACATTGAATTATTGTTGACATCAAGACCTTCAATATATTCCAAATGCTAGGATTACTGTCACAAAGTGTGAGTTGATGGTTTAATTTACTTCAAAGATCAACATTGTTTATTTCAATGCTTCAATTAACAGAGACTCATTGTAACATTACTGAACTAAATTGTAGTACCCCATGAAGATCTTGATACATTTAGCAAACAAATCCATTTGGGCACACCTGAATTGTGTTTTTATCTTATCAGATAGGTTTGTATGATTCATTCTACCTGGTGTGAATTCTGCCGAGGCGCACACTTGCAAAATGTATTTAATCGTACACATAGATACTACATTGCTAAGGTTGTCTGAAAACTATATCTACACCATGTAGGTAGGGCGTAGTTGTTGGATTTGGATGTAACTGTTTATTATGAGCACTGTAGAATAATTAGAAGGGTATGCATTGTGTTGTAAGTAAATTGGCTGTGTTCATTACTGCTGCTACTGAAGGAATTAAAAGATGTGTGGGATTTGACACTGAAGATATTAAATACTGGTGTTTGAAAAAGGTTGGATTCCACTGAGTTCTGCTGATTGGTTAGATGAAAGGCTCTATTTTACCCAGTTGTTACGATATGCTGTTACATAAAGTTTTGCAAGAAGATGAGACCAATTGAAGTTATCATTCAGAACCAGGATTTATTCCGTATTCATGAGAGACTTTATACTCCACCTAAAGACATTCTCAGGCAGAGTAATTGACACTTTACAGACTTTCTTGTTGTATGAGTGTTTAAACACAAGTCTAAATTTTCTGAGTTTGTGCTGGTGGAGAGGGACCACACCCACCTTCAGCTCAAACTGGAAAATGTTCAAATGCATGCTCGTGGCAGGTCGATGTACTTTGCTGGCACAAACTCAGAAAATTTACCCCTTCGTGCTCTATAGGGCATAACCTTAAAACTAGAGCTAGGCCATTTAGGAGTGAAATCAGGAAGCACTTTCGCAGTAGTGAAAATCTGGAATTTGTTCCCTCAAAAGGCTGTGGATGCTGGGTCAATGAAAATTTTCAAGACTGAGATCAATAGATTTTTTGTTTGAAGGGTATCAAGGGATATGGATCAATGGTGGGTAAATGGAGTTGAGGTACAAGTCAATGATCTAATTGAATGACAGAACAGGCTTGAGGGGCTGAATGGCCTACTCCTGTTCCTATGTTCCACTCCTAGTATTTGTCAATTTTTTGTTTTTCATATTACTATTTCATTGTAAAGAAAGATCTTTGTTGCTTTAGTTTATAAATCGCTAGTCTGCCTGCATTGTTAGCTGATTCAAAGAGAGTTTGTTACCGTGCAGAACTACATTAACTTCAGTAAGCAGATTAGTGCAAGTGGTGCAATTGTTAATCACCCAGATGTGCATTTCTCTGAAAAGAGAACATGGAAAAGGTCCAGCTTTCAGATTGGAATAGGCAAGGTCTGCTTTTGGCAACTGGTGTCGAACCATTGAGAGAGAAGATGGTTACAAAAAAACAAAAATCGTAACCGTTACATTTAACAAACATACACTTCACTAACGTACAGCAAACGTTCTACTTACGGGTAAACCTATACAACTCAGCACATTAGTACATTAAATTAGAGTACTTGGGATTCAGTCAATGGCATCCTTATTCTTTCGTTTTGAGGTAGATTTTATTTATTTAGTTTTTTTAAGTATTTCCTTCCTCTTTTTCCAAGTCCTCATCCGTGCAATGCTCCACACTCCCATTATTTCCATCCTCTCCAAGCTCTACTGGGCCTCTGTGCCCTGGTGTGATAATTCCAAAATTCTCATCCATGTTTTCAGACCTCTCTATGTACTTGCCCTACCCTACCTTAGCGGTCTCCTACTGCCATACACCCCTCCACGTACCTTCCGATTTTCTAACATCAGCCGTATCTTTTCACGCTCCCTATGTTGCACTCGTGATGTTTGTTCATTCAACCACTATGCTCCTGCCCTCTGGAACTCTGTACCCAGTTCCCTCCACCTTCCCACCTCCCTCTCTGCTTTTAAAACCCTCTTTTTCAACTATGCCTTTGGTTCCCCATCCTAAGCTGCTCATTTTCTTTCCTTTTCTTCATGCTTGGTGTCCACCATATCTTTGGCTCCCGATCCAGGAATGCCTGGATTTTAAAATTGTCATCCTTGTTTTCAAATCCCTCCATGGCCTCGCCCCTTCCTATCTCTGTAACTTCCTCCAGCCCTACAGTCGTCTGAGATCTCTGCGCTCCTCCAATTCTTGCCTCTGGCACATCCCCGATTTTAATCGCTCCACCATGGCAACTGTGTATTCAGCTGCCTAGGCCCTAAGCTCTGGAATTCCCTCCCTAAACCTCTCTGCTTCTCTACCTCTCTCTCCTCCTTCATGACGCTCCTTAAAACCTACATCTTTGACCAAGCTTTTGGTCGCCCATCCTAATATCTCCTTATGTGGTTCAGTGTCAGACTTTGTTTGATAACGCTCCCGTGAAGGGCCTTGAGACATTTTACTATGTTAAAGGCGCTATATAAATGCAAGTTGCTGTTGTTGTTATTGTAAAGAACTCTGAAATGTCGTCTTGTACAGGAGTTTTTCTTAGGTCTCCATGCACCATGCACAATCTCTGCCAGAAGCTTGATGACTTGCTGTCCAGCTTTTGCCAATGCGACTCTGAAGCTGAATACTAAAAGGTGCACAAGAGGAGCACAGAGTGATTACTTCTAGTTTTCCCTCCATTCATATGAGGAAGTGGCAAGTCTGTGCTCAGCGCCTAACCATAATGAGAAAGATGAGAAGTGTAACCCATCACTCAAACCGTGGCACAGGGCATTGTGCCTTCAATATGTTCCCAACATACATCACTTTTACATTTTCAACAATACTAGTAGATCTCCTATTGCAATGCTCGTGGTGGGTCTGAGGTTCCGCTGTTTTATAACGCTAGGGGAGGGGCATAACATTTAGGCTACTGACTTACAGTAACTGGCCTGTCTTTTGAAAAATTGACTCATAAATGAGGAAAGACACTCTGGGATAGACTTTCATCTTCACTGCCTGGGCAGTATTTTGAGACGCGGATCATCTGCCAATTGTATAACCCGCCTAATTCCCATTATATTGATAACAATGGAATAAAGGTTGTCTGAATTCTACAATGGGTGGGTGATCTACTCTACCAGAATACCACCCAGGCAGTGAAGATGAAAATGTATTCCTATATATCTCTCTCTCTCAACTTAATGTGCTTTGAGGTTTTTAGAGCATTAAATAAGATCTACAACAGGTGTGTAATCAGTAAAAAGAGTCCGTTATCTCTCTTTCTCAGACAGCCTCTCTTTTTTGAAAAAAAGCACTCAATATAAACTTTACCTGAATGAAGCTTTTGAAATTTGTCCTCTAGCTCTTCAAATAATATTGAAAGAACAGCTGATCAGAAATTGCCAGAAACTAATGGAAAATATTCCAGCAGTTTAGTTGACTAATCGGTACTGATGTACTCTGAGAAATTGGTTACATTGTGCAGTCTACACATGTGCAATCAGCTAACAGAGTCACAGCATGGGCAAGAACATAAAGTCTAAGTCCAAGCTTTTGGGAAAGGTTGAGGCCTTCAAGGAAAGACTTTAATAAAGGAATTAAAAGACAAAAAAGTCAATTAAATAAATAAATGTAATCATGTTATTGTGAACTAGGTATTTTTTTAAAAATTGTTTAAAAACTTATCTTGGACATTAGAAATTTCAATTTCTGTGAGGATAATAAAGGCAGATGAAATTTTTTTAGAAAGCATTTTGAATGAATTGTGAGGAAAAGATAATATAGCACAGCTCATGGCCAGAGCCTGGAATTACACCAACAGGAACCAGTTAACATGGGAAATTTATACATCGGAATTTATAATGCAAAAAGATGACACAAAGGTGTGACTAAAGAAGTGACAACAGGAAATACACACGATGTAAGATTTTTAACATAGATAATATTAACTGTCCTATTTCTAATGTTCTGTTAGCTTGGCTCAGGAGGCCAGGGGCTAAAATGTCACATCAGTGCATAATCTAGATTGACATTTTGGTGCAGTACTGAGGTAGCCAGATGAACTGTCCTTTGGAAGAGACGTTAAACTGAGGCTCTGCCTGTCTCTTAAGGTGGATATTAAAACAGTAATGGGAAAATAGTAGGATTCTGGAAGAATGAGATCAAATGGGCTGAAGGGCTTTCTTCAACCAAACCTTGTGGCATTAGCATTTACCTTGCATGTGTTCAGGAGCTAAGAGGGTACATGTTATTTCACAATGAGATAAACGTGGGAAGCTAGGTGGAAGAGTGGTATAATGGATAAGAAATTATATAACACCTATTGAAATGATATATATATATAGTAGCAGAAAATGTGATAGCAACGATAACGGCAGCAAAGTAATAATTAGTAACTGTCATTGATTTCCAGCTCAAGATGAATAGATTGACGGGGAACTGTTTAGTGAAGTGAGAGAGGCTGCATGTAATCTTAATGTAATAATAATCATGGGTCTGTTTCAATATTTCAAAGGCAAAATGAACAGACAGGAATAACCAAAAGAGAAGGGTGAAAATACAAGCTATTTCATTGAGGTCAAAATGACTTCTCAGCTCAAAATGTGAACCAAAGCACGAGGAGAGATGCTAAATTAATTTTGGTGTTTATCAGTTCACTCAATTAATTAGTAACCTGGAAGTAATGAAAAACATGGGTATTAGTGATCACTGTGTAATTGTTTATAGTACTCTGCATAATAGTGAAGGGTAAAATCACAAATAACCATAGAGTGAACTTTGGAGATGAGAAGTGCTCCAGCAAGGATGAATTAATTAGGTAATAAAACAACAGGGTTGATTTTCTTGACTCCCCTCTGCCCCGGCAGCATAGTCAAGGGGTGCTGTGCCTGGCAAAGTTCAGTTTTTGTTCTGGGCCATAAAATAGCTAAGCCTCGCACCAGAAAGCAGGGCAGTAAACTGGAGTGCAGCTGGCTGCTGGTCAGAGCCTTCTGGTTGCTGTTGGAGAGGAAGACTTCAATGTCTGAAGATCCATTGGGAAGTTTTAAACATTTTTAAACTTACCTTTAGGGTGCTCTCTGGACTGCCACCAGTTATGAGGTGGAATCCCATCGCAAGCCCACTGCCAGTTTCTTAAAGCATCCCTGTATCTGGCTCCCCCTGGCCCACACTAACAGGGAATGCCTCCTCATACCTCATTTGCATCGGCACGTTGGGCGTGCACTTTTTGCAGGTGTAGACCTGGTTCTGCCCCCTCTGGAAATCTCGGAGCAATGTAAAGGCGGCAGAGATTTGTTGGAACAGATATCCACCCTCCTTTTCCTGACATTTGAATCTGGGAAATGAATATTCCCCGGGGGTAAAGTACAGAAAAATCAGCTCCACAGAATTTTCTTTAAAGATTACTTTAAGGAGCTTAGAAGTATATCCTTTCAAGAAAAAGAAGAATTAAAGTAAGACCCAGACCCCAGTGGCTGGATAAGGAATTGAAAAATGACTTAAATGCCCAGAGAATTTTTTTTAAAAACTGAAACAAATAGAAGTGAGGACTGTGAATCACACAATTGAGGATACAAGAATGAGCATTTGACCAGGTATGGTAATAGGGCAATTTTTACTGGATTTTACACAGCAGCAGTTTGTTATATAAATGGTAAATGAAGTATGAAGACCACATTAGACCTTCAAAGGTTAAGTCGAGTAGACATTTTTTGGAGGATTAAGAAATGATAGGTATGTTAAATTAATTCTTCACAAATGAAAACTCCAGACAATTCCCAGTCCCAATCATTTTAGTTCAGGAATTTATGGCATATGGAAAGGTCAGTAAAGCATGTGTTATGAAGAAACTCAAAGAATGACCAGATGGGACACACCATAAAATTCTAATGAAAATGAAAGAGGAAATAGATGGGACTGTATTAAGATTTATAGGAGTTCCATAAATATAGGAGCTGTACTCGAGGGTTTAAGGGAAACAATTGCTATTCCAATATTCAGTAAAGGGTGTGTGACAGGAACCAAGAAACCATAATTAATAATGGAGAAAATACATAAAAGTATTTTACAGCTTGCACTGCTGTGAAAATAGAACCCTTTAATGCAGTGTTAACAGTAGCATTGAAATGTGCAAAGTGAGAATCAAAGGGTTAAATTTCTGCAGCTAATGATCCCTGCAGTTACATTAAGTGGATATCCATGATAACCTGTCACTGCCCCTTATCTCTGCTTCATGTTTTTAAAGGATGCCACAAGTTTAACAAGAATAATGTTAACTCTTAATATTCAAAATGAAAAACTTCATTATCAGCTAATTTAAAATATAAGTAAATTTTACTGATAAATGAAATTGAACATTTTGAATAACATGGAAAAATCCATGATTTTGCATGAATTAATACTAATCAGTAGAATTTTCTTTCTGCTTAGTATACAATTTAAACTCCTAATACAAGATCAGCTTTAAGATTTATATTGCAATCTTAAGATACTCTGTCTAAAAGCAAGACATTTGAGTAGAAATTTCCCTTTAAGATCAATGCTTTGCTTTGCTCCAATTCTTGAGATGCTTTCTCCTTAAAGTGAAGCGTGCTGAGCTGTAATGTTAACAACAGGAAGGTGGTGCCTGATTGTATTTCCTTTGTGATGCAGCACTGGTGCCTGTGGAAGATAAAAAGAGAAGCATTAACAAATGTTGTCTTCTGACCCCTCCACCACCCCCGATGTTTCCACCACCCATCTTCGGGGAAAGCAAAAGTCTTGTGAGTATCACCAAGTTCCTTAGTGCCATACCCAATCTGCTATCATTGTTACTTACTGCATGTTGGATGACTGCCCCCAGCTGCACTGATCTCTTCAGTTTCTGATTTTTTTAAGCTTTGAAATGTCCATGTGTTCTGTCAAAATAACAGCTGCAGAAATGACCTGTGACAGATTTCAATGACTAATATTAAAAAATAGACAACTTCCGAAAAAATAAAATTGCTGCAGTTGGTTGTTAAACTCCTGTTTGTTTTGAACATTCAGGACAAATTCCAGTGATCCCTCCATGTGCCTTTCCTTGCAGCTGTTCAGCTGATTTCAATTGTTTTAATGTCTTACATGTATATATACAATGCATACTATGTAGCTTATATATAAAATGATGAACTCATGATTTAATGATATTAATGAACTGAACGGATGTGGATCCTGATGAGCAATATAGGCTGGGAAGGTCCCAGGTTTTCTCTGTGCTTTGTGCTGAATTAGCTGATCTCAGCCAGCAGCAGCAGATTGTCTACACTCCTGGAGGGGAAAAAAATCAGCTGGGATTCTTACTCCTGGTCTCCTGGTCCAAATTGAGTGACCTCTGCTGGAAAGTAAATGTGTCTGTTTGGGGGGGGAGGGGGAAAAAGGGAATGACAGGGTTAGACGGAGCTGTGATGCCGCTGTAATCAAATAGCCTCCAAACAGCTACAGTCTGGTTAAGCATAAAGAAAAGCCACACAGGAAAAATACCAGGGGGCTGCTGGTGCCTATTAAACCATACCTCAACAAGAGTCAGCACCTTCAGGAGAGAAGCAAATAAAATCGGAAGGAAAACAAGGCATGTGTACATCAGGGTTTTTACCTTGTCAGCAATTGTTTTAACACCTCGTGCCAAGTTACATCCTTATCTGATAAAACCTCATTCGTGGTACAGTCACTCTGTTGTTTATTGCTGTCTAGGGAAATATATGGAATCAAGGACTTGTTCATTTCATATTAGCAAATTGCATTTTAGGTGTTCTAACTGGCTGAGCAGAAGGGAGTAATCCCCAGCGTCACATTCTAAGAACAATATTTCAATTTGAACCAATCCATCTACTAACTGCTATTGAGGCTTTGTTGAGACATAGTACTTGAACTGACTGAAGGTTTCCTCATGTCACCTCTGGCTCTTTTGCTGATCACCTTAAATCTGTGTTCTCTGGTTACTGACCCTTCTGCCACTGGAAACAGTTTCTCCTTATTTACTCTATCAAAAACATTCATGATTTTGAACACCTCTATCAAATCTCCTGTTAATCTTCTCTGCTCTAAGGAGAACAATCCCAGCTTCTCCAGTATCTCCACATAACTGAAGCCCCTCATCCCTGGTACCATTCTAGTTAATCTCCTCTGCAGCCTCTCTAAGGCCTTCACATCCTTCCTAGTGTGGTGCTCGGAATTGAACACAATGGGCTCGAATTTAGCAGGCCTGCGGGTTCCCAGCGGGTGGTCCTCCGGGAGCGTCGAAAACGCGAACGGCGAAATTAGTGGGTTGCCCACGCGATCGTAGCAGGCAACCCACTAATAGGAATCAATTACCTGCTCCTCCGGGGTCCACGGCGCTGGCCTGCGCGTCGGTCGGGCTGCGCATGCGCAGTACGATCTGTCAGCTGGAGGACACAGATCTTCCCCCCGGCGGGCGGGAGGAAGCGGCCTGCCTCTGCCACCAGGAAGGCCTGGCTCGAGGTGGCAGAGGGGGTCACCTGCGCCACCAACATATCGCCCACCTGCATACAGTGCAGGAGGCGCTGCAATGACCTCAGTAGGTCAGCCACAGTGAGAACACGAAGTCTTTCCCCTACACTCCGTCTGCCACAACACTGCCCCCACCCCAAATCTCCTTCGGCACCGCCAACACTATTCTGTCACATCACCCTTCATACCCACTCACACCCCATCCTCATCTTACCTCCACCTACTCACCTCGCCAGTACTCATCCTGCCACTAACACGCGACCCAATCCTCATACAATCTCATGGCTCCATCCCATACTCACCCTCTCGTGCATCTCCCTCACGGCCAGCCTCACTCAACCTGCCACCACCTGTGCTGCAGCCACAGGGCATGCATCACATATGTGCAGTAGGCAGCGTAAGGCAAACGTCTCGTCAGCATGAAGGGGGTGCACAAGGGTGTCTGAGGGTTTGTCATGGGTGTTACCCATATTGAATTTCAGAGCAACAAACAGCACACATTATATTGGCACCACCACTGCCATGTCTCCGCGAATCCTGTCCGTTGTGTCCAATAATGCCCGCTCCTGGGTATCACTATGAGGACCCACCACTGATGCCACCCATCGTGTTACTGCAGAGTAGGTGCAGGTGTATTTGCAGGGCTCGTCCGCGCAGACGACTGAGAGACATCGGCGGTGTAGCCGGCTGCACCCTGGAAGGATGCGGAGGAGAAGGTGTGGAGGGCAGTGGTGACTTTGCCAGCGACAGGTAAGCAGTTGGTGCTGGGGCCAGCCAGGAGCAGCTCGGCATGAAAGAGGCTGCAGATCTCCACGACTACATGTCGAGCGAATCTGCGCCTCCCTGTGCACTGCTGCTCGGAGAGGTCCGGGGAGCTGCGCCTCGGTCTGTGGACCCTGTGGCGAGGGTAGTGCCCTCTGCGACGCGTCTCTCTCTGCGGTAGCCCTCCCTCCTGCTGTGCAGGTGGGCGTGCAACAACACCGTGTTGGGGGGATCCACGTCTCTGCGGCGGACGGCGTGGACTGCGAGGCTGCTGGTGCTGGTCATGCTCTTCGTCCTCCGAGGGTGTCCACACACCACCCAACTGGCAGGTGTTGGTCTGAGGGGTTGTGTAGGGTAGGTGTGTGGGTCCTCGGACTGGGGCTGCGGTTTCGTGTCGGTCTGTCCTCTGGCTTGGCGGGGGGTGGTGGGGGGCAGGGGTTGCCCTATGTGACGCGGTGGCCTCCTGCGTGGGTGAGGGCTCTCCCCCGTGGAGCGCACCTTGGCACCTGCCACAGGCTGCTGGCTGCAACACGCCTGGTTTAAATGGTACTGTTTCCCCCACACTTCCTCTTTTGACAGCTGCTTCAGCTCATTAACTGATCACAACGAGCAAGTTAAGTACACTCAAGTGGAACCCCGCTGGCTTTAATTGCCTGCAGGATTCCAACCAGCACGTCAGCGCGGTACCCGGAAGTGGCCGGGATTTCGTCGCGATCCGGTCACGTGACCGGAGATCGGGATTTTCGGGGCCACCCCGCTGGTAACCCGCCGGAAACCCGACCCTAAAATCGAGCCCAATACTCCAGCTGAGGCCTAACTCGTGTTTTATAACTTCCTTGCTTTTGTATTTTATGCCTCTATTAAAAAAGCATATGGGATCCTGGGCTTTATTAACAGCCTTCTCAACTTGTCCTGCCGCCTTCAAAGATTTGTGTATGTGCACCGCCAGGTCTCTCTTTAAAATTGTACCATTTAATTTATATTGCCTCTCCTCATTCTTCCTACTAAAATGCATTACTTCACACTTCTCTGTGTTAAATTTCATCTGCCATGTATCTGCCCATTTCACCAGTCTGTCTATGTCCTCCTGAAGTCTATTGCTATCCTCCACATTGTTTCCTACATTTCCGAGTTTCATTTCATCTGCAAACTTTGAAATTATACCCTCTATACCTAAGTCCGGGTCATTAATTTATATCAAAAAGAGCAGTGGTCCTAATACTGACCCCTGAGGAACACCACAGTATACTTCCCTCCCATCAGACTTTCCTCCAGTCTGAAAAACAACCGTTCACCAGTACTCTCTACTTTCTGTCCCCTAGCCAATTTTGTATTCACTCTGCCACTGTCCCTTTAATCCCATGGATTTTAATTTTGCTAACAAGTCTATTATGTGGTACTTTATCAAATACCTTTTGAAAGTCTATATACACAACATCAACCGCACTACCCTCATCAACCCTCTCCTTACTTCATCAAAGAGCTCAATCAAGTTTGTCAAACACAATTTTAATCTCTATATCTTTAAATACAGTACCTTTGGCTCCTTATTGCTATTCAATGTTTGTATTATATTAATATTAATGATTGTGCCCAGTTTTTGAAATAGTTTCTGTAGTTTGGAGATGTTCCCTAATCTCTGCTTATAGTGCAAAGGGTTTAATTGGACTCCTTTAAGTTTTTCTTATCCATTTTTATGGGGTAGGAAACAATGGGTACTTGTTAGAGGAGTTATGTCAGAGCAGGGGTAAAGTACTGAGTGTGGTACTTCAGGGCTTGGTGCTGGGAACATTAATGTTTCTAATTTATATCAATGACCTGGATTCAGAAACTTAATACAAGCGACGGGAGACTTGAGGTAGCTCAGTGATGTTGAACAGTGGCTATTGCTCAATACCACGAAGATGGAGTGGACACAATTTGAGTGCTAGCTTACTTAGGGAGCTTGATATTTACACAACTGTAGCATTTTGCCTTGCACTGGCACTACAGATTGCATTGTAAATGAAGCCTAAGTCTAGAGTCTGGGCCTAATATGACATTCGAATAAGACAGCTTCACTCTATGTTGCCTTGGAGTCAGCTTGATCCTAGCTCCAGATTTATACTATACAAGTTCAGTGTCGGAGAACAACTTGGTACCAATGCTAAGCTTATAATGTAAATGCACCCCCATTTCCCGATCTGTGCCACTTTCCCAAAAGTTGGAGGGGAGTATCATATGTAGGTGATTTCTGGCAGCCAATTACAGAGAGCATTGACAGTGTCCTGGGAGTAAGCCATGCACCCTCCCCTCTTGGCTCCAAGCAACAAGCTAGTGAAATGAAAAATAGAGATGAAAACATAAGGGGAAATTTACTTGAATACCCCCACAAAAGTAAAGAAAATAAATGATGAGAGGAGTGTGTCAGGATAACCTGTAAGTGTAAATATTTAAATAGCCTGATAAAGACTGAAGTGATGGTACACAATGTAAAATACCAAAGGGTAGATTTTACAAATTTGTGCATTCGACACAAAGCTTTGTGCATATTAGTAATTTGGATATGGAGCTCAGTAGGCCCTGGAGGATTTCCCATCCATTATGCATTGGAAATCCTGTGGGGCCTGCTGATCTCTGCACCTGGATTGCCAGTACCAAATGCTGGTATTGCTCTGGGCCTGGAGTATGAATTCCTAAAATCTGCCCTCAAGTTTACACTCGAATGGAAACATTTGCCATTAGCTGCTACTAACTTACTGCTTACCGCGATAAAACTACATGGTCCTCTGTCTGGGAAAGGCTTTGTGTTGTACTGTGACTTTGATCAAAGAGGAAGAACAACTCTCTACGATGTTAGTGGCACACATTAGGCTGACTATACTTGGCTTTATATGATCTGGCGTAGACTATTGGAACTCAAGGCTATAATTAACAAGTACTGTAACTAAAATAAAGAATTATCGAGAGTGGGCAACATTCTGTTGAAGTGCCTTCAAGCACCGATTAGGGTTCCCAACCCTGCTGGAATGACCGGGAGTTTCCTGGAATGGGGGTTCCTCCCCCGAGCGCTGCCCCAGCAGTACGGGAGATCAGGGATTTAAATGTCCCGCCGCAGTCCACCACCACCTCCACCCACCTCCTCTCCCCCCCCACCCCCCGCTCCGTGACGTCACTGGCTGCTGTTGGAGAAGCCTGCGGCTTGGTGACATCATCCGTGACCACATGGAGCGCAGTCAGGAGGTGGCTAAAGAGTTGGGAATCGGATGAAAACTCGGGAATCAGGGGTGTCAGCATTTGGGGGTCTTGGCAACCGGGGAGTCTCTGCAATCGATGAGGGATCTGAAATGGGGGATCTCTGAAATAGAGGTTCCTCGGTTTCCCCTCGTTCCCCGCCCCCAGTTTCCCCGCTCACAGGTGGCCTCCTGGTTCTCGGAACTTCTCGCCACTATAGCAGCTGGCACGAAACAACGAGCAAAAATACTCAACTATCGGGGACCCAAACTTTTTAGGGTAAATGCAATACATTTATAGAAATCACGTGACCAGATGTCATGTGATCAGGCATCATGGTCAGATGTCATGTGATCTGGCATCATATGGTCAGATACCAGGTGGTCAGAATGTCACATGATCAAACCTCCAGGAATGTCTTCAACCAGAGTTGGCAACCCTAAGCATCAATATAAAATACCATGGAATAGGTTTGATTTCTCATCTTAAACCCCACACTCACTGCACCAACTGAGCTAAATATCTCAATGGTGCCACTGTGGGAAGATGGTAATCAGAGATCAGCTTGGAAAATTCTAGGCAAGAGTCATCTGTAGGCTTCAGAGCAGGCCTTGGCCAAGAAATGGGAGAAAGTTGTCCTTTCCTTCACAGGAGGCACATGCCTCTGGAGACTAGAAAAGGATAAAAGGTGGGGTGATGTAATTAAAGGATTACATAACCTCAAAATATATGAATAACCAGGTAGACTTTATCAAGGCAGCTATTACCTGTATTGCTTTCCTCAGGTGAAGTATATAAACGCTTCATAAAACACAGTTTCTGACAGTATATTGAAGTATTTGCAGACTATAAAACAGATCAGTAAGTCAACAAATTATCCACCCTTACCCAGAATTATTCTGCTTTGATTTTCTTTAACATACTTTGTTGGTACCTATACTACAATATCTACTTTGACAGAGGAAACATCAGTATACTTAATAATAATATACTGTAATGTTATATAAACCACCTGTATGAACCCCTTTAACACAACAGTAACCATTATTTTGCAAGAGATTGCAATGCTTCCTGAGACAGACTGAGAAATATTTCATACAAGTCAAGTTTAGCACAATTATTATGTTAAGTAGTGTATTATAGGGATTTAAAATATTTGCAGAATGTCTATAAACTCCAAAAAAAGCTGCCTCACTTAAAACATGTTTCTTAAATGTTTTATTATTGGAGGCTGTTGCCACAGAGGAAAAACTGAAGCCTGTACTGGCCATTGAGATCTGTATTTTATCTTGCCAGAAATACTGCTATGATCATCTTTCTCCCGTTCCCCCCCATTTCCAATTTCTTGCCCTTCTTTCCTGGGATATGGTTCAATGGGCATATCATGTAAATAGTTTGTTTTCATGTATGTGCCTAGATATTGCTGTTAGAAGGACATTTGACCCAGGAGAGAGATAACTCAGCACAGATTAGCATTTGACCTTCCAGACCTGTATGACTCACTTCCAAGGTGGACAGTGTATTTACCAATTGAATTATCTGCAAAGTGTGGACTGTTTTTTGATTTCTCCATTTTGTTATATTTGGACTTCCTATTTAGGATTCCGTTATATTTGTTACCCAGGAAGGGATTGCTTTGGAACAAGTCTGTACACTCAGAAAGGTAGCCCGTGTCAGACAGAGTTTATCTTAGCCATTCTCTTTTTGATAGTTACGATTGAACAGGGATGTCTGAACTTTTTGTTTCTGTGGACAATTTAGTCACGCACCATTCAGCCCCATGGGCCACAAATCAATGACTGACCATCTAACCATTCTCCTACTCTTTTCAACCACGGTGATGTCCAGTACCACAGACTTTAACCCTTTACCTTGGGTTCTCAATTTAAAAAACAGTGAGTCAGGTTTTCCAGTTATTGTGCTTGGGCATTTTGACTTGCTTGGGTGAAGCACAGGAAGAATCGTCCGCTCATGGACCCCACCCAAATTTCTGTCCATTAATTCAAATTGGATGGGTGCTTCTTCTGAGCCTCACTCTTCCCATTTGATTTTACTCTGTGCACTTTGCCCAGGCGATCCAATATACTCTGGTACAATAACAGCAAAATCTCAGCAAGGGTCTTTTTTGAGAGTCTGCCATGGTGTTTATAAGCAATTATTTTAATGCATGGCACCAGATTGATCAATGGACTGGTTGCAACTGAGAAGCATGAATCCTTTTTACAGCCGGAACATCTTTTGAATGAGCTCATTTATTAGGAATGGCAATCATTTATGCATGACATTTTTTCTGTAATATTTTTGTTTCTTAGCAAGAAGAAGTAGATTTGAAGAATTTACCTTTGGAAATAAAGACTACTGAATCTTCATGTAAAGTATCATGTACAATTGGTCCTCCTGGGCCTCCAGGCCCCCAGGTAAGATTAGTAGACAGTTTGAGATGAGCAAAATGATCTGAATCTTCACTCTCTTTTAACCTAGAATTTGCTATTTAAAAGTAATGCAGATTCCAGATGTTCAGTTTAAGCCTCTCTCAGCCATCTCCCATTCTTTTCCCCGGTCCCAGCCACTCTCCTTTAAAGGGAGTGAAGACTCTAATCTTTTTGTCTGTCTCGGATTGATATTATTGAATAAACTACACATTGTCAGACAACTGTAATAGGTGCACATGCATTTGTGCAATGGAGAGGTCAGTTATATTTGGGGTTGTTGCTTAAAAAGGAGGAAGGTTTAATTCATATTTTTGGATACAATACTAAAGTGGGCTATCCAAGAATAGTGTTAGGTGTTTGAGTTTTTTGGTTTTGGAATTTGTAAGCTGATCGGAGGTCGGTGAGTGAACTTCCCTACACTGCCCCACATCATGGACGTATCACTAGGAACTGGTACCCTTTGACGTATGCAACATGGTTTTAAAATTATTTTTACTTTGCCTTTAGAGTTACCCAAGTGTCAAAGCCAGTAAATTTGAGTTGAGCTCAAAACTAACTTAACATGGTTTCTAATCACAAGTAAATGATTGTCATGCCAACATTATACAGTTCTCCTCAAGGAAACACTTAAGATGAACCATTTTACAATAACACATGACGACGACATAGAAACATAGAAAATAGGAGCAAGAGTAGGCCATTCGGCCCTTTGGGCCTGCTCCGCCATTCAAAATGATCATGGCTGATCGTCTAACTCAATACCCTGTTCTCGCTTTTTCCCCATATCCCTTTAGCATTAAGAAATATATCTATCTCCTTGAATACATCTAATGACTTGGCCTCCACTGCCTTCTGCGGTAGAGAATTCCACAGGTTCAGCACCCTCTGAGTGAAGAAATTTCTCCTCATCTTGGTTCTAAATGGCATACCCCTTATCCTGAGACTGTGACCCCTGGTTCTGGACTCCCCAGCCATCGGGAACATCCTCCCTGCATCTAGTCTGTCTAGTCCTGTTAGAATTTTATATGTTTCGATGAGATCACCTCTCATTCTTCTAAACTGTAGTGAATATAGGCCTAGTCGACCCAATCTCTCCTCATGCGTCAGTCCTGCCAAACCAGGAATCAGTCTGGTAAACCTTCGTTGCACTCCCTCCATGGCAAGGACATCCTTCCTCAGATAAGGAGACCAAAACTGCACACAATACTCCAGGTCTCACCAAGGCCCTGTATAACTGCAGTAAGACATCCCTGCTCCTGTACTCAAATCCTCTTGCAATGAAGGTCAACATACCATTCGCCTTCCTAACTGCTTGCTGCACCTGAATGTTCGCTTTCAGCGACTGGTGTACAAGGACACCCAGGTCTTGTTGCACATCTCCTTTTCCCAATCTATCACCATTCAGATAATAATCTGCCTTTCTGTTTTTACAACCAAAGTGCATAACCTCACATTTATCCACGTTATACTGCATCTGCCATGTTCTTGCCCACTCACTCAACTTGTCTAAATCACATTGGAGCCTCTTTGCATCCTCCTCACAGCTCACATTCCACCCCAGCTTTGTGTTGTCTGCAAATTTGGAAATGTTACATTTAGTTGCCTCATCCAAATCATTGATATATATTGTGAATAGCTGGGGCCCAAGCACTGATCCCTGTGGTACCCCACTAGTCACTGCCTGCCACCCGGAAAAAGACCCGTTTATTCCTACTCTCTGTTTCCTGTCTGTCAACCAATTCTCAATCCACGCCAGTACATTCCCCCCCAACCTCATGTGCTTTAATTTTGCACACTAACCTCTTGTGTGGGACCTTATCAAAAGCCTTCTGAAAATCCAAATACACCACATCCGCTGGTTCTCCCCTATCCTACTAGTTACATCCTCAAAAAACTCCAGTAGATTTGTTAAGCATGATTTCCCTTTCATAAACCTATGCTGACTTTGTCCAATCCCGTTAATGCCCTCCAAGTGTTCTGTTATCACATCTTTTATAATGGACTCTAGCATTTTCCCCACTACTGATGTTAGGCTAACTGGTCTATAATTCCCTGTTTTTTCTCTCCCTCCTTTTTTAAATAGTGGGGTTACATTTGCCACCCTCCAATCTGTAGGAACAGTTCCAGAGTCAATAGAATTTTGGAAGATGATGACCACCAATGCATCCACTATTTCCAGGGCCACTTCCTTTAGTACTCTGGGATGTAGATTATCAGGCCCTGGGGATTTGTCAGCCTTTAGCCCCATTAATTTCCCAAGCACTATTATTTTACTAATACTGGCTTCCTTCAGTTCCTCCCTCTCATTAGACTCTTGGTTCCCTAACATTTCTGGCAGGTTATTTGTGTCCTCCTTTGTAAAGACAAACCAAAGTATGTGTTTAATTGTTCTGCCATTTCTTTGTTCCCCATTATAATTTCCTCCATTTCTGACTGTAAGGGACCTACATTTGTCTTCACTAATCTTTTTCTCTTGACATATTTATAGAAGCTTTTACAGTCAGTTTTTATGTTCCCTGCTAGTTTACTCTCATACTCTATTTTTCCCCTCTTAATCAATCTCTATGTCCTCCTTTGTTGAATTCTGAACTGCTCACAATCTTCAGGCTTGTCACTTTTTCTGGCAATTTTATATGTCTCTTCTTTGGATCTAATACTATCCCTAACTTCTTTTGTAAGCCACGGTTAAGCCACCTTTCCTGTTTTATTTTTGCGCCAGACAGGAATGAATAATTGTTGTAATTCCTGCACACGTTCTTTAAATATTTGTCATTGCCTATCCACCGTCATCCCTTTTAGTAAAGTTCCCCAATCTATCATAGCCAACTCGCACCTCATACTTTCGCAATTTCCTTTATTTAGATTCAGGACCCTAGTTTCAGATTCAACTACTTCACTCTCCATCTTAATGAGGAATTCTATCATGTTATGGTCGCTCTTCCCTAAGGGACCCCGTACAACAAGATTGTTAATTAATCCTTTCTCATTGCACAATAAACAATCTAGGATTGCCTGTTCTCTCGTTAGTTCCTCAATGTATTGGTCTAGAAAACCATCATGTACACACTCCAGGAATTCCTCCCCCACAGTATTATTGGTAATTTGGTTTGACCAATCTATATGTAGATTAAAGTCACCCATGATTATAGTTGTACCATTCTTGCAGACTGCTCTAATTTCCTGTTTAATGCCCTCCCTCACATCTCCACTACTGTTTGGGGGCCTCTGGACAACCTCCACCAACGTTTTCTGCCCCTTGGTGTTTCTTAGCTTCACCCATACAGATTCCACATCGTGATTTTCCGAGCCATTATTCTTCCTCACGATTGCATTGATTTCCTCCTTTACTAACAATGCTTTTCCTTTTTGCCTGTCCTTCCTAAATATTGAATACTCCTGGATGTTCAGTTCCCATCCTTGGTCACCCTGCAGCCATGTCTCCGTAATCGCAACTATATCATGACCGTTAATATCTATCTGCGCTGTTAATTCATCTACCTTATTGCGAATGCTCCGCGCATTAAGACACAATTCCTTTAGACTTGTCTTTTTAAGATTGCTAGTCACCTTAGTTTTATTTTGCACTATGGCCCTATTTGTTTTTCACCCTTGTTTTCTCTGCCTTCCACTATTGCTTCTTCCCTTTCTGTCTTTTGTTTCTATCCTTGTTTCCCCCTCCTCTGTCTTCCTGCTCAGGTTCCCACCCCCCTGCCATTCGTGTTTAAACCTTCCCCAACAGCACAAGCAGACACCCCCGCGAGGACATCGGTCCCAGTCCTGCTCGGGTGTAACCCGTCCCACTTGTACAGGTCCCACCTTCCCCAGAACCGGTCCCAATGTCCCAGGAATCTAAATCCCTCCTTCCTACACCATCCCTGCAGCCACGCATTCATCTGGTCTATTCTCCTGTTCCTATACTCACTAGCACGTGACACTGGTAGTAATCCTGAGATCACTTCCTTTGAGGTCCTGCTTTTTAATTTATCTCCTTACTCCTTAAATTCACCTTGTAGGACCTCATCCCTTTTTTTACCTATGTCGTTGGTACCGATATGGACCACGACTACTGCCTGTTCACCCTCCCCCTCCATAATGCCATGCAGCCGCTCAGTGACATCCTTGACCCTAGCACCAGGGAGGCAGCATACCATCCTGGAGTCACGTTTACAGCTGCAGAAACGCCTATCTGTTCCCCTTACAATTGAATCCCCTATCAATATAGACCTGCCACTCTTATTCCTCCCCTCCTGTGCAGCAGAGCCACCCGTGGTGCCCCAAACTTGGCTCTTGCTGCATTCCCCTGCTAAGCCATCTCCCCCAACAGTATCCAAAGCGGTATATCTGTTTGAGAGGGAGATGGGCCCAGGGGACTCCTGCTCTACCTGCCTAGTCCTTTTACTCTGCCTGGCGGTCACCCATTTCCTTTCTGCCTGTGTAATCTTTACCTGCGGTGTGACCACCTCACTGAATGTGCTATCCACGATAATCTCAGCATTGCGGATGCTCCACAGTGAATCCACCCGCAGCTCCAGCTCCGAAATGTGGTTAGCCAGTAGCTGCAGCTGGACACACTTCCTGCACACATGATCGCCAGGGACACCTGTTGTGTCCATGACTTCCCACATAATGCAGGAGGAACATTTCACGGGTGCGAGCTCTGCTGCCATGACTTGCCTCAGATTTACACTGCGTTCACCTCTCGGACTCTCTTCCCGCTCTCGGGACTCTCCTTTTACATCACACTTACCTCTCAGACTTTCTTCCCACTCTCGGACTCTCTTCCCACTCTCGGACTCTCCTTTTACACTGCGCTCACCTCTCGGACTCTCCTCTCGCTCTCGGACTCTCCTTTCACACTGTGCTCACCTCTTGGACTCCTATAAGTCGATCACTTTTTGCAGGAGCTGCAATTACCATTTGGAAAAGACTTTGATGTCCTGTGCAAATATTTGCATCTGGCTGTTATTAACAGTAAAATAAAAATGAGATGTGCAGAAGCACTGTGAAAATATCAGCATGAACAAGAACTGACAGTAAATGGTGCATTAGGGTTAGGGTTAGGGTTATAAGCATGCATGGGGAATCCAATGAAAAGACTTTGACCTGAAGGAATAAAAGAACAGGGTACTAATAGTATTTCTGCGGTGAGTAAGGTCATATGCAAGAAATGCATGAAGTATTTCCCAGAGCAGAGTTCCTAATATGGTAATTTCTCCATACACTATAGCTATGTTAAAAGACATTGACCCAGAATTTAATGAAAAAATAATGGCATCTGAACAACGCACGCCGTTATTGACATGCAAATCAGCCAGCAGATTGTGGCGAGGAAGAGATACCCCGTGAATTGTGAATCGCCACAAGTTGTTGGACGATTTGCGCTGTTCCGCCGTTAGCTTCGCGAAAACAGCATCTCGCCCTCAAACCCCTCCCCCACAATGAGTTTCATCAAGTTGCTGCATTTGAACATTAATTGCCCATTAAACTCACTACAGAAAGTTAAGTTTAGTAATTAATAGCGTAAGTACCCTTTTAACAATGTGATAATTGTTAATGACTGCCAATCAATCTCTTTGGCCCAGAAAGTGAACAGTTATAATTGTGGCGTCTCATTCCTTCAGGTAGTGAATTGTCGTTGGAGATTTTACAAAAAGCCACATTTTAAATTTTAACTTTTTTCTCACGTTTCCTTTGTCTCATTTCTTCCTCTCTCTTAATCCAATCTTTCTTTCCCTTTCTTTATTTCTCTTTTTGTACCTGATCTGACTTTGAATTCACCCACTCTAATTCACCATCCTTCTCAGTCCTTCCTCTGTTTATTTCTTAATCTTATTGGTTAAGGAGATACACTGTTTGTCCCATCATTCACCAAGGTCCCAGATATCATATTGCCACGAATTTATTAGCTCAAACATCCAACAACTTTGTCAGCAAAAAATTTGAGTTGAAGGGAGCAGGGAAAAGTCTAACTAACCGAGCATGCCATGAAATGTCCTGCTCCAGCAAATTCCGACCTTTAGTTAATTTTTCGCATGTGTGCCTGATTCATTTGTGTAAAGCAAACTAGTTTTGTGCCTCTATCTTTGGAGAACAGAGCTCCTGCTGTGTGATGGGACACACGAGAGACCTGGTTTTGTTTAGTGCTGATGTCTGTAGGGTGAGGGCCTCATTATGTAATCATGGGTTACTGAATGAAGGATGAATTACTCTGACAATAGTCCAACCTTTGTTTTGCGGTGGATTTTTATAAAAATCTGACTACAATTTCATGTAGCGTTGCTCATGGAGAGTAAAGACCATGTGAATATAAAATCACCTATAATATATTAAAAATCACATGTCTGTGCACACTTCCTATGTGAATTTATCTGCTATGTCAATATTTATAATAGAAATTACCAATGTAAACATGTCACACTGTAATTAAACTCTCCTGTCAGTAGCAGTGCTGTAGCACCGTAGTTTTATATCTCCTAGCTCCTCAGCCTTTATTGTAGAGAAACTCCTCTGCACCAACTAACTCTGCTTCTCTGCTTGTCAAATTACTGTAACTTTTACTATTTAACTACAATGAAATAAAACCTATATATATATTATATATATCTATTATATATTAAAATTGCTGAGTGGTTCAAAACATTCCATTTCAAAATGCATTGAAAACTCCTCTGTCGGGCATCCTATATGGGAAAATCCATGACAAAAATGCCCACGTGTACCTGCAGTACCAACTACACCTGTAAGTGGTTCTGCAGTAGACCATTTCTGTGTTAAATATGGCACTTGATGTTAGGTTGAAAAGCAGGGGGTGGTACTGTAATCTGGTGGTTGGGAGTCATCGTGCAGTTCCACACCTTGACCTCCAGGCGGCGTTCTCTCAAATACGAGGGCTGATTTTAACTCGGCCCACGTGGTGGTAATGGGGCAGTAGTGAAGTTAAAATAGCTGTGGTGAACTTACTGTGGTGAACGTTTCTACTCCGCTGCCATATTTACTGGGCCCTTCCATTGGATGACCCAGGTACCGCCTGAATCAGGCGGAAGCCTCATTACTGTATGTAAATTGGGGTCCTATAACGTCCACAGGACCCCGATGCAATTTCGAGGGTCAACCGGGCGGAGCATGCAACATAGTATGCTCCGCCCAGTGATACCGGGCGATGAAGAGGAAAAGGTCCCAAAAAGGTAAGTGAAAAATTATTTTTGTGAGGCCAGAAGGAGTAAGAGTGCTCCACAAGAATAATGTGGGCTGCTGCCACAATGGGCTCTCCCCTCCACAATTGCCCCTCCCCAGGTTTATCTTCTTGCCAGCTTGATCAGTCTCCGCAGAGGCCACGCAATATTGGGCCAGCCCGGTGCTGGTGTCAGCCAGCTTGCCAGCAGCACGTAATGAGTCCTGACCCTCAAAATAGACCGGGCCTCCTGCCAGCAGGAATAGGCAGCCAGCTCACGCACACCACTGGCTGACCGCCCGAGAATGAAAATCTATCCTATTGTTTCAAAGTGAAATGTTGGGATCAAGGTAATAAATGTGAGTTACGGTTTTAGCATTCCATTCATGTTCGACTAACCCAATCTCCTTATTTTCCTCCTCTAACCTTTGAAAATGGCCATTGCAGAACCTGCCTACTTTTCCAAACCAACGTCCTTTTTTAAACTCACTGTGTTAATCTTGTGGCTTAACAGTCTGCAGGTTCTCCAACCCTGGAATTAGGTAGGCCAATGCAGCATCCCAAAATCATTAATGAGACCAACCCTCTCCTCCAAGCATCGTTCTGACTGATTCTATTTCCCCTCTCCTTCAACACACCTCCTTCCTTGTCTCCCTCTTGCCCCTCCTCTTTACCCATTTTCCCATCTACCTCCCCTTGTCCCCTTTCCCATGTTGTACTTCTCTCCCCTTATGCCTCGTCTCCTCCTCCCCACTTCCCCTCTCCTCTCCCTTCCACCTCCTCTTCTCTCCTTCCCCCTGAAAGAAGTAATTAATGCCACCAGTGGCAAGAGTCTGCCAGAACAGCCAGAAATTAAGCCAGGTCTCAATACGCTGGATCCTGGCCTTGCACTCCAATTTCCAGATGCCTACCCCAAACAAGGCCATCGATGTAAGGGAAGGGAGGGTGTGAGAGTTGGGCAGGGATTCTCTACATTGGAAGTTCCTGCAACTTCGGCCCTTAAAGGGACCTATGCAGAAAGCAAACATACTAGCTGCTTCCATGGCGAATGTGGTATTCACCTAAGATCCAGGCCAGGAAATTCAGGACCCATATATTGATGTCCCACTGTTTGAATGACTATAAATACTTCACAAATACATAATCATCCACGAATACATATCCATCCCATCTACAAAATTCACAAGGCTAATGTTTTGAGATTCTGGCCTTTGGTCACTGAAATCTTCATATTCAATTGGTTCATAATTGATAATTCAGAAGGATTAGTTTCTAACTGCCTCAGACCACATGTGTGATCATTCTGCTTTGCACTGTAGCTATAGATGGATGGTACTTTACAGACAATTTGTGACAGCTGCAGCACCAAAAGGTGGAGGAGGCACTGTTAAAGGGCAGAAGAGCCCCAAGGATTTTTTTTGTTGAAGTTTGACATGAGCTAATGGGCCTTAAGAGAGGGAGAGGAGCCCACTACCCAACATTCTTCCGAGCAAGATTGCTGGCACTGCCCCACAGTACATCACCACCCATTTCCTATTCCTGGAGTCTCCTGGATTGGCTCTGGCAGTGACGGGAGGGAGGGAAATGAGATAGGTGCCCCGGATCCGTGACCTCGCTGTCATTTACATGCAGCAGGGCACTCTGGGCACAGGTGGCCTACCTACTTATGGCAGATGAGGGAGGGAAATCCAGGTCGATAGTGGTAGGGTCAGAGAAGGAAGAGTAGACCTCACTGCCTGATTTCACTGGATGCAGTGGAGGAAATTCGAGCCCAGAATGTCACTTTTAAGATCTATTTAAATCAAAGTACTTGCAGGACCAGGGAAATTGTTGGTCTACCTGGACTGACTGGTTTATATACTTCCATAACTGCGATAATGAAGTAAACACTAACATTACAGCAATATAGCTACTAAAAATCCAGTGTATCTTTATTTCCAGCATGTTAAGACACATTTTCTAGATTTATTGTATAATAAAGTTTATCTACTATTTTTATTACTATAATATTAACACTAATCTACAACATAAACCCTCAAAAATAATTTCAATTAAAAATAAAAAGTTCAAATATTAATTCTGACTGTCCTGTTCCTTTTCCTCTATTTTCTCTTTATCTCTTATTTAGCTTTAATTTTATTTTATTCTTCATAATCTCAAATCTAATCTATTTGTAACCCTTTTCTAACTTTAAAGCTTGCTTTTAAATCTTTTACTTACCACGTTTTCCCCTTTCTGGCATTCACCAACTATTTTGAAGGTGGAAGTAAGTTTCAAAACTGGGCATTCATTGGTTGTAGATTAGCTTCAAGGTCAGTTTTCTCGGCCAGTAGAAATGCCAGATGTTGAAGACAAGCATGGTGACATCATAGATACGACAAGTCTAAATGTTCACACCTTTTCAACCACAGAAGAGGCTCCGCTAACAAGAATGCAAGAATGCCCTCTCTCATCTGTACTTATTTTACATGATCTTTCCTTCTTTAAAAAAAAGCGCAAAACAAATTGTAACACAAACAGCAAAAACTAACTGGCAAACTTTTAAATGTAAAATAAGCGTAAGTAAATGTGAACAAAAATATAATAATGAAAAATTGCAAATGTTAAAACATGAGGCCAAATGAAAAAAGATGATGTAATGAAAGATTGAATAAACAGCAGCGTCATCTCATATTAAAAATCATTTTTATTTTTCTCCTTAACACCACAGGAGATTAATTAGTTTCTGTAACAATTGCCAAGTTTTGAAATTTCAAGGATATAATCAAGATCAAATTAAAAAAAAATATTTAAACCAGTAAGGCTAGAAATCACTGTTGATAATATTATTGGACGGACATGTAACATATTTGTACAGCTTTCCTCTGTCCGTTTCTTTAATGGAGACATTACAAACGGGATAACGTTAAAAAGAGGACAGAGGACGATCATTGGAAAGTATTGAGCATTAATCTGCTAATAGCGCCAATAGAGATCTCTAGGATATAATTAACATTACATGTAGATTCTGTTTGCTAGTCAGGGTGTAATTGAACTCATTCAGTTAATTGCTTTATCAGTCCAAGTCTCAAAGAGATTAAAATGGATGGAAAAAGAAGAATTTTATAGGATGGACTTGGCTCGTAAACAATAAAGTTCTGTAGAGTGTAAATTAACTGGACTGATGATAATAAGTTTCTGAGAGTGTAAATGAGTGAATATATTAGTTAGTGCCAAGTAGGAAACTTGCCCAAGAACAAACATCCAAATCTCATTCTTAAAAGCTCACGGGGACCAAGATAGTTTAAACAGTAGTTCCTACAATCAAACTTTCAGCTCCTCCACTGATTATAATGGAGCCTTAGCCAAGACAATGGTTTATTATAGTAACAGTCCACGTAACAATAGTTGCTGCATTCCAAAAGTAATTAATTGTTTTTGAAGTGCTCTGTGATGTCTTAATGCGATGTGAATAAATGCAGATATTATTATTAATAGTGCAGTGGAATCTCAATATTATGAATTCTGTAATTAAAAAGATTAATTATAAAATATCTCTTTCTTTGGTCCCAACTGAAGTTTCATTATGGTCAGTGAAAGAACTCAAAACTTCATAAAATTTAACGCTGATAAGGATTAATTTGCTTATCCCTAAGACTTTGTAGAAGTGAGATTTCATTGGAATTACTACTTTTCCGTAGAAAGATATATAGAGGCTAAATATTCCTCTGCCTTTTATTGCAAGGGGGTTGGAATATAAGAGTAAGGAAGTCTTGCTGCAATTATATAGGGCTTTGGTGAGACCACACCTGGAGTACTGTGTACAGTTTTGGTCTCCTTACCTAAGGAAGGATATACTTGCCTTAGAGGGGGTGCAACGAAGGTTCACTAGATTGATTCCTGGGATGAGAGGGTTGTTTTTGAGGGGAGATTGAGTAGAGTGGGCCTATAGTCTCTGGAATTTAGAAGAATGAGAGGTGATCTCATTGAAATGTATAAAATTCTTAGAGGGTGGATGCCGAGAGGCGGTTTCCCCTGGCGGGAGAATCTAGAACTAGGGGTCATAGTCTCAGAGTGAGGAGTCGACCATTTAGGACCGAGATGAGGAAATATTTCTTCACTCAGAGGGTTGTGAATCTTTGGAATTCTCTATCCCATAGGGCTGTGGATACTCAGTCGTTGAGTATATTCAAAACTGAAATTGATAGATTTTTGGACACTAAGGAAATCAAAGATATGGGGATAGGGCGGGTAAGTAGAGTTGAGACCGACGATCAGCCATGATCTTATTGAATGGCAGAGCAGGTGCGAGGGGGCCATATGGCTTACTCCTGCTCCTACTTCTTATGTTCCAGCACTTTCTCGTCTTAACCCCTGAAGGAGTGCCAAGGAATAGCCCAGAAAATAGGCCAGGACTTGGATATGATGTATCCTGCTTTGTACTGGGTGATCCCTTGTAAGAAACAGTATCTCTTCTTGCCCCTTACAAGCCAGTGACATGGTGGGAGCAGGGCTGGGGGATGAGGGATAGTTTTAACTTTGGGCGATCGAAGGTGTAAAATGGGTGATATCGAATTTTACACAAATGTCTGATTTTCCTTTCTGTTGACATCAAAGTAAAGGAAAGTTGGGCAGGTGTATAACGGGCGGCTGATCAGATACACCCATTTTACATTATCGCTGAAAGTTAAAGTTATCCCCCTCCCCAATAGTGGGAGTCTCTGCGACCTCAGCCTTTCAGTGGTTGGGCACATCTTCTGAGTCTTTTCCCTGGTAGAATTGAGGCCCATCAGTGGTCCAGGCCTGGACTGTGGCCTGGAGCCTTGAAGAGATTCCACATTCCCCACCAGGATCAACAACAGTGATTACCGTTGAGTGTGGTCCAGTATATTTCACACACACACATATATATATATATATAATATATATAAAATTTTTAGGCATCTGTGTATTGGAATTTTAATTTGTTACACAACGAAAAGCACCGTGAATTTACATAACATGTTGGCGCACAGTCGTGCTCTGTCACAGTGGACACAAGTTTATTGCCCTAACCTCTCACTGTACTTGATTCCTGTACTCGCCCATACTGCTGTAAGGAAGTGCCAAGGGGAGGAAGTCGAATGTGTGCCCACAAGAAAGGAATAAAAATGAGTGGAGAGTGAGTCCGCTGGGCCGTTCTTTCGCACCCGATAGCAGCTGGTTTTAAAACAGCATTGACAGAGAGCTGACAGCAAATACTCCAACTGCCCCCTTGCCTGTGGATGCTGCATGAGAGGGCAAGACTGTGGAAAAGGCAGAAAATAACTTGGAAAAGCTGCAAATCTTAAACACCCCACCCAAACCACCCACAGATATGCAATTTGTAGGTTATTAATACAGAATAAACACCAAGATATTCACATTGGCCCCAAAATTTCAGAGGCCAGAGAGGGTCCATTGCCGGACGGGGGCTGGATTTGAAGCAGAACCCAGTTCCATTGGGATTTTGCCCCGTGTAAGAAGCTCCTGAAATTCCGGACAGTGGGAAGTGGGCGAGTCAAGTGAGCAGAGAGCTGGTGAGAGTTCTGTTCAGGGCCTAATAAAGGCCTCAAGACTGCACTAGGAAGAGAGGCGGGGGTGGGATCAATTACCTCTTTAAAAATGTCCATAGGATCCCTTAGGAGTGTTTTACTAATTTAAGAGATGTTTGTCTTCAACTCTTTCTGGGCCTCAGGACTGCCCTTGAAGTGGCATGGCATCACTCTTAATTCCATGCCCTCTATCGAGGCAGCTCCTTCTGATGTGCTTATACAGACGCAGGCTGTCCGACTCGATCATGCAAATGATCCCCATCCCCAGAATTAGGGACGACGGGATCTACACCGGGCTGCATGGGCAGGATGAGTGTTCCGCTCTGCTGCAGATCAGGATTCCCAAAATGTTGGCACCATTAAGAACAATAAACCTGACCCTATTACTAGTCCATTGCTATATTCAGTTGTCACAAAATGTAGGTCTTCACACTCCTATCAGTTCATATTCCTTTCTGGTAAAAAAATTAGCTGCTGATATAGTTACTAAGCTATTTAATTAAGTGAAATCAATTGTCCAGAAAGGTTGAGCACACAGTAGTTGTATTTGACGTTTGACATTTACCTTTTTTTCTAGGAATTTCTGAAACTGAAATAATGACTTTTTTACCTACAGGGTCCACAAGGAATTCAAGGGATTACGGGACCAAAAGGAGAGAATGTAAGTATGTTTGTGTGTGGTTTTCCAGTCTGACTTTGCTATGTTCAGTAATTCCAGTGTTTATACTGTAACTGACAAAGCCTAATTACAGTCATTACTTTGCAAACTCAGAGCAAGAAACAGGTATCAACCGATTCTGTTTCTGCCCCTTTCAGGGAGAAATCGGAAGGCCAGGAAGAAAAGTAAGTAAGGCCAAGGCTGACAACAATACTTTTCATCAGCTTCTACCAATGGAGTTTAAAAATGATCTGACATAAAATATACTCGATATTGCACTGCTGATATCACCTAACGATACTAAAGTTACTCCCCCATCCGCCTCCTACATTATAAAATAAAGTGCGGTACCCAGGACTCTCAATTATTGATATTGCTCCTTTTTAATTTTCCTTATAACCCTTATTTTGAGAATCAGTTACATTTAGGGCATTATTTTGATTGTTAACTCTTTGAATAAAAATTGTAATCAGTAAAACGCCCCTGAAATTCTGGTCAGTGTGAAGCGGGTGAGTCAAGTGAGCAGAGAGCTGGTGAGAGTTCTCTTCAGGGTTTAATAAAGGCCTCAAGACTGCACTAAGAAAAGATAATCGATCCCAGGGATCAATTACCTCTTTAAAAATGCCCATAGGATCAGTCTATGGGCCAGTCTTGTGGCTTTTTTCTGAGTTTGAATGACTTCCCTGTGTCTCAATGACCAAAACAGGATATAGTATTCAAGCTGCAGTCCAGCAGAGCATTGTACAGTTTTATCATGACATCTTCTGACTTGTGCTTTAGTGAATGAGCAATATAATTCAGCATTCAGCTTCACAGCAAATGGAGACAAAACACTGAGTCTATAGTGGTATTGCACTTCTTTTAAAAATAGTAGTATGGTGTATTGCCTGTAAACACACACATTGGTAGGGTCAACTATTATCTGTTGATAGTTATTTATTCAAAGCAGAAGGTGTGATCTCAAAGCTTTTGATGTGATTGCTTTCATGACTTTTTTTCAAATATAGAAATCTCACGATTTCTTTGATATTTATTTTGAAGGGTAGAGCAGGTTTATCTGGCCCCCATGGAATGCCAGGGCCAGCTGGATCGCCAGGACCAATTGGGCCTAAGGTAAGGACTTCCTGGATTCATGTAGATGCACTCCACACAGAGGTAGACTGCCTTCCTCTTAATCAGGTCCAATGGTTTCAAATTTAGGAATGCCAGACAAAATGTTGAGATCAAGTTACCAACCTGGTTAATCCTAGAAACTAATTAGTGTACTGGACAATAACAATAAAAATTGTTTAGCCAATATGACCAACTCCAATCACTTTTACATTTTAGCAAATAGCTGACATGGAAAAGTTTAAAAATAAAATTTAAATTTGGACTGTGTGGGAACCTTTTTCAAGTTTACTGTTCAGTTAGTGACCTTTTCAGTGGCTGTGACCTCTTTATTTTCAGAGGCAGTGTAATACAACTGCAATGCCACTTTTCAAATTCATGCTGTCTCTTAAATATTGACCTATAGACAATAGGTGGTTTATAAAACTGTAATTCAATCCAAAGGGTTTGATAACATCATAAACCATGACAGCGTGGGATTGAATCAGTGGCAGCTATTTGTTGTTGCAGGTAATGTGCACTGTATTCTGAACAAATATTGTTGCTATTTTTCTTACTGTGGTGTGGTGAGTGCAGAGGGTGATTGAGTCCCTGGTGTACAATCATCTACCTGATAGAGTAGCAATGCTAATCATCAAACAGTGGCATGATAATTTACATTTGTTGGGGGAGGGGAGAAATTGCATGACCAATAAGCAAACCATTTATTAACTATTATAAAACAAATGTCAGATAAAATGCAGCACTATTGTTTCCAAACATATTTTAGGGAGATTGCTTTAAATGGGCATTATATTTGCGGAAAAAATGTTTCGGCACACCTTTTGTTATTTAGGTCGAGGCAGATGAGCCAGCAGAACTGTGTATCAAAAGATCACGAACAACTGATACAATGGGGCTGAATTTCCTCCCCATTTTCAGATGGGAACAGGGTGATAATGCAGGAAAAATGGCAGTGCACTGCTTACAACCCAGTTCCCACTGCCATTTCCATCCAGTCTTGATAATAGGTGGCCAGGGCACCCGCCCCTTTCAAGCAAGTACTTCATTAAGATATGCAAATTGGGTCCTGTGACATACATAGGACCCCCATGTCAGGTACCATTGGAACTGGGTGTAGAACAGCCTAACCAGCAATCGTTAAAGGGACTGCTGCAGGCGCTCCGTAAACACTAAAAAACCACTGTGACATTGAGTCTTGTGGGGCCAGGAGGAGCATGAATAATCCACCTGGCCTCACAAAAACCTGTTTCCTTCCCGGGATTGCCTCTTCCCCTTTAAGATCCCGCTTCCATCTCAGTGGTGCGGAGGAGCTGCTGCGTTCCCACCCCCATGCTGCGATCAGTGCGCTGTGTGTCAGCGCTCATTCAGCACTGCCAGCTCTCCAAAATTATTGTAATGAGGCCCGGCTACAAAAATTGGTTGAGCCACTTATTGATTCCATTGGGCAAGCGGTGGGCTCGTAATGTCCATATCCCACCCCATGGAATCAGACACATGGGGGATGATTTTAAACCCCAAGAACGGGTGGGTTGGGGGTGGTGGGAGTTGAAAATAGTTGTTATTTTGGCTCACAACCGCAAAATTTTCCAACTTTGCATTCCCAATTTTAAACCCCAACCCACCCGTTCTTGGGGTTTAAAATCACCCCCATGAAAATTTATCCCTAAGTGTTTCATTGCTGCTTACATAATTACACACTGTGCTTGAAAACAAATAAGAAAATGTTTGTCAATTACTTTTCCCTAAAGACACTGTCCCTTTCATTGTTCCAAAGGAAAAATCATTTATATGGAATTGCAGATAATTATTTTGTTGCACTCAGTGATATTTGTGACATTCCGAGCTTAGAACCTAGTAATATCTGGCTTGCCACATGCTGTCATCTTGAACTGTTGTCCGGGCTCTGTTTGTGCCATTACAATGCAAATAGTTAGTGCTAACTATAATGACTCATTTCTGCTTCCTACTTTAAGGGTGAAATGGGTGATCTAGGATTAATGGGATTGCCAGGTGCAAGAGGACCAATGGGCCCTAAGGTTTGTAATTTCCACTTCCTGTATTTCTCTTAATACCAGAAATGCTTAGCATAGTATCCAGTAATTGAAAGAAAGCAAGTGCCTCCAGAGCCTGCAACATTTTGGAACTAAATGTGGTTGTACAGGATCAGACACATTAGCTTCATTTTGATGTCAGGTGAGATGTTGCCTATGTGATTATTACTCAGATATTTCTCTCATTTTCAATGCCAAAGACCACTCCCGTTGGCAAGCCCTTGCTCCCTATGAACCAGAGTGTGTCTTTATACACACAAAATAAGCTTGTATCTTATACTATCAGAACAAAAGAAAGAATGACGCATTTATATATCACCTTATCACATCTCTGGGAAAAATTACTTTGAACTGCACTGACTGATGTTACATACATAAATGGAACATCCATTTGTGCATTCCAAGATCCCGCTAATTGCACAATCAGTTAATTTGATGTTGGGTGTTGCTTAAGGGAGGAATGTTGGCCAGGACACTAAGGGATCTCCCGGCTCTTCAAATAGTGCCATGTGATTGTTAACATTTTTACCATCAACCACTGGAACAGGCTTAAAATCTCATTCAAAGGACAGCATCTTTGACAATGCAACATTCCCTCAGTATTGCATTGAAGACTGCATACGTTATGTACTCAAATCACAGAATAATCTGACATTAGAATAGGGACTAGAGCAAACCTAATACTTCGCACCTAACGCCAACCTAATTTAGTTGCTTTAATTTCAAGCTCTCTGCTCAGTTCTTTAGTCCATGAAACAAGACTCGTCAATGTTTAAGACGCAAGATCCATGAAGACAGAAAATCTGCTTTCCATGAAAATAGCTGAGAGATAGGTGATATGACATGAGTACCTCTTAGATTTGGGCTTGAACATGCACGAATGATCAAAACACTCTAGGGCATTTCCCCAGTTGCCTATTATACTGTTGTATTTTTGCCAGGCCCTCAACAGACTTACTGAAAGTCTTGTCAGATCCCTATATAACTCATCGAGGAATGAAGTTTACTCTATATATTGCAACTAATGTGCCATTTAGTCAGAGCCAGTGAAGCTGATGTACAGCAACAATCAGCTGTTCTTTTGAGACAGGTATAGCAGCTCTCACTAAATTTACTTGTAACGCATCTGAATGGCATCTACATGCTGCGGAAAGCTATCTATAGTGCACTCTCAATGGAAAAAGGCAGCTTGTTCCTACAGTCAAAATGGAGATCAAGTTGTTTTTGTAATGTATATGCAAAAACAGATGCACGCTGATTAAAATGTGTCGTCACAACTACACAGGAATTGTAGATTGGATTGGTCAGAGCACAGCTATTGCATCTAATAGGAACAACTAAAAGTCACATCCTTGATGAGACCAAACAATGGCTTTGTAATCAGCCAAAAACATCTTTGTTATTGTCACAATTGACAGTCTAGGATTATAAGGGAGACATCATTTGGTCTCAAAATATTATAAAGCTAATCTAGGCGTGTAAAGAATTATTAAAAATAATTAATATTTTTCAAAAGTACTTAGGAGTGATCACATGGCTGTAATCCAATCATGGAGTTCAGATGACGTCATGAATTGTGAGAGAGATATTCAAGTCGTCTATGACCAAAACCTGAACCCTGAGATTGGCTTACAGTTTTCAAATGACTCCCTGATGTCTTACCATTTATAACATACAGTTTCAATTTAACATGTGGGGGAAGGGGTTGGGTATTTTGGTTTTAGTCCATTTTTGTGCTACCAGTGGCCGTCAGTGCAGATGCCAATTGTCAGTGTGCTCCGTGTCCTTGAAACACAATGAGGCTCATACAAGAGGATTTACGAGTGCGGCTGGAATTTTCACTCAGCGGGGTAAAGTTCTGTCCTGTAACATCATTACTGCTGATTTATAAACTATCAATCTGCATTACTCTATTTGTAGGTTATATTAGTATTTTCAAAATCTGAAGAGAAAATAATCTCATTCATTTATGAAATGAATATGATTTTCCAAGGATTGTGAAAGTATTTCACCATCACTAACAAATTACACTTGATTGTTTAATCACTTCCTTGTACAAGACATTTGGTAAGAGATTATTAGCAAAGATCAACATGCACAGAATTGGAGGTAACCTCGTGACATGGGTTGATAATTGGGAGGGTACGAGGCAGACAGTAGGGATAAAGGGAACAATCTCTGATTGGTGGGATGTGACAAGTGGTATTCCCCAGGGATCTGTACTGGGGCCTGAGCTTTTCACCATTATATATTTATGACTTGGATGAAGGAATAGAGAGTTGTATATCCATGTTTGCAGATGACACTAAGTTAATAGGCACAGTAAATTGTGTCGATGGGAGCAGGAAATTGCAAATGGACATAGACATAGAAACGTAGACAATAGCAGGCCAGGAGTAGGCCACTCGGCCCTTCGAGCCTGCTCCACCATTCAATATAATCATGGCTGATCCTCTATCTCAACACCATTATTCCCGCTCTCTCCCCATACCCCTTGATGCCATTTGTGTCTAGAAATCTATCTAGCTCCTTCTTAAATATATTCAGTGACTTGGCCTCCACAACCTTCTGTGGTCAAGAATTCCACAGGTTCACCACCCTCTGAGTGAAGAAATTTATCCTCATCTTAGTCCTAAGTGTCCTACCCTATATCCTGAGACTGTGACCCCTCGTTCTGGACCCCCCAGCCAGGGTAAACATCCTCCCTGCATCCAGTCTGTCCAGCCCTGTCAGAATTTTGTATATTTCAATGAGATCCCCTCTCATTCTTCTAAACTCGAGTGAATACAGTCCGAGTCGACCCAATCTCTCCTCATATGACAGTCCTGCCATCCCAGGAATCAGTCTGGTGAACCTTCGCTGCACTCCCTCTATGGCAAGTATATCCTTTCTCAGGTAACGAGACCAAAACTGCACACAATACTCCAGGTGTGGTCTCTCCAAGGCCCTGTATAACTGCAGTAAGACATCCTTGCTCCTGTACTCAAATCCTCTTGCAATGAAGGCCAACCTACCATTTGCCTTCCTAACTGCTTGCTGCACTTGCATGTTTGCTTTCAGTGACTGGTGTACAAGGACACCCAGGTCCCTTTGTACATCAACATTCCCCAAACTGTCACCATTTAAATAATACTGTGCCTTTCTGCTTTTCCTTCCGAAGTGGATAATGTCACATTTATCCACATTATACTGCATCTGCCATGTATTTGCCCACTCAATCAACTTGTCTAAATCGCCTTGAAGCTTCTTTGCATTCTCCTCACAACTCACGATCCCACCTAGTTTTGTGTCATCAGCAAACTTGGAAATATTACATTTGGATCCCTCATCCAAATCATTGATATATATTGTGAATAGCTGGGGCCCAAGTACTGATCCCTGCGGTACCCCACTAGTCACTGCCTGCCACCCTGAAAAAGATCCATTTATTCCTACTCTCTGTTAAGCAATTTTCAATCCATGCCAGTATATTATCCCCAATCCCATCTGCTTTAATCTTGCACGCTAACCTCTTATGTGGGACTTTGTCAAAGGCCTTCTGAAAATCTAAATAAACCACATCCCTTATCTATTCTACCAGTTACATCCTCAAAAAACTCCAGTAGGTTTGTCAAACATGATTTCCCTTTCATAAATCCATGTTGACTTTGTCTAATCCAGTTGATATTTTCTAGGTGTCCTGTTATCACATCCTTCATAATAGACTCTAGCGTTTTCCCTTCTACTGATGTTAGGCTAACTGGTCTGTAGTTCCCTGTTTTCTCTCTCCCTCCTTTTTTAAATAGTGGGGTTACATTTGCCACCCTCCAATCTGCAGGAACTGTTGCATAATCTATAGACTTTTGGAAGATGACAACTAATGCATCCACTATTTCCATGGCTACCTCTTTTAGTACTCTGGGATGCAGATTATCAGGTCCTGGGGATTTATCGGCTTTCAGTCCCACTAATTTCTTCTGCACTTTTTTTTACTATTACTAATTTCCTTTTATTCCTCCTTCTCACTAGTCCCTTGGTTCCCTGCCATTTCTGGGAAGTTATTTGTATCCTCTTCTGTGAAGACAGAACCAAAGTATTTGTTTAATTACTCTGCCATTTCCTTGTTCCCCATTATAAATTCTCCCGTTTCTGACTGTAAGGGACCTACATTTGTCTTCACTAATCTTTTTCTTTTTACATACTTGTAGAAGCTTTTACTGTCCACTTTTATGTTCCTTGCAAGTTTACTCTCATACTCTATTTTTCCCATTTTAATCAATCTCTTGGTCCTTTTGTGCTGAATTCTAAACTGCTCCCAATCCTCAGGCTTGCTACTTTTTCTGGCAACTTTATATGACTCCTCTTAGGATCTAATACTATCCTTAATTTCTTTTGTTAGCCATGGTTAGGCCACATTTCCTTTTGTGTTTTTGCGCCAGAAAGGAATATATAATTGTTGCAATTCATGCATTCGTTCCTTAAATGTTAGCCATTGCCTATCCACCGTCATGCCTTTAGACAGATTAAGTGAGTAGGCAAACTATGGCAGATGGAGTTCAGTGTGGGGAAAAGTAAGGTTCTGGACCCAAGAAAGACAAATCAAAATATTTTCTTAATGGTGAGAGACTAGGAGCTGTGGAGGAGCAAAGGGATTTAGGTGTCCATGTACACAAATCACACAGGGACAGAAAGTAATCAAAATGGCTAATTAAATATTGGCCTTTATCTCAAGGGGGTTGGAATACAAAAGTGAGGAAGTGATGCTTCAGTTGTATGGAGCCTTGGTCAAACTCCATCTGGAGTACTGCGTCCAGTTTTGGTCACCAAACCTCAGGAATGATTTATCGGCCTTGGAAGGGGTACAGCATAGATTCACCAGAATGATACCAGGAATTAAACATTAACTTATGACGACTGATTGCATAAATGTAATTTGCATTCCCTTGAGTTTAGAAGGTTAAGAGATGATCTAATCAAGGTGTTTAAAATGATAAAAGGATTCGATACAGAGAAATGATTTTCTCTGGTGGAAGAACTCAGAACAAAAGAGCATAATCTTAAAATTAGAGCTAGGAGTGAAATCAAGAAGCATTTCTTCACACAAACGGAAATCTGGAAAACTCTCCCCCAAAATGCTGTGGATGCTGGTTCAATTGAAATTTTCAAGACTGAGATTGATAGATTTTTTTTAGGTAAGGGTATCGGGAAAATCTGACTGTGCATATCAATGCACATTGGGAGAAAGGAACCATAAGAAATTATAATGATTCGTGTCCATATTATAGAGGAATGTTAATCCCTTGACTGAAGATAAGAGATAATTAATTGCATTTTTATTCATTTTTTTTTCTAGGGTTTAATTGGACAAAAAGGTGAAAAGGTCAGTAAATCATTAAAAAGACATTAACTAATCTTTTATAATACCTTATTTTTGAAATCTACCTTCAACTTCCCAATGGCTCAATGGGGTTAAGACAGAGAGTAGCTGAATCAATCAGAGCAGGAAGGTGCCAGGTTCAATCCCTGGTCTGTGCTGATTTCTGCTATGGCATGAGCAGGCTGCTACTATTGGCTTCAATGTCCCTGTATTAAGGACGGGATGATTGATTTGGGTTTTTAGTCCTGATTGTTATCCAACTACCTGGAAGTGGATGTCAGGTTAGAACAGGATCAAATAGCCTGTTAACACTCACCAAGTCGGCTCAAGCATATATAATGGCTGTTTTGGAGAATGCCCAGTGCATCCTCTAGGGTAACTGTACCAGCACCTTCTGGACAGGCGGAGAGAAAACCACGGAGGAAAATGAAAAAAAATAATTGTTCATCACATTCAAATATTATTTCTAATTATATTTATTTGTTCTCTGCAAAGGACAGGCTAACAATTTTAAAAATAATGCATTCTAACAAAATGTGCTTTTTGCAGGGGATAATAGGTGAAAGGGGTCAACAAGGAATCAAAGGAGAAATGGTAAGAGCCATTGTCATATAGTCTGTAGTGTAGATTATGGCATATATTATATTTATTATTTGTCCTATTTTGTTATGCTGACGTTATACAGTATGGAATGTATTGTGACTTGAGAAATAGAACAGTAAATGCGAAAAGCTTCTCTGACAAGATGTCTGATCCCCAGAATCTCTCTTTAAATTTCAGGGTGTCATGGGTCTTCCTGGAATGCTGGGACAGAAAGTGAGTTCCTATCATGATTTACATATTACATTAAAAATAGAAGAGTTAAAGCTGGTTATAATTGGCTCAATGCATCATATCCTGCCAATAGAGCAACCGCAAGAAATCAAAGACGGAGAAGGTGATAGAGATAAGATTGAAAATAGGAAAAGTGACAATTGGAAGTAGAAAATGAATAAAGTAAAAGGAGAATACAATGAATCCAATGTTTTCTCAGCCTGACTATTTACTACCCAGTACAGAAGACAATGAGAATGAGTAATTTTAAATAATAATAGTAGCCTACTTTATAGACTGAAAATGACTGTCAGCATTAGTTGTCATGCCTGTGTTATAGTGCAGTAATTTTGGGGTGCTGTATATCGCACAGTTACCACCTATTTAATGAAAGTTGCCAAATTGCAGGTCAGAGGACATGCTTCTATGTGTTATTTTTGTTAGGGTAATTGAGTTTATTATTGCCAGCGTAATAATAATTGGCGTAGAAAGTGATCATTTTGCAAGTTAATAACTTGCATGTGCGGTGCATTGCTGGTCCCCATATGAAACTGGCTTCATCATCCCTCACTCTTTTAATGCTGTTCCAGCCAATGATGTGAAGAGTAGACAAGAATCTGAATTGTGCAGGGGCCACCTCCTGTATGTTCACAGCAGCAAGGGCCACCTTGCAAGTGAAAATATTGTGTGAATATATTGCACATAGAGCAGTGACAATGTTATAGGTCTCCACAGCGTCAGGGGCATACTGCATGCTATAAATTAAAGATATATATTCCTTGTGTGAAGGCCCTTAAAATTATTGCTGTGCACACAGGTTGCCATATATCCTTCCTAATTGTAACTATACTCTATATCTAAGTTTCTCCATTCATGCAAAGTATTCTATGCCCAGGTACTATTGTGCCAGTACTGCATCTGGGCAACCTCCTCTTACTGCTTCATCTCTTCGAGGATGAAAGGATTAAAATGCTGGCAGAGATGATTTTCTTGCATATCTACTTGTGGCAGGTGCTTGTGATGTGTAACCACCTTAGCAGATTTCTTCAGGCCTGATATATTTTCCTGGACACAGCGTTTATTCTTTTACCTCCTTCCTCCTATGCCAGCTGCACCAGACACTTGGTGCTTCTTAGTAAGCCGGGTGCCCATCAAACCCACAAAGTGTGTTCTTCTTCTCCCTAATTCCTTCCTGCAGAGCTTTCACCATTTTGTCAGTAAACGTGGTTTTCCTTTACCTGCAATAATCAATCCTTCATGAATATTGCTGAGTCTTAACTGCCCCTGGCTTCCAGCACAATTGCAGCTGTTCAAATGGCTCATTATTGAAGTTCATGCAGATAGTCTAGATTATTGATTCTGCTTTATTAGATGGCCTGCTGTGTGGGCATTTTAGTGTTGCTCCAGGAAAAAAGTAAAATGGGGAATTAACTATCAAGATTGGTAGCTCTCAGAAAATTAAGCAAAGTTCAGTTAACCCCTCAACAGTATTGAAATAGCCATTTCTAAGCTTATGCCTTAATAGACACCTGTGGGTGTCTCCTGTACCTTCTCGGCAATGAAAGGCTTTAGTTGGCACACGATGGTGATTTAAATGTTAAAATCTCCCCCTCCTCCCCCTCTGCCCCCAACCCACCCTTCATACACATACACACCTAGTGACTCTTACCCCCCCCCCCATTCCTACCCTCCATACACATACATACCTAGTCCCTCTCTCCACCACCCCCACCCTCCATACACATACATACCTAGTCCCTCTCTCCACCACCCCCACCCTCCATACACATACATACCTAGTGCCTCTCTCCACCACCCCCACCCTCCATACACATACATACCTAGTCCCTCTCTCCACCACCCCCACCCTCCATACACATACACACCTAGTCCCTCTCTCCACCACCCCCACCCTCCATACACATACACACCTAGTGCCTCTCTCCACCACCCCCACCCTCCATACACATACACACCTAGTGCCTCTCTCCACCACCCCCACCCTCCATACACATACACACCTAGTGCCTCTCTCCACCACCCCCACCCTCCATACACATACACACCTAGTGCCTCTCTCCACCACCCCCACCCTCCATACACATACATACCTAGTGCCTCTCTCCACCACCCCCACCCTCCATACACATACATACCTAGTCCCTCTCTCCACCACCCCCACCCTCCATACACATACATACCTAGTCCCTCTCTCCACCACCCCCACCCTCCATACACATACATACCTAGTCCCTCTCTCCACCACCCCCACCCTCCATACACATACACACCTAGTGCCTCTCTCCACCACCCCCACCCTCCATACACATACACACCTAGTGCCTCTCTCCACCACCCCCACCCTCCATACACATACACACCTAGTGCCTCTCTCCACCACCCCCACCCTCCATACACATACACACCTAGTCCCTCTCTCCACCACCCCCACCCTCCATACACATACATACCTAGTGCCTCTCTCCACCACCCCCACCCTCCATACACATACACACCTAGTCCCTCTCTCCACCACCCCCACCCTCCATACACATACATACCTAGTCCCTCTCTCCACCACCCCCACCCTCCATACACATACACACCTAGTGCCTCTCTCCACCACCCCCACCCTCCATACACATACACACCTAGTGCCTCTCTCCACCACCCCCACCCTCCATACACATACACACCTAGTGCCTCTCTCCACCACCCCCACCCTCCATACACATACATACCTAGTGCCTCTCTCCACCACCCCCACCCTCCATACACATACACACCTAGTGCCTCTCTCCACCACCCCCACCCTCCATACACATACATACCTAGTCCCTCTCTCCACCACCCCCACCCTCCATACACATACATACCTAGTCCCTCTCTCCACCACCCCCACCCTCCATACACATACATACCTAGTGCCTCTCTCCACCACCCCCACCCTCCATACACATACATACCTAGTCCCTCTCTCCACCACCCCCACCCTCCATACACATACACACCTAGTGCCTCTCTCCACCACCCCCACCCTCCATACACATACATACCTAGTCCCTCTCTCCACCACCCCCACCCTCCATACACATACATACCTAGTCCCTCTCTCCACCACCCCCACCCTCCATACACATACATACCTAGTGCCTCTCTCCACCACCCCCACCCTCCATACACATACATACCTAGTGCCTCTCTCCACCACCCCCACCCTCCATACACATACATACCTAGTGCCTCTCTCCACCACCCCCACCCTCCATACACATACACACCTAGTGCCTCTCTCCACCACCCCCACCCTCCATACACATACACACCTAGTCCCTCTCTCCACCACCCCCACCCTCCATACACATACATACCTAGTGCCTCTCTCCACCACCCCCACCCTCCATACACATACATACCTAGTGCCTCTCTCCACCACCCCCACCCTCCATACACATACATACCTAGTCCCTCTCTCCACCACCCCCACCCTCCATACACATACACACCTAGTCCCTCTCTCCACCACCCCCACCCTCCATACACATACATACCTAGTCCCTCTCTCCACCACCCCCACCCTCCATACACATACATACCTAGTCCCTCTCTCCACCACCCCCACCCTCCATACACATACATACCTAGTGCCTCTCTCCACCACCCCCACCCTCCATACACATACACACCTAGTGCCTCTCTCCACCACCCCCACCCTCCATACACATACATACCTAGTCCCTCTCTCCACCACCCCCACCCTCCATACACATACATACCTAGTGCCTCTCTCCACCACCCCCACCCTCCATACACATACATACCTAGTCCCTCTCTCCACCACCCCCACCCTCCATACACATACATACCTAGTCCCTCTCTCCACCACCCCCACCCTCCATACACATACATACCTAGTCCCTCTCTCCACCACCCCCACCCTCCATACACATACATACCTAGTCCCTCTCTCCACCACCCCCACCCTCCATACACATACACACCTAGTCCCTCTCTCCACCACCCCCACCCTCCATACACATACACACCTAGTCCCTCTCTCCACCACCCCCACCCTCCATACACATACACACCTAGTGCCTCTCTCCACCACCCCCACCCTCCATACACATACACACCTAGTCCCTCTCTCCACCACCCCCACCCTCCATACACATACATACCTAGTCCCTCTCTCCACCACCCCCACCCTCCATACACATACACACCTAGTGCCTCTCTCCACCACCCCCACCCTCCATACACATACATACCTAGTGCCTCTCTCCACCACCCCCACCCTCCATACACATACATACCTAGTCCCTCTCTCCACCACCCCCACCCTCCATACACATACATACCTAGTCCCTCTCTCCACCACCCCCACCCTCCATACACATACACACCTAGTGCCTCTCTCCACCACCCCCACCCTCCATACACATACATACCTAGTCCCTCTCTCCACCACCCCCACCCTCCATACACATACATACCTAGTGCCTCTCTCCACCACCCCCACCCTCCATACACATACACACCTAGTGCCTCTCTCCACCACCCCCACCCTCCATACACATACATACCTAGTGCCTCTCTCCACCACCCCCACCCTCCATACACATACATACCTAATCCCTCTCTCCACCACCCCCACCCTCCATACACATACATACCTAGTCCCTCTCTCCACCACCCCCACCCTCCATACACATACACACCTAGTGCCTCTCTCCACCACCCCCACCCTCCATACACATACATACCTAGTGCCTCTCTCCACCACCCCCACCCTCCATACACATACACACCTAGTCCCTCTCTCCACCACCCCCACCCTCCATACACATACACACCTAGTCCCTCTCTCCACCACCCCCACCCTCCATACACATACATACCTAGTCCCTCTCTCCACCACCCCCACCCTCCATACACATACACACCTAGTGCCTCTCTCCACCACCCCCACCCTCCATACACATACACACCTAGTGCCTCTCTCCACCACCCCCACCCTCCATACACATACACACCTAGTGCCTCTCTCCACCACCCCCACCCTCCATACACATACATACCTAGTCCCTCTCTCCACCACCCCCACCCTCCATACACATACACACCTAGTGCCTCTCTCCACCACCCCCACCCTCCATACACATACATACCTAGTCCCTCTCTCCACCACCCCCACCCTCCATACACATACATACCTAGTCCCTCTCTCCACCACCCCCACCCTCCATACACATACATACCTAGTGCCTCTCTCCACCACCCCCACCCTCCATACACATACACACCTAGTGCCTCTCTCCACCACCCCCACCCTCCATACACATACATACCTAGTCCCTCTCTCCACCACCCCCACCCTCCATACACATACACACCTAGTCCCTCTCTCCACCACCCCCACCCTCCATACACATACACACCTAGTGCCTCTCTCCACCACCCCCACCCTCCATACACATACATACCTAGTGCCTCTCTCCACCACCCCCACCCTCCATACACATACATACCTAGTGCCTCTCTCCACCACCCCCACCCTCCATACACATACATACCTAGTCCCTCTCTCCACCACCCCCACCCTCCATACACATACACACCTAGTGCCTCTCTCCACCACCCCCACCCTCCATACACATACATACCTAGTGCCTCTCTCCACCACCCCCACCCTCCATACACATACATACCTAGTGCCTCTCTCCACCACCCCCACCCTCCATACACATACATACCTAGTCCCTCTCTCCACCACCCCCACCCTCCATACACATACACACCTAGTGCCTCTCTCCACCACCCCCACCCTCCATACACATACATACCTAGTGCCTCTCTCCACCACCCCCACCCTCCATACACATACATACCTAGTGCCTCTCTCCACCACCCCCACCCTCCATACACATACATACCTAGTCCCTCTCTCCACCACCCCCACCCTCCATACACATACATACCTAGTGCCTCTCTCCACCACCCCCACCCTCCATACACATACATACCTAGTCCCTCTCTCCACCACCCCCACCCTCCATACACATACACACCTAGTGCCTCTCTCCACCACCCCCACCCTCCATACACATACATACCTAGTGCCTCTCTCCACCACCCCCACCCTCCATACACATACATACCTAGTCCCTCTCTCCACCACCCCCACCCTCCATACACATACATACCTAGTCCCTCTCTCCACCACCCCCACCCTCCATACACATACATACCTAGTGCCTCTCTCCACCACCCCCACCCTCCATACACATACATACCTAGTGCCTCTCTCCACCACCCCCACCCTCCATACACATACATACCTAGTCCCTCTCTCCACCACCCCCACCCTCCATACACATACATACCTAGTGCCTCTCTCCACCACCCCCACCCTCCATACACATACATACCTAGTGCCTCTCTCCACCACCCCCACCCTCCATACACATACATACCTAGTGCCTCTCTCCACCACCCCCACCCTCCATACACATACATACCTAGTCCCTCTCTCCACCACCCCCACCCTCCATACACATACATACCTAGTCCCTCTCTCCACCACCCCCACCCTCCATACACATACATACCTAGTGCCTCTCTCCACCACCCCCACCCTCCATACACATACATACCTAGTCCCTCTCTCCACCACCCCCACCCTCCATACACATACATACCTAGTCCCTCTCTCCACCACCCCCACCCTCCATACACATACACACCTAGTCCCTCTCTCCACCACCCCCACCCTCCATACACATACATACCTAGTCCCTCTCTCCACCACCCCCACCCTCCATACACATACACACCTAGTGCCTCTCTCCACCACCCCCACCCTCCATACACATACACACCTAGTGCCTCTCTCCACCACCCCCACCCTCCATACACATACATACCTAGTGCCTCTCTCCACCACCCCCACCCTCCATACACATACACACCTAGTGCCTCTCTCCACCACCCCCACCCTCCATACACATACATACCTAGTGCCTCTCTCCACCACCCCCACCCTCCATACACATACATACCTAGTCCCTCTCTCCACCACCCCCACCCTCCATACACATACATACCTAGTCCCTCTCTCCACCACCCCCACCCTCCATACACATACACACCTAGTCCCTCTCTCCACCACCCCCACCCTCCATACACATACACACCTAGTCCCTCTCTCCACCACCCCCACCCTCCATACACATACATACCTAGTCCCTCTCTCCACCACCCCCACCCTCCATACACATACACACCTAGTCCCTCTCTCCACCACCCCCACCCTCCATACACATACATACCTAGTCCCTCTCTCCACCACCCCCACCCTCCATACACATACACACCTCATGCTGGTACAGGTTTGGTACAGTTAAGTTTTTATTGAGAAACACAGGTAATGGACCAAGGTCCGTAGTGCAGCTTGAAAGAATAAGAGAGAATTTGAAGTGGTTAGGTGACATAAAGCTTGAGTTTTAAATGCCTACTGTTTATGGGAGGAAGGGAGGTAAGAATATACACCATTTTAAGGAAAAAAAAATTCTACCAATTTTTGAAAAGGAATGAATTAAAATGGGAGATGTGATTTCAGCACAGTGAGGGTGGAGGGAAGAGGAATGTAGGATGGCATATTTATTGTTTAGGAAGAATAAGACAGGAAATTTCAGTGAAACACTGACTGTTGTAATATTGAGAACATAGAGACAAGAGAGAGAGATAGAGAAAGGTTGAAATAGACGTTAGAGACTATAGGTGAGGGAGGAATTGCCGATCAGATAATATGTTTTTCTTGTATTCATGTACTTTGTCCAGCATTGTAAGGGATAATTAATTACTTTGAACTGCAATATCTGTTGTTACATAGGCAAAAATGGCAGCCATTTTATCCAAGCTCTATAAACAACAGCAATATGAATGACCATTTAATTTGTTTTTGGTGATGTTAGTTGAAGGAGAAATGTTGTCCAAGACATTGGGAGAATATGAGAAAATAAGGATAGAGGTTTAGAGTGGGATAAGGAAAGCTAAGGGGCAGTATGAGGAAAACATTTCAGAAAACATCAAAATGAACAGTAGAGTATTTTACAAGTACATCTTTAAAAAGAGAGTTGTTGAAGTGATGTGGGATCTGTGAGAGTAGAGGATTGTCAATTTTTAAATGATGATCAAAAAATGGTAGATATTTAGTAAGTACCTCGCATTGGTCCATTAAAGAGAAGGATATTGAAGGTGAATCTTGAAGTGCCTGAGAGAAAGATGGGTAAAAGGAAAATTTCAGATAAATTAGTTAGGCTAAAGGAAGACAAAGCATCAGGCCCAATGGGATAAATCCTGAGGGAGGTGAAGGAGGAAATTGCCAATGCCCTAGTAATTATATTTCATGGCTGTATCGAGCGTGGGTGTGAGCCAGAGGACTGGAGAATGGCCAATGAAGTATCCAATTATAAAAAGGGAGACTGAGCTAATCTGATTAATTACAAGATAGTTAGTTTAACATCTGTGGTAGGGAAAATTTTGGAGTATCAAAGAATGATATGACCATGGCCTCAATAGTAACCTCCCTGTGACAAGCAGGAGAAGGTTGGGGCAGGGTTTAACACAGATTACAGGTGATGTGATAGAAGTGATTAAGTTTATGAAATAATGGGACAGCGTTGTCAGAAGCGGATTGTTTCCAGTAGCTGAGAGATCTAGAAGAGATTTAGAACAGACAGCAAGACAAATTTCTTTGCACAGAGAGTTGTGAGGCTGTGCAATTCACATCCAGGGTTAATGGTTGAGGCAGAAACTGTCAATATTAGATTGGATGGTGTTAACATTGGATCGCCATGTGGTGAAGGATAGAATACTTGAGCCTGGTCTTCAGTTGCTTCCAAGCCTTTATTCACAGAGATTCCCCTAACACACGAACACCACACCCCAGCTAAGCTCTCCTATAAAAAGGATACAATAGAGTCCCCAATTGATACCCATCACCTGAATACAATTAACACTAATTGATATAATCAAACAATTAACAGGTGAATGAAGGAAAAAGGGATGAAGGGACAGGTTGGGTAAATGTTATTAGGACAATTTGCTCACATTGAGGGTAAATGCCAACACATAGAAACATAGAAAATAAGAGCAAGAGTAGGCCATTCGGCCCTTCGGGCCTGCTTCGCCATTCAAAATGATCTTGGCTGATCGTCTAACTCAGTACCCTGTTCCCGCTTTTTCCCCATATCCCTTGATCCCTTTAGCATTAAGAAATATATCTATCTCCTTCTTGAATACATCTAATGACTTGGCCTCCACTGCCTTCTGTGGTAGAGAATTCCACAGGTTCACCACCCTCTGAGTGAAGAAATTTCTCTTCATCTCAGTTCTAAATGGCATACCCTGTATCCTGAGACTGTGACCCCTGGTTCTGGACTCCCCAGCTATCAGGAACGTCCTCCCTGCATCTAGTCTGTCTAGACACAGACTGGTTGGGCTAAATGGATTGTTTCAGTGTTGTAACTTCTATTTGTTTTTATGTATTTCCTTGAAAGTGTTATGGAACTTTCAATATATATTTAAGCCACCAGAACAGGTAGACAAGGCCTTAGTTTAATAACTCATCCAAAGGACGGCATCCCTTGCAATGGAACACCTCCTCGGTGCTGCACTGGAGTATCGGTCTAGTTTATGCCCTCAAGTCCTGGAGTGCAACTACAACAGATCTGTATTCAATATGCAGTACACTCACAAGCACAGGAGCGCATTTCAGCAGGCAGGTGGTACAGTCACGCAGTAGGTACAGTAATCTGCTTTCTGATTAAAGTTGGCTCTTTTTTGTCCACTAAATACAATTGCAACATGCATTGAAAACAAAAGATTTAATGCTGCAACAATGGTCTGGATTTTGAAGATTTGTCCAAATTAATTGATTGTTTGCTATACCCATGTCCAAAGTCAACTGAATATGGGAGTGGTAACAAGCCATTGTGTTCAGTTGATATCATAAACCAAGATAGTAAGGTATAACCATCATCTGAACTCTAATATTTTAGCCTTGAAATCATCCTCTGGTATGTGTTGTTTAATTATTAGTGATGGATCTCACATTATGTTAACTTGCAGGACTAAGTGTGAGGATGGATGGAAAATACTGCTTCTAACTTGCACTATGGCCCTTGAGTGAAAAGCGGAGCTAGTGCCAATGCAGAAAAATAAAGCACAGCAGAGTATCTGGCAATTTTCCTCTCCATACCCCAGGGCACTGAAACTAATTGTAGCACCCCATTTTATCAGTTAGCTCAGAGTGACCTGCAATGATGTGTACTCGGTGGTATCACTCCAGTATGATAGCTGTTCACTGCACTGTACAGTTGCTTGTCTTACAAGTGATGGACAGTGCAACTTATTTAAGTACTAGTGATTTTGAAATTACCAGTAAGATGGATGTAAAATTCAAAATCATAGATTTTAAGTGCTGCTCAAAATATGAATCTATGGACTACTTCAGTGTTATGGTAAAAGGGACAAACAAGAATTGGAGTTTTACAAATGTATACAAAACTGTGAAGGCTAACAATGATTCATCAAGAACCTAACTTTTTAAATAATATCTTTCTTAAAGGGTGAAATGGGTCCAAAGGGAGAATCTGGAGCTCCTGGACACAGAGGACCTGTCGGTAGACCTGGAAAGAGAGGAAAACCTGTAAGAGTATTTTTCCCTTCTATCTAATATATTCTTTTCTATTTTCCTGTTAGATTTTGCATGATGGTTCAGGGTTCATTGTTGTGTGAGTAGTTAACAAATGCCAGTATACAAACAGATATCATCAAGTTCTTTTGGCTCTTCTGGCATCCCCACTGCAGCAGCGCTGGGACTTTCATCCCTCACATTGGCAGATTTCCACCTGATGCCGGGAATCCCACCGGGTAGCCTGTGTGCATTCATAATAAACCCAACCTAGGAAAATGGGTCAGAGATACAGGGGGACATGCAGACGTCCTGTTCTGACAGAAGTCCACCCTGGAGATGAGAATCCTCTGCTATGTCTTTGGATATTAAAGAAAGAACTTGCATATATATAGTGCCTTTCACAACCTCATGATGTCCCAAAGCACTTTACAGCCAATGAAGCACTTTTGAAGGGTTATCATTGTTGTAATGCAGGAAACACGGCAGCCAATTTGCATACAACAAGATCTCTCAAACAGCAATGAGGTAATGACCAGATCATCTGTTTTTAGTGATGTTAGTTGTGGGATAAATATTGGCCAGGACACCAAGATGAACTCCCCTGCTCTTCTTCGAAATAGTGTCTGTGGTACCTTTTACATCCACCTGAGAGGGCAGACCGAGCCTCAGTTTAATGTCTCATCCAAAAGATGGCTCCTCTGACAGTACTGCATTGGGAGTGTCAGCCTAGATTTTGTGCTTAAGTCTCTGGAGTCGGACTTGAACCCACAACTGACTCAGAGGCATGAGTGCTACCCACAGAGTTGGACAAGAATACGACCAGGCTTGGGTGTGCCACATTCTACAGTCAAAAATCATGCAGATCTCACTGTGTTGGCTCACACATGAATAATGGGCACTTAGATAAGGTACTGGAAAGCAGTTAGTGCTTGTGGAATTGTGCCCCACCAAGTGTCAGTGAATTCAGAAGAGCAGAAAAAAATGGAAAAGAAACAATAAAAATGAGCTCCACAATTATACTTGCCATTAACAAGAAAAACATTTCTCGTGCATAGCTTTGTTATTGAGAAATATCAAGAGCCAAGGACCATGGTATAGAAATCACCAACTTTGAAAAGAGTAGTAAGGAAGACCAGATAAATCAGGAAGTCGTGGTTATATGATGTTTTAAAATCATGTAGGTTGTAGTAAAAAGGGAAGACTGAGGGTGATAAGGAGTTCCAGAGTTTTGAGGCCACGATTTGAGTAGACATTGATCAGCCTTGATTTCAACTTAGTGAGGAATCAAGGAGGAGGAAGAGTGTGAAAGATGGGATAAGCATGTAGAACAGGTTAAGCTCTATCCTGTACAAGAATAAAGGATTGAAGATGACATACGCAATTCATCCACCAAATAACACTTATCTTTGACACAGACTTAATCATGAAAATACTAAACAAATCCTCAATATATGGCAGCAAGGCTGGTTGGTACCAGATAGCTCTTATTTCTTTGGGTACATTGTTTGGTTTCTGTGAGTGGGTTCATGCCTTTTAAATACTGGAGGGGTCCACCAGCAAACAGCTAATTGAGAACCCGAAAACAATTAATTGCATACAGAGCAGTCTGGTGATGCAGAATAGTAAGAAACGTGTTTGTGTCCACAGAACAGCACAGATATATGTTTGAGTAATGGAAATCTTAATGCGAGATATAATGCTGTTAATATATGACTGAATGTGGCAACCCAACTTGCTATAAATAATGAATTAGGGAGTGACATTGCTCTCTGATGTTTACAATGAATGCTTTCAATATCAATATGAAATTCCTTTGCGTAAACCCATTTACAAATCTCACTGAGAGCAATTTCACATCTTAAAATCCTAGGTATAAATCATGATTTGATACAGAAATAAAATTATGGCCACCCTCTTTCATGAGTTAAGCCTCAGGGTTTTGCGACTAGATTTTGTCTTTACAATACTCACAGTTAGGAGGCAATGTGATTATCACGTTTTGGGATATCTGACTATGCCACCATGGGAGGACCTAGACATAATATATGTTAAATATGTAATTATTGTGCTAAACTTTGCTCTCAAGGGGTTAAATTCACAGGCCAGCAGGGCTGGGAGATGTATATTAAGATTCAGAAGGGGTGTTTGATCCAATGTGCTTCAGACAATGAAAGTTAGTTTGGACATTTCAGTGATTTACATATTTTCGTGATTGAGATTACCCAATTGATTTGAGCTCAGCATGGCTAGTTACCAGGGTAGTCTGGTAGGATTCCACTCCCTGAGCTCAGAATTAACAAAAAGGAGAGAAAAACCCATGTTTAGGGTCAGTCAGGTCCAACAAAAGCTGCAAGAAGGCAGATCTGGGCCTGAGCTGGGAATTAGATTCAGCAGATTGTTTTTTCCCCAGCTGGAAGCTTACCCAAAAGGAAATTTAACAAAAAGTGAATATTCCCTTCTCAATTCAGGATAGCAGAGTATGTTTTTGTTGCTTTGTGTTTTTATGGGTACCATTGTAGGAGGAACTTTTAAAAATGGAATTTTGCCATTTGTTCAATTACATGTATTCTAAAAAATAAACCAATGTCTTGATTTGTCTTTGGCCTAGTCAGTTTCGCCTATTGAAAGATTCAAGAAGGGAATGTAGGGGCACATGCGAAAGGTATGGTAGCCGGTTCATTTGTCATGGGGGATGCATTGTACCATTCCCCAAAGTTAGGCTGTTGGAAAGGTAGATATTGATGAGTGCAAGTTAACTCCTGAAAGTAATAGGTGCAAGGTCTGCTAAAGGAGCAACATGAGTCATTGAACGTGTGAGAGTATCGATGGTAGACCCAAATTTGTAACTGTGGTTTACATTTGCTGCACTATAGGGTCATTAAAGCATTTTAAAAGTGGACCCAGGCAGAGGGAGGGTTTATAAATGTATGCTTGACTATAACAAAATAAATGTTTTAAAATTGTAATTTATGAACAATCCTTTTAATTTTTTGTTTCGCCCAACACTGACCAAAAGTTTTATCATTAGCCACTTATTCTTGCAATCAGTGGACAGCTGAAGACCATTTTGTGACATTTTTAGAAATCCATGCTTTTTTTTTATTCGTTCGTGGGATATGGGCATCGCTGGCGAGGCTGGCATTTATTACCCATCCCTAATTGCCCTTGAGAAGGTGGTGGTGAGCCGCCTTCTTGAACCGCTGCAGTCCGTATGGTGACGGTTCTCCCACAGTGCTGTTAGGAAGGGAGTTCCAAGGTTTTGACCCAGCGACGATGAAGGAACGGCGATATATTTCCAAGTTGGGATGGTGTGTGACTTGAAGGGGAACGTGCAGGTGGTGTTGTTCCCATGTACCTGCTGCTCTTGACCTTCTAGGTGGTAGAGTTCGCGGGTTTGGGAGGTGCTGTCGAAGAAGCCTTGGCGAGTTGCTGCAGTGCATCCTGTGGATGGTACACACTGCAGCCACTGTGCGCCGGTGGTGAAGGGAGTGAATGTTTAGGGAGGTGGATGGGATGCCAATCAAGCAGGCTGCTTTGTCCTGGATGGTGTCGAGCTTCTTGAGTGTTGTTGGAGCTGCACTCATCCAGGCGAGTGGAGAGTATTCCATCACACTCCTGACTTATGCCTTGTAGATGGTGGAAAGGCTTTGGGGAGTCAGGAGGTGAGTCACTCGCTGCAGAATACCCAGCCTCTGACCTGCTCTTGTAGCCACAGTATTTATATGGCTGGTCCAGTTCAGTTTCTGGTCAATGGTGACCCCCAGGATGTTGATGGTGGGGGATTCGGCGATGGTAATGCCATTGAATGTCAAGGGGAGGTGGTTAGACTCTCTCTTGTTGGAGATGGTCATTGCCTGGCACTTGTCTGGCGCGAATGTTACTTGCCACTTATCAGCCCAAGCCTGGATGTTGTCCAGGTCTTGCTGCATGCGGGCTCGGACTGTTTCATTATCTGAGGGGTTGCGAATGGAACTGAACACTGTGCAATCATCAGCGAACATCCCCATTTTTGACCTTATGATGGAGGGAAGGTCATTGATGAAGCAGCTGAAGATAGTTGGGCCGAGGACACTGCCTTGAGGAACTCCTGCAGCAGTGTCCTGTGGCTGAGATGATTGGCCTCCAACAACTGCTACCATCTTCCTTTGTGCTAGGTATGACTCCAGCCACTGGAGAATTTTCCCCCTGATTCCCATTGACTTCAATTTTACTAGGGCTCCTTGGTGCCACACTCTGTCAAATGCTGCCTTGATGTCAAGGGCAGTCACTCTCACCTCACCTCTGGAATTCAGCTCTTTTGTCCATGTTTGGACCAAGGCTGTAATGAGGACTGGAGCCGAGTGGTCCTGGTGGAACCCAAACTGAGCATCGGTGAGCAGGTTATTTATTGGTGAGTAAGTGCCGCTTGATAGCACTGTCGACGACACCTTCCATCACTTTGCTGATGATTGAGAGTAGACTGATGGGGCGGTAATTGGCCGGATTGGATTTGTCCTACTTTTTGTGGACAGGACATACCTGGGCAATTTCCCACATTGTCGTGTAGATGCCAGTGTTGTAACTGTACTGGAACAGCTTGGCTAGAGGCGCAGCTAGTTCTGGAGCACAAGCCTTCAGCACTACAGCTGGGATGTTGTCGGGGCCCATAGCCTTTGCTGTATCCAGTGCACTCAGCCGTTTCTTGATATCACGTGGAGTGAATCGAATTGGCTGAAGACTGGCTTCTGTGATGGTGACGATATCGGGAGGAGGCCGAGATGGATGATCCACTCGCCACTTCTGGCTGAAGATGGTTGCAAACGCTTCAGCTTTGTCTTTTGCACTCACGTGCTGGACTCCGCCATCATTGAGGATGGGGATGCTTACAGAGCCTCCTCCTCCCGTAAGTTGTTTAATTGTCCACCACCATTCACGACTGGATGTGGCAGGACTGCAGAGCTTTGATCTGATCCGTTGGTTGTGGAATCGCTTAGCTCTGTCTATAGCATGTTGCTTCCACTGTTTAACATGCATGTAGTCCTGAGTTGTAGCTTCACCAGGTTTGCACCTCATTTTTAGGTACGCCTGGTGCTGCTCCTGGCACGCTCTTCTACACTCCTCATTGAACCAGGGTTGATCCCCTGGCTTGTTGGTAATGGTAGAGTGAGGAATATGCCGGGCCATGAGGTTACAGATTGTGCTGGAATACAATTCTGCTGCTGCTGATGGCCCACAGCGCCTCATGGATGCCCAGTTTTGAGCTGCTAGATCTGTTCTGAATCTATCCCATTTAGCACGTTGATAGTGCCACACAACACGTTGGATGGTGTCCTCACTGCGAAGACGGGACTTCGTCTCCACGAGGACCGTGCGGTGGTCACTGCTACCAATGCTGTCATGGACAGATGCATTTGCGACAGGTAGATTGGTGAGGACGAGGTCAAGTAAGTTTTTCCCTCGTGTTGGTTCGCTCGCCACCTGCCGCAGGCCCAGTCTAGCAGCATGTCCTTCAGGACTCGGCCAGCTCGGTCAGTAGTGGTGCTACCGATCCACTCTTGGTGATGGACATAGAAGTCCCCCACCCAGAGTACATTCTGTGCCCTTGCTACCCTCAGTGCTTCCTCCAAGTAGTGTTCAACGTGGAGGAGGATTGATTCATCAGCTGAGGGAGGACGGTAGGTGGTAATCACCAGGAGATTTCCTTGCCCATGTTTGATCTGATGCCATGAGATTTCATGTGGTCCAGAGTCAATGTGGAGGACTCCCTGGACCACTCCCTCCTGACTGTATATCACTGTACCGCCACCTCTGGTGGGTCTGTCCTGCCGGTGGGACAGGACATACCCAGGGATGGTGGTGGAAGAGTCTGGGACATTGACTGAAAGGTATGATTCTGTGACTTTGGCTATGTCAGGCTGTTGCTTGACTAGTCTGTGGGACAGCTCTCCCAATTTTGGCACAAGTCCCCAGATGTTAGTGAGGAGGACTTTGCAGGGTCGATTGGGCTTGGTTTGCCCTTGTCGTGTCCGGTGCCTAGTGGTCTGACGCCGGGTGGTCTGTCCAGTTTGTACTGAAAGAGTGCAAGATTGGAACAGACAGTTAATACTCAGAGAATACTATTTGCCCCTGGGAATGACATGAGGTACACACAAGGAGGCTGAGGTTTAGCAAGGATGCTGTGATAGAGTTGTGCCATCTCTTTCAGGGACGATCAGCAACTAATATCCATTCAGCTTTGCCATTGGCAAATCACCCTGGCAATTTCTATATGCCTGCTCCTTCCAGGCAAGATCTGGGGACATTTCCAGTGTTGGCCGGTTTGCTGCCCATAGATCTATCGAGGCAGTTACAGATGTAGCAGGGCCAACGGCTTAATCACTGTCACTACTGACCAACAGCAGCAATGTGAGAAAGCGACAGAATTCTACAGAACTGCTGGCTTTTCCATAGTCCAGAGGGTCACCGATCTTGCCATTTGGGCCCCTGTGCACAATGCTGTGCCTAAGTGAACTGAAAGGGATTTTATTCTTTCCATATCCAGCTGCTATGTGGCCACCAGAGGAGAACCATGCAGCTAAATGCCTGCATTCCCAAGGGCTCTTAGGACACCTTCATTTTAAAGCAGTTCTCTGTGCCACCCTCATTGGAATGGGAAAAATAGCTCCTGGAACAGCGAGGCTGCCCTCTGAACCATGACACCTTCACATCAACCACTGACAGAAGCGGAGCGCACGTACAACAAAACACATACTACATCCAGAATTATCGTCAAACACACCATTGGGATCTTGAAATGATGCATTAGATATCTCAGTTGTCAGGGAACCATACAGTACAACCTCACCCTGCCCTCCAGGATTTCCAGAATAATGATTGCATATTCCGTAACTTTGCCCCCATAGAGGCCTTAGCATGCAGGTCGATGACTGGGACGTCAAAGCCGTGGCAGAGTAAGAGTGTGAAAACGCCACCAAGAAATAGAAGTGTCAAACCGGCAACGCAGCAAGTGATACTAGTAAACCAGGTACTAATTCAAGATGCCTTCTGATGAGTACACATTGCTGCCTCATTTCATTGTGTCCACCTTCAGTTTGTTAGGTGCTTCCAGCATCTGATGAAAATGATGCCAGAAAATATGTTTGGTAAAAAAGGGGGTAAGGATCTGGTAGTATTTTTTTTAATTCATTCATGAGATGTGGGCGTCGCTGGCAAGGCCAGCATTTATTGCCCATCCCTAATTGCCCTTCAGAAGGTGGTGGTGAGCCGCCTTCTTGAACCACTGCAGTCGGTTTGGTGAAGGTTCTCCCACAGTGCTGTTAGGTAGGGAGTTCCAGGATTTTGACCCAGCGACGATGAAGGAATGGCGATATATTTCCAGGTATGGTGAGTCAGGCATTCACATATCTAGTGGTGTCATCTGGTCAACGTCATTTGGGAAGAGGAGCCTCCGCATGCTCTGCGTGTCTGTCAAAGTAAACTAACACTTCCATTCAGTGTTAAGAGTTGTAGGGTGCTTTTGCAGCATTGCTATAATTTATGTTATTTCTAACTTCCCATGCAAGATTATGTGCAATGTATTCTGAGAACTCTGGATTTTATGAGCATACACCATGGCTTTTAGGCTGCAAGTCTTGATGTTTTGCGCCACCATCATATTGCTACTAACACTGTAGCTGCAGTGTCTTTATTCTACTCTGTGTGTTGTACATAAGATCAGCACTTGAATGCAGAGCTCAATGTTAGTAGCAATGTGTGTGTCCTGGGTATGAGACAGTTTGGGTGCTTAAAGGACTAGTTTGATGGCAAAGACAGTTTATTTTCTATTCACCCTGCTTTGCCTGTTTCTATTCATTTTCCATTCAGCCAAAGTTCAATGCATGTTTATCTCCTTCCATTTCTCACGCCCCTCGGGTGACTTCATACATCTGTTGTCTCCATTTTTCTGATAGTAGTCGGGCTCTCTTACATGATGTAAATGCTTTCATAACTCTGGCTCAGCATTCCCCAACCTTTGCCACTGAGAGAGAAGTAGAGGGAGCAGTGACAACTAATAAATGAGATAGATGGATTTGGAATATCATAGACTCTTACAGCACAGAAGGAGGCCATTCAGCCCATCGTGCCTTTGCTTGAAAGAGCTATCCAGTTAGTCCCACTCCCCTGCTCTTTCCCCATAGCCCTGCAATTTTCTTCTGCTTCAAGTATATTTAATAAATTTGTAAAAGTCAGCATGAATTTACAAAAAGGAAGTTCTGACAGAACAATTTAATGGACTTTTTTGATAAAACAAGTTGGACATAGATAGGGGTAAGAATGCGGATGTGGTTTACTTGGCTTTTAGTGAAGTTTATAGTAAAGTGTCTCATGGAAATGTAGTTGGGCAAGTTAGCGGGCATGGTATTGATGGCAGCATGCTGAGATGGACCAAATCTTAGCTCAGCAGTGCATAATAGAGGGTCTGTGTAAATAGAAAGTATTCTGTGTGTGGCGAATGGAGTCCTGCAGACCAATGTTGGGATCAATATTCCCAACATTTTTGTAAATGATATGGGAAAGGGAAATGTTTACAGATGACATTGAAATAAGTTGTGGTTAATAAAGTAAAAGATGGGGACAAGCTACGGGGGAAAGTGGGCAGACAATTGGCAGATATAGTTTAGTGTAAATAAGTGGAAAGCCATTCAATTAGGGGTACCAAATAAGCAATGCGGTTACAGGATTATTGGAAAAATACTGACATAGATCAATCAGGAAAGCTTTCCAGCAGTAATAGTAAATAGAACTCTCATGACAGCAAAGTTTGGCTGGTATCAAAAAAGAAAATGGGATGTTAGATTGTATAAAAAGAGGAATAGGAAATTATCCTACGAATGGTCAGGCTACACCTGGAGTATTCTGTGCAATCCTGGAACCTTCACCACAGGAAAAATGTAGCTGAGCTCAAAAGGTTGCAAATTAGAGCTACTTAAAGGAGTGGTGACTAGAGAATAAAATATATGTAAATAGACTCATAGAATTGAGACTCTTCTCATTGGAGAAGAGAAGACTGAGAGAGAACATGACTGAGGTTTTCAAATTCATGAGGCTCAGGAATGTGGAGGATTTGATATGAAGCAGCAGATCAAGGGGCATGAGTACAAAGTGAAGATTCAGGCAGGATGTAAAGAAACATGATTTCAGTGAGAGGTTGGAATGGTGTACAAAGGAAGATTGTAGGGACAAGTAGTTTAGATCTCTTCAAGGTGAAATTGGGCAAGTACCTTGAAGAGAAACATATTATTGCTTACAACTGCTAGGAGAACAGGATAGTGGACTACATGGACCTCTGAGAGTAGCTTTTTCTGAGCCCTCAGGCATTGTTGAGGCATGCATAGGAAAATCACAGGCCCACTGCCTGAGGTTTTTGTTTTTCCAATAAGCACTCACGCTCTGTAGGGTTCCCAACCCTCATACTGTGTGAGATACCTCACCACATCCTTTATGGGCTTGTGATTTTATGTGTTTTGGAGAACTTCAGTGTATCTGTAACTCAAGATGTCACTGCAATAAAAGGCTCTGTTTGAACCTGGAAAAAATGAAAAATAGTCAATGGTGTTGACATTTGATATTCAGGAAGATAAGGCAGGCATTTAGGTATGTAAAACTTGTTGAGCATTTTCCTGAAGGGCATGTGCTTACAGTAATATTGAGTCCTGTCTAATGTCCTTTTCTCCCATACTGCAGAATGCCTTTCAATTTCCCCACAGACAGATACTTTATTTATCCTACCGCCCCCAGAAAGTGTGGATCCAATTCTTCTTACTACAAAGGCTACAGATTTTCCTGTGCAAATCTACTTTTTATGTTTACCTGATCAGTTGGGGACTTCAAAGCACAATATTGACTTGGTGTGAACAGCCTCTGAACTTCCTGCCAGTTTTACTATCTCATCAATTATAAATAAGAAGAATGCAGCTGACCGATTATGTAACCATTGTCTGACCTTGCTTACTAGTCTGATTCAAACGTTCAAATGAAATGGCAGCACTGTATAAAACTATAAAACTTTACAGACCATATCATCTGAGTTACTTCGAACTTTCATCGTGATGCAAATAGGCAACTTGACACAATAAAATGTAATAAAGAGTACAGTGCACGTGCAAAAATACATTTCTTCGAAACATATGTCTCATCCTCTGAACTAACACTCAGGGAGATTACCTGCAAAGATCAGGGACCATTGATCAAATTGAGGGGTACCTGTTTTGATTCCACTTACCACCTCCTAGCTCTACCATGCTTTTGCACCATAGTGACTGGTTTCTTAAACCACAGCTTCTCCAAGGGCTTTGACTTTTATATTGTATAAATTATCTTGCTTCTATACTGCACATTTGATGTAGATGGATTGCCCTTTGAGGGCAGATGCAATACTAGAAGTATGAAATAGGCATCAGTGCATTTTTAGTGAAGATATCTGTAAGAGGCGGTCTCACATGGGAAGAATGGATATTGGCTGCAGTATAACAGCAGCTGATGCAACATGTCACAAGAACAGGAAAGCTTTTAAAGTCAAACAATCTTTGGTTGCTTGCTTTCTGTCAGTTCTTTTCGGTCATTAAAAATGACACTGCTGGTCAGTGGCTGATGATCTCAAGTATGTGTTTGAGCATCTTTGCAAGGAGCTCTGCCATCTCTAACTTCACAGCGGTATGAGCTAGGAGGAAGGCACTTTAACTTTCCATGACAATCTGACTGACCCCAGAGGGAGACGAGCACAGGCCAGTAGCAGGCCGCAGTATTTTTGTGAAGCCAGAATAAAGGACAAAGTTGTGGAGTGGACACCAGCATTCCCTTCAAGGACCACTGGTTAGGCTGCTCACCACCTAGTACAAATGGGCGGAGCATGCGCAGCGCACACTCTGCCCACTTAGAATCATAGAATGGTTCCGGCGCAGAAGAAGGCAATTCGGCCCATCGAGCCCATGCTGGTAAAAACCATTAAATTTTTTACTTTAAAACTGCATCAGGTGGGTCTTGGGCATCCAAGAGGTGGTCGAGATTCCCTCCCCGATTTTCATTCCGTTTTTCAGATAAGAAATGGACAGCTAGCAGTTAAAAATCGTCCTCCATGTCTAAGGATTTTTAATTTAGATAGCCCCTCCTTACATGAAAGTTGGTACAGTCCTTCAGGCTGTCCTTCCCTTAAGTTAACCCTTTATTGTTTTTCTGTTGAGTTCTCTGTCAGCTACAAATAAATAAGAGATTTAACCATCCCCAATCACTCAGCATGTATTACAAAATAAACTATCTATGCAAAGTTTCACTTGTAGCACTGGCAATGAAACATTGCTCCCTGTTCACATCACTGTGAAAACAGAGCTGACACTGCATCCTAAGTGCAGCATGAAAGTGGCATTAATATACTATTTTACTGTCTTTCCTGTCTTCCTCTTTTTCTCTCTTTTTCTACCTTTGACCTGCCTTTCTCCTTTTTCTCTCTCTTTAATATCTCTTTTTTTCTTCCCTCTTCATTGCCCACCTGGCTATAGGAGTCTCTTATGCCACCAGTTAGCACATTTTTCTTACTATTCATTAATGAAAGCAAATTTACTGAGTTAAGGGTTTAAGTCCTCCAATCATTCTTGATGCTCTTTTATGAACATTCACCAATGCCCTTTTGAAGATAGGGCATGTTCTCACCAATGACATACAGGATTAAAGGTACTTGGTTTAACTTATAATCAAATCCTTTTAAGATACATCCAAGTATCTGATTAGTCTCATTGATAAGTTTCACATTGACTGGATACTGTTAATGAATGGTCAATAGCCACATCTGAATTTTTTTTTCTTTTCTATCTTTGCTACTGGATTCCCAATAATGGTGTACCTGTGTTTCATGTTCCATTGCACATTGCTTTACATATATCCACATTTAAATTGATCTGCTATTTCTCAGCTCATCTACTGAATTTGCTCATGTCCTAATATCAATCTTCCCTGTCCCAATCACCTGGCCACATAGAAAATGTTATGATTTCACTAGAAATACCTTCTTTCACATCATTTATGAATAACAGCTGGCAGGTATTACGTTTTCCTGGCTTTATTGATAAGAGTGCTTTATATCTCAACAATGATGCTATTATAAGCAGTCTTCAAATAAATAGCAGTTTATTCTCATATAACTCCAAGTAAGCAGTAACACCTAGGAACACAGGAACAGGAGTAGGCCATTCAGCCCCTCTTGCCTGCTCTGCCATTTGATAAGATCATGGCTGATCTGTGATCTAACTCCATATACCTGCCTTTGGCCCATATCCCTTAATACCTTTGATTGCCAAAAAGCTATCTAGCTCAGATTTAAATTTAGCAATTGAGCTAGTATCAATTGCCGTTTGCGGAAGAGAGTTCCAAACTTCTACCACCCTTTGTGTGTAGAAATGTTTTCTAATCTCACTCCTGAAAGGTCTGGCTCTAATTTTTAGACTGTGCCCCCCACACCTAGAATCCCCAACCAGCGGAAATAGTTTTTCTCTATCCACCCTATCTGTTCCCCTTAATATCTTATAAACTTCAATCAGATCACCCCTTAACCTTCAAAACTCTAGAGAATACAACCCCAATTTTTGTAATCTCTCCTCGTAACTTAACTCTTGAAGTCCGGGTATCATTCTAGTAAACCTACGCTGCACTCCCTCCAAGGCCAGTATGTCCTTCCAAAGGTGCGGTGCCCAGAACTGCTCACAGTACTCCAGGTGCGGTCTAACCAGGGTTTTGTATAGCTGCAGCATAACTTCTGCCCCCTTGTACTCTAGTCCTCTGGATATAAAGGCCAGCATTCCATTAGCCTTATTGATTATTTTCTGCACCTGTTCATGACACTTCAATGATCTATGTACCTGTGACGATCCGGATTCTTTCCCCTCAGTCTGGTTCAGTAATAACTGACGTCGAATACATTTTAAAGTTCAGCACAACTTTAATAGCAGGGTTCTTGGTCTGCAGCATTGATTTGGACTCCTGATAGAGTCCCTCTATGCTGGCAGAGCAAGAACAAAGACATACAGAAATCCACACGTTTTTATACAAATGAATAGGGTTGGAACATACTTAACGAGGGTCAACACCAATCATAAGCCGGGCATAGGTTGCCATGTGAGGTTACATTATTTCCGGCCAATCATAAATCGTCCATGTGCTGGTCATGCTGCTGTTAGACATCAAAGGGGATAACTTCCTCACTTTCCAACTTGGAATGTTCTTCCCTGTTCCTTTTGTTCCTTATCTCCCAACCTGGAATGTCTTTCAACTTTGGCTAAGCTCGTTCCCTATATTGATCTGCCATAAACATGGAGACATTCAGACCAGTCCTTGACTCACATCAAAGACCTATCATTGATAAGACAATGCAGGCCTGCTGACTAAGCAAACATATGGCCCAGCAGGAGGGCCAGGCCACTTGTACCAATCTCAGTTACTAACTAATTAACCCTTTCTAACCATTTTGCATTCTGCTTCTTTGCCACGTAGACATTTTAATATTTTACCGAAAACTGACCACGTAGGGATTCTCACCTGAACCCCTAGGTCCCTTTGGACATCCACTGTTTTTAACTTTTTACCATTTAGAAAGTACCCTGTTCTATCCTTTTTTGATCCAAAGTGGATGACGTCACATTTGTCTGCATTGAATTCCATTTGCCACAGTTTTGCCCATTCACCTAATCTATCAATATCGCTTTGTAATTTTATGTTTTCATCTACACTGCTTACAAACATATTACAATGGTTTTTATATTTTTTGCAATAATTATTTTTGGCATAAAATCTCTCCTTGTCATGTAAATTACTTTTAGCATATTGTATAATTTGTATCTTTGGATGAAAATTGCTTGGTGTGATATTATTGTATGGACACTTAATACATTTGTATCAAATTCCTTTGTCTGCTTTTTTAATGGAGTTGTTAACCCATTTAAGTGGTTAAAAATTGAACAAAGGAATTTGATTGGACATGTTAAACTCTGACATGATAATATCACACTGTGTAATTCCCAGGCCAATATGTTATCAAAAATCACACCGCTGTGCGTATGATTTTAATTATTGCAGGATGCCTCTAATGTTTCTGATTGGTCCATTACAACTATCTGACATCGCTGGCTAATTAAATCCTTGAGGGAAAATAATCCAAGTCCTTTTTGGTTACCATGATAGTTCCCTATTCCCCTACCTCCATCCCAAACTTTTTATCCAATTTAAAATTCTGCTTCCTCCCGGACTCACTGAATGCTCCAGCTCAGGCTCTGCTGCATTCCTCCTTTTGAGGCCATGCCCTAGGTGTGCACTTTCACTAAGAGAGGCACCTCTCATAGGCAGCCTAGGCTGTGGAGTTAGGATCTTATGCACACAAGTACACTGCATTTACATGAGTCATCACTGCAGCCGGTAGCACGTTTTAATCGATGAAGGGGACTCGCAGCACACATAAATAGGCAATCCTCACCTGGGTCATGGGGATACCCCCCCTCAGGGACCTGATTTAGGACATGCTTTGAATTATTCTAATCTTCTATTACTAGCTAAAAGCTTATTGATCTATTAGACTCTGTCTGAAGATCACAGTTAGAGTACTGTGGGCAGCTTTTGGTACCCTATTATAGAAAGGACATTAAAGCCATAGATTGCGTACAGCAAAAAATCACCATGATGATGCCAGGAATGAGAAACTATGGTAATGAGAAGAGAATTCAGAAACTGAGACTATTTACACCGAAGCAGAAAAAACTAAGAGGAGATTTATTCAATGTTTTTAAAATGATGGAGGATCTTTTAAGGGTGAATAGGGAAAGATTATTTCCTTTGGTTGGGGAGTCAACGGCAAGCGAATATCAATTTAAAATGATCCTTAAGAGAGTGAGGAGAGAGGGTAGGATAAACATTTGAAACAGAGGAAGATACAGGGTTAGGAGGAGAGAGTGGGGCACTGGCAATAGTTTTGGGTTGCTCTAGCAAAGAGCTGGCACTGACACAGTGGATCAAATGATATTATTTTGTGCTGCAATCCTCTATGGTTCTATGTTCTACTTGTCTTTAGACAGACGTTTACAGGGTTTTGCTGTTATGCTATTTTCTCCTATTTTGAGACAACATAGTACATTATTTTACCAGGAAATGATTGATATAATGAGTTTAATTTTACTTTTCCTGTTTGCCTTTTGTATATTGTCCATTCAGAATCCCCATTTTTGGGATTACACAATTCCTTTCTTTAATTCTAAATGTGACTTTTCATTCCTATTAAAAATAATATGGTGATACTTCAGAATTTACATGCAATACGGATTCTGTGAATAATGGTAAATTGGCTGATATTATTAGCTGATGGTTGCAAACTGATTTAAATCCAGATCTCACTGGATAAATCATTTTTCTTGGAGGTGCTGCCTGTTTGAACATCAGTTGAGTGACCTTATCCACCATTTTTTTTTGGGCTGTGGCCATTAGTCACTGCCATTTGGATTCAGCTCTGATGAGCTAAAAAGGTCATGAAAAGTAAATTCCTTGATGTTATAAGGAGACAACTATATCATGTCAAAGTCCAGTCTATTTCCTGTCTGAGTCTTCGTATTTTAGTTGAGGTCTTAATATAGGAGCACGATGCTTGCATGCTTCACTAAAAGCTTTCACTAATTCAGTAAAAGGGAACTATCCATTTCCATTTTAAACCCCAAGCTAATGACCATCCATGGGGGCATGTTCTGGACTTAGCATTCCTTTGCATTCCTCTTAGACCCTTGCCATGGTTTAATTCTATAATTCCTGTTCAAAAAAGGTCACTGAATTTCTATTTCCACAGCTTATTTGTAACACAAGCAGTTTTTTGACATATTTGTATACATAAATAACTTGTTGGCATGATTTATTCTCCAACTGTCTGGAGTCAGAGTTTTGTCCTAACAAGGTTTGTGATGTCATATCCTGATATGTTTCCTTGGCACTGTATTTTATTTCTTGTTTTTTCCCTTTAGGCATAAACAAAAAAGAATTAAGACAGGGAGACAGTAAAGGATATTTTAAGGATTGTACTATATATATTTTAAAGGGGCGTTAAGTGAGATTTTTTTCAATGTCCTTAATTTAAATCAAAAATTGTGGCACACCAACAGGCCAAGTGGGTAGCAGTGAAAATGAGAGTGGCTTTTGAAGACAGTCATTTTTGAATGTTTTGAAAAGTTAAATTGAATTATAAATAGAGATCCTTTTTCTTTCTTTACTATTTTTAGCAAAAAAGTAACAAATAGTGTAACATCAGTAGAAAATACTAAAGGATTATTACTTAGTGTTGATTGCGGATTCTTACACCATCCAGAAATGGATTAACAAACATCACCTGAAGACTGAATTAAAAGTCTATTCCTTGATCATTGAGGTCGACAGTAAGGAAGTTGTGGCTCATTCTGCGTCAAATTGAAAGGGGAATATTTAATTTCAGGTCAGACCCGGTATTAGTGAATTTAATAAAGTTCAAAAGTATCACCACAGCAGTTCAAAAAGTGAATAGTACAGATGGGCTTACTGTCACAGAACAATGGTGTGGCAGCTAGTAGTGGGTGCACAACAGCAGAACAGGAGGTGGGGAGGATGGATCAGAGGACAAAGGAAGCACACAGCTCACAGCAGGGAGTGTACAAGGCAATAGATCTCTCACAACAGCTGGCTTGGCATGGTGATGGAGCAGTGTGTGAAGAGTCTCAGGGTCAACTGGAGGTTGTGACTGAGATGTACCCCTGATTCATGAAAACCTGTCGGGATAGTCTGTAATGGACTACCAGTGGCAGTAAAGGTAACCGTTGCCATTAACATTTATGCCACAGGGACCTTCCAGGCACCGACTGGTGATACTTCAAGAATCAGCTACTTTGTTTGCCTTTTGGAGAGGTGATGTTTTCTTTTCTGGCCAATGAAAGAATTTCAGGGGACAGTGTAAAGTAGAAGTGAATTAATTTTAAGTATTTCAGTCCTCATGGTGCATGTGTTTTATGTGTAGGTGTTTAATGTGTTTTACTGGTGGATTGCCCCTTGCGAGTTGTTGCTACCTATATGTGGGGCTAACCCTGATATACCCGCATTAGGCCAAGATGTCTTTGCTGGAATTGCTTGCAGAACCAAGATCTATTATCCATTGTATAGTGCTATGCAATGGCATAGAAAGGCAATAGATATGAGAGCCAACCAATTGTTTCTGTGCTGTTCCACATATGTCTATAATTAAGGAATGAGTGATTGAGCACTTAGAGAAATTTGAGCTGATTAGAGAGAGCCAACATGGATTTGTAAAGGGTAGGTCCTAATTGAACTTTTTGAGGAAGTAACTAAAGTAATAGACAGGAGAATGTCTATGGATCTAGTTTATATGGACTTCCAGAAGGCATTCGATAAGGTTCCACATAAAAGACTTAGCTAAAATTAAAGCTTTTGGAATTGAAGGCAAATTATTGACCTGGTTAGGAGATTGGTTAGGCGTTGGAAGACAGAGAGTAGGGATAATGGGTATGTACTTGATTTGGAAGGCAGTGACTAGTGGGTGTCCCACAAGAATCATAGAAAGTTATGGCACAGAAGGAGGCCATTCAGCCCATTGTGTCCATGCCGGCCGAAAAAGAGCTATCCAGCTTAATCCCACTTTCCAGCACTTGGTCCGTAGCCCTGTAGGTTATGGCACTTTAGGTGCACATCCAAGTACTTTTTAAATGAGTTGAGGGTTTCTACCTCTACCACCCTTTCAGGCAGTGAGTCCCAGACCCCCACCACCCTCTGGTGAAAAGATTTCTCCTCAGCTCCCCTCTAATCCTTCTACCAATTACTTTAAATATATGCCCCTGGTCACTGACCATTCTGCTAAGGGAAATAGGTCCTCCCTATCCACACTGTCTAGTCCAGACATAATTTTAAATACCTCAATTAAATCTCCTCATATCCTCCTTTTCTTCCAAAGAAAACAACCCCAGCCTATCCAATCTTTCCTCATAGCTAAAATTCTCCAGCCCTGGCAACTACCTCATAAATCTCCTTTGTACCCTCTCTAGTGCAATCACATCTTTCCTGTAATGTGGTGACCAGAACGATATGCAGGACTCAAGCTGTGGCCTAACTAATGTTTTATACAGTTCTAACATAACCTCCCCGCTCTTATATTCTATGCCTCGGCTAATAAAGGAAAATATCCCGTATACCTTTTTAACCACCTTATCTACCTGTCCTGCTACCTTCAGGGATCTGTGGACATGCACTCCAAGGTCCCTTTGTTCCTCTACAACTCTCAGTATCCTATCATTTATTGTGTACTCCCTTGCCTTGTTTGCCTTCCCCAAATGCATTACCTCACACTGCTCTGGATTGAATTCCATTTACCACTTTTCTTCCCACTTGACCAGTCCATTGATATCCTCCTGCAGTCTACAGCTTTCCTCCTCACTATCAAGCACACGGCCAATTTTTGTATCATCTGCAAACTTCTTGATCAAGTCCCCCACATTCAATTCTAAATCATTAATATATACCTCAAAAAGCAAGGGAACTAGCACTGAGCCTTGCAGAACCCCACTGGAAACAGCCTTCCAGTCACACAAGCACTCATCAACCATTACCCTTTGCTTCCTGCCACTGAGCCAATTTTGGATCCAACTTGCTACTTTCCTTTGGATCCCATGGGCTTTTACTTTTTTGACCAGTCTGTCATATGGGACCTTGTCAAATCCATGTAGACTACATCAAATGTGATACCCTCATCAACTGTCCTTGTTACATCCTCAAAAAATTCAATCAAGTTAGTCAGGTACGACCTTCCCTTAGCAAATCCATGCTGACTGTCCTTGATTAATCCGTGCCTTTCTAAATGACGATTTATCGTGTCCCTCAGAATTGATTCCAATAATTTGCCCATCACCGAGGTTAGACTGACTGGCCTCTAATTACTCAGTCTATTTCTTTTTCCCTTTTTAAACAACGGTACAATGTTAGCAGTCCTCCAATCCTTTGGCACCACGCCTGTAGCCAGGGAGGATTGGAAAATGATGACCAGAGCCTCTGTTATTTCCACTCTTGCTTCTCTTAACAGCCTGGGATACATTTCATCCGGGCCTGGTGATTTATGCACTTTCAAAGATGCTAAACCCTTTAATACTTCCTCTCTCACTATGTTTATCCCATCCTATGTTTCACACTCCTCCTCTTTAACTACAATGTCTGCATCGTCCCCCTCTTTTGTGAAGACAGACGCAAAGTATTCATTTAGAACTGTACCCACATCTTCCACCTCCACACATAGGTTACTTCTTTGGTTTCTAACAGGCCCTACTCTTTCCTTAGTCTGTGCTCGGGCCCCAACTATTCAATATATTTATTAATGACTTAGATAACACAATAGAGAGCGATATATCCAAGTTTACCATGACGCAAAGATTGATGGCATAGTAAGTAATGTAGACGGGAGCATAATATTACAAAGAGACATTGATAGATTAAATGAATGGGCAAAACTGTGCCAGATGGATTTCAACGCAGGCAAGTGTGAGGTCATCCATTTTGGACCAAAAAAGGATAGATCCGAGTATTTTGTAAATAGTGAAAAGCTAGGAACTATGGAGATTCAAAGAGAGTTAGGGGTCCATGTACGCAGATCACTAAAATGTCATAGTCAGGCACAAAAATAATCAAAATGGATAATGGAATGTTAACCTTTATAACTAAAGGGCTAGAATATAAAGGGAAGGAAGTTTTGCTACAGCTATACAAAACCTTCGTTAGACCACATAAGGAGTACCGTGTATAGTTCTGGGATACATTGGCCTTGGAAGGAGTGCAGATTCACCAGAATGTTACCAGGGCTCTAAGGGTTAGATTATGAGGCGAGATTACATAAACTAGTCTTGTATTCCATGGAATACAGAAGGTTAAGAGGTGATTTGATTGAGGCTTTTAGGCTATTCATAGGGTAGATAGAGAGAAACTTTTTCCACTGGTGAGGGAGTCTAGGACAAGGAGACATAACCTTAAAATCAGAGCCAGGCCATTCAGGAGAGAAGTTAGGAAACACTTCATCATGCAAAGGGTGGTAGAAGTGTGGAACTCTCTATCGCACAAAAAACAGCAGTTGCTGGCTCAATCAATCATTTTAAATCTGAGATCGATAGATTTTTGCTAGCCAAGAGTATTATGATGTGGAGATGCCGGTGATGGACTGGAGTTGACAATTGTAAACAATTTTACAACACCAAGTTATAGTCCAGCAATTTTATTTTAAATTCACAAGCTTTCGGAGGCTTCCCCCTGACGAAGGGGGAAGCCTCCGAAAGCTTGTGAATTTAAAATAAAATTGCTGGACTATAACTTGGTGTTGTAAAATTGTTTACGAGTATTATGGGATATGGAGCCAAGGCGGGTGGATGGAGTGAGGATACAGATCAGCCATGATCTCATTGAATAGCGGAACAGGCTTGAGGGGCTGAATGGTCTACTCATGTTCTATGTCAATGGCGGATGAAATATCCTCACAGTGCTTAATGATTTGTGTGAACATAAATGATCATCTCCCTTATGATTATGTTTGACGAATCCCCAAACTAGTTGAAACCAGCCATAGCTATATACCTAGACCATATCTGGAGTATTGTGTGCAGTTTTGGTCTCCTTATCTGAGGAAGGATGTCCCTGCCATGGAGGGAGAGCAACGAAGGTTCACCAGACTGATTTCTGGGATGGCAGGACTGACGTATGAGGAGAGATTGGGTCGACTAGGCCTATATTCACTAGAGTTTAGAAGACTGAGAGGTGATCTCATCGAAACATATAAAATTCTAACAGGACTAGACAGACGAGATGGAGGGAGGATGTTCCCAATGGATGGGGAATCCATAACCAGGGGTCACAGTCTCAGGATACAGGGTATGCCATTTAGAACCGAGATGAGGAGAAATTTCTTCACTCAGAGGGTGGTGAACCTGTGGAATTCTCTACCACAGAAGGCAGTGGAGGCCAAGTCATTAGATGTATTGAAGAAGGAGATAAATATATTTCTTAATGCTAAAGGGATCAAGGGATATGGGGAAAAAGCAGGAACAGGGTACTGAGTTAGACGATCAGCCATGATCATTTTGAATGGCTGAGCAGGCCCGAAGGGCCGAATGGCCTACTCTTGCTCCTATTTTCTATGATTCTACAATTTTGCGTTTGGACCCCAAAGCCTGCACAGCAGTTGTGGGATCATTCTCACTAGCACCAAGTGTGGTTTGGGGAATTGGAGATTATAGGGTTACATGTTTATTTCCAACCCATACCAGCATGCAGTGGAGTCTTGCAAAATCTTACCTATAATATTTGCAGTGACCATGATGGTAATGAAGCAAGGTTAAAAAACAACAGCCATTGATTCTATTCATTGACTAGAAATGTAATGTTGACTTTTATTTCAAGAAGATTTTATTTTATTCATTCATGGGATGTGGGCGTCGCTGGCAAGGCCAGCATTTATTGCCCATCCCTAATTGCCCTTGAGAAGGTGATGGTGAGCCGCCTTCTTGAACCGTTGCAGTCCGTGTGGTGAAGGTTCTCCCACAGTGCTGTTAGGAAGGGAGTTCCAGGATTTTGACCCAGCGACGATGAGGAAACGGCGATATATTTCCAACTCAGGATGGTGTGTGACTTGGAGGGGAACGTGCAGGTGGTGTTGTTCCCATGTGCCTGCTGCCCTTGCCCTTCTAGGTGGTAGAGGTCACAGGTTTGGGAGGTGCTGTCGAAGAAGCCTTGGCAAGTTGCTGCAGTGCATCTTGTAAGTAGTACATACTGCAGCCACAGTGCGCCGGTGGTGGAGGGAGTGAATGTTCAAGATGGTGGATGGGGTGCCAATCAAGCGGGCTGCTTTGTCTTGGATGGTGTCGAGCTTCTTGAGTTTTGTTGGAGCTGCACTCATCCAGGCAAGTAGAGATTATTCCATCACACTCCTGACTTGTGCCTTGCAGATGGTGGAAAGGCTTTGGGGAGTCAGGAGGTGGGTCACTCGCTGCAGAATACCCAGCCTCTGACCACCTCTTGTAACCACAGTATTTATGTGGCTGGTCCAGTTATGTTTCTGGTCATTGGTGATCCCCAGGATATTATATATATTTGAAACCTACTTACTTTATCAGTTTTTTCCAAAAAGTCTGTTGCAGCTGCATTAAGATAACCTGTTTTTCTTTGTAAGGGACTAAAAGGGGAAATTGGTCCAGCTGGAATTATTGGACCTTCAGGTCCACCGGGACCATCTGGTCTTCCTGGCCCACCTGGGATCTCTACATCAGGTGAGAAACACATTCCAGGGACTGAATGTTAATGTATGAGGAAAAGTACAATGGTTTTAAGGTATGAGACGATATTACTGTTGCCAATAATAATGGACATGTGTTTGTATGACCGTCCTCCACTATTTTAGTGGAAGCATTAACCTATTTAAATAAATGTTTCCTTTAAAATAGCAGACAAAACAATGTCAAATGTGTTGAATATTCACCCTCTAATATTGGTGACATAAATTTCCAGGTGATTGTGTTCATTTTAGCAACGTTGGCAAGTGTTAGCATGAATGCTTTGTAATCTGATATCAGTGGTGTTTCACAACAGTAACAAAATGGGCATGATTTTGACCCCGAGCCGGGAAGAGGGCGGGGGGATCAAATTGCGGATGGGAAACCCGGAAATACGGGTTTTCCAGACATCCTTACCTTTTTGACGTAAGGACATCTTTTTTGTTTGTCGGTTTGTCGTTCAACTGACAGGCCTGATTGGTTCAAGTAAGTCTTCAGGTAAGTCTTTGTTTGTACGGATGTGGGGGCATTGGTTGGCACAGGGCATGGGTTGGCACATGAGGCACCAGTGGGCATGAGGATCATGGGGGGCAGGAACGGGGGTCAGTCACGGGGGGAGGTGTCGGGGTCGGGGGTCATCGCTAGGGTCTGCGATCATTGGGGGGAGTTGGAGGTAAGCTTGTTGGGCTTGGGGGAAGCACTCCTGCTCCTTCAGACCCACAACCTGTGCCAGAAAGGCACATACCTTCTCGCCTCCTTTCGCGTGGCATAAAAGAGAAGGCCCGGGGATCCCGGCCCCCAGGGATTGAAATTGGAAACTCTGGAGAAATGAAGGCCCGCAGCCTCCTTGAAAGGTTTTAATCACTAACCCGACTCCTGGGAGCGGGATGGTCTCCCGCCCTAGTGAAAACCGGAAGTGGGCGGGGTGGGCAGGTTGGGGGGCGGGTCCAAAATGGTTGCGATTTTGAATGCCCCTCCCGCCCCCAACCCACCCATTTTTCTCTTTTAAAATCGTGCCCAATTTGCCACTGGCACCACAATAGATAAAGAATTTTCCATGGGGTTCTGCTGGTCTCCCACAGGTCTTCGAGTGGGAAACCAATGGAATCCCCACAGGATTTCAGCCGCAGAGTTTTTAGAGGGGGAAGGTAGATCTTTAAAATATAGCAATGGTGGAGTAATTGAAGATGAGGGGAAAATAATTGAATTACCTAATGAATATTTTCTCAATGTGTAGGGATAGAGGATGCAGTTTATGAGTATGGTAGTGTAGGGTACAATAATGTACTGGATTAACAACCCAGAGGTCATGAGTTCAAATTCCAACAGTTGTGAATGAAATGAATTAAATCTGGTAATTAATGGACTGGCATCAGAAAAATGACCATGAATTATCATAAAAACCCAACTGGTTCACTAATGTCCTTCATGGAAAGGAACTGGCCTCTCCTACCTGATCCAACCTAAACATGACTCCAGTTCCATGCCCTGTGAGTACAATTCTTTATGGACGGGCTATGTGCATGGCAACATCCTGTCACAAAATGAGGAATTTGAATGGAATTACCATCAAACTGACTATTAAAATGATCTGTTCACACATTCAGTGCGAGAGCAGTTGCTGTTGATCAATTCACACAGGTAGCATTTCTGTTCGCCAGACGTGGAATGGACACTACCTTTAGAGATACATCCCACTTACCTTAGTCCACATAGCTGAGGTTCAGGTTGGCACAGCCAAGGCCTAGGTGTATGCAGTATATAGCTGGAGTTTAACCAGCTAAAACTACATGGCCTACCAGCATAAGACACTGCCAGGACTTCTGCTGCTTGTCCTCCCAGGACCCCCTTACCTTTTAGGGCACAAACTTATACCTGGAGCGAAGTGGGTAGAATCTGAGTGACAGGTCCATTCCTCCAGGTTGCATTAGTGGGTCAGGCTGGCTGGTCAATCAACAGTGCCCTGGAGTATGACAGACCTGCCTGACACAGGTGTCAGATTACCCAGTCTGCCACAGAAGATTGACTTTCATTGGCAGGTGTGTCATCTTGACAGCCCCTTGCCCCTAAAGAGACAACTTTCACCTCCGCACCCCCCCCTTCCCCCCGAAAGGAGAATAGTTACTCAGCCTTCAGACAACTAACAATTGCAGATTGTAGCCTTGGCTAGATACACATCGTGTACCAGGAGATCTTTACAAGTGGTAGGGTGAGCAGCAAAACTCACCATAAAATGAGTGAGGGCATTGCTATCATCCACACAAGGACGCACATGACCCTACTGAATGGGTGTTTCACCAGTTTGGGGTGCCGAGCTTCAGCGGAGCTCCTTGCCTCTTTCACAGTGCACTGAGCCCTGGATATAAGATTATGCCCAGCCTCCAGGTAATGGCCTCCAACAGCCGTTGTTTTTATTTTATTCGTTCATGGGATGTGGGCATCGCTGGCAAGGCCAGCATTTATTGCCCATCCCTAATTGCCCTTGAGAAGGTGGTGGTGAGCCGCCTTCTTGAACTGCTGCAGTCCGTGTGGTGAAGGTTCTCCCACAGTGCTGTTAGGAAGGGAGTTCCAGGATTTTGACCCAGCGACAATGAAGGAACGGCGATATATTTCCAAGTCGGGATGGTGTGTGACTTGGAGGTGAACGTGCAGGTGGTGTTGTTCCCATGTGCCTGCTGCTCTTGTCCTTCTAGGTGATAGAGGTCGTGGGTTTGGGAGGTGCTGTCGAAGAAGCTTGGCGAGTTACTGCAGTGTATCCTGTGGATGGTACACACTGCAGCCACAGTGCGCCGGTGGTGAAGGGAGTGAACGTTTAGGGTGGTGGATGGGGTGCCAATCAAGCGGGCTGCTTTGTCCTGGATGGTGTCGAGCTTCTTGAGTGAGTGTTGTTGGAGCTGCACTCATCCAAGCAAGTGGAGAGTATTCTGTCACACTCCTGACTTGTGCCTTGTGGAAAGGCTTTGAAGGGTCAGGAGGTGAGTCACTCGCCGCAGAATACCCAGCCTCTGACCTGCTCTCATAGCCACAGTATTTATATGGCTGGTCCAGTTAAGTCAATGGTGACCCCCAGGATGTTGACGTTGGGGGATTTGGCGATGGTAATGCCGTTGAATGTCAAGGGGAGGTGGTTAGACTCTCTCTTGTTGGAGATGGTCATTGCCTGGCAGTTGTCTGGCACGAATGTTACTTGCCACTTATCAGCCCAAGCCTGGATGTTGTCCAGGTCTTGCTGCATGCGGGCTCGGACTGTTTCATTATCTGAGGGGTTGCGAATGGAACTGAACACTGTGCAATCATCAGCGAACATCCCCATTTCTGACCTTATGATGGAGGGAAGGTCATTGATGAAGCAGCTGAAGATGGTTGGGCCGAGGACACTGCCCTGAAGAACTCCTGCAGCAATGTCCTGGGGCTGAGATGATTGGCCTTCAACTACCACTATCATCTTCCTTTGTGCTAGGTATGACTCCATCCACTGATTCCCATTGACTTCAATTTTACTAGGGCTCCTTGGTGCCACACTCGGTCAAATGCTGCCTTGATGTCAAGTGCAGTCATTCTCATCTCACCTCTGGAATTCAGCTCTTTTGTCCATGTTTGGACCAAGGCTGTAATGAGGACTGGAGCAGAGTGGTCCTGGCGGATCCCAAACTGAGCATCGGTGAGCAGGTTATTGGTGAGTAAGTGCCGCTTGATAGCACTGTCGACGACATCTTCCATCACTTTGCTGATGATTGAGAATAGACTGATGGGGCGGTCATTGGCCGGATTGGATTTGTCCTGCTTTTTGTGGACAGGACATACCTGGGCAATTTTCCACATTGTCGGGTAGATGCCAGTGTTGTAGCTGAACTGGAACAGTTTGGCTAGAGGCGCGGCTAGTTCTGGAGCACAAGTCTTCAGCACTACAGCTGGGATGTTGTCGGGGCCCATAGCCTTTGCTGTATCCAGTGCACTCAGCCGTTTCTTGATATCACGTGGAGTGAATCGAATTGGCTGAAGACTGGCTTCTGTGATGGTGGGGATATCGGGAGGAGGCCGAGATGGATGATCCACTCGGCACTTCTGGCTGAAGATGGTTGCAAACTCTTCAGCTTTGTCTTTTGCACTCACGTGCTGGACTCCGCCATCTTTGAAGATGGGGATGTTTGCAGAGCCTCCTCCTCCCGTTAGTTGTTTAATTGTCCACCACCATTAACGACTGGATGTGGCAGGACTGCAGATCTTTGATCTGATTCGTTGGCTGTGGAATCGCTTAGCTCTGTCTATAGCATGTTGCTTCCGCTGTTTAGCATACGTGTAGTCCTGAGTTGTAATTTCTCCAGGTTGGCACCTCATTTTTAGGTACGCCTGGTGCTGCTCCTGGCATGCTCTTCTACACTCCTCATTGAACTAGGGTTGATCCCCTGGCTTGTTGGTAATGGTAGAGTGAGGAATGTGCCGGGCCATGAGGTTACTAATTGTGCTGGAATACAATTCTGCTGCTGATGGCCCACAGCACCTCATGGATGCCCAGTTTTGAGCTGCTAGATCTGTTCTGAATCTATCCCATTTAGCACGGTGGTAGAGCCACACAACACGTTGGATGGTGTCCTCAGTGCAAAGACGTGACTTCATCTCCACGAGGACTGTGCGGTGGTCACTCCTACCAATACTCTCATGAACAGATGCCTCTGCGACAGGTAGATTGATGAGGACGAGGTCAAGTAGGTTATTCCCTCGTGTTGGTTCCCTCACCACCTGCCGCAGGCCCAGTCTAGCAGTTATGTCCTTCAGGACTCGGCAAGCTCGGTCAGTAGTGGTGCTACCGAGCCACTCTTGGTGATGGACATTGAAGTCCCCCACCCAGAGTACATTCTGTGTCCTCGCTACCCTCAGTGCTTCCTCCAAGTGGTGCTCAACATGGAGGAAGGACTAAGGAATTGAGAAAGAAAAATAAAGACTTCCATGCATAAAGCCCCTCATCACGACTCTCACAAATGTCTCAAAGTGCTTCACAAACATATAATGAATTACTTTGCAGTGACTGTTGCTATGTAAGTAAATGCACCAGCCATTTTTCACACAGCATGATCCCACAATAATAATGAGATGAATGGCCAGCTAATCTCTTTCTGGTAGTGTTGGTTGAGGAAGGCATGTTGGCCAGGACACCAGGCGAACACTCTGTTCTTTGAACTGAAGCAAATCCTGCAACATAGTGTGGAAATCTACAGTGGGCATGTGTCTGGTTTGAAAAAAGATTGCTTGAGTTATAATACACTAGGTAGAGGTAACTATTTATTCACATCTGGTACCGTACAACTGGGCATTGCCCCAGTGTTCACCAGGCATGAGCAGCAATATGACTTTCAAATGCAAAATGACTCAGAACTGTATTAATGTCCTTTCTGAATGCTGTCTGATATACCAAGCTAAGATCCTCTTCGCCCCGCAATATCTTTTCCATATGGCTAGCAAAGAGTCTTTAAAGAGACGTACTGTACTGTCTGATTTCACAATAGTAATGCACTAACTTGTATCAAGAAGGGTGAAACTGAGGTTAAACGGTTTGATTAAAAGGCTGTACTCCTGATTGGCCATTATTAAATATTAACCTACTTGTTTTCATTTAAAAGGCCGCTTAATGGTTGGACCAAAGGGTGAAAGAGGACTCCCAGGGCCAGCGGGAAGATGTTACTGTAATCTTCCTCAGACCGTAAGCAACCCATCAGATAGTGAACTCCCATCTTTGATCAACTTTCCACAAGTACCAGTAGTAAGTATACATTTTAGTGGGAGACCCTACTTTATATTGCAAAAATATTTGACTTATTGCACCCAGATCCAAGCCTTGAATTCCAATTCTGAATTTAACTTAGCTAATTTTGTGTGTGTGTGGATGTGTATGTGCACATGATTGGATGTGGGTGAAGGGGGAAGTTAAGAAGTTTTTCCTAGTGGAATTCATAACAGAAAACAAAACTGGAATAGTAGCTAGTTTTATTTATTGTAGGTCCATAAATAGTCTTTAAAAAGGAATGTTACATCTGGTTGTATAGATTGGTGTATTGGAACAAACCATGCTGTGCACAAACACTACATATCCAATATATTAGATTGGAGCCTGCTCATAAAAACACTGCAGTCAGAGAGGCCAAATTGTCAATATAGTTCTTAAGTTCTTTTACTACTTCAGTTAATCATATTGCATCCATCCTGGCTTTCTTGAAAATTTTGTAACATCGAAATAATATTTAATAAAATGAGAAAGATTTCCTTTTTCTTTTTAGATATTTGTTGTAGACAGCGAAGAAGAGCTGGAACAGCTGAACACTGAAAATGCATTAGCCTTCAGAAAAGATCAGAGGTCATTGTACTTCAAAGACACTGTGGGATGGCTGCCGATTCAGGTAGTGAAATTGTAACTGTTGCGAGCTCCCTTAAACTTTTATTTTGGAATTTAAAGGGTGAGAGTAACAATGGGCCAGATTTTGCTGAAAAGATAATGGCATCTGAACGACGCACACCGTTATTAATGAGCAAATCAGTCAGCAAATTGTGGCAAGGAAGAGATACCCCGTGAATTGTAAATTGCCACAAGTTGCTGGACGATTTGAGCTGCACTGCCGTTAGCTTCGCCAAAACAGCATCTCAATCTTAACCTTCCCGTGATTTTCCTGAAGTTGCTGCATTTAAGAACATAAAAACATAAGAAATAGGAGCAGGAGTTGGCCAATCGGCCCCTCGAGCCTGCTCCGCCATTCAATAAGATCATGGCTGATCTGATCCTAACCTCAAATCTAAATTCATGTCCAATTTCCTGCCTGCTCCCCGTAACCCCTAAAATTTGCACATTAATTGCCCATTAAACTCATAGAAACATAGAAACCGAGAAAATAGGAGCAGAGTAGGCCATTCGGCCCTTCGAGCCTGCTCCGCCATTCAATTTGATCATGGCTGATCCTCTATCTCAATCCATATTCCCGCTCTCCCCCCATACCCCTTGATGCCTTTTGTGTCTAGAAATCTATCTAGCTCCTTCTTAAATATATTCAGTGACTTGGCCTCCACAGCCTTCTGTGGTAGAGAATTCCACAGGTTCACCAGCCTCTGAGTGAAGAAATTTCTCCACATCTCAGTCCTAAATGTACTACCCCGTATCCTAAGACTGTGACCCCTCGTTCTAGACCCCCCAGCTAGGGGAAACATCCTCCCTGCATCCAGTCTGTCTAGCCCTGTCAGAATTTTATATGTTTCAATGAAATCCCCTCTCATTCTTCTAAACTCGAGTGAATACAGGCCGAGTCGACCCAATTTCTCCTCATATGACAGACCTGCCATCCCAGGAATCAGTCTGGTGAACCTTCGCTGCACTCCCTCTATGGCAAGTACATCCTTTCTTAGATAAGGAGACCAAAACTGCACACAGTACTCCAGGTGTGGTCTCAACAAGGCCCTGTATAACTGCAGTAAGACATCCTTGCTCCTGTGCTCAAATCTTCTTGCAATGAAGGCCGACATGCCATTTGCCTTCCTAACTGCTTGCTGCACCTGCATGTTTGCTTTCAGTGACTGGTGTACAAGGACACCCAGATCCCTTTGTACATCAACATTCCCCAATCTATCACCATTTAAATAATATTTTGCCTTTCTGTTTTTCCTTCCGAAGTGGATAACTTCACATTTATCCACATTATACTGCATCTGCCATGTATTTGCCCACTCACTCAACTTGTCTAAATCACCTTGAAGCCTCTTTGCATCCTTCTCGCAACTCACAATCCCACAACTAGTCTGGTAATTAATAGCATAAGTACCCTTTTAACAACATGATAATTGTTAATGACTGCCAATCAACCTCTCCAGCCAAGAAAGTGAGCAATTAAAATGTGGAGTCCCATTTCTTCAGGTTGTGAATTGTTTTAGGAGATTTTAATTATGTCAAATTTAATTTATTTTCTTACTTTCACCTTCTGTCTTTTTTTCTCTATTTCTTAATCCAATCTTTCTTGATTTCTCTTTCCGTACCTGATTTAACTTTGAATTCACCCAGTCCAATTCATCGTCCTGCTCAGTCCTTCCTCTGTTTATTTCTCAATCCTTTAGTTTAGTTGGTTAAGGAGATACATTATTTGTCCCGTTGTTCACCAAGGTCCCAGATGCCCTGTTGCTCTCACCGCTCCGTTTTCAGCTCGAACTTCCAGCAACTTTGTGGGCAAAAATTTTTAAATCCTAAATGTGCACAAACAAGTCTAACTAATGGGGCATGATGCGAGATTCCCCACTCCAGCAAAATCTGGCCCAATGTAACTTCTTATGTTGGAAAGTGTTTCTCCTCCCCACTCTGACTTGTTATGATTTTTATTCACACATTTCTTTGTCAGTTGGATGTAATATGAAGAGCAACAGTTAAAGATAGGTCTCCACTTCGCTCCTCCTATCCTCAGCATTGCTGGAAATGCATCTGGTTTTCTGGTTGTAAGCAGAATGCCATCTGCTGGACTGTGCAAATATTAAGATGAAAAGTTGAGTTTAAGATGCCAGAAGTAAAAGGGCATTATGATAATTATAGATAACACTTTTCTTTTTGCAACAGTCCCTGCATTTCTCCATGTGAGCCTATGTCCTTTTAATTCCCACCATTCTCCTTATGGGTGGAGAGAACGGGATGGAGGCAGATACACTGTGTTCATTTTTCAGATCTCTTCCCTCCTCCCTCATAATGCAGTGAGACCATCTGCTGTCACGGGTCACGTGACTTATTGGCCAGGCTGAGAAATATTAGTCAGAACAATGCCAAGCTGTCCTTGGCTTCAAACCAATCAGATTTGTAAATGCAAGGAGAGGCAAAGGTTCGATCTGACACTCTGAAAATATCACACCAAAAACACAGAGAAATGCAAATGCTAATGTCTAATTTTTAACCTCAACTATTAATAAGTGAGTTGGAATCGCTTTTCACAGATTGCACTTCCTACAACCGCTGACAATGATGTTTGCATATATTTGTGATAGACATTCAGTCCCTCTCGTTGATTGGGTGGGAGGGAAAATGGGATTTCCAGCCACCATGCAAATGAACCCCAAATTGCAGAGGCCTTTCTGGCCTCGTGATCATTAGCAAACCGGCGGTGGGCTCCCAGCCTCCAGCGGGAAGTCCTGGCAGAAAGAGGGCAGAGTAATTGTGCGGCAGCAGATCAGAATGCAGGCTGCCTCTTTCTTTACAAACTTCTTCCTCCACCCTCTTTGGTCTGTGTAAGGTCTGTGAGTGCTGGCCGGCAATTTTTTTTGTTCCCCTTCCAAACATCCCCTGCATTCAGCTTTGAAGCAGTTTTAAGGGCGGGAAATGCAGTGGAGGCCATTTTTTCTGCATTGAATTGCTGGTTATATAAGCCCCTCCCCAAGCCCCCCATATGTCAACAGGACCAATCCTCAGGAGATGGCGGGGACATGCAGGGAAGCAGCAGACTGCGTCCCTGAGCAACTTTCAGCTCTGCCCATCCAATATCTGCTTTAAAAATTAGTGGGTGGGTAGTGTTATATGGAGAGGCAAAACGTCTAGGGCATTTAAGATTTATTGTTATTTTTTTAGTTTTGCTCAAAGAGAATTTTTACTTCTGACAATACCAGAACTTAGTTCTTGCAAGTCTTAACAATCATTGAGGAGAATTAATCTTCTTCAACTGTCAGCCGAACTTGTGAGACCTGAGAGCATAAGCAGTTCAGTTGCTTGGCTGTTAGCCAGAAAGTCATAACTTTATGTCCCTGGGCTGTCTTTCCTTCAAATTCAGTTGGGGGAGTACTGTCATTTTCCCACTGGGACACTGGATTGCAGTATAAGTTGAAGTAACCCCTAGTAATAAAAAGGAGAATGGAGAGCATTAGAGCAATGTTCCTTTAAGTTTACTCCTTCCGAATGATCTGTCAACAGTTGTACAAAGAAACTGCACAAACTCCCAGATGGCACAGTGAAGATTTGAGATTGCAGGTAGACTTTTATCATCCATAAGTATTAGCGGCACTTTTACAATGATTGGTATTTAATTTGAAAGTACACTTAAAAGAAAATGTAGAGTGAATAAAAGGAGCAGCTTGTAGGGTTAGTATTACAAATTTGCACTCCCAGTATGGGCCTTGAACCATCGGGAACGTATATCAGGAATTTGGGCAAGGAAGTCAGCGGGACCTGCAGGATTTCCCATCCATAATGGAAATGGAAAATAAGAAATGGAAAATCCCGCTGATTTTCTGTCCAAATTCCCAGTATGTTTTATTGTTGTATGAAACTCTGCAGTGAGGACTTGAAATCCTCCCCTTGTGCTGCTTCTTTTAAATGCTGCAATTAAAAGTCTCCCATCTTAAAGGAGGTTTTTGGGATGCCATGGATCTAGGGATAGATAGGGGTTCAAATTCTTCTCCCTTCCATTTGTTGATCTGAGCTACAGCCATCGCAAATGGGGAAGTGCTAATTGGAAGTTGTAGCATCTTTGTGGTCATGAGGGAAAAGAAAAGGAATGAGATATTGCCTGGGCAATCACTGATGTTTCCTGACTCTAAGTAACAGAGGAAATTGCTGGCTGCCTAGAAGCATGTCATGCCCTGACCTTCTGGGCTTCAGGCATCAAGCCAAGGGGAATGAAGAAATGGGATAATAGAAATTTTCCCCCCAAAAGATATTCATTCCAACCTACATTAAGACCAGTAAATGAAGTGATAGGGCAGGGATCAAGGTTTGCGTTTTCAGAAAACAAATAACTACATTCATCCTTCATTCTGTATCAAGCTTTTTTTGGCAGCATAACCGGGAAAGAGGCTGCAGTAAGCTCTGAGCCTGCCCATCTGAAAACAAACAAGCTAACTCTAGAGACGAATAATAGTGGAGTTTGTGTAAGCCATTGCAAGGTTACATAAAGTTGTTGAAAATTGACCGATGTAAAATTGACCAGTTTTCTGACCAGCTGTTTGATTCTAACATTTACTTCACTTAAAGGATACATCAACAAAGGGCAGTTTATCTGATATCTATTCACCAAGATCAGAGGGATTTATTGCCATTTGTCAAAATTCCTGAACTAGATAAATAAATTACTAAAAATTTTCAACAAAAAAGTTTATTTTGTCAATGCTCCAGACTCAACTATTCCAATGCTGTCCTAGCCGGCCTCCCATCTTCTACCCTCCATAAACTTGAGCTCATCCAAAACTCTGCTGCCCATATCCTCATTCACACCAAGTCCCATTCACCCATCACCCCTTTGCTCGCTGACCTACATTGGCTCCCGGTCCACCAAAGCATCAATTTTAAAATTCTTATCCTCATGTTCAAATCCCTCTATGGCCTTGCCCCTCTCCATCTCTGTAACCTCCTCCAGCCCTACAACCCTCCAAGAGCAATGCGTTCCTCCAACTCTGGCCTCTTGTGCATCCCTCACTTCTTTCGCCCCACCATTGGCTGCCATGCCTTCAGCCGTCAAGGTCTTAAGCTCTAAAATTACCTCCCCAAACCTCATCGCCTCTCCACCTCTCCTCCTTTTAAGAAACTGCTTAAAACCTACAACTTTGACCAAGCGTTTGGTCACCTGTCCCAATATCTCCTATGGCTCGGTGTCAATTTTTGTTTAGGTTTAGGTTTGTTTTAGGTTTAAAAAGAGATGCTATGTCCATGTTTACTGACTTGCTGCTAGCGATAGTATGGGCTACATTGACCCCACTCCATATTCTTGGAGCCAGGCAAACCATTTTGGAAAATTACCAATAGTGAGACTGTCACAGTACATAATGATTCTGCTTTGTGTATTTTACTTTCGTATAGATCTCCCCTATCCAGCAGGCAGCTTCTCCTTCACATCCAGCAGGGTTCTGTGGAGATGGAATAGTTCAGGAGGAAAATGGAGAAGAATGTGATGACGGAAATAAGATTGTCACTGATAGCTGTATAAGTAAGTTAGCAAATATCATATTTAAAGAAAGTTATTTCTTAAATCTTTCATTAGAAATGTAGACCTGCACATTACTATTTTTATTTGTGGACAACTCAGCTCAGATTAGTTTAGGAAAAATCAAACTCGATAAGGCTGATTTTCCTGAAACTACCCTGCCTGGTCACTGGACAGTAGCAACGAATCTGAAGAGGGCTGATCCTGTCCAGTCCTGGGATTGTCTGGATTTCCTGTCCCAGTCCATTTAAATGGTCCAGGGACAGCCTTGGTGTAGGCCCATCCCCTATCAAGGCTTAGCACTGGAGGTAGAGGCAGGAAAGTCAGCTGCAGCTGCAAGTGTGGCCATAGGATCAGGACCATCAGCAGCCAGAAGTTCCTAATTTGATCCTGATGTGGAGGTGGGGGTCCTAAAAATGAAAAAAGAGGCGTACCTGCAATTGTCAGTCTGTCCTCACGACCTCTGTCAAATCAGAGCCATCGGGGGTTTGGGGCAACCCACAGTGCCACCTTCTTTGGACACCTCTGCACTTCAGCATCTAGCAAGCAGTACACTGGGGAAATAAGGTCTGGGAACACAGCCTTCTACGTTATTATAATTGCCCTGTCTGGCCTGTACCTTTTCCAGGCACAGGCTAGGCTCCGTCCCCTTGTCAGTAAAGCCCTGGAAATCCTGGGGCAACATTGGACGGGTGATGCAGGACTCTGCACCTTTTTCCTGACCTTTGCTCCCAGAGAACTTCTCGAGGGCAATTAGGGATGGGCAATAAATGCTGGCCTCGCCAGCGACGCCCACATCCCGTGAACGAATAAAAAAAAAACTGAATGTTTTCCGGGGGAAGTGTTAAGAAAATAAGCCTTACTACATTCAAACCAAACATTTGAACCAAATCAAGCTAACTTAAGGTTACCCTTGGCCGAGTGACTCCATAACAATCAGCTCCACAGGCAGAAAGACATTAGCAGTCAGAGGAATAACATAACCCTAAGAGCATTGAGTTGAGCAACCAAATCTCATCCACGTGTGATGGTGATGGTCATGCCAGAGGACTGCAGTAGTCAGTAAAATCATTCCCTTGTTCTTATGGATTTAAAGAGGTAATTCTGTTAAAAGTCACCCCAGATTGGCAAAAAAATAAGCTAACATGTCATTAGTGCCTTAAACAGATACCTCCAAAATCTTGAAGCCAAAGCACAACATGTTTCGTAATAATTGCGGGCAAAAAGTAATATTCCACATCCATCGATAATTATTTGCTAGCACTGCTTACATCCAGTAAGGATTGTAGACCCAGTGAAGATTGTACACCCAGTGAAGATTCGTGCATTACATACCATGCTTTCCTTTGGAAAGTTATAAATGTATATGCATATTTTGTTTAATAATATAAAATTGCTATGTAGGTTTTATGAATTAAAAAGAAGTGGACTTTTAAATACAATCCATTAGAAATGTTTTTAGTATCCTTCAGTGATGCTGATCTGTGTCATAAACTTCTGATAATACACTTGCTCTGTTGTTGCTTTGTTGCAGATTGTAAGCAAGCCTTCTGTGGGGATGGATACCTATGGAAGGGACTTGAAGAATGTGATGACAAAGATTTTGGTTACCAAACCTGTAAAACCTATCTTCCCGGGTAAGTTCACCTAAAGATCACATGTTAGCCCCCCTCCATGGACCAACTTCCTGAAACGAGTGTGAACAGAGCACCCCTGCAAGCTCTGATAAGGAGTGTGAATGCTTAGCAATTTTTTAAAAAGACTTCAAAAGAGTATTTTTAATAAATCCCTATCTTTCTACTCTTCCCCTTTTATGAGAACCGGTGACATGGACCATCTTCAATCAGGAGGCCTGCAACCAGGTTTCTGCCAATAGCACTCTGTAAACATCTTATAGTGTGGTCCAGGTGAATGAATGGCCCATCAGTTCACCACTCCTTTAATGAAGGGTCACAGCCAAAACATTAGCCTATATCTTCACCTTTTGTGTATTGACTGATCAATTGTGCATTTCCAGCACCTTCTATTAATTCTCATTTCTTGCATTTGCGGGTTTTCTTTTGATCCTTCCCATTTTTGTTTCCCGTTTGCTTCTGGATAGCAGCTGTATTATCCAATTGAGCTTTTTGTGTGCAGCCCTTTCCGAAAGAGTATTAAAGGATTCTGGTTCCCTCTTTGTGTCCTGTTTTAGGTCTTACGGAGAACTGAAGTGCACTTCATATTGTTACATTGACTCCACGAGCTGTCGGTATTTCACATGAATCTAAGAGATGGCTGCTGGGATACTTCTCACTAACACATTCATCTGGTGCTATCACAGAACCAACAGGACTGGGCTGCACATACTCAACCTCCGTTCAATATAACCATAACCAGCGGCTGGAAGGCTCTTAGATAGCCGGGATTTATTTCAGGTGATTATCTGGATGAGAATTAGGACCATTGCATTTTGTCTTAAAATAAAATCAACACCAACAACAAAGCTACAAAAAGGATGACGTTTGCTTTCCACTGAGACGTTTAAAGTATACACATATACATATATATATATATATATTTTTGGATGGTCATGTCTGAAGACTGCTCATCCTTGTTGATTGACAATTCTCAGGCAGAAATAATAAAAGATGTGATATTGTTCCACAAGAGACCGGAGTCAGTCTTGCCATACCTCGACTGTCCACTGTTACAGACTACTGTAGTTTTATATCTAGGCTTACTCAAGGGAAAAACTGACTGGATCCTTGTTGCTGTGTTCATACAGTGAAAAGATGAAAATGCCAAGAATTCAGTTACCGAAATGTGAAGCGCTACTTACAGCATTTGCATGAATATTATGCACAAAGACGTCAACTACAAAAACACTCTTCCATGCCTTGATTGCTGTAGGCTCAATAGGATCAGCTACTACCCTACAGGGTGTCATGTTCTTAAGAGACATATATAACATCCCAATTTTGTCTAATATTTGAATGCCTCTTCTCACTAACGACTATTAATGCTAGAAATTTACCAAATAAACCAAACGGATGATAGCTCACAGCTGTGTGTGGACTGTGACATATGATACATAGAAGAGGTCAGATGTTTGGATGAATATAGGTAGTGTCAGATATCGGAAAGGACACATGGCTTCTTTCTGCTTCCCTGAGAACTTTTAATTCTGAATATAAATAAAGTGTATGAATGTGATACCTGAATGTATAATTTCTTTCGTAAAATGTCCCATGCCGGAGTCAAACATTGACTACCATCCCCCTTCACCTTGTATTTATATCTTCTCACACTGTTTGAAGGGTGAATGTGCAGTGGGATATTTAGAGCGTCGGCTGCAGGTACAGGAAAAATGATGTACAAACATCCGCTTCCTCCCTTCGCTCGCATTTTCATTCTTCCTAGGGTAAAGATTGTTAATGAATCCGCATTACATTTGGAATGTTACATGTTAGAATGTGAATGCCTTGCACTCGGAGCTGGATCTGACCCCACTGTGGCAGTACATAAATGAGATGAATAGATAAAATGCATGAGCTGCGTATGTCACAAGCAATAAGCTGGCAATAGTTAGATAGCAGTCTGCCGCTGGAAATGTATATAGTAAGATGGACATTGTAGTTGAAGTATGACTTTTTTTTTCTAGCCTTCACAGAAAATGTTGTTGCATTACATGTACCTTCGCATGTCCATGATACTGGAATTTATAATCAGTGTAAATA